>NC_046676.1:8436250-9135625 GCF_003369915.1 Drosophila miranda | reverse complement strand
ACCCAGTCAAAGGTTAAGCATTAAGCTACATACTAGTATACCTCCCCAAAGATAAAAGTAGAGTTGAAACTATAGATGTAAATATATCTTAGGAATGTGTTCATCAGTAAAAAATCAATTGACGGGTGGCAAAGAGAAGCATCTCTTCTCTTTCCATTGTTTCTGCATTGTCATGAGTGAGGCAGACTTTCACTGTGATTCAATACACGCCTTGCTACCCCGCATTCCCGCTGCTTCAGATTTTGTATCTTGTTCATGGGTTTAAACAGCTTCCACGCCTCCGGCTCAGACTCAGACTAAGACCCAGACCCAGACCCCACTCCAGATACAGATCCCCCCCTGAGACCCTCAGATCCAAGTGCATAATCGTTTAGCGGCAAACGGCTTTTGACTAACTTTCTGTCTTTCTTCTCCTCTGTCTATCTACAGGCGCTCACCTACTGCGATCTGAAGTGCATTCACATGGGCGGCCTGGTGGAGGTGCTTCGGCTGTACCCCGAATACCAGCAGCAGTTCGCCAATGACATCCAGCACGACCTGACCTACAACCTGCGCGAGGGCTACGAAAATCAGGACTCGGACATCGGGCCATCCTTCCCGCTGCCCAGCATCAGCGAGGACGACGAGAACCGCGAGGAGGGCGAAGTGGAACCAGCAGACAAGGAAAATGATGCAGGTCCGGGCGGAGGAGCCGGTGGTGCTACACCCTCGCCGCTGCACAGCGTAAGCACTGCTTCACCGCTTCATGCCACACGATCCCCACTCCTGGGAATGAACAGTCCACGGAACCAGCGGCTGCACCAGCGCGGACGCTCTTTGATCACGCTACGGGAGACGAACAAGCGGCAACGGAACCTCAATGCGGCCTGCAGCCTGGACCGAGGCTCCTTCGAGGAGCCAGACACAGAAGGGGAGGAGTCGGGGGTCGCCAAGCGGCCATCGCTGGAGCGGCTGGATTCACAGGTCTCCACCCTGCACCAGGACGTGGCGCAGCTGAGCGTTGAGGTGCGCAATGCGATTACCGCGCTGCAGGAGATGGCCTTCACCTCCACGGCCATGAACTCGCACAGCTCCTTGAAATTTCCGCCGGCCCGCTCCATTCCGAACATCAGCGGAGGGGCCGGTAATCGGTCCGGATTGGGCCTGAATGATCCAGCTGGGTTGGACTTGAAGGGCGGACACCTGTCTAATGGTGCACCAGAGGTGGCGCCTATTTACAGGAGCTCCTCGCATCCGCCCGAGGTCTGGGGTCGAGATGTACAGCTGCCGGGCAGTAATGCGGCCAGCTCGAAGTCGGAAAAGGCATCCCCGGAAACACCAGCAGCCGCCGGCGAACACAATCGGACGACGGCCAACCGCAGCTCCCAGACAGACTTCTACCGCATCGACTTCCCCACATTCGAGCGCTTCGTGTTGGCCAATCCGCGCCTGGTCCTGGGCCTGTTGGGCATCGAGCCGGCCATCAAGACCGAAATGGAGCTCCTGCAGCAGAAGCAGACCCTCCAGATATCGCCACTCAATACCATCGACGAATGCATATCCCCGGCAGATCCTACTCTAGGAAGCTCCAAGGAGCGTTTGCTTGGGCCGACGGGAGGGTCGAGTACCGGACGCATCTATCCGCCACTGGACGACGAGAACTCTAACGATTTTCGCTGGACCATGAAGCAGTCGGCCAGCCACCACAGCTGTTGCAAGAGCACTGACAGCCTGCTGACACCGGAGGAGCAGTTGGCTGCCCAGCAGCCGCCTGTTGAGGGCCCACCTCTGTCCCAGGAGCGATCCAAGCGCGTTCGGCGCAGCGCAAGTGGTAGCAATTCGAGCATATCCAGCAGCAGCTCCAGCTCCAACAGCTGCGTGGTCTCGCAGAGCACTGGCAATCTGACCACCAGCGCCTCGGTGCACTGCAGCAGTAGCAGCCAGAGCGTGGCTAGTGTGGCCACCACAAGACGCGCCTCCTGGAAGTTGCAGCACTCGCGCAGCGGAGAGTACCGACGGTTGTCGGAGGCAACCGCAGAGTACTCGCCCCCAGCCAAGACCCCGAACCCGATTCCGATTCCAGTGTCAGCGGCAGCAGCCGCCATAGCCGGTTATGGCAGGGACGAGGAAGAGAGTGTGGAGCTACTAGGACCTCGACGTGGCTCAAGGCCAATTCTGCTGGGCGTGAGCCAGGGGCAGGGCCAGGGCCAGGCCGTGAATTTCCGCTTCTCTGCCGGCGATGCTGACAAATTGGAGAAGGGACTGCGTGGCCTGCCATCCACTCGCTCCCTACGCGATTCGAGTGGCAAGTAGGAGTAAGAGGCATTGTTTATGGATGACTGGATGAATGGATAGGTGGGTGCGTGAGAGGCTTGAGGGAGGTATGAGGGTGGCATGTGTGGACTCATTTACATGCAACCCGCTGTGCGTGATTTATGGCCTAATTAATACTGAAATACGAAGACGCTTGTACATTTAATATTGTATCTCTAAGATACAAATACGAGCTGAGTTTTCCATTGATTTCTCCCTTAGTTATGTTCTTCAGATATAGGTTCAGCCACTTATCTTTAAAAGTAATCGAATAACGTTAGAATAATGATTAATTCAAGCGAGTAGCTTAACAGAAACGTACATATACGAAATTTGGTTGTTTCCCTTTAGTTACGTTTAATTTCAACATCATTTAATTAGCTAACTCTGTATATTATATAATTAAGATTTGAGTCTGATAAGTATTTATATCCCTTAAGTTGCATTCCCAAATTTAAGTTTAGGCCAGGCAGGCGTCTATAATCAGGGGTGAACCAGATACATATTTATTGTACAGCATATCAGAGAGAGAGAGAGATCCAAATATATTTGTAGCCTAGTCTATTTTTGTAAAGACCGCATCAGGAATCGTTGAGCAGGCAAAGCAGTCCACCAGTCCACCGATTGTGTGGCTGTCGGCAGGAAAAGTGCAGTGCAAAGAACAGATACCTAAATACATATATTTTTTTTTTCTAATCAAACAGTTATAGATGTTCCATATACATACTCGTATGAATGTTATATTTAAATATACAGATACCTAGATAGACAGGTAAAGGTTATATTTCACAATATCTCAACGGTTAGGCCCAGGCTCAGGCAATGGAATGCGAAACGAG
The DNA here is from genome assembly GCF_003369915.1 of Drosophila miranda. Taxonomy (NCBI): domain Eukaryota; kingdom Metazoa; phylum Arthropoda; class Insecta; order Diptera; family Drosophilidae; genus Drosophila; species Drosophila miranda. The sequence continues at coordinate 9,132,494 of NC_046676.1, read as the reverse complement.
GCAGATCAGCGAAGGTACAAATCTAAAGACCTCCGATTAATGTTAGTTATATGTATGTACCTACTCGTATATATGTATATGTGTATGTATATGTGCATGTGTTTAGAGTTTGCTTAGCAACTGAAATCACAAGATTATTGAAAACACTTTAACAATGGGTGAAATATTAACAATCTTGAATTAACGACTCCAAATCGGAGATGTTCTCAATGTAAAGTGCTAGGAAAAGGTTTTCCAAAAAGCTGGAATTGAGAACATGCCTGTATAGGGGGATATTTGAGAAATTGGAGCTACCTGATTGAGTATAGATTATAGATCTGGCAAAGTAAGTAATAGGAAAGTACGTATTTTGAAGGGGGATCCCACACATTTGTAGAAACATAAGAGAGCCCCATCCACGCTTCGCTAGTCGGAGATGGGGGTCCCATAGATTATGCTAAGATAATCGACAATCGTGTGCACATAAAATACTGTGTATATTGAATGGACAGAGTTCTGCTTTAAAAGTGAACTTTCGATCGTTTGGATAAGATGATGAATTTTGTGATCCGCAGCGTGGAGAGGCAACATTAATTAATCGACAGAGTGTTTAATTCGGTGTTTGTTCAATGGTTACAATGTTCAACTGAAAACTGAAAACTGTGTACATTTCTGGCATCCCATGTATATCCTGGTATATGTACATATATTGTAGTATATGTATATCTGAATGTGTACATTTGTAATTTGCTCCCAAGAACTATAAAGACTTAAGCTTCATTCTATCTTTGATGTAAGCATTCTATGATAATAAGTGTGTAAGTTTTATATGTGGTTAGATGGATAAAAACGTCCACATATGTTTTAGCCAAGCCAAGCAAACTGGCCTACAACCTAAGCAGAACTTTTCAATTGAGATCTATTAAAGCCAGCTACCAGACAGAGCATCTATTAAACGTTTTTAAATGTTTTAACCTAATGTTATCAAGACTATATACAAGTTAATACATGTAGTTATACACAAAAATCATACAAGAATATCCGATATTTCAATAAACAATAAACTTGATGTGACAACTTGAATCGACTTTTGCTGTGCTGTGACTGTGGCTTTCCCTCTGCCAAAGAAGGGTGGGATAGGGATGCAAGTCGGAATTGAAAATCCCAGCAAAGCGTTTGCTAATTGACCAACTTTTATTGACGTCCATGAGCGGCTTTTCCCGTATGATTCACCGAACTTTAATGCGATTAATTCAATTGGTCTGATGGTCGGTCATTTGGCATCATTTGTGTACCATAATCCACTGACCAGATTGCCAAAGTTTGTATGTCAATCGAGGTATTAGACCAGCCAGGGGGCTTGTCTGTTGTATGTTGTCTCTTGTTTAAGGTAAGCGCATTAACTTCTGAGCCATATATTCAACACGAAGTGCGGAAAAAATAAACGCATCGTATATTACGCTTAACACCACATCTTGGTGGTAAATAATAAATGCTGAGTGCACAAAACTTCCACAGAAAGAGACGAAAATAGCACCAAAACAATTCCAGGGAACTAGAAGTTCCACAGAAAGCAATGTCCGGTTCAGCGTGGCTTGCACGTGTTGGGATTATGAATGAGTGTGTCATCTGTTTTACATCTGTGTCACATCTGACCGTAATCATCAATGCAACATGACAAATAATTAGTTTTTATTTTTCGATTAACATACTTGCACATACATATATGTATGTATGTACATATGTATATGGATGTATGTACATACAGTATAGCCATAATTTTCAGTTTGCTGTTGTTTTAAGAGCTTTTCCATCGACATTTTTAATTAACAGTTAATGTTATCCATCAAATTAATAAATATTCTATTAGATTGGCTAATTACAAATAATTGTGATACTATATTTTTATACCCGATACTCAAAATGAGTATTGGGGTATATTAGATTTGTGGTAAAAGTGGATGCGTGTAACGTCCAGAAGGAATCGTTTCCGACTCCATAAAGTATATATATTCTTGATCAGCATCAATAGCCGAGTCGATTGAGCAGCGCCCGACGTCACGCTCAGACTGATTTTCTGTCTCTCTCGCACGCACTCTTTGTCGTGTCGTTTAATATTAGCGGCGTCTGCCGGAGGAGAGCCATACTGACTTAGTATCGGGTATAACCGTAGAGTTGCGGTGTCCGCAGCAACTCACAACGTTCCCCCTCGTTTTTTTTTGTTTTGTTCAAATTTGTTGTTTATTTCTTCTCTCGTTTATGCGCAAAAGTGCGTGTAATTCAATTTTTCATGCGCTGCCCAACAGCCGGGGCCCGGACTCGACGCCGTGTGACATGGGATAGAGGTGGAGCGGGGGCGTAGTGTGGCAGGAGCTACCTTTTTATTCTCGAAAAATTAAGACAACGGACCGTGCCGTGTTGCGAAGCACAAAATATGCGTTGGAGGCATATTTGGTACACCGTTTTCTACGGTTCGCCCTTTTATTGATGGCCAATCCGTTTTCAGTTATCCAATACCGTCATGGTTACAGTTGCCATTCGGATGGGCGTTATCAATTTTTGATGAAGGGTCCTAGAGCCCTGTGTGCGTATTAATAATTTGGAATTCGTAGAGTTCGTTGTGTGTTATAGTATATGGGCTATTACGAAGCAAACGAGATAATGAAATGTAATTATAACCAAAGATCGGGTTAGTCCCGACGGGTCCTAGGAACTGCAAAATTGTCCCAAGCTGCGTCGCGGTTAAGGGCGCGTCTGCGCCTGCGTCTAATAGAACCCGTAGAAGAAGCAGAATTAGCCAAAGTCCTTCGAGCGTCCAGGTGAGCGCGAACTGTCATCCAGTTTGGGAGCGTTCCCGAGGGCAGCGATGCCGGAAGCCAGCGCTGCAACCGCATCCGCTGACGATTGCCACCCACATCGAACACGCTCCTTGATAGGGCCTCCTGCAAAGCAGGGTACGAGTGCTGCTCCTCTTGTGTTGGCGACAGCTGTTGCCGTCCGGGCATCTGAGCATATCCCGCAGGCACCGCTTGCGAAAGGCTTATTAGCGCGGGACTGCTTCTCTGAGCCCTGCTGACGCCCAACGCGTCTATGGTGAAGCAATCTTCTTCCTCGATGTTCAAAGCCGCGTCGAAGCTAGGGCAGTCATCGTTATTCATGCGAGTGGCGAACTCCACAAGGCTATGAAGCACTTCCCTCGCCTGTTCCTTTTTAAGAGCCTCCGCCGAGGTGCACGGCATTTCCACATCATTTCCATCATCCGGCACATCGTGCACAGCGCGATACTTCACGTTCAAATCGTAGGAGATCAAGTGGTCGTACGGCGAGCGGGCAAAGTTGATCAGCTCGTGGATAAACTGATTTGTCTTGGGCCCAAAGAAGGTAAGCAAAGTGTTCTCGAACTCGGCGCTCTGCATGCTGACATGCGACAGCATGCCGTACAACGCCTCGAAAGCTTTCACCATCTCCGCCTTGCTCCTGCATACGACAGCTGTATCGCGGATCGCCCACTCCATGATGCGGTGAATCGCACACGGATCCTTTCTGTTGGCAAAAGTTGATCAAGAAGGGTGTCATTGGTCGCCATGGCGGACACTTACCTGAGCACCCGAGGGCTCCACTTGCGGAAGCTGCGCGTCTGCCGTGGTGGCAGCGAGTACAAAGAATTGGCATACACGTAGACGCGCCACAAGATCGCTTGACGCGTAGACATATTCCTGGCGAAATTCTGCTATTTGCTAAACCGAAATTTGCTGAGTCGATTCTCGATCCGAAGTGAAAAAAATAATACTTTTTTCTGCTGATAATGCCAACTGCAGCTGCGCTTCCAATGCGCTTCTCGGCTTAAGTTCCACAAGACTCTGAATCACAGAAGGGTAAGATTTATTTATTTATCTAGCGCAAAACAGCACACAAACAGTTTACTTCAGTCTTCGCTCAGAAAAAATTTTGCAAGTACTTGATTTATTTTTTTGACAAGAAAATTGTGACGGCTTGTTCATTATTAATTCATTAGATGTGTATTAACTGAAAATACCAGATGTGGTGCAGGGTTGTCAAATAATCCTCCAAGAAAATGAGTACACAAATAAAATGTAACTCCTTTCAAGTGAGTTTTTTGTTTTTGAATATGTAGTACCTGATATGATAGTAGATCTGATCTTAGCGGTTTCAAGTATACAGCAGGAACAGTGAACCCTGTACACAGTGCACACAAAATACCACGTTCTGGTTTTACTGTACTGCCGAAAAAAATCACTTAACACCACAGCCTCGAAAAAATTGATTTGTATTCATTGATATATTACATTATTAATCCGATACGGACAGAAATAAACTGTGGAAAATCGCTGACGGGCTGGAGACTAGTTTACATTAATGCAGGCACATCTGGAGAAACTATAGGCCCTTGGTCAAACAACCCATTGTTCAAGAAATGTGAGTAATTTAACCCTTTGTAACGACACTTAATTCGAAACGTCACCCGTCAAAATGGGAATAAATGGAAAATAAATTCATTTTGTTCGTTTTTTTATACCCGATACTCAAAATGAGTATTGGGGTATATTAGATTTGTGGTTAAAGTGGATGTGTGTAACGTCCAGAAGGAATCGTTTCCGACCCCATAAAGTATATATATTCTTGATCAGCATCAATAGCCGAGTCGATTGAGCAGCGCCCGACGTCACGCTCAGACTGATTTTCTGTCTCTCTCGCACGCACTCTTTGTCGGTTCGTTTAATATTAGCGGCGTCTGCCGGAGGAGAGCCATACTGACTTAGTATCGGGTATAACTGTAGAGTTGCGGCCTCGCAGCAACTCACAACGTTCCCCCTCGTTTTTTTAATAAAAACAATACAAAATTAAAGAATTCTTAATCGAAAGCATTTTAGAAAGTTGTCACACATGTAATATTGTAGGTATCGTTACATTTAACATAAAGCGTGATGTATTTTACATTAATCTAACTGTAGATAAAACTCCTTTGGAAAGCTTTAAAGCTTGTGGTCAATTGTGTGTTTTGTACATACATACATATGTACTGCTAAAAGCGTAAAAGCTTTTCCGTAAATCAACGAATTCTATCCGGTTGTAAACAAAGATTTGTATGAAAGCTTTGAAATTAAAGCTTTTACTTGCAAGATTTCAAATTCGCTTAGAGTCCACCCAGCTTGAAGTCCACCTAAATCCGACAAAATTAAGCTTTGGGTCCTTGCATCTACTAGAATCCTACACTAATACGAACTAATAAGCTCCCGATAAAAACTTTGAACCGCAAACGCAGTTGATTAGATTCGCAATAGAATTATCATATGCCAAGAGTTCACAAAAGAAACGAATTTGAATGTTTGCGGTAGGGCTAATTAGCTCTAAAGGCTCATTAATGCAGGCATTATCATGAGAATAATTTATGCAAAAAGTTTAGCGAACATTTTCAATGATAAACCGACTTAATTCCTCCTTGCATGGTGCGGAGAAACTGAAAGAGCAGAGAAGAAAAACGAAGGGGTCGAGGAGGAAGAAGAAAAAATTAATGTTAATAACTTGAAACTATTATCAAACTCATTGCGGTGTGCATTCACTGGAAAGAAAGAGTGGAATGGGATGGGATGCCAGTTGTAGCAGAAGTTGCAGCTGCATTTGAAGTCCCAGACCCAGTTTCTGTTTCTGTTTCAGCTGGAGAGAGAGAGTTCTCCAGAAAGGACAAGAAAAACTACTCGAGCAAAGAAATTAAGCTAACTATTACTATTTTTTCAGTGTTATTGCGGCCGCAATGGGAGAATGCTTCAGTGGCCAAACACGAAACGGTGGCAAGGCTGGTGTAGGTGGGAAAAACTTGTTCCTTAACTTTCGATGGATGCTTGAGAGCGGACTTAGACGCCGTTAGAGTTGTCGCTTAGCCGGGATGCGTTTAAAGGGCAGGACTCGTAGCGGACAATCCGCATCCGTTTTTGGATGTAGCTTAAGTGTATATTGTCTTAATTAGAATCGCAGACATCGACGTCCATTAGGGCAGGACCACACCAGGAGACCAGTGGCTATCCTCTTAATTACGCAAATACAAATTGGTCTATGGCATGCAGTCTGATTTTGTGCTCGCCATTTTCAGATGCGATGTAGAGTGGGTGGACGAGGGGCATGACATTCATGATGCCAGTTACCACCGACACAAACATAACAATTGCTATTGATTGCAGTCGCCAACACACCCACATACATAGACACCACCCACATAATAACAAGAGCCAAGGGCCGTCATGAGCGTAATTTCTGCTCCAATTCGGCTGGAGCAATACGAGAGCCAGGACTTTGGGGCTTCTCTTTTGCTTAATTGTGCTGGAAAACTTTGCCACTGGAAACGCTGTTACCCCAATCTCACAAAACAATTTTGTGCTCGGCTTCTATGATAACTTTCGCTACAAAATATAGCTCAAAAAATTCAAGGTACGATGAAACCGTAAAATTTGTTTCAAACAGAACATGTTTATGTTCGATGCGTAAATTGGAAAATAAGTTTATAGCAGTTATAATAGGTAATAGCATGCCTTTTGTTTTATAACAGTTTTATGTTCAAACACATTCAGTTAAAAATAGAAACCACTTAAAGGCTCGAACACGATTCCGATAATTAACAGGGACGAAGAAGATCTACGTGTACCCGTATATGATCGCCGAAGCCTGAGGGTCCCCTAGCATAATCGTAAGACTATCCACTCAATAGCGTAGCTACGTGGGGCAAGACGGTGCGGCGAGTCTTAAATTTCAATGAATACAGGGGAATCCAATATGTTTCTACTTTTACTCGCTAGACTAGATGGTACAGTAGGGTCAGTACGATAAATCTGCATTAAGCTTTGTTTTTACGATGTAGTTGAAGCTGTATCAGAAACAGTTCTCCAGAGTTTTAGCAAAGATGATCGTGGTCAATCAGAAAGTACTAACGACAAGGTAAGTACCCGTTTATTGACAAGAAAATAGAAGAGATTCCTCAGACCAAACTTCTATTTATAGTAGATGGAGGTCAAATGATTTATATACTACATAAATATCTCCAGAAAAGCACACACTTCACCTGCCCAGCGATTGATGGGTACGAAGTTTCCTTTATTAATTTGAATTATAATTAAGAAGTCGAAGGCTCCTTACCGGTTTCCGGAAATTGTTGTGTTATCGCAGCACCATGCAGAATCAGCCCATTCAGAGCCCCAACCACTAAGCAACCCACCCCAGTAGAGTATAAAAGAGTTCTTCACCAGACACCAGCCAGATCAATCGGCATTACCAAGGATAAGGCTAGTATCTTTTCAATCTCGTCCTTTGATTTTTTTTACTGGTTCATATGCCAAAACTCTATACAGCAATATTTATATGGTACAACTTTCAGTTGGACGGAAATTGGACCTATGCTGATTAAGAATTTATGAGCAAACCAAACTCAAAATCAATCGACGGGGGCCACCGCCATCCGCCCCCGAGCTGAAGCATCAAAATGCTCCAATAATTTCTAATTTATTTTAAGTAAGAGAGCCAAAGCAAGCGAACATAAAGCAAATTACCGAACGTAGTCGATGAAGCGGCACAACAAGCCAGGGGCCGACCACCCGCTGCCGTTGGGATGTGATTGGGTGGGTCGGGATCCGGGTGAGAGCGAAAACTTTTTCACCAAATAAAAGAATTGAAATGCGAGTACACGACGGCTCTGCCACGGCGGTTGCTGGTGCTCATACCGAGGTCTGAGTGTGATAGCAGGCTGCTAAAGTTTTACACTGAAATTCAATTGAACTGCAACCCGGCAGGCAGCATAGCGCGGCAGGGTTGCAGCATTCTCGACAGCCAGAGAATCCGACTGGTGCCCAGACGGGTTGCGGGCAGGGCAGGGCAGGGCAGGGCAGGGCAGGGAAGGCCGTCAGGCAGCGCGCTTTAAATGCGTTTGAAAGAAATGCCAATAAGTCAGGGTGGCAGACTGGCAGACTGGCAAAGGCCATGCATTTCCTTTACGTTCCTTCCACTGCCACTGCCTCTAATGTGCGGTTCATTAGACAGAGTTGACCGCACTCCCAGGATGCGACACGGAATCAGAGTACGGATATGTGTATGTGGAAGTGAAAAGAGAGCCGTCGTAATCGTATTAGAAGGATTCTAGGGACTAATTAGCAAAGCGGCATGCACGCGCTCGCTCATGCGTTAATCACTCCCCGCCTTTCCGTTGACAAGTGGACAGTCATCGCTAGCCAGGCATCCAGCCAGCCAGCCAGCCGGCCGTTTGATTAGCTAATGCAATTCTGCTCCAATTGCACCTTTTTCTGCTCCCCTCCCACGAACTCCGTGGTCGTAAAAAATCTCTCAATCGCATCGTACAGGTAACAGAGAAGAAGGCAACTTGCACTTTTTCCAAAAACTTTTGCCACAAACTTTTGCGGCAGCCATGTTGCCGCAACTTTACCCTGTACGAGAGAGGGCGGGGCGGTCCAATGAGTGAGTGACTGTACGAGAGTGGCAACAATTTTTACAAAAGCGGCAAAAGTTGCGAGTTTGAGCTCTTTGTCATACGATATGCCCTATCCCCACAACTTCCTTTGGTTTCCCTCCTTGGTCCATAATCTGGGGCGGGGGGGGAAAGGCCTTGCGCTCGAAGCCTTTGTGAGGCGAGGCGAGTGTTTGTCAAGTTTATGGAATGCACAAAGCATTCAGTTAATACGCACTTAATAGTCGAGTCATAAATTTTAAATACTGCTAAATGGCCGCCCTGCCCGCCCCGCCCCAAGACGCGTGTTCGAGGGTGCTTATATTTATGTCCCCGATATGTAAAGCAAAGCTCCCATACATCCCAGTACAGCAATACATCATTCGCAGCCCGATCAGCGCGTCTCCACGCACAAGCCAAAATATTCGTAGCGACAGCTGGGGCTTAATAGTATCCCGGGGCTAAATCTTCAAGTGCTTCCTTTTCTAGTACATAATGGACTTTGTCGGTAGTCCTCTGACTCTTTCTGGTTCTGGAAGAAAGCGTATTCACAGAAAGCCCTATCAGACAAACGAAAAGTCTGCATCCCTCAAAGAGAAAAGAAGAGCAGCTTTGGCTAATGGGTGATACATAGTTTCGATACGAATATCAACCGATTCTGCCAAGGGGTTCTTCTTGTGCCTGTCTCAACTTTAAGTACTCGGAATTACGCTTTTCAATTACCAATCGTTTAGTTTTCCCTGTGACCTTGTCCGCCCGCCCACTCCCGCACTTAAAGTTCGCCCTGCGCTGGGGCTGCAAGGATTTTATAGCTTGTCTCAAAGTTTTCGCTCCTCTCTGTTTTACGACTCTGTCTAGCAACATTTTTGCACGAGTGTATTTATGGACCAAGTGTCACCCACAATGCAGGCCACGCTCAAAGTCACACTCCCACCAACAGGCCAACACGCACAAAGGCACTCACAGTGTTCTCCAAGTTGGACGAACGCATAAAAATGATGAGTTATTTGTTTTTTAGTGCATAATTTATGAGTTAAATGAGTTTTTCATATGGGAGCGCGTGGCTGACAGTCTTCGTTATGGCATTGGGCGTTGTCCTACAGATTTGTTAGAAACACACACACACACACACACGCATCCGTTCTTCCTTTAGAGAGAGTATACCCCTGAATGTGGGGAATGTGTGTCTTTTTATTTATGGCTTTTACGCGTGAAACTTCATTCGAAAGCGTTTAAGTGGAAGCACACACAAAAAGATTTCCTCACCCAGGACTTGTAAAACTTTTGTTGTGACCCCCCCTCCAGCCCCACATATTCGTACACAATCTCCCCCTCTGCCACACATATGCGGCACTCAAACATGCTCTTTGTGGCTTGGTTTGATGGCACGTTTATCATGCAAATTGCGCCTAATTGTGTGGAATGGGCCTGCCTTAAACTCCGGGAGCCGTCACCAAGCCAAGCGAAGCATATTTTCTCGAACCAAACTTTTCTCGTGGCCTCACCGAAAGCTGTAAAAAAACAACAACAGAACAGAATGTATATTCTCAATTTTCGGGAAACAATTTTCAACGCAGCTTAGCAGACATTCTGATTTAATTGTTTTTCCCTCAAAAAACACACACAAAAAGTACGTACCCTTTTTTCGTTTTTTTTTTTTTGTTCAACTGCAATGTGCCCGCAATAGGGTCTCCTCCCTGTTTTGGTCCGGTTTGTGTTTTTCTGTTGTCTGCGTTGGATAGAAAATGGCGGCGTTGGCAGCGCTAACCCCCGGCCAAGTGGCGGACATTAAATTTTAACGGTAAATGGGCGAAAAGCGTAGCAACTTTAAGCGAGCTGTGTAGGCAACCCTGGCCCTGGTCCAGTACCGTGCCCATTTACGTCCCGCCTCCCTGTCCAGTCATGCAAATTAGAAGCGGCTTTGTTTTCCCCAAAGCTTTTTTGTCTCTTGTTTTTCCCTGTTGTTGGATGTTTGACTTCTTTCGGTGTTTTTTCTTCGCTCATGTCGATTGCTTTGGCCTCTGGCATTCATTTGGCAACGCTTGGCCGATGTATCTCTGCATCTGCATGCCTCGACCCGTATCAGTGCTTGGCACTGTGGGAGCAGTAGTAGTCCCGGAATGTTTGCGGCCCTCTGCCTCTGTGTCAGAGCGGGCTTGGCCATCAATCTGACCTCTGGCCTTTAATTTAAAAACTCTTTTACGCCTTCTCGCCTCAAATGCGCTGCCATCCAATAATGTGAATTTTATGTAATTGAAGTGGCAGCTGTTGGGGCAGAGGCAAACCCAATGGGGAAGGGCGGAAAAAAGAATCGTTTGGAAAAACACGCTGAGAAATGTAATAGCATAACTCTTTGGCAGCTTAGGTCGGTCTCGCTCTTTGGTCCTTTCGATGGCACTGGTCTCTCCGGTCTCTTTGGCTGCCGAAGCCCTCGGGGCAGTTGCGGCAAAGTGACAAACTGTGGTGGGGTAGCCGGCAGCCCGGAATCGAACGGCACCCAACTTTGCAGCGGTAGCCACTGAACGCGATTTAATGATGTGCGGCCTCCGGGATCAAGACGCAGGACAGCTTCAAATTCATTTCACAGCCTTTCACTTGCACGACTACTCCAGAGGAGGCAATAACTTAGCAGCCGATTGATTCCTATAGATACTTTGAATACGAATATCAAACCATAGTTAGCTTCACCGTTAGTATGTTTCTTGGAGATTCCAATTATATTACGTGTACCTTTAATTTTGTTGTAACGTAGCAGATTTATAGAGAATTCTCTTCCGTTTCAATGCTTCTTTAACATTTACAATTTTGTACATATACGTCGACAATTACGCACGTGTTTCAAAAGAACGGCTATTGAGATTACCAATGGAAAATCAACTGGCAATTTAATTACTGTATTACCACACATTCCTTTCAAATCACATTTGATGCTATTTCCATATGCATTCTGGCGTCGATTTCTGTGGACACCACACGTGTTAATAACTAAATCGATGCGCAATGGCTCGATGCTTAAATGTGATTAATTCAAAAGTTCACATTAAACATATTGATGGAGGCCAGGGCCGGGATCCCGAGCAGAGACACGACACGGACTGTGCCCAGTGGCAGGTGGAAGCTGTAAATGTAATTATAAGTGGCTGGGGAAATACATAATTTTTAAATCAAGTCCATGGCTGCATAAATTATGAGAAATAAAAGCGCGGCAGTTGCGAACATGGAAGCGGAGGAATTAAAAATCGCGGCTATGTTGTCGCATTAGCATTCAGGGTGCCGCGGAAACGTGGCACCACACCGTCCAGGCCACATCAAAAAATGTTATGGGGCAAGAAATTAAAAAGTCTAAAGCCTCATTTACGTGTTGTCTGGCCATAAAAAGGCGTTCGTGGCGTTGCTAAGTCTGAGGATAATTTTCGTAATGCGATGTAATTTTGAATGTGCCGCAGAAGTGAGTCGATTCGCGCCGAAAAGGGTTTCTCACTGGTGGAGAGGGGGCTGGCACGGAAAATGCGTTAAAATTCATTAGCGAGAAAATGTAGAACCTCGTGTCTGATCCGTACATCATCATCATCATCAAATATATATGAGATCGTCCTTCGAAATTGAATGGCAATGCGGCGCATTCAGTTCAACGAAATGACCTTTTCCAGCACACATTTACAGAAATTTAATTTATTTATTTTCCGTTTGCTTTTTTTCTTTGCCCCGGATTGAGCGTAGGGTGGGGGGAGAAGAGGGGTTGGGTCTTGGTCGTGGGAGGGCGTGGTACCCCCGACAGGATTGCCGCAATTATACGCTCGTCCTTCAGCAATTAACGAGAGCCGGCAAAAGGGCAACAACTCAACGCGAAACACAAACAGAATCCCATGAACAGGAAGGGGGGCAGTGCCTCGGTGAGGGAGGGCGGTAGAGGCAGCGGCAGTGAGAAAGAGAGCGAGACAAAAGCCAAAATGCAAAACAACTGGAATCTGCCTGCAGCAGGAGCTGTCACTGTGGGTGGCAGCGGCGGCATCACTTATTTATCAAATCGGGCCTTCCAGCTCTTTACCAATTTATCTCAAAATCAAGCGGTTGTCAGACAGAGTGAGAGAGAGCGGGGAAGGGAGAGAGAGCTGAAGAGGTAGAGGGAGATACTGAGTGAAAGAGAGTCAAGGTCTGACCTTAATTACAGACGCGTACTGCCCGCTTCAATCCTATTTATTTCTCTTTTCCCCCGCATTTTTTTCTTTCAATTTGGAGCTCAAAATTAACTGCGTTTGGCCGCCCCAGACTTCTGCTGAATGATATGCACACATAAATAAATATTTGCATAGGCGCCGAGCCTCCACCTCATTAAAGCTGCCTGCACCAGGAGCCGCCTAATTACGAACTCCGAGGAATTTCATCGCCAGTTCGCTCTGTGTACTTTGAGGCTAGCGTGACCCCCAGAAGTCCAGGGTCAGGGGAATTGAATGGAATTCAAACCTTTATATAGGCGAGTGCCATGCAGCACATAATTTTTTGTTAAGTATCTTAATACTTCATTTAACGTACTTATGCTTGGGGTTCCTGTGATATCGATCAGGATCGGTTTCAAAATCTAGTTTTAAAACCATATGAGGATCTGTTGCGTTTTAAAGGGTCTGTTCGTATTCAAAGACCAAAATCGCAGTAATAATTTAGACGTCTTCATATTAAAATAGTAATGTACTTGTTCAAATATGAATGAAATTATAACAACGTTCAAGATATTTTACGACATAAATGCGAAGAATAGAAAAGTGTAGATATTTGTGAACTATGTACATATATATTCTTACGATACGCTGCACCTTTAATGTACCATAAGCATGTGTAAATATGTTTTTGTTTATGATTATTTGTATCTGAATCTGTATGTATCGTATGGCATAGCTAAATCTCATCGGCAGTCCACGTTTATTATCATAATAAATATGTTTGCGCGATAGCTTCTAATAAATTTGAATTTTAATTAGTTTTAAACATCATTTATACTGATACAGATAATGAAAGCTCCTCAACAGTTTGGAATTCATAATCAAAAGTGTTTTCATTAAAGCTGGCACTGGAAAACAAATCTGGGAATTCCCAGCCATAAAGCGAAGCACTCAAACCGACCAGAATGATAACAAAGGATATGAAGGGCTGGAGTGGGAATGGCAGCTTAGGGTTAAGCAGCCGTGCCCTCAGCTGACCCAACAACTGTAGCCATGCAACGGAGGCACTGAGGAACTGAGGAACGACAAACCAAAGCCAAAAAAACAAGCTGAAACAATTACAAAACTGATTAGAGAATCTGGGCAACGGAGAACAAACAAACGCCATTGTTTTGCTTAGGCCCTCATCTGGATTCGGACAGTCTTTATCCGGGGGGATGGTCTGGAGGGATGGTCTGGTGGCTGGTCTGGTGGCTGGTCTAGTGGCTGGTCTACAGCAGGTCTCGTCCTGAATGCTATCTTTGTATGGTAACAAAAACAACAGACCGCACAATTTGCAGAAGCAACAATGGGTAGGGGGACAGGGGACAGAGCATGGGCCACAGACGCCCACACACTAAACCAACAAAAGTCAAAAGAAAGAACAAAAACTACGAGAAAAGACTAAAGATGCAAACAAAAAAAAATGCTATACAAAGTGAATGGCAGAGTAAAGTACTAGGTGGACAGGGCGTGGAATCCTTAATCTGGGATTTGAAAATCGACATCGAAACCGAAACACGGTCCCTAATGTGGGGGGCTTTCATGTGTGGTCTTTAACGGAAGGCGGATCGAAACCAGTTAGTCAGCGACACCTTCTACGAGCACCTGCCGCAAAAAAGGGGCCAAAAAAGGAAGCTGCGGAACATTTTGTGGCAGACCTTAGTGTTTGCTTACCTTTGGCTAGCCGAGAGATACTACTAAATAGTATAGTTGTGCAGTAGAAGGGTATATTGTATCCAAGAAGTTGCACGTTCATTATGGAATGAATGAAGCGATTCTGGTGCTATTGAGAGTAGCAGATCTGCATCTGTGAGATGTGGGATGTCAAATATCTGGTATCAGATGAAATTACATTGACAGCATTGACAGATAGTTTCAGCCTGTAGGGTAGCCTAATCAATAGGGACTGGAGCTCTCTTGCTGGCCTTGGGGCCTATGAACATACAGCCGGCTCTATCAATGGGTCTGTCCCACTGTAGAACCTTCCCTTGCATTGTGTTGGTCATCTTAAATTGCAGCCCGTTGCTGGGAAGAGCCGAAAACTGAGTTTTAGTTGGCTGACCAGGCAACCATTGGGCTGCCATTTTGCCATTTTTCTTTACTCCATTTTCGTTTGTTGTTGCTGCACTCCAGCCCGAAATAAATTTCATCCCAATCGGTCTGCCATCCGCCTGCTGTCCTATTGCCCAGCGTTTCCCCCGATCCCTTGTCGGGTCGATGCCAATAACGATAACAATAATTGCCGTCCAGGGACAAATATGTTCACCATTTTCCAATAGCGTCAACCGATGTTTGTTTCTAATAAAAAATGAACGCAACGCAGCCTGCGTACAGCTGTAACTGTAAAAGCTTTTCCACTGTCCCCCGGCCACATATGTCAGTGTGTTTGTATATGTATCTGTATCTGTATCTGTGTGTGCTGACCAACGCCAATGTTTTGCTTGATTCCACATTTGTTTGTTCATTGGATTTGTGTTTTTCTTATTCTCATTTTATTTTTGGCTGCTTTTCGATTTTCAGTTTTGGGACCTTTTTCTTGTTTCATGATTTTTGTTCTTTTTTTTTTTTTTTAAAGCTTTGAAATCGATTTGAGTTAAACGTTCCTCGAGCACCAGACCCCTTGCTCCTTGTGTGTGTGCGAGCATGTGCCTTGTGTGTTATTTGTTATTTGTGATTGTTCTTGGGTTTGTTTATTTATTTGCTTTGGCAGTTCATGGGGCATGGCGCGAAGCGATCTCCCTTCTGGCATGACTGATTCTACCCCGTACGAGTATGCACAAACACCCACCCATTAAATAGCCATGGCCATGTCTGCCTGCCTGCTTGTGTGGGCATCCATATGCTCTGAGTGATTGCTTGGGATTTGTTCGGTTATTGTCCATGGATATAAAGGGGCTCGCAAATTTGAGATACTTTTCACCAGAGGAACGAGGGTGGAGTGCGGTGTCACAGCTTTCGATTCTGAACGGTTTCGGAGCCGCTTCAGTAATTCTGCCTGATTAAAACAGCTGAATTAACAACTAAATTCAAATTTTCTTCAGGACTTAGAAGACGTGAAGAGGTCTTTAACAACGCATTACTTCAGAGCTGCCAATGTACTCCGCAGAATAGAGCCTAGCGGACAAGCAGGTATTTTCAAGCGATTGCTATCGGTGCAAAAGCTGAAAAGCTATCCTCAGAGGGAATAATCCTCCGCTTTCGCTCAGGCCAAGGCACAGGCCGGTGCGCATCAAAAGGAGTATACTGGCTAATTCATGGCCACTTCCAAGAGGTCAGAGAAACCAAAGGGCTTTAATGGCTGGCAGATGCAGTTCCTCGACTTTGATTGGGCCTTTGCTTGCACCGCCTTTATGCACGAGCATATCCGGTGTGGTTTTATATGTGTGTGGGTGCATGTATGTATTTTCATGCCAGCTAGGGAAAGTTTTCTAATTAAGTTACTCATACGCACCAGGTACCCTATTGCATATGACTGACGTAAAAGTAATTTTCATATCAACCATAGCACAGGGGAAAGAGTAAAAGGGTGAAAGGGTGGTGGCTGTGACAGGCGATACCTTAATAAACTTAAAGCACAAAAGCCAAAGTGCAAAGCCGGCTTCAGGCCCACATCGACATACCTCCTGTGTGCACTCGCATACGTATACGTACATGTACAAGTATTTGTGGGTGTTTATTAGGGCTGTCCTCGAGTCTCAAGGTATCGGAGACGCCTGCCTATTAAATGGACTACGCTGCAATTTTGACGTGCCTTCTGGTGCACAGGCACAGACACAGGCACAGGCACAGGCACAGGGCGCCACTGCGAAAATAAGCTGCAACATTGTAAGATTGCTGCAACACTGAGCGAAACATGCTTAACATAATTATAAAGTTGCCTTTCTCCGGTTCTCCTATGCCTCCTGCCAGCCCCTACTTTGTCGTCCTTGTTAATTCAGACACTTTGCACGTAAAATGTATGAAACACACTTATTCCCCCCACCGGCTGCCCCGGAGGCTTCGTCTTGGGGGCGGCTGCAACATCTTTGCAAGTCGGTCTGCCGTTGTGGGAGAGGTCGTTGTTGGGCTGCTTGTTTTACTTTTAATTGGAAATCTCAAAAGATTAGTTATGCTTCGGTGCCAAGAAGCGGCCCAGAAGCGGCAGCATGCTCCTCGTAATTGGTGCATCGCAATTCAAGTGCTCGCCATGCTCGAATGCCTGGCTTGAGGCCGCCTCAGAGAGGGTATACTCATAGTACTATAGTGTATGTGAGTGCGGTTTGAAATTGTATGCAAGCAGGTCAAATAATGGCGCCAGCAAACAACACACTAGAAACTTTGCCACAACGGAAAGTTGCGTATCCGCCGCGCTGCCGCTGCCAGTCTTCAGAAGGATCCGCCGGTATCTTTAACTTTGGCAGAGGATTAAGGGGAAATTGATGAAGTTGCCAAGTGCAAGTGACAACGCTTCATCCTCCGCTACTCCACTTCCGCGCTGACAGCGGGACCTTTAAGATGATTTAGTGGCCACGCGGGGAAAATCTAACTTCTCGTCTCTCTCTCTTCACACTTGTATCTTTATTCTTTTCTCTCTGTTTGCCCGCAATCTGTTGTTCGGCTTGTCGAATCTAAGCCTGAAAAAAGGGAAAATCTCAACTAATTGCTTTTTCTAGCCTGCAGCTTTGATAGGACTGGGCCCAAGGCTGTGGAAAGAGATACTGAAAGGGACAACAAAGGATGGATATAATATAAAAATAACCAAATTTCAGTGGGGGAAATGAAGTGATTTGGACAGGAGCATACGAGCGCGGAGTAGAGTTGAACGAAAGGCCAAACTGCAGTTGGCCAAAGTTGTCAGCGCCACACAAAACTTTGGCGACAAAGTGCAATCAATGGTGAATTATCACCCATTTCAATGAACCGAGCTGGCTGCGGCTATTTCTGCTGCTACTGGAAAAGCGCCCAAAGGGAAAACTTGAAGAAGTGCCAAGAAAAAAAGGAGCAAACCAAACAGAAAGACGGCAAAATATATAAAGGAAAAACGAATCTATTTTTATAAGGCTTCTCAGCACAGCAATAACACAACGAACCGCCATGAAAGAACTATTTAATTTTCCATTTGGCGTATTGGGTGTATCAATCGATTGCTGAGCAAATCAGCTGATGATTGGCTTGGAAAATCGCTGGAAAATAAAGTGTGACCTGTCAGTTCCTGGGAAACTGCTCAAGCTCTATTTGGAAAATGCCATTTTGAGGTTGCATTTTAGTTCTTTTATATTAATGATTCTTCCAATGATAAGGTTATGTTCTTATAAAGGATTCTTTAAGTAAAGCCTTAAATCTGTTCAGTCTGTGGACTTTAGAACTTTTCTTATTTAGGACATTCCTCAACTCGCCGTGACCTTTTACTTTGAGAAAGTCTGAAATCTTTTCCCATGGATGGAATTCCCACCGTTCCTAGAGTCCACACAAAGCACAAGTTTGCCGCTTGGATGATTTACGACAAGATATCTCATACACGGTACTAGCAGGGGGCAAAGGTATGTTGAATTCGTGTTCGAGATGGATGTCATAGGGAGTATTCCTAAGCGCTATTCATGTAAAATCTCAATATTGCGAGCTGTATCTGAAAGATTGATATGGGAAGATCAATATATTGTTAGCTCAAGGTATTCGCTTCAGACTCTCTAACAATCTGTTCAGTGCAATTCAATCATAAATATCTTCTATTACAGAACTATATAGTCGAGAGTGTTGATTGCGGTGAGAGCTCTCCTCCGCACCACAATCAACGCTCTCGACTGTCGCCCACTCCAGGACTAATGTGGACTAAAGGTAAATTATGCAGACATATTGTGTTTCAAGGACATGCTCATTACACGCAACGCGAGCTGTGCTGCTGGTATCCTCAGAGGCAGTTCAGGGGAGTCCAACCACAACAAGAAGTGTTGCAAAGAGCCTGAATATACACTGGGAGAAATATAGTAGCGAAATCGTCTACAATTTATATATTGTGATACATATGTACACATATACATAAATATTTCCATGTTTGGATTGCTTCGCGTTAATGCTTTAGAGTTTCAAATTATTATTGACGTTTTTCTCTGCCTCATAGATTAATTTTATTTATTTGAAAGTTGTCCAATTCTTAAGATTAGATTTGGAATATTTCTTATAGCAATCTATTGTATTGACTGTAGTGTCAGAGGAACTTAAACAGACACTAGCATTCCCTGCTGTCTCTGGACACGGGTTGTTATTGTTGGTTTTTTGCAGGCTTATGGCCCCACGTTTATGTCCTGTGGTTGCCACTAAAAGCACATTGTTTCCATTGTTTTAGCGTGCTGTGTAGTGTGGCCGTCGTTGGCCTGGAGGTGGGTGGACTTTCCACCAAAGTGCTTTTAGTAGTTTGGCCTTGTTCACCGCAAGATCAACGAGAATAGAGGAGACAGCCGACAGGAGGCAGCAGGAGTATAAGTTGAAGCAGAGCAGATAGAACGGGTGGCTCCACTTCGTTGCCTTGTCATGTCTTTGGCTAGGCATTAAGTTAATGCTGAGAAAGGGAACAGGCGGGCGCAGGTCTTAGGCACAGACATCCTTGACATCCCTGACAGTTCCACTCTCTGGCCGCAAACCCCATTTGTCCAAACACTGGGCTGACTGTGGATTGTGAATTGTGGGTGTCGCAGCGGAGCCCCCGTCTGGGTGCTCATTAAGTCATTAGGCTTTGTTCCTGCTGTGTGGTAGGGTGTGGTGTGGTCGGGATGTCCGGGCCAAACAGGTGAGAAATTACTCAATTGTGATTTCAACGCATATGAAGTCCTTGAGGTCTTGACCCCTATGATGTCACGGTCAATTCAATTAGCTGCCGCTGCCACTCCTCGTTGCAGCCATCCCTAATGTTGGCTTTATGCTAATTAGAAAACGGTACAATCAAGGGGGAGTGCTCAAGTGCGCCTGCAGCTATTAAAGATCCCCTTCTCCACTCAGACAGAAACTCCTTCGTGCTTTGAGGTGAATCTTTGAGGTGCTTCCTTGTCAGTTGAAGATGCCCTAATGAGCCACACATGAAACACTTTTAGACTCGACTGACTCCAGGGGAATTTCCCTCGCTTGTAAATCTCATGAGGGAAAGCAATCTCTTGAGAAAAAGTGCTCTCTCTGCTTATGCTGATGTTGCCCCACTTGCAGGCTTTCATTTGCAGTGGCAGGGGCATTGCACTTTAATTAAAGAATGCCACTCACCTGGCCGTGTCCATCCATGCTCGGGACTCACGTGTCAAAGGGTTACTGCCCTGAAGATTGTTTTACTTGCATTCAGTTTGTTATTTTGCCGTAGTTGTTTATCTAACTGGTACGAGAATTTGTTTGCATTCTTGTCCATGGACTGTTGGGAAAAATAACGAATTCGGCCAGGAACTCTGGCATATTTGTTTAAAAAATGTTTAAATAGTCGCTCCTTCGTTAGTCATCGTCAGCAATGCACTTATTTAAGCCATTTATGTCACTTTTGTCCGAAAGACAGACAGGACAGATTTAGGCGGATAACTCGTAATGGATGGCGTTTGTTTAAATAGAGAACAATAAAAAGATGACTAAATATAAATATATTTTAGTCTGAGTTTTATCTGCATAGATTTTGACATCTCCAAGAAGACAAAACAGGAAACAGAAATCTCTAAGCTGCCATAAATTCTACATACATTAAATTACTACTAATCCCAGCAGACGATTCAGTCATCTCAAATTCATCTGACACGAATCATATAACAAATAACATATCTAAACGATTTTTACATACTGAAACATCATAATATATATTTATTGAAAATATATTTTGCTGTAATATATCCACCCGACAGACAAAATAATGGCGGAAGCTGCAGAAGAGGAAGCAGCTTCCATGCCGCAAGAGGATCCCAAGCCTATACCGAGCAAGGAAGAAACCGATGTGAAGGAATCCGGAGAAGAAAAGCCGGATGTTTCCCAACCTGTACAGGAGGTGGAAGGGGAGCAGCCAGCTGCTGCTGGGCCCCCAGTGACCTTCAAAGCAGGGGATACTGACGTTTCCCCATCCGAAGTAGAGAAGACTGACGCAAAGACGGATATTAGTCCATCAGAAGGCGAGAAGACGGATAACTATCCGTCCGAAGGGGAGAAAACGGACATGGATCCATCCATCGAAGGTGAGGGGACAGATGTAGCCCCGTCCGAAGTGGAGGAGTCGACCGATCTTCAACCATCCGCGGACCATAGGTCGGAGCTGCAGAAGGTTGCCGACGAACACAAGAGACTCAAGCGTGAGAGGGCAAAACTGATGCTAAAGAGAATTAAAGGAGAGCCCGAAGTTGTAGCCTCCGAAGAAGAATGCGAGTGGCCTGAGGGAGCCGAGATGGAGGTTGAGGAGAAAGAACGAGTCGAGAAGGAGGGCGATTCTGCGATAACTGATTTTCACGGTTCCGAAGATGAGGCCTGGGCGGAGAGAATGGATTTTCTAGGCAGACGCACCACCAGATCTCATGACTCTCTGGGTTTTTCGCTGCACAGTTCAATCTCCGACCTGGAGGATAGACGGGGTGCGCCCGAGTTGTCCTTCCTAGGCGGATTTCTCAGGGAGTTCGAGAGTTTGCCCTCACTAAGCGACATATCCGAAAACAGCACCACGGTCGAGTCCGAGACTCGTCCGTCCGTCGCCCCACCACTACCTGAGCGAATTTCTGTGGACCCCGGGAGATTCGTGCAGTCCGTGGACCGCTTCTCGGGCTCATCTAGCTCTGGGAGGACTCTTAGTGATTCGTCGTCGTCTGTGTTCGGGTTGATCGGCGAAGAGGAAGAAGAACCAGAAGAACTGTCGCAAACCTCATTCCTGGGCAGCTTGATTGAGGAACCGGAGACAGTTCGCAAGGAGGTGATCATACAAGATGACGTCGATATGATGGCCCAGATATACGTCGAATCGGAGAGCGATGATGATGGCAAAGATGTGGTGGATCCCAAGCTAGCCCAGCAGATCCAACTGTCTAAGATGATGAGCGATTTCCTCGAGAGCCTGATCAATCGGGCCGTGCAACTTTCAGAGATTGGGGCCAGAGCGAAGCTGTTCGATAAGGGAAAAATGTTAGTAGAGATAGAGCGTCTAGTGCACCTGTTCATCGTGGAGAGGTCCACCAATAACATCCTAAACAACAAAATGGGGGAGCACTGCAAGCGCAACCGAAAGCCGGACAAGTACGCCACGCTGCCACCGGCTGTGGAGACTATCGAACACCGCCGATATGTGGGCGCCCTGAACGTAGTCGATAACCTGATGGAGCGTTTGACGATTATCAAGAATAATGGGAGTTTCGTGATTTCGCGCGCCCAACTGGAGTTGCACTCCTGCTATACCTTGTCGAAGTTCGTGACGGAGAATCTGGAGAACTGCATGCGGAAGGGTCTGCTTCGCCAGGACTCGGACAAGCTGCGTCGTCTCCTAGATGCCGAGCTTCGGCGCATGGAGAACCTTCGCAACGAGATCAGTGAGAGGCGCTACGAACTCAATCTGAATCTACGCTCGCTGGCCGTCATTACGGAGGTAAATGCGACACAATCGTACTTCTATTCGTTCCATTATTTATGTTTCTATATTTTTGTCCAGAAAATGCGACTAGTGGAAAGAATTACAGACGATTTGACGACATCTGAAGTCCAAAATGCCACTGATAATATAATACATTTGGAGAAACGACTCGAGGGTAAGTATTCCACGTAAAATGGACGTTATTCATAGCCAGAGAACATACATATGTCCTTATGTATTCCCCAGATCGCACCAAAGAAGTGTTGGCCATGCAAGCAAATTACAAAAAGTTCCTAATCGAAAAAACATGCATCCGCGAGAAGCGCACCATGATCGCCCAATCCCTGGAGATTGCGAAGGAGGCACTGAAAGAGAAGGGCGACAAGCTGTACGAGGTGCGTCATTATTTGAGCGATATCCAAGCGGACCGCCTAAAGATCAAGACTACCCACGCCCGCCTACACGCCAAAGGCGGACTACTCTTCCACCCAGCCCTTATGTATGAGTACGACAAGTGCCTGGAGGAAGTCCAGGAAAGACGTGCGACTGTTGCCAAGCTGCGAAAGACATACACCGACTTGTCGAGTCGCTATAGCATGCTTGGTAGGACCTTCGACTGGGATTTCATGGGATATTTTAACTTTTATTTCTTCGTCTTATTACAGAACGTCAGAAGACCACGGCGACAGTGGCATCAGTTTAATAATAAGGAATCATTTGGAAACGGTACACTGGACCTCATGTACGTTCCTTTGTTCATGCCTGGAATCGTTTTCAGTTCAGTTTAACGATGTCTAATATTTGTTACTATGTGTACATACATACTATATGTGTGTATACTATACACTATACACTGTATAGTCTTTCTATCAATTTTGTAAAAAGGCTAAGCTGAACAGATTCAATTTAATGCTTGAGCGTGAGCTTGAGCTATGGTTTAATCTTCACTTTAAGACATTAAACTTATCCTGGCATGAACAGTAAAACAACAGTAACTGATTTCAATCTCTGCGATTATGCGTCCTTTCAACTAACGTGAACCGAACATGTGCGACATTTCCGAATATCAATAATGGTTCAATTGTAATATCCGCAGGCGCGACCACTAAATTTATAATAGAGAGAGAGAGAGAAAAGCACACACCTTCTCGTACTCAGAGCTACACTTACCGCTAGCGACGCCATTATTTGGTCCAGCGATGCGTCATCGAACCGTCAGACACAAACAACATATGGCCGACCCTATCTCCTCGGGACTTTGCATTTGACTCCGCTTCCGGCGATGCTGCTGGCCGTGTTGCTGTCTTTTACCTCTGCTGCGATGGCGCCGGTATCTGAAAATTAAAGTTCGGCGTGGGGTTTCGTGGTCTTATGTCACGCAGATACTCGCAGTCGTAGGATTTTATTGTCCTTTTGTTACGTGTACTTTTATTGCCTGTCGGCAAACAATGACGGAGGAGTTCCATCCTCATTGTGTGTGTGTGTGCGCGTTTGTGAGAGTGTCTGAGTGGCATACATTGCATATACGTGATGTGTGATTATCCTGGCGTCAAACGTACACAGCTCGAATGTTGTTTATTGGGGATGGAACCAAAATACCTTTGACAACAACATTGTTCCACTAAATTACATCGGAAAAAGAAACGACTACTCGTGCCAATCGTCGGGCCGGACCGACAAGAAAATGAAAACCAATATTGAATTCGTCTCTCTGCCTAGAAAGGCGGACTCTCCCGGTGACTTTCCTTTGCTCTACTTTCTCTGTCTCTCTTAAAGCGCATCGTTGTGGTGCTGGTGCTCGTTCTGTCCGCAGTCCACGCGCCGCACGTGGTATCCACTGGCTGATTATTTAAAAATTTATGAAGCCACCCAAGCGCAGCTGAAAACTTTTGCACAAAACCAAACAAACTGCTGCAACAACGAGAATGAGAAAAGGGGAGCCCGCAAAGATACAGGGAGGGAGTACTACGTAACAAACACGGCAACACGGACGACAACTATGATGACGACAACGATGCCGACAGCAGCAGCAACAACAAATATGAGGCTAGAAGGCAGAGCAGCTACGATTATGCGAAGCGTCTCATACCCTTGCACAGCGATCGATCATTTGTTTAAACATTATTTATATACTTATTTTTTTATTAACAAACATAAATGCGCATAAATGAAGGTATGCCCAATCTTTTCATGCCTTGAAAACTGCCCAAAAAGGGACTTTTGAAAAAGTTTGAAAAAGAAACAGAATTGCGAGGGCGAGTGCAAGTGTGAGAGTGAGTCAGGGGAGAGTGTTTGTTCTGTATTCCTTTGGCGAGTTTCACAAGCCACTGAAGCAGCCATGCACAACAGCACCCACCCAACCACCCAACCACCCAGCCACCCAGAACCCCATACAACGACTCGCGGTACGCTGCTGCTGATAATGTGGCGCGTAGGAAACTTTCAACATAGTTTGCTACTTAACTCGAGCGTAATAATAAAAGTGCTAAATCTTTGCTTATATTCACTTTGAGGGCTCGCCGGAGGAGAGCGCTGCAAGGGGTACGGGTCAACGATGGCAGCCCTTCCAGCGAATATTAAGAGCCACAAAAGAATACCATTATACGTGGGCTTCGTGGCACATACACCGCGAAAGGGCAGGGAAGGGCAGCGCCGGGCACGGCATAGGGCATTCCAGAAAGGTGAAGGCAGAAAGCAAAGCGTCAGCAATTATACAAAATGCTGCAAAGGCAAACAACTAACAACACAACCGGTAACATCAGCAACATCAACAGCAGCACCAAACAAACTCGACAACAACAACAGCCAGCAACAACGAAATGCTTTAAAGTTATGTGTGAAAAGTTCTACGTTTTATAGTGTTTAGCAGAAAGTTGGGTCCGTCCTGTTCTGGAAAATATATAGAACACAAGACCTGGCTCTAAGAGTGAATATTTTTATGTTTTTTCTCTTTAAAACAAGCTTAGCAAGAAGTTATTTCTAAGTCTGGAGCTACGCTCATACCCGCACTTTTAAATTGCAGAAGTTTTTTAGGTCTTTCCTCAAAGGGGGACTGAATCGCAAAGTATTTATGGATTCTTAAATTGAGATTGACACTCAAAAATGTAATTAAGACGTGAAAGTTCTATGGATCAGGCTAGAACAAGGAAAATAGGGATATAAGAGATGAATTTATTCATTTCAATCAATTACTACTTTTAAGGTATCTATAAAGGATTATATTCATCCCTTTCGTAATTTTCTGTCATCATTAAATCTTTGAAATCCAACCAGAGTGACATTTAAAAATATATAATTTATGGCTAAATGGGGCATTTTGTAAATGCCACTTTGGCTAATTAAACGTCGAGGGTAATCAAATTAATTAGGTTGAATCAATACGATTATTGGCCAAATCAAATTCATTAATGCACATGTCCTTATCAAAGCACATAGCACGCCATCCATGCCCCAACTCTCCTGCCAATGCGTGTCAATGCCACTGCCACAAACTATCTATCGATGTGTCTCTTCTCGTTCAGTGGAATAATATTTTGAGAGCAGTTGTGGAGGGGATGACCCGAAATTGGATTGCTTAAAATTATGAATATATTTTCTGATATGTCCAAGGCTGAACCCCCACCTACATATGAATGTATATGTGTATGTACATGTGTACATATCATTAGAAAGAGACTGCGATTTGTGGAGTGGGAATACCCCATTCGAGCTGTAGATACACTCTAAGCAGGGGTTCACTATATAGCCTCCGGCTGGACTCCCTCGTTTTCCCGATTTTCCGATTTCCCGTTGTCCTGCAACTTTTCGGCTGCCACGAATTCCGCCACTTTTTATGGCTTTCATTTTTCAATAAATTTGATTACGCGGCGCTTTGTGATTATTGGTGCGTGAAAAAATAAATTTAATTTTTTGTTCCTTTTTGTTTTGGCTGGCCATCGCCATCAGCCCCAAACTGGAATGGCCACCTAAGCCGAAGCGGTCGGGGGAGATTCCTGGTCCTGTCATAAAATATATTGGTTCTAGCCCGCTCCACATTTCCTCCCGATTGAACCAACACCAACCCGACCCGGTACTGAGCCGCGAGCTCGTAAACTTCGCGCCAAAATAAATAATAAACTTGCGCTCCGGTTTCTACCGAAATTTGTTACACTTTTTCAGCCCACTCCCATCATATCCGGCACTGGGCCATCGTCCACCTCTGGGTCCGTATCCGTGTCCAAATGGTCGCCGCTGATAAGCAGCAGCAGCGTCAGCTGCAGAGCGGCAAGGGGGCGTTTAAACTGGCGGACAGGTTTTTGTTATTGCTAGGGTATTCCAAGAGGTCCAAGAGGTTCCAAGAAGAGATCATTTTGTGTGAAATACGAAATGAAAGCAGCCTTCATGGTGAAGAGCTTAAGGCAGCAATCAGACGACAAGAGTATGTCATTGAGTAGTCGCGACTAGTTTAAGAACATCCTGTACGCTTTATTCGGTTTTTCCTAACTTCATATCAACGGATCGATCTCGAAGCTGGTTGGCGGCGGCGGTGGCAGCAGGTGAGGATCCCTCATTCTTATAATCGTCATTGTGTGAATGAGATGAACCGGCTACAGGGTAAGCGTTTGGTCTATGCCCTCCTCTTAGCATTTCTTCCATGCTTTATTTATGATTTTTGATTTGGCTTACTTTTTACTTCCACTCGGCCCCTGGTGCCACGCTTATACATACGAATACATATTTTTTATGGCTTTTGGTGATCCCTGATGGTGGGCGTAGGGCAGCAGGGGAAAAATGCAATTTTATGGCGCTTAATTCTGGAATCCATGCTCCAGTCCACACACAAATCGCATCCTTATCGGGCCAGCAGGCGGGGTCTTGCCGGGAGTGCCGGGATGCACGGCTTATTACCAACATTCGATATTACAATGAAATTAAAATGCCAAAACCCACTCAGGGCCGTTGGGCATGATGTCAATTAACTGCGACTCCGGCGCCAGGCTGCCAGCTGCATTCGTCCGGACTTACTGAGCCGGAATAAATGCTTATGCAAGACCAACGCGATCAGGGGAATGTATTCATATGCGTGGTGGGGATATGAGCACAAATATATCACCAATTGCGTGGCTGTTAAGTCCGCAGGAGTTCCAGGGAACTGTCGGAGTCTTAATTAAATTGTGGATTATTTATGCAATATGAAACGTGCATTAATCTGTTAAATATTTTAACGCGTGTAATAATAACGCATTAGATATGTAAATTGATATGCGAACTCCCAACCACCGCATTCCACCGTTTATCAATCGATCCCATATTGTGAATCAATTAATCCTCACGCTGTAAAGTTAAAAAATCTGTAACAGCTGTAATCTGCCAGTGAATTGTGGGCAAATATTATTTAAGAAAATTAAATGTCTTTTCTTTTGCTTATTTTTTTTTTATAATTGATAATTGATTGGATTGATAATTCAAATATTGGATATTGGAGGATTGGTTACGATTCAATTAACAATTAACTTTGACTTTGACTTGTGACGAAGGGATAACAGAAGATTCCTGGGAGTTAGAAAGCTTCCGGGAAATGGACTGCACATTGAATCCTAGTTCCATTATGCTTTGCCCCAGATCTGTCGCAAAAAAAAAAACCTTGTTGAGATAAAATTCTCTAAAACCGCAGAACTAGCCACACCCTTTTGCAGTTCCAAATGATTGCAGCTGCCGTTGCAGGATGGTGGCAACGAGGGCCGATGTGGCTGAGGCTGTGGCAACTTTTGATGGGGTTGCCGCTTGGCATTTTTTACGATGCAAATCGAACAATTTGCACTTTTATCTCACGAATGCGACTTGCACGCTTAGAGCCAGCGAATGGCGTGATTTATGGGCTATGGGTGTTGCAGTGGGTGGACGTGGATGCATTTCCATGAAACAAATGTCAGTTAACACTTCATTTGTCTTTGTCGCGCCAAATAAAATTCAATTTGAATGCGGACCATCTTCGAGCTAGAAGTGCACTAAGTCCGTTCTACCCGTTCTGCTCCCGCTGGAAACCCAAACTTAAAATGGCACAATTAATGTGGAATCCAGCTGCTCTACCCCTGCCACAGACACACCCCTGGACTGGATCAACAGGAAACTAAGCGCAAGTTTATTGGCAGTGTCAATGTGCTGGAAGGAAAGAAGCAAGTTTGCTCACTTGCAAGTAATTGAAAGTCATTCTTTATGCAATAATAAATGGCTTTCTCGCCCACTTGGCCAACAGCACCCCCCTCCCACTCCCGTTGGCACAGATGCGAGTTCCGTATCTGGGAGCAGGGGCTGTGAAGAGGTGAGAGCAAAAGCTTCAATTTCAGTTTGAGCGTCAGTTTGATGCATGCCCCATCCCCGTTGCAAACTCTTCCGGCGTGATGGACAACAGATGGCTAGTCGTTTGAGCGCCATTAGCCTGCCAGGCCCGTACTCCGTACTTCGTACTCCGTGGCCCATATCTGGCTGCGTCTCTGACTTCTATGGACAAGTAAATGTATACGGAATCCGACACGACACATTGCCAGTTCATCACACGACCCAATGACGGATTCAGTCTTGGTCTTCTGCATTCAGTGCTCGTCCAACAAATGATGGCAAATCTGTGTGGAAACGGAGCCAATCTAAGATATTTACGTGGGTCCGAGTCCGAGTCCTGATCTCTGGCGCTCTGCTCAGTAAATGAAAAGTCGGAAAAGGCAATCAAGCTGAAATTTTTAATTTCCATTCAACAACAACAAAAAAAACGATGAGTGGCGGTGGGGGCCAAAGAGCAACGGGAGCTCTCATTTTAAAGCGGAATAAATCTAATTAGTGAAATCAAAACCTAATCATGCGTTAACAATTTATGCACTTCATCCGCGCCGGATGGCAACCGTTTTACCCCCCCATACCCCAACCACTCGAACATTTTCACCACTATGAAAAGCGCAGAGTTGGCAGAAATTGTATGGCTCGGGTTCCTCATTTGGTTTCCCCTTTTTGTGTTTTTTTTTTGTTTTTCCACATTGGGGCATTCCTTTGCATTCAATTTTCGGTTCGGAAAACTGCACATAAACAAATTGAGTGCACAACATTGAGTGAAGTGAAAACCAAAAAAAATTCACCAAAAATGCTCTTACATTAAAATAAAACGGAGCGACTGGTAGATGCCTCTCAAAAGCAAAGCTGATGGGAGACAAAGCAAAGCAAAAGCCCTCATTAAATACAAAAATAGAGAAATAAGCACTTAGAGAGTAAGTAGTAAGTACGAGTAAGTACGAGTATACCATCGGCAAGCAGATACGTTTTTGCGCGTACATCGCAACAGAACAACGCGGACAAATGTTAACATATGTGTAGCTGCAGCGCAGCTCCTGGGCATTTTAATAGACACACGAGGTAGAACCGTGCCGTAGAGGATTATGTCCGCCGGGCTTTCGTTCGGCTTACTCTGGACAGAAGATTACTTCCTTTTAGTCGTTTTTTCTTTGGTCGCACAGCAGCGTTCGAACAGCCAAATATCCCCATTGCCTTGTACAGGACATTAATGCTGTTTCG
The DNA here is from genome assembly GCF_003369915.1 of Drosophila miranda. Taxonomy (NCBI): domain Eukaryota; kingdom Metazoa; phylum Arthropoda; class Insecta; order Diptera; family Drosophilidae; genus Drosophila; species Drosophila miranda. Next base: position 9,102,772 of record NC_046676.1, on the reverse strand, counting down.
ATGTGCATACCATACATTCGGACAGGTCCATTGCATTGCAGCCTTCACAAGGTATGTACACATGGTATACATGCCCTCATACATTCATGCCCTCAAATCATATATCCAATTTTAAATTTTCCATCAACCTTCAGCGTTCACAGACATCCAAATGGGCGGGTGGAGCGGCTCTGAGGCTGTGGTTGGGCTGGTGGATCGTTTAACGGTTAAGTGATGCAATTATACAGTTGAGAATACATATATTTACACGTTTAAATACTTGATATTCCGTTTGTCGAGCAGCGAAACTAAAACTTTTATAGCCATCCATAAACAGTTGTCCTCGTGCTGTGCTGTGCCTAGGCCTTGCAGGACCATTAAAATTTTATGCTCGATTTTATAATGATTTGCACAATGATGTGTAAATGGGGACGCTACGCACACACACATACTGATACTGGCGATGGAGCAACTGATTTCAATTTGAGATTCGCTTGCACTTAATTGGATTTTCGGCGGCTTAATTACCTTTTGCCAAAATTACAATTTGTGTACGAACAATCAAAGTCGTAAAAAACGGTGTGTGTGTCCAACAAGTTAAAACTTGAATGCCGCGCAAACTCCGGGAGGTTCATAATGAAGCGGCGGCCGCCTGTTCCGCTCCGTCCTGTCCACGACTAACAAATATTTACAAAAAATTTATAGCACGCGCTTTCCACGCCCCAAGCCTCCCACCCAAAAAAGATCCGAACAGAACAGAACAGAGTACCGGGGCGATCCAAAGGGAACCAAACCCCGCCTTGGATAAGGGTAAGCCATGGCTGAAAAGTTGACAAACAATGCGTGGCATGGCCCCAACCGAAAAAATCAGTTCAAAATTAAAATTCGGCCCCAGTTCGGGCCAGTGGGAGAGGAGACCGAAACAAAAGCTGAAAAGGCCCGGAATGAGATGCGATGAGGTCTTTCGTCGTCGCACTGCGAAAGTCACGTTTCATAAGCAACATTATGAAAATGCCAAAAGTGGCGCATAATTTCAGCCTGGGCCCTGGACCTAGGAACCAGATGGGCGCCACCCTGACTATAGACTATAGAAACCTGGCCCCCAGAATGCTTGCCATGCTTGATTGCTCCGGCAAATGAGGCGTTTTTAATTAATTCATCAGATATTAGGCATCAGACAGCAGACACCATGCGGACTTCATCTCGGTCGGGGGCCAGAGCATATTGTGATGTTTTGCTGGGGCATTTACTTTAATTGAATTTGCCACACAACAATTAGCACAGAATCAACAATCAACGGGCACCGACTTCATTAAAGATTTTCCATTTTCCATTTCCATTTAGATTTATGCCAGAGTTTTCGCCCATGTCTGCTGTTGATTTTCGTAATTTCATCGTTAATATATTTTGTAAATAACTGGAGATTTCGCATAATTTGCGGCTTCGGATTGACAGCCTCTGTCAAGGCTGTGGCTTAATTAGAAACTCGTCTTTGGTACTCCTTCCACAGCCCTGGCGACTGCATCGGCCGCAGGGTGGGGTTTGGGGAAGTTTACGCTGTTTTTCGAGTCCTTGTCATCGTCATCCACATCTACAGGGTCTCGCCTGTCGCTCTGTCAGTCTCTCTGTCAGCGGCTTAACTCTGCCTGCCGCCCCATCTCTGCCATCCCCCCCTTTCGGAGGGGAGTTTCGACGTGGGGCTTATGTTCCTCGCACACTCATTAAAATTCAACAAAATTGTTGCCAAATTAACTCAAACATAAGCGAGCAATAAAATTTCCATATTCTCCAGCCAGCAAACCCGTCTCGCTTCCACCAGCCATTCCTGACGGTACCAACAGAATTCCCCTGAAATCTGTGGCATAAAATAAAAGGAAGAGTCCGAAAAATTTGACAAAACTACCCATTGAAAACCCAAATATTGAAACAGTCCCAACTTTAGGCAAAGTGTTAATTACCGGCGCAGGGCCTAAAGTGCCAAACTTTAATATTGCCCAAAGAGAATCCCCCTGGTGGGCGCTTTGTTTGGCGTTCGGTTCGGCTGTGGGTCGTGCTCTGTGTCCTGGGGCACACAAAAGGGCGGATTATATGGGTAAATGCGCCACCTTTACCCACCTGAAGTGGAAAGCCTTCTCTACAATATTAACGAAATGAAAAGAAACAAAACACTTTGAGACCTTGCAATTTTCCACGTCACGAAAACAACTCAAATGGGGTTTTGAAATATTTCAATTCAAATGCTATTTTGAAATGTTTCCAACTAAATTATAAGCAAAATTTCATTGAAAGGAGAAAATATGGAAAATTTCCCCATTGTTGTATTGTTGGAGTGATGAATGACATTTTAGATGCTCCCTCAAAAGAATGTTAAGATATGCGTGTTTATTTGAATAAAGTTATTGATAGTGATTCTTCAGGACGGATTCGATGAAAATGCTCATGAGGGATGAGCTTCATAGCGGTCAGTGGAGTGACCCAGATACTGTAAGTATTGGTGTATAAAGTAGTTTTCAATTGATTGATAAAGTTTTAAAGCAGATGGGAGGAACGCAAAATGCATTTCAATGTCCGGATTACCATTGCGGAATGATACACGAGAATGTCTACGAGAATCATAATCGTTTCTGCAAAATGAAATAACTGGGACAGCGCCCTCAAGATTCGCTTCTGTTTGCAGGTTATATGTACGTTTTGGATAGAATCTAATGGGTAGCAATTAAATTAGAAGATGCGTAAGCCTCATCGTCTATTCCATTCTCTCTGATTTAATTAAGCCCTCGGAGGAGCAAGAGCAGTCGTACTCTCCATTCATTTATCCTCATTCTAACATCGCAATTTATATCTAGTTCTATTCTAAGATTTATTTACTTTGGCCCCGTCGGAAGGAGCTTTAATTGGGAGGACAGGTCCACTTGATGGCAGATGGAACGGTTCGTTGGCAAGGAAGTAAAGACGCGTTAAGTGACTCTGGAAGTGGCCGGTTCGGTGCGGCCCCTGCGCTGCAGTTGAAAGGTGGCAGCTCCCCACGGGGGGCATCAGCATGACAGTGGCAAGGAGCCAAATAGCAGGACAACTGTCAATGTCCTCGCTGGAGGACTTGCAGTACTTGTAACTTCTTTTTAATACCCCTTAGCACCGGGTATATTCTACACGGGGTCAGAATGCGGGAATTCTCAGCCGTTGGGTGAACGCCGGTATCCTTTAGTCGGAACTTTTATTCTTCCTTTTATTAAGGATGTGGGTTGCCATTTCTCCCCCTTGGCCTCATTGCTGTTAAGCGCAATTTTAATTGATAAATTGCCACTTGGGCCATTTCTTGTCGGTGCTCTGGCTCCTGGCTCCCGTCCCCTGACTCTCCCTGCTTTAGGCACTGCCACTACCACTGCCACTCTGGCGTTCCACAGTGCTCGAGGGGATCCCCACAATTTTCGCTTTGAATAATTTGCAAAGTTGCGAACGGAGCGAAGACGACTCTCGGGACCTCGGGACGTGCTGTTGAGCAGCGTTTACATCGTCAAATGAAATACAATAAAATACTTGGACTCATTTAAAAGCAATTAAATATTAAAAACACTTGTACAATGGCGACACTGAGCGTACTCCAAGCGGCAGGGTGCGGGTGTGGGGCGGGTGCGGGCCGAGCTTTGCTGACTTTTCGAATTTTGATTGTTTCTTTGGGTTTCATTTCCAAGTTTCCGCCCCTGGGAGAAGTGGGGACTGTTGCGGTTTTCTTTGAGTGATTATGCAATTAATTAAAATATCTCTTCGCTTGCGGTAAACGTTAACCCAAAACAGTCTCAGCCCCAGTCTCCGCCACCATTCAAGTGCAAAGTAATTACTTACTTAATTTCTTAATCGAATCGCGATACGGAGTGTGTCTTGAATATGAAATCCTATGGAAAGGGGTCGAATGGCGAATCTAATGGCGTCCTGCGGAGGTCAACGGAACCTGACTAAATAACTTCCCAGTTGGAAGTCGGTTTATTAAACCCGCTTTTCCCGACATCGCCAAAAAAAGGGCCGAAACAGAAACATAACTGCGAATAAAGGAAAGTGCAAGGGCGGGGAGGCCAAGTCAGCGTTGAGTTATTCCATTAATTTGATTAGACGGGCAGGGGGATCCGAGTGCTACGTCAGGCGCATCAAAAATGCTGAAAGGCAAAAGAAAGAAAGTCGATGCATGGAATACCCTCGAATACCCTCCATACATTTGAAATTTCAGCAACACTTTCGTTTCATTTTTGGCAAACAATTCCACGTGAATTTTGAACAGCAAAAAATCAAAAGAGCAATTGCCATTTTTCGCTCTTACCTGAAGGGACAAATACGAAGTCAAAAGGAATAAAGTATAAAACGCCTCTCTGGAAAAAAGGACAAGGTGTATCTTTTTCAGTCTGCCCCCGATTTTTGTCTCCTCTTAAACTACAGTATCGTTGAATTACGTGAAGAGATGTGAGATAGTTTACTCCTATTTTGGATAAAGTCTACTATGTCTCACAGAAGGACTTTTTCAGGCACAGAAACAAAAGGAGCATCAAAAATAAAGGAATAAGATGAAGGAGCACGAAAAGGAAAAGCGGCCATAACCATCCACGTGGACACACCTCGTGTCGTGTTGCGGTCTTATGAAGTGCCTTTATTAACTATGGGCTCTGGGCCTGGGCCTGGGCCTGGGCCTGGGACTGGGAGTGGAGCGAGCCAACTTATGCCTCATAAGAATTTAACGCTTAAATGCTCAAATTGACAATAAGAAAGTTGGCACACCCCTCCAAGAGGAGCAGAAGGCGCAGGAGATGGAGAAGCTATCTGTCTGGCTAAGCCAACTTGCGAACATTTTATACCTCAACAGCGGTCCAACTACCACTACCACTGCCACACACCCACACAATAAACGTCGACGGCAGTGTCCACGCGTTTTCATTAAGCCCAAGTTTTGGCAGGGCCTGGACGAAGCCGGACAGGACAGGGCGAGGAGCAGCCATGGCAATCATTTTTTATGGAGGCATTCTGCGTGGAGCAGCGCGGGAAGCGCATCAAAAACCCATTTGGCTGCCATTAACTTGATTGAGTCGAGCCGTGCGAGCCCCACAAAGTGGTTGCTTCTACGTTTTTTGTTTCTGTTTTTGTTTTTGTTTTTGTTTTTTTTGGCCGGAACAAATGAAAATTGATCATGCCCTGCTGTCGCTTCCATGTTTACAACTAATATTTCCGAGGATTTCTCCGGAGATCCGATCACTGGAGTAACAACAGGAGCAGTAGGAGCGCAAGTCACGGCCATTAGTTGTCATTAGTGAGCGTTTTCCTAATTAAACTTTGTGCCGAAACTGCCGCCAATCAGTCATTAAAGGGTGTCGTATCCCACCCTCTTCCACGCCTCCATCATCGCTATCTTCACGGCCATTTGTCATCTGCCCCACGGCGACTACAATACAACGGTTGTTTGCTAATTAAGCGCCAAGCCCCAATGCCAATGCCAAGACTCCGGTCCCCCCACAATCCTCCCCAATAAGCGTCCCATAGCAACCCTCCGGGGTTGACCAACATCCGGTGCAGGTGTAGAATCGGGCAGTCCTTCGCACCAATACATCCTGTTTGTGGCCCCAGTGGAGTTTGGTCTAGGCTCTTGATAGGATTTGAGATTGCCCATCGAAAGTTAGTACACGGTTCCCTTCACTTTCAGAGGTTTACGGGCTGTATGTAACAGGGAAAGAGCTTTAATCTTTATCTAAATTAAACACCTATTTCGCATTTAATTGTACTTAAACATCCAGATATTTGATCGATTTTGATTTATTCAAGTTAAAGCCAGAAAATATTTATTAATATGTGAATACTTATAGGTACTTGTACAAGTACTTGTACTTGTACAAATAGGTCATAGTATTTGTGGTGACCTTGGGAAATTGAGTGCCATGGCTAGAGGCATTGAGGCATAGGCACGTTTCTGTCAATTCGTTATAAGTCTTCCCCCTCTTGATGTGGACGGGTATGTGGTCACGGGAATCTCTTCAGCTGCCGTGCTATTTACAATTTTCTTATCAATAAAAGGTCTACTTGCCTCGTATTAATAATGCACAATTAATGTCATTTAAACAGGGTGTATGCATTCTCAAAGGAACACAAACTCAAGGAACTTCTTGTTTGGGTCTGAAGTGCATTTCTCTGAATATTTTTCATAGCAGAGAAAAGTTTCTTAGATAGTGATTGGGGTTAAGCCAATAATTCAGTGGAGTGGTGCCGCCCACTGGAGATGTTGGAATAGTTTTGCAAGATTCGATTACAAAATCGTTCGAAAGTTTGGCATTAGCTCAGCAGCTGGGCGCGTATTCCATAATGCGGCTGCAGCTATCGGTAATCGGTGGAATCAATGTGTCACAAGGCACAAGCAGACTCTGCGACAGTTCGAGATCCAGAGACAGAGGCAGATCCAGAGACAGCTTGAGTCCTGGCAGGGCATTAAAGCCGTGCTGGCTTACACATAGACATGGCAGGGCATAGAATAAATAAATGTGATTTGTCATTTTGCAAAACATAAAATGCTCGTAGTCGTAGTAGTTGGAGCTGCTGCCACTGCTCCTGCTGCTGCCACTGCTCCTGCTGCTGCATTAAATTGCAGTCAAATGGCACGCTGTGTGCATCCCAAATGGCAGCCACGGGCACGGGCTTGCTAGCATGTGGAGTGTATTTTGGCCAATGAAAGATGGCCAGAAGAGGAAGAGGGCAGAGACACTGCCAGTGGACACAGGCATTAAATTATTCGACCGTGCAGGCAGACAGAGCTTGAGATACTTTTGTATGCAACACTAAGCAGACAATCCGAGTTCAAATACTCGTACATGCTGCACGGACAGACATGTGACTTGTCATGTGACTTTTGCTCAGCTTGGCAAATGAATGCCAGATCAAATAAATGTTAGGACAGCGCTCCTGCAAGGTTAAGCAACAGCCTCCTCATCAGTGCCTGATTTGCAGCAAATCAGCATCGGCATCGCCATCAGCCAGTCGGCACGAGTTAAGCGCCATGTAAAATTCATTTGACTGAGCACCAGGCAACGTGCCTCACGAGCTGCAAATAAAATATCAAGAAGCAGCGAAGGAAGAAAATCACAAGTCGAAGCTTTAGATGCCCTTACCGATCGGTTTAGTGGGAGCTAAGGGATTTTTTAATGCATCCTTAAATATCCATTTGTATTATTGTTCTCCATCGATCCCTTTAACAGATTTAAGATACAGAATTTCCGGCTGGAACCATCTGGGAAAGGGTATCTGGCGTGAGTATAAATGCATGTTGAACGCCAAAAGAGAATTTGCCACCTGCCCGCGTCAGACAAGTCAGACACAAAGCAGAAGAGCAGATAGAGCGAGGCACAAATGTAGGGCCCTGACGGCGAAATGAAAGTGTTCGATGAGTCTGGTCCCCTCCGCCATTGGCCCTTCTACGACCCCACAACGAGACACATTGATTCTGGGGTAAAGAAGTCAGAGAAAGGAGTTTATACGGGACTCAATGCACTGGCGGCCACCGGAAGGCAGCCGGTGACGTCGTGCCCCAGCAGTACATTAATTTCATTGCCACGATCATCCCCGTCCCCGACCTGCTGGTAAGCTTCGTGATAATCATATACAATTTCTACTTTGTCTGTAAGCCTAGAAATTGCATGTAAATTCAAAGGGTTATCGGATTTCACAAGCTCGGCCAATATGATTGGCCTATAGACATGGGGTGTAAGCAAATAATCCTTGACATTTTTTGCAGTGTAGCCCCAGAGCGCACACACACACACATCGGATCAAGGCTACTCAGGCATGAGCCCCGGTCTTCGTTCTTTACTCCGCTCGGAGACATTGACTTGGCTTAAAGCAGAAGCGTTAAAGTGCAAAAGATTTATGGAATTTATTTATGTCCCAGTTAAAAAGACAACAGCAGTGGACGAGGGGCTATCTTCGGGCCCATCAACATCATCATCATCATCATCGTAGTCGTCGTCGTCATCGTCGTCGGCGTTGTCCTCCTCATCAGATGCGCCATCACAATTTTCGTTGCGGCGGTGTGGACGTAAGCGGATTTGCGACAAAACTCATTCGCTACGCCCCTGTCGCTGCTGGCCACGGAACGGGATAGTGGCTGTGCTGGGCCGGGATCTTTCTTTTGGCCTGGCTCCGCTCGGTTGGACACGGCCAGTCGTCTCCGCTTGTTAGCAATGACAGCAAGGAGCGACGGGGCTAAATCCTGTTAAAATTTAGTGCAAAATAAGATAGAATGTTGGAGGCCGAAACCCGAATGCTGCTCCTTCCACTTCCCCACTTGGTTCAGGTCCAGGTTCAAGCTAAAGAAAAGTAAATTATTCCTTCTTCATTTTCATTCATTGTTATATATATAGTACATACATACATATTTTTTCTGTGCTTTCATTTCGCTGTGTATTTCCCATGCTCTTCGTGCACTTTCACTGCTGGCAGCGGCAGTGGACATTGTTTCCATTCAAAATAAAATAAAATAAAATTCCTGCTGGCCATACACTCGTACAGAGGTTTTTTTTTTTATATATAAAAAACTCGTTTATATCGTTGTATTCCGCTGGCCCATAAATTGCCGCCAAAAGCTCCGAAAACAATAAAAATAAATGAACTTGAGTGAGTCCCTGCTTCTCGCCTTTCCACTTCCACTTCCTCCCATCACCATGCTGTTTTCCAGACCAGCTGCAGTGGAAACTGAAAGGGAAAGCCCCCCTCAGTACCAAACTGAACTCAGAACTGGAGTTGAAACTGGTAACGAGGCAATTTGATGATGATTATTTCTCGTACCACCAAAGCGACAACTTTTCCTGGCTATGGTTTATTGGTCGCCGGCTCTTACTCTTTTGGCTATTAGTATTTATTGTCCTGTCGGGCGCTAACCAAAATCTAATTCTAAATGATAAAGAATATGCCCCATCATAGATTCTTGTATATCTTTATCATCAGCTCTGAGAGTGATATGTACAACAGGCTTAACGTTTAAAACCCCATTTTTGCTTCTAAAGTATTCTACGTGTATGCCAAAGTGGCCAGACATCGTTTCCTTCTTTCGAATCCAAGCCGAAAGTGAGGTTTCCGTTATTCTAAAACATTTTGAAATAAGTTTTCATACCTCTGTTTTCTTTGCGGAAATTTTAAATCCCATTAAATCTCTATTTACATGAGCTTTCAATGCCGATTCTTTAAAAATTCTATTAGCCCTTTTTGCTTTCCTTTCTGTGTGCTGCTCAGAAAATCAAAATAAAGTTCATACTCGTATAAATACGAATGTTGGGGGCGTAGGTGGTGCATGGGGCATGAGCTGGGATCTAACAAAAGCTGGGGCACCATTCAAGCAAACATGAGCCGGACAACAATTGTGAATTGTGTGTGTTGCCCCAGAGGAGCCAAACGAACAGGGATCAGGGGGAGGAAAAGGTTTGCTCTGCTCCTAAGTCCCAGCACGTGCTGGAGCTCTGGTTCGGCTCGTCCTGCTGCTGCGTGGAGCATACGATGCGTCTCAGCATCATCCGAGTCGCCCGAGTCGAGTAAACTGGCCACGTCTTCAAAGTCAGTCCCTGTGTTGCCTTCCGAAGGACACCTAAAAAGCAATAACAAATGGCGACAGTTAGTGTGCAGAATGCAGTTGTATTTCACCCTTCTTGGCTTAACATTTCACTTTTCACTTCCACTCTCCCTCCGCCCTGCCCCGGCTTTCACTTTACTCCATTTCGCACTTTTTATCGCTCCGAATGTGGCACCCGATTCAGAGTATATTCATTTCTACATGTGTCGGCGACGTGTCCCTTGGCGTGCATTCATACGAATATTTTTGAAAGTTTTATAAACTTTAAGCTTCTTTCATTTGTTAGTAGAAAATAGTATTCTTTTTCCATTGAATTCAGGTGAAACAAATTTGATGGGGATGAGGAGATTCATTTTTTTGCAATTTGGATTTTAATAAAAGCTATTGATGATTCATTGACTCCATTTTAAAACCACTGAAAAAGGAAATATATTGTGTATTTATAATCTCCGCTGCACGATATGCAATCCATTTTTAAAACTGTTTTAAGATTTTGATGATTCATTGATTGTGTGTTAAAACCACTGGTAAAACCATTGGAAATACAATATTTGTATTTTTTAGTATCTCCGCTGCACTTAATAAATTCGGAAATTAAATACGCCTTTAATTTGGGAGAGAGATGCAGTGAGGTGTAATTGAAGCGATGGAAAGCAAACATGGTTTCCATCTCATGGATATTATAAGTACTTCCCCTTGGAATGGGATGTAAATTAAAGGAAAATAGTAATTCACTTGGCCCTGACTTAATTCATTCAAATTGAACAAGAGGAAGGGCATCAATATACTCGTAGTCCATGGAACGTGAGCTCTAGAGCTCCCTCAATCTCTGGCAGAGCCGAAGCTTGACAACTTAATTTCGAGAGCTAGAAAACAATTTGCATGGGCTGAGAAATGCCAGCTGGGGCCCACAAATAAATATTGAAGCCGAAAAGGATTTCGTGGTAAGACAGAACTGGGCAGGGAAGCACAGGGGCAGTGCTTGAGAAAACAGGGAGGTCTGGTCGTTGGTCTTGGTCCCTGGGGGCACCAGTGTCGGTCTCATAATCTGATCCTAGTTATAAACTCCGGTGGGCTGGAGCTGGACGCAACCAAAGTCGTTTATATTTCTGCTCCGGGAGTTTTGAATTTCGCAGCAGAGGCAAACAAATATAATCATTCATGGTTTTCAGAGCATGAATCACATGCAAAAAGGGGCGGGGACCACTTTTGCCTGTGCAAATAGATTCATAAATCAGTATGAAAATATTATTTGATTTCCGTTTCTGCAGAATTCCACAAAAGAACCTCAGTACACGTGTCAGTGTCCGTGTCGGTGTCCGTGTCCGAAGTCTGAGACGTTGTCGGAAGCTACTAATTGGAGCATAAAGTACAAGAAACAAATGACAGAGCATTGTTTTTCAATGCGAGAGTAGGGATGCTCTTACCTATGCAGCTGGAGTGGGGCTGTAGCCCTATAATGGTAGACATCTCATCTGGTTCTACTTTAGAAATGATGGTACAACAGGGATACTCTTGTTCATTCGATAGAATTGCTAATGCGGGGAAATTGGAAATAAATTAAAAAACCATTTGGGGGCTACGAGTATCAGTAGTATATCCAAACTATATTTGGTGTTTTCATTCTCGATACAAAATGTACATTTCCCTTACTTTTAATGATATATGGCAGCATATGCCACATAGTTCCGTGGAACTGCTACCAGTGCCACCGTTCCTATCCACCCTTAGGAGGGAAAAATTAAATTTCATCTACCGAAAGAGTATTTAAGCCTCACCTCGTTCAAGGACAGGCGGATGTCATCCTTTTTTTTCAAAAACGTGAGAGAGAGAGAGCGGAAGGAAAATGTTGACATTGCGTCATGCGGGCTGTGAATTATGAGTGGTTTTCCCTGGCTTAGACTTATACCATTGGCAGAACGAACAACAATGAGAGCTTCTGCTTCTCTCTCTCTCTCTCTCTTTCTGGAGCTGCCCCACGCCCTTGGCTCCTTTTTCGCAATCAACTGAAGCTCTCGCAGAGGCATGCAACAGCATCTGGGCATCGGCGCGTGCATTCAGTGCATAAATGTCGAGGCATCTTGTGACACACGAAATGAGTTTCGTTCTGTACGTTGTGGCGCAGCAGTTGTGTGGCAGGCTGATCCTCCCACAACCGCTGCTTAATATTTCCGCCTGCACACTTGCTTATTTATTATGCTTCCGCCACCACATTGGGCAGAGTTAGGCGAAGGGTGAGCAAGAGAGACAGAATTGGAGAATGGGAGAGACTCAGACGCATCAGCTTTGCTCTTGGCGCTATTATGCCACCAACTTAGGATGCCACATGTGGCACATGCGGCTGTTGTTGTCTGCCCTGACTGCCCTAATGCCCTCTCACTTGACTGCCACTGGAACTCCGACTGGGACTTGTCCTGCGCTCCCCTGCGCTCCTGCATCATGTTAAGTGCCTACATAGGATAATCTGCGAATCTCAAGTCAACGTTATTGTGTTCCTTCCACTTCCCTTTGCAGGCTGTTTCCAGCATTTGCCAAGTCATGCTGTGCAGCCGAGTCTCCCGCCAGGCTTATCCCCATCGCCATTCTGTCCGCTCTTCTGCATTGCGCCGCTTTGCATTCTGCGGGGATTCCCCCATTCGGGCACCAGACGAGGCTCGCCTTAAGTAATTAGCATGTTGAACGCGAGTTGGAATGCCAATGACAGAAAGCGAGGGGCAGGGACGGAGAGAGAGACAGCGAGGGAGAGAGCCCTCTTCCTCTGTCTGACAGCCACAGCAACGGGTGGCACGGCTAGCAGCTTCTGCCCCTTGGTGCATGGCATGGCATGGCATGGCATGGCATGGCCAATCAACCTCTGTATAGTAGAAGGAACGGCTCCCTGGGCGACTACTTTCAGTGTCTGCATATTGAAATCGAACGACAAACTTCTGATGTGTAGAGTATCGGCGGAGGCATGCACGCCACAGAAAGGCCCGGGTGCAACAGGACGCTGTTGCTGTTGCGGTACCACAGGTAGCTTCTCTTTTGTCCACGTGCTTCGCGCCGCTAATTATGTACGTGACCCACATAGTGGTCCTGCCACACGCGGCAAAGCATGCCCGTCTTCGGCTTCGGAGCGTGTCATTGACATCATTAAGCTCTTTTGCAGATTTGTCTGAATTTTCAATAGGATTCCCTTACGGCAGGCGAAGTAGGACTGCTACCGCAATTCAATTGCCGGATTGCTGAGGCACATAAAATTCTCATCTCTAGGGAGGGGTTGCCCCCCATCACCCATCACCATTTCCCCGACCATACGTTTGATGTCATTGCTGATTCTGCGGTCGATGGATCGAAGGTGCTTACCGCGTCAACGTAAAAGCAGGTGTTGGAACAGAGTTAACAAGAAAATTGTTGTTGTTGCTTGTTTCGGCAGGTTAGTGGTGAGGTGGCAAGTGGGTGGTGTCGTTACTCGTACAATTCCCCATCAAACAGGGCAAACGCAGAGAACTTTTATGTTATTGAAAAATGAGCTGAAGCGAAGGGAAAGCAACCTTAGAGCTGAAAAATATCAAATGACATTTACTCGTCACAGGATGTGTATGAGTGTTTCTCCCGTCGCGACGGTGCGTTGGTCCGTCGTTTGCTTTTAATACCCTCTACTCGTTGAGATGAAAGGGTATATGTGTACCTCAAGAGATGTGGCAGTACTATGTTCCGAATTTATGTGCCGAATCTCTGCATATTTTGTCACTGCTAATCAAAAAATCAACAGTCCAACCTTTTGGATGGGCAATAGTGGGTATTTAATAGTCTTCTACTCGATTAGGTGCTTTACTAAGCATTTTTAAATGGATCCGATACCCACCTCAGAGTGCCAGAGTATGAGTGAGAGCGAGAGTGCGCGCATTTTAGAGACGAGACACACACATACATAGTTGCGTTTCATTGTGGCCTTTGTTCTGTGCTGAGCTGCTTGTCGCCAAGTGCGTTGATTAAATTTCGTTAAAATTGTCTGCGTGTTCGTACGTTTGTGTGTGTTTGGGTATCCTATTACACGAATTCGTATATTTTGAAAAGATTAAATGCCCGAGCGAGCAGCGCTTTGACAAGGTGTTGTACGTTGTTTGATTTTATGTGAAAGGAGCAGCACTGCGTTTGCAGAGAAGTGTGTGGCAAGCAATTTCACATTATTACTGTATTACTATATTTGTTGTGGAATAGTCTGGCTTATCTCTCATCTTGCCACAAATGTACATCTGTAAATTTTCATCAGGAAAAAAACTGTTTTTAGCTACAAGAAAACGAAAAAAAGGTAAAAATTTTCAGAAAAACTCGAAAAAGAAAGGGGAATTAATGGTCTGAACAATCTTTTTATTGAAGTGATGTTTAACATGTTTTTTTTCATACATTTTTATTACCTCATCAAGCTCTGCGGGATTATCCTTCAGATTCGAATTCGTTCGACATGGTCGTACCAATCAAGAGTAGATAATTATTAGGCACTTCGTAGTCAAAGTAGCATTTCCCAATAAAAATTACTAATATCCTTTCACTGACAATAAAACATTACCTTGTTCATAGAATGCTATTGGTCCTGCCACTAACCATAAAGCCAGCCTGCAGCGCTTTGCATGTGTTAGTGTAATACCAGGCGAACAGAAATCAGCAGCAAGCAACTTTAGCGATTTCAAGCGGGGTTGAGAAACGGGGGACGGGAAAAAATAAGGAAAAAAAATTCAATTAAAAAAAAACAGCGACATTCTTCTGATTTCTGTTTGCCTGATATCCCAGATCAGAAATTCTCGTTTTGGACCATTTTGGGCGGCCAAAGAAAATATGAAAAAACGGAAAAATAAAATTAAAAGAAATTTTAAAAAACTAGCGACCTTCTGCTGATTTCTGTTCGCCTGGTATCCCAGATCTAAAAATCGAAAAATCTCGATCTTGAGTGCCCCAAATTAAAAGTAATTGTTGTTGTAATAACTGGATTTTGTTGTTGTAATTTGTTGTTTATGCGATGGCTTCCTGTAATTCGAATACCAACTTTGATCTGATGAAGTCCTAATCAAGGACGAAGGATCAAGGATATTTTCTCTGGCCGTTCCATAAATTCCCGTAATTGAAAAATATCCTTGATCATTTGGTCCTTTGGAACGTCATCAACCCCAGCCCGTCAGATTTCCCCGACTCTTCGAAATGTTGATTTTTCACTAGTTTTATACATCAAAACTTAGCTAAGTATAGATAAAAACACAAGCGCACATCATTTGTATCTATCTTGCTGTCGATGTTGTTTGGTGGCCGCCAAAGCCCAGCCGGGAGCACATCCCTCGGAACTACCGAGAGGACGAGGAGCTACCGCGAAATCACCCGCTGAGGACGTACCGACGGCGAGGGGACTGGAAATGCGGAGAAAAAAGGGCGGACGCTAGGAAGAGGGATATGGCAATGGTCGGACCCTATGGTCGGCCAGGATTAAGGCCATAGCTCGCACGAATCTTGTCCCGAGGGGAGCACGGCATCAAGGCCCCGTGCGCAGGAGCCGGCGGGGTGTTCGCGATGTCAGCCGGTCAGTCGACAGCCATCATCGAGCGCACACTCGCTCATATAACCCGGAAGACCAGAAGGTTGAAGCCCCTGGTAAACGTCGCGGGCATATCGGTGTTCCCGGGCACATAAGAGGAAAGGAAGAGTTAAATAAAGTAAATGAATAAATAATAACTTAATAACTTTACCTTTACATAACAGTTTGTGTCCAGTGAGGGTCTCGGCCAATAGAGCTAAGGGGGATACAAAAATAAAAGAATAAGAACGAAGAAAAAATAGTCTGTGGAAAATATGAATTGGGGGGAAGCAAGGAAAGGTTACCCGGTCATAGCCGATGCGGTAGAGCATGGAGCAGGAGGGAAGACGATGTACGTCGTAAAAAGTGCATCTACATAAATAATGTACCAGCTGCGCGATGCACTCGATCGAGGATGTATGTATCGAAGCCTCGGTCCGTTTTTCCGGGGAAATGTATCATGAAATATGCTATCAGAATATGCTAAAAAATTCGTAATCTCTATTGGCCGCCGGAATCATCGATTTTTAATTAACTTTCAAGAGGGTTCCCAGGGTAATATTTGTCATCTTTAATTGTCCCGCGTTTCTTTCTTACTTGACATAGAAAATAATGTATCTATAAGGAACCCATAACGTACTCAATGGCATTGTAAATGCTACCTTTCGTTCTCTGGGAAAGTTGTGCCACCAAATACCTACCGTCTACCTGGGGCCAAGGACCAAGGATATTGCATAAGTTGCCTCAAGTTCGATATTTAAATATTTTCGCATTCAGTGCTCTTCCTTCAGATTTAAAAGCAGCCGTTTAGGGTTCTTTGTCGACTCCATTACCACCACATTACACACACGTGGAACACCCGCTGCCACATATACTACATGCACAGAGGGGTATGGCATGCAACTGAAACCACAAGGGTGCCGTCTCGATTGCATGGAAATTTGCATAAGTTTTCAGATGCCGATGCGATGCCGTGACAGCGCCCTTCCGGTCCGCGTCGCAGCCGTCGAAATGGGTTTCGCAATTTAATGAGGGACCGGGATAAGAAAAGCAAAGATATACAGTATGTATGTATGTATCTTACGCGGTAGTTAAACGAAGTAATAGTGCTCTCCCTCACCGCCGTTTTACCACTCTCTTTCCCTTCCTGTTGCTGCGAGACACAAAAAGTTGAGCAAATATTTGTGGCTGTTCGGCTCCCCCTTTTGCTTACGTCAAATGCAAATCTCTACGGCGCTTAATATCAAAGGAGGCAAAGCAATTGCAGCAGCAACAACAGCAACGAGAGCAACAACATTAACAACAACAAGAATGAGAATACAAAAAAGAACAACAACAATAAAGAGAGCCACTAAAGAGAATGCAATTTGCTTGTTTGACCCAAATTGTTGTGAGATTTGCTCTTCAAACGGCAGCAGCAGCGGCAGCTCCGCCTTCCTGTTTCCTGTTTCTGTCTCTATCGCACTCTCTCTATCCATCTCTTTTGCTCTATTCTTATCTCTGTCTATCTGCCTTTTGCATGCCGAGAAGTTTGTCTTCAAGCCAAACTGCTGGCAGCATCTCGTCCGGACTCCGGGAAAGTGGCTGGAGAGGGGCTGGTTGAGACCCAGCGGTGGATAACAATGAAGCGTTACTTTCACTTTCCCCTTTTGTTTGGCACCAGCTGCATTGCATATTTTCCCTTCGCTTTTCCGCCTTCTCTTGTTCTCTTACACTCACCCACGGAGACGGGAAGCATCCTGGCATTGGGCTGCATAAAGTTAGTGGCTCAACAGGCGACAGGGGGCAACAGCCATTACCCTGCATCTGCAGTACGGGGCACGTTCTGTATTTCGTTTGCATTTTCGGGTCCGATTATTGGCACTTTAGGTGTTAACTCCTGGGGAGCATGAGCCACCCACAACACCTCAATTGAACTGAAGACAGGGAAACCAGTCTATTTCTTATTCCCCAACTTATTCCAGCTTCATTCGAGGAGGAGGTCCTACCCGCTTTTGTTTATTTTCCACAAAACTTGACAGCTATCCGTAGGGCTTGGGGGTCAGGGAAAACGTTCGGATTGCTGGAAAACGCTCTCCTAATTTCCTTTAGGAATTCCGAGGGCATTCCGGGCCAGTAGCACCGGCTGCAGCTTCTCACACGACGGCCTAATGTCTTAAGAGAGAGTTTGGCTAATAAGCCCCACTTATGTGATAAATTATTTACCTTTATTGAAAAGCCCCAAGCAGCCCGGCCACTCACCCCGACTGCACACCCCCTTGTGGGTTTATAATTTATTTAAATAAGCCCCTATGACGTTTTTAATTCACTGACAATGATGTCAGCCAGCCAGGAAGCAGGTAGGAGGGGTGCTTGTGCCAGTGTGGTTGCACGGCAGCTGGAGGTGGAGCGACCTTTGGACTGGCATAATTTGAATATTTCTTGCATAAAAACAAGCAAGCCAAAAACAAAATCAACAAAACAACATCAGCAGCAGGAGGAGCAGGAGGAACAGGAGGAACAGTGGAAACAAGGATGGTATGAAAGGAGCAACAGCGATAGTATGGAACCAACGACGACAACAGTTCGAAGGACCGGTAATGACAACAAGGAGTTCAGCGGAAAGATGTGAAATACCCTTCAAATGTATGGGAAGCAGTTTCGGTTTAAGGTTTAAGGTGTACAATCTACATACACTACGGTGCCGTCCCTAAGAAAAGAGACTTCTTCACAACTTTGTGTGTACTTTGGAGCACACTGAAACAATAATTTTTCTCAACACAGAACAGCATTCGAACATGCTAATTTGTTACGGCTTACTTACGAATATGACCCAGAAGCTATACATAGTAACTTTTTGAAGAAAATCAGCATCCTTTGGCAAACGCAATCCCAAAGCTGGGATACAATACCCTAGAAGAGGAAAATAGGGTAGCCGACGACAAGCCCAACAAATGAGCGTAAGCAGAAATCTTGTCACAAAACAGAAATATTTTTCATAATTTTTCAGGTGGAATTTGCAGCGTAATTTCTCTTAATTTCCCCTCCCCCCACCTTTCCACCCACACTGTGCCATTTGCTGGGGCTTTTGTTGGTGTTGTTGTGACGCCAAATGTCAACGTGGGGCATTGCGCTGTGCTGTGCAACATGGCAGCAACAACATCGTCTTGTACTTAATATGCGTGCGGCTGCCTGGTGTGGCAAATAATACGTCTGATGATGATGATGATGATGAGGGGGATAATGGGGGGATGGTCTGGAAGGAGCAGGACACAACTATAACTGCCACAGCATGCTGGCAGGTGACGGTGAGGTGACACTTTTCCCTGCTCGACTTTGGTTCCGGCTGGCAATGTATTCTCTGTAAAAATTAGCATATTTAATGCGAGCAGCACGTTACGTTATTAGAGGCCCATTCTCACCAAAGAGCGAGAGCGGGAGCCAGGCAGTGGCAAGACGGCCATGTTGCAGTATGTAAAACAATCACGACCCCCACACAAAAGCGGTAAGTAAGCAGCGGGACAGATCTGAATTTTACATAATGTTGCGAGGCTCCCTTTCGAGGCTATTCCTGATGGAGAAATGGTGCCTGGGCCTGGGACCTTTGGGCGGATCCGAGGGCGTAGACTGAGAAATGGGCTTGTAAGCTACTTAGTTTTTATTACACTCTGCCAGGCGCATTGTTTTTTATGCCTAAGTGCAGGCGGCAGCAACAGCCCAAGCTGAAATTTCCAGTGAACCTCAGGCTCATCTATCCTCTGCCACTTCACTGGGAGAAAACCGCACAATTGGTTGCAATGGAGTGTTGACTGACTATTTAAAGGATACTAATTCATTGAATTTCCTATGAGAGAGCAATTACCATTTTTACTCGACTATAGTTCTTTCTTTCCCATCCGCCATCTAAGAAATTTTCCATATAACCAGTTTGTTTGCTTACCGGAATGGTTTTCCTCAGTGTTCTTATCCCTTCCCTCCGCCAGTCAGCAATCGTTTCAACAGTTTTGTTTTTGCTCATTTTATACCCGATACTCAAAATGAGTATAGGGGTATATTAGATTTGTGGTGAAAATGGATGTGTGTAACGTCCACAAGGAATCGTTTCCGACCCCATAAAGTGTATATATTCTTGATCAGCATCAATAGCCGAGTCGATTGAGCCCTGTCTGTCTGTCCGTCTGTCTGTCCGTCTGTCCGTCCCTATCAGCGCCTAGTGGTCAAAGACTACATTAGCTAGAGCAACGACATTTTATATCCGGACTTCTGTGATATGTCACTGTTACAAGAATATTTCAAAAATTCGCCCCGCCCATTTCCGCTCCCACAAAGAGCGAAAATCTGTGGCATCCAAAATTTAAAAAATACGAAAATCTCGCACGCACTTTTTGTCGTGTCGTTTTATATTAGCGGCGTCTGCCGGAGGAGAGCCATACTGATAAAGTATCGGGTATAAATGTAGAGTTGCGGTCTCCGCAGCAACTCACACGTTCCTCCCCGTTTTTTTTTATGGTGGAGTGATTTTTCACGCCACTTGAAAGTGCAAATTGCATGAAATGTTTTTGTTGCTGCCCTCTGCCCGAGGGCCCTGAGGCCCTTTGCCCTCTGTCGCTTGAGCTTGAACGACAGCCACTCCGATTCTCCACTGAGCTTTAAGTTGTGGTTGAGCCAGGCCTTTCAGCGATATAAGATATGAATATCTGCCATGAGCATGAGCAGGCACAACATGCAACAATAATCGCACAACCCCCGGCTGGGCAAAAGGTGCCAGAATGCAAAACCGAAAACCGAATGTCGCCGGGATCCTGATATGACCAGGCAGTAACACGTGTCGGTCTGGTCTGGTTTGGTCTGGTCTGTTTTGGTATGTGTTCGGTTTGGTTGGGCCTGACACATGGCACTGCAATTTTAAGTGTCGCGATAAGGCCAACAACCGACCAGCCGACTACCAACAAGCGGGGGGGCCTATCAGACATCGGCTACCGGACACCGGTCATCGGACATCGGACATCGCGCATCGAGCAGAGGGCAACAACATGAGCGAGGACACAACGATTTTCGTGGCACTTTTTCCCACGAATGTCCGCGACCCGCACGTGCGCCTGAAAGTGTGTGTGAGTCCTGGAGATGTTATCAATCATGGCTTCTGGTGTGGATAGTTGCGGATAGCACGGCGGTTAGTGGTTGGGTCACGAATGTGGGTCGGGTCGTCGTAACTTGGACACTTAACTCCATTAACGCTTTAACGCGCAATTACAGAAATTTAACAGTTTACCAAAATTGAATGCCTGAATGAACGGGTTGTTGCTTGATTAAACATGGCATGGTGTTTATTCACCCTCATTACGAAATTTACCATAATAATTTCAGAATTTAAATGCGTATGCATTTCATTATCATATCATTTCATCATAAAACTGTAAACAAAAGTTTAAAAACTCAGAAAACAAAAAAAAATTTAAAATTGTATAAATTTATTCTGAGGAATTTGTGCACTTTAATCTCACTTATCACACAAATATAAAAACCATAATGCCCTTTATCAGTAAATATTCAGAAAGTGCACACACAGAACGGTCGGTCGGTATGTTCTTTACGAGCTTTTTCTCGTGCACAACATATTTTGGCCAGCCACCGTACCGACAAAAAAGCGCAGAAGAAACTTTACTTTTTATTGTTTTGTTTTTTATGCCTTTTTTTCTATTTGCCGGCAATTTCTCATGTAACAATATTTTGTTTGTCTGCAGCCGCCACTGCCACCACCAGCCCCGCCGCTGCAGCTGTTTTCCTTGTTAAGGTGCCAAAAAGCGTTTAGCAGTTCATCCGCTTCGGCACGGCATCCTTCTGGCGGGGCAAACATCTGTCGGGAGCATCTCAATCTTTGCGATTGTGGAGTCGAAGTGGGTGTGAGTCCGAGTCCTGCTGCTGCTATTTCTGATTCTAGCTTATGTTTTTCTCTGAATATGCTGCAACGTGGGGGTCTGATGTTTCCTCTAGAAGTGGAGCTCCATATCCTACCGTATCCTGTTTTGTGTGTGTGTGTGTGTGCGTGTGTGCAGTGTCTGGGAATACTTGAGTTGCTATCTGGGCCACCCCCCGCACTCCCGTGAAACATAGAGTCTTTTGTACTTTGATGTGGCATCATCCTTCGGAGCAATTTTACTTTTTGTTTGCTGGCACGCAATGCAATGTCTGAATATCTTTTCTGCTGGCTGTTGTCTGTCAACCTCCCCCGTTCTTCCGTTCCTCTGTTCCAGCCAACAAAAAAAACACAGGAATTCGAGGGAAGCCATAAGCTTTGAGCAGATTTCTTTCGAGGTTCACTTCAAGCTAAGCTTCGCAATTGTTTTTAATCCTCCTCCAGAGCTTGGCAAATAAACGGGAGATAATTTTCCGATGAAAAGATATTGAGGTCCCCTGTGTCCGGTGGCACTCATGACTGACATTTCCTAACAAGTAACATGCCCAACAGTCAGTCAGTCATACAATGTGTACCATACATATCCAGTTCCTGGGAAAAGCCACAAGCAAATAGTAAATAAACAAATCTTTGAAATTTGATTTTTCCGCCAGATGCAGCTTTGATTACACTATGCAACAAATAGTAGAGTATTACAGCAGCTATCCGATGCTCAGATATTTTCTTTCGAAACTAGGGAACAAGTAAAACATGAACTTTCACATTAACATTACCTGCCCCTAGGAACTATGGCTCAAATTCGAACAAATGGTTTTCACTGGGAACAGTATTTTGTATTCAACTATAAAGTATCTCGTTTGTCGCATAGTGCCCTTTCCATGTGGTGAGCACTCGTTTGCACAACTTGAAAAGTCAGCCGAAGTCTGTTTGCACAATGCTTCTACAGTGCTCTGTGGTACGGTGGGGTGGGGTGAGCTGGGTAAATACATAATCTGAACCGAAAACGCATCCCGAAACCCAAAGCCAAAATTCAAACTCAAATAGGAGCACAAACAGAAGAGCAAACAAAATCTTCTGCGAGAGCAAAAATCTTGGTATGTCAATATAGGAAATTTCATTATGATTGGACCAGGAATGAGATTATTGGAATACTGATTCTCTACACTGCTGTTCTGCTTTTCTGCTGTTCTGCTGTCCTGCTGTACACCGAACCATTCAATGAGATTTAACTATCAGTCGAGAATCAGGGGCTGTAGGGGTCAGTGTGCGTGCATAATTTATGCTCCTAATGTCCGACAACAGTTGTCTAATGACACGCCACTGGATTCTATTTCTCGTACGAGTATGTACATATGTGTGTCGTGCTAAATAAATCCGGGAAAGACACCTTGGCCATTGCCATTGTGATAATGCTCGGCAGAGGGCTCACACACAGAATATGAATATGAATATGAATATGCATTCATTAGTCGCACTAAACATTGAATGTGATTTGGCTAGTAATGGCAATTTAACCAACACACAAATCATAATGTGCAACATGACGCGTGGCAACTATCTATGCACACAAGCATCATGATGACATTCAGGACCAGAGCGATAACAGTGGTCGTGGTGCATGACAAATAACCAAAATGGAAAATGGAAAATCTGTTGATGTCCCTGTCTCCAGTCCCCAGTTTCCACTACCAATCCCCAGCTTAGATATATGTTTGTACGAGCATACCATGCAAAATCGATGAACTTTCAGAGGAAAGGATTTCCCAGTCAGAGATCCTTTTGGTCTGTTGCAAGCCAAAGTGTTGGCCAATTAGCAATTGAACAGCCTGACACTGGGACATGGCCAAGATGCAGTTGCATTCAACTGTCAGTTCACCGTCTCCCTCCATCTCTCTGCTATTGCTATTGCTATTGCTATTGCTATTGCTTTTGCTGTCTTGTTTCTGTCTCTATTTCTGTACGAAAACAGTAATCCAATTGAGATTCTTGAGTATTATTAAATTATTTATAGCCAAACGAAGCAGAGGACAAAACTGTGGGCAGAATTGTGTAGATTTATATATTTGATGAGCTTCAAATTGAGTGGGAAAGCCGAGCTAGTGACACTTTTGAGTGGCTGCCTCGAAGTCCCCTCCAGACAGATTGTATATTCAGTTAGTAGGTATGCACTGGTCGAGGCATTCAACAGCCTCTCCAGTTCTGATTGCAATTCAATTATTTAAAGTTAAAATGGGCCGGGCCTGGTACTTTTCATGTGTGCATCCACAGAATACATTTATTCATTTGTATGCCACGCAATTGATAGAGCGTGGGGACTGGGGTCCCCGTTGAATAGATGATTGATGGGCGGCTGCAATCTGCGCTGTGCACACAGTTGATTTGATCAAGGGCGGGGGTGCAGAAGTGGTGCAGGACGTAAGGCTACGGCTACTAGTATATGCATTCACATTTGGATAGATATTCAATTTATACAATTTCCCAAACAAAGGATATTCATTTTGGCAATTTAATTATAAATTGTTAGATAGTTTTATTCGAAGAATGGATAAACAATGGTGAAACCCTTTTAGGGTTCTCTTTATGTCGAAATTCCGGGCGGGCATTGTCGTATATGAGATTCAAGTATCGCCGCTGATGGGCTTTCTATGCAAATGTCCTGAAAAACATACACACATGCAGAGCGAGAGAGAAATCAGCGTCATAAAATTGTTTGCTGTCTTCCTTTCTTTTTTTATCTGCGTGTGTGTGTGTGTGTCAGGAGCAGTATGGCGACAGCGAAGAAGGGCCGAAAAGCAAAGGGCACAGCAAGATTCAATGGTCCTTGCGAAGGCCGCATATTTCACGTTACTTATCTTTATCATTGCCAACTAATTTCACAGGGTCCAGAAGAAGGAGCAGGAGCAGGAACAGGAGTAGGAACGAAGGAATCTCACAGACACACACATTTATACATTCATACTCATAGTATGTATCTTTTACAGAGGCTGAATACAAAATATTTGTTTATTTCTAGTTCATATCTCTCATGTGCGCTACACTTGTTTCTGCTCCGCTACTGCTTCTGGCACTTGCCCATGCCCCAACTCCATTCCCATCCCGTCCCCTGCACCTCCTGCCTGCTTGCTGCTTTGTGGCATGTTTGCGCCATTTTGCGTTTTTGTTTATGTTTAGCTGGGTCATTGCGGCCATTCCATATAGCATACATATGTATGTACATATGGCTATGTGCCACTTTCTCTTTGTGTGTGCGTATGTGGGTCTCTCGCTCTCTCTCTCTCTTTAAGTTTTTTATTGTCTTTTGCTTAGGGTTAAGTTTTGTCGTTTGCAGGCTTTGTTTATGGGGCTCCCTGCGATCCCGCTCCCCCTGCCAGATGCCATCGAGCTAATCCTTTTGTTATATGGCATTTAATTTATTTTTAAAGCTTTATTTCCCCTCCACCCCTCCCGTTTCCAGCAACGTGTTTGTAGGCCGCAAAACAAGGCCAGAAACAGAAGCAGAAGGGAAATACATTTGTATAGCATGCTTTTATGCGTTGCCCTGTTCTGCTGCTCCCTGATCCTTTGGCTGTTTGCCTAACAACAACACCATGAATATTGCACGCTCCCAGGTTTTTTTTCGAAAAATCATGCAACAGGGCGTGTTTCCACTGCCAGCATAATTGGCTCCAGTACACACATAACAGATAGAACAGATAGAAGGAGAACACACATAAGTACATGCTCGAGCAATTGGCAACAAAACTGCAACAATAACAATAACTATTCAATATGCCCGCAACAGATGGCATACCCCAAAACCCCTTAGCACTGAACTCGTCAGCGGCACAGGCATCACCATCAGCATCAGTATCTGTCGAAGCGGTCTACACTTGTAAGCCTGGTCTAATTGGCCCTCATTACATCAAAGAGTTTCGCGTGGGGAATGCCAAGCACAAAAATAAAACTCATCTGTGGGCGAGAGCATGTCCGCGTGGGTCCGTGTGTGTGCCTTCTATCAGTGGCCAAGGCAATAGTAATGGGATCGACTGTGGCCACGCCCTTAACATCTGCTGATGGTCATTCGGGGGGCAAGAGCGTGGAGCTTGGCTTCTGTTTTCGGCTATCATTATTCCATCCTTTCCGTCTCTGCTTGTCCAGCTCCCTCGTAGTTACATTCGATTAATCTGCGGCTGGTCGTTCAGTGGCGTGCTCAGTGTCCTAAAGAAGTTGGCCAAATAATTGCTTTCCACTAACCGCACTCTCAAACAGACGACCTTGAATTAATGTCTCTGAAAGTAGCTCAAAATGCTTTTGCAAAAAGTTTTCTCACTTGACCATTTACTTAGCTATAGACATTCGAACGGATACTTACGTTTAAAGCTAATGGAAAAATGGTATT
The DNA here is from genome assembly GCF_003369915.1 of Drosophila miranda. Lineage (NCBI taxonomy): Eukaryota > Metazoa > Arthropoda > Insecta > Diptera > Drosophilidae > Drosophila > Drosophila miranda. The sequence goes on along the minus strand of NC_046676.1, from coordinate 9,077,391 downwards.
GCAAGATTTAAAATATTTTCTACTTTTTTGGAAAATATAAACACATATTTATTCTTTCTTAAAAATACCCATTATTTTTCGATGTATTAAACAATAACAATTGCTTTTTCCCCCTAATTAACAGTAATACAGTGTTATTCATATACTTTTTTGTTCTGTTATTCTCTTTTGTTTCTATTTTCTCTATCCTCTTATAAGTATGTACTTTATTTTTGCGAATCGTCCATTAATCTGCTCAGTTTTTTTTTATTGAATTACAAAAAAAAGCTTATAGAGTTGTGGTTTAAATAGTCAAATTTCTCTGGTTCTTAATTAAGTTTTGTGCATGAGTAGATGTGCATTTACGGAGTGATTCAGTCAGAAAAGGAGGAGAGAGACCGCAAAGCGTCTGTCCATCCGATGTCAAAGTGTGTGTGTCTTCAATGCTATCAAAACTAATGTCCTAATGAATGGTGATGCTTCTGAAGGACTCTTTGACTTCCGCTCTACTCGCACAATTTCCACTTCCATTTTCCTTTCGTCATTCCACAATGCCTATCGATTTCGTTTGTGAGAGCCTCTGTATATGTTTCTGTGTGTGTCTGTGTGTGTGTGATAATAATACCATTGGCGAGGAGCTTCAACAGGCCGTTGTCCCAAAGTACGTGTCTGTCATTTTGAATTACAAGAAGCTGCGAAATGTAAAACGGGAAATTCGTGCGGACGGCCGGGGTGAATGGGGCGTATGAGTAACGTCTTGGATATTGCTGTGCTTTGCATTTGTATGGACAGAAGCCTGCCGCCGCTTCCTCTAGTGTAGCATAATTGTGCGTCGTTAAGTTTATTATGAAGTGCCATCCCACACACATACACACACACACACCACACACAAGCTCGCACAAGCCCAGCCTGAAACACACACGAATGACTGGAAGAGGAGTTTTAGTCAAGCAATTGGAAACTAAATTGGAATTTTTATGACAGCCATCAGGCAGGGACGTCCAGGGCAAGAGCAGGGCCTTATCTCTGCACAGCATCAGCAAGGCACACAATAGCCGCCGGCAGGCACACATGGCGTATGCGTATTGTGTGAGCGCATTTGACCGACAAGCTCTTACAACTATGGGCACACACACTCGCACAACCACTGGCACTGGCATAAATACAGTTATAATGCGTTTTGCATTTGGCAAATTTCCCCCAGGCCCCGTTTTCGTTACGGGTTTGTCGGGGCCGCCTTTCAACGAATTAAGCGTCGACAAGGCCAAAATGAACGCCTGAGTAGGGCCAATAATTTTTGAGTTTGCCTGCTGCTTCTGTGAGGCCGCTCGGTGGAGAGTGAGCTAAAATCTAAAAACTGAAATTGTTGACGAACAATTCATGCAAAAATAGGCAGATAGAATGAGTTGCAGTATTTTTGCCTGTCTGATTGAGTGTTAAATTGTTCGAATCATCATTTAATGATCGTTTGAATGGACCTCGCCTCTGCTCCAGACACCTCCCTCTTTGGAAGATTATCTGCTGACTTTACGTTTCTATTTGGTCGCCTCCAGCAGCACAAGCCCACTTCCCTGCCATCTCCCATGGGACTAGAGTTCCTTTTGATGCGTGTATAACACATAATAAACAATATACTTGCACTCGTAGTTGGATGTACATACGAGTAAACTCTTGCTGAAACTGTGGCATATTCGCCCCCTGGCCAATGGCACATTCGCAAACACTTTTGGCTCAATCTGCTTTTGGTTTTACGGCTTTTTGCGGCTCTGGAGTTGGCTCGTTCATGATGTTGGATGCAGTTTCTCAATCTCTAAGTCATGTTTGTGGCTGTCTCTCTCTGCGGCTGTCAGTTCATACCGAGTTTTGGTTTTCAATTGAATAGAAATCAAATTAGCAACAAATCAAACTTCCATGGAGCGAAACCAAAAGAAAAACACTCCTCCGTCCACAATAGCAACTGCAAACTCAAAACTTTATTACACAGATTTCTCTCAGAGTTTGGCAGAGCCGATCAGAGTGTTTTTGAAGTTCATTATGCTGGGTGGCTGGCTTCCATGACAGTAAACTGAGGCTCCACGGCATTATTATGGCCACCTCGAGGAAGGCAGGAATCAAGTGTCGCCTACTGACACGGCACCATCATCATTTTCATCGTCCTAGCTCACGTTGTCCTCGTCGTCATCATTCTCGTCACACAATTTAGTTTTATTAACTGAAGCGAGTGGCGGCAGGAGACCGATGTAGAGGAAAGCAACGGTAGAAGAGGATGAAGAGAACTGATTCCTAGTGGCTCCCCAGATGCGGCTGCTGCTCAACCATAGCTGCCACTGCCACTGCCACTGATGGGCCCTTTAGTTTCCATATTCATCAAGACGCTATTTAATTTGTATAGTTTGCATAATTTTATTATGTTTTATTTATTTGTTTCTTTTGTTTTTGTTTCGTTTTAGATAATTTACGTTACATTTAACTACACAGACTTAGGGGCTAGAATTTCTCATTTCCTGCAGCTGCGCCATTATTTACACATATTCTTTGGAGGTTCCGCAGCCGCAAGAGCATCCGCGTTGGATACGATTCGCTCTCTAGTTAGGTCGTATCGTACGATCTTATTGCACATCTCTAAGACAGTTAAAAGTTTTGTCCACTAATTAAAAGTTACTTTAATTTAGTGAATATCTGGGTTATTTTAGACAATTACTCATAGTTTATTTTGATTACGCGATCCGTGCTTCTCGTTCTCAATATTGGTTATTTCTCTTTTGATTAACAAATTCTGGCCAAAACTTTTGTTGCCCTCTCTCTGGGCATCCCATTCGTACCCCTCTCTTTTACTTGCAGTTGCACCCACACTTAACGGTAACAGTTTTCCAATTTTCCATTACTTTAGTTTACCAAAAAAAATTATTTACAGCTTAACTCTGAACTTCCTAGAGTGAAGTCAAATTCCATTAGCAAAACCCGTTCTAATCAGTTGAGTGGTTCTCCGGCTCTCTGTACAATTCCCCCCATAAATCATATTTACTCGCGAATGATGGAGCTTGAGGATGTCCGTAAGTGCAGTGACTGAAACAAAGTTCTTAGCCCTAAAAAGGGGCTTACGTCAGACGGAAGGATATAGATACATATGTAGACGGGCAGGGGTGTCCTTGCTACAGTTCGGTCAGTTCTTCTTATTGGATTTGGAAGTGACTCCATCTAGGATCTGCTAGATCCTGATCAACCACTTGATCAGAAATGTATGAATGTCTGGTTCAGAGATAACATACATACATATATACGAGTATTAGATAAAAGCTCTTTGTGCCTTTGCACTCAAAAAAAAAAAGAAATGTTTTGCCGAGGACTTAAGAGGGTTCGGCCTAGCTTGAGATATTTTTGCAGATATTTTTCTAGAGCTAAAGAATTTTTAAAACCGGCCAAAGTTGAAGAATTGTATGGCTTCAGACATTTTTTCAAAAAAATATTAGTTTCTTTTATGAAATATGAACTTGTCTCTTTGCCACAGCAAATGCCTAAAACTCTGGATGCTTTTTCAAGTACACTCTTGCGCTCTCCAATATATGCGAATACGTGTATGTGTAGTGTTGATAGTTTTCGAAAGTTTATCTTTTTACTGTTGCTGCATGCTGCAAGTTATTTCGCTCTCTCCCTCTCTCTGTCTAGCTGTTCGCCTGTCTGCTCTAGCGCTCCTCCGTCTTGGGAGCACTTCTAGGGAGTCTTCTCCTCTGTTGATAAGTGTGGAGTCTGTCACCTACGCTTACACTCACACATTTAAAAAAAATACAAACACATGCACATAGAAAGGGGCTGATTGATGGCTTGGCATCATGTATGTATGCCTGTATGTATGTATAGAGAGAGTTCTTAAGCTTGATTCGCTGTCTGTAAAGTTGAGCTTTGGGTTTGATTATGGGGTAGTACGTATGCTCGGATTTGGGCCTTGCTTCAATGAATATCGTATGAGAGAGAGAGAGAGAGAGAATTAACTAGTGTAAGATTACGGCTAAGATTCCACCAATACATTCGTTCGATAGTTTGCACCTGCCTCTGCTTCTTCCGTATGTTCCTTTTCCTCTGTGGTGGACGCTTACGAGATCTTCATGTATACACTCGTGTGGAATAACCGATAGCCGGTGGCAATGATTATCATAATCATATGCAGCTGCGATTGCATTGTCTTGGTGGAGCCGCCCACATGTCCGTGATACATGGCCGCCGGATTGTCGCCTGTGGCAGGAAGGAAACCGGGAAAAGAAGAGCAGAAAAGAAACCAAATGAAATGAAAGGAAATGAGAGAAATGTGAAAATATAAAAATGAAATTTTTATAAAAATTTAATTAAAATCATGAAGGAGAGCACTCTTATACCCACACACGCGGGAATGTGTGCATACTCGTATGTACAGAAATGTGTGCTCTCCCACACGCTCGCGGGCTTAACTAACAAAATGCTAATGAGCGACGTCGCTTCATCGCGCCAGAAACTTATAAATTATGACTGGCTCCTAACTATGTGGGTGGTCTTTGTTTGGCGATGCTGCACATGTATCCATGTGTGTGGGAGTGTGTGTCTTGGTATGTTTATGGCCTGGCTTTAATGGCAGTTTGCCTGCCAAATGGCTGCTGTGTTGCCGTCGCCGTCGTCGTGTCGTGTGCGGGCAGTTTTAATCCACATGCTTGCGGCCGTGTAATTTTCATAAATTACTTTTATTGTTTTCTCTGTTTTCAGTCGCGTGATATATGGACTGCAAATGAGCTGCAGGAAGCAGCTCTCCCATCGCAACACACACACACACACACACAGACATCTGTCTTTGGTTTATTTCAAGTTTTAATTTCATTTGCGATGATAATTGAAATTTCCTTCAGGCAGACAGCCAAATGCAAATAAATATGACGCTACCGTCATACGTTGCCGACGTACTAATTGCATTTCCTGTTCCTTCTCTAGGTCAGGGTCCATCACTCACCTTTAAAGATATGCACCAGGACACTGGCCGGCTGCGTGTTGCTGGCCACGCAGGTGAAGTTGCCCGAGTGTTCGCGCCGTGTACGCTGTATGGTGAGCTCGGATGATTGAAAGTCTGCAAGGGGAAAATGCAGCGCTGCAGGATAATGCGTGGACAGAATGGCAATGCCGCATGCAGCTTACCTGGCTCCGTTGACACGTTAATGCCCCGATCAATGTCGTAGTTAATCATCCGGTTATCGTGATACCAGAATATGTACTCGGACGCCTCCGTGTTCTGCACCACGCGGCACTGCAGCCGCAGTGTGGAGCCCGGCGTTAGGTAACGTATCGGGGGCCCAGAGATCTCGGCGCGCGCTTCTAACCGAATGGAAGGGCAAGAAAGCAGACGTTGAAATTCATTTGAAAGATAATCAGTGTACTCATAGTCATGGAAAGGCTTCTAAGCTACATCCACGCTTACTTGGCCCTCATTTGGCTGCTTTGTTCCAGGCCTAAACATCCATTAACTTAGCCTGATCCTGTTCCAAGAATTATCCCCAGCCCAAGCGAACTCTTAGTTCTTGTCTACCTCTGACAGTCCAAGGTCAAGTCGAGTCAGAGTCAAATTCTTTGCCTCTCCAAACTGCTATCAATATCTTTCAGAGCCCCTGGAGCGGGCTCCAACTCCAGCCTTTCATCCGTCCACAGTTGGCTCCAGAGTTGGTTCCAGCCAAATGAGGGCTGTCACATCAGTTTCCATGTGTGCCAAAATGAGTGGAGCGGCTTTGTTTTTTGGGAAAGGACCTCGACCCAGCAAAAGGCCATTAGGCGCAGCACATTCAGAGTAAATTGTTTGTTAAATTCAGAATAATGTGCGTCAGTTAGCCAAGGACAGCGCGACGAGTTGAGAACTTGCTGAGTCGTTGCCATTTGGCCCGGATCTCCCCCTCCTGCGTCCCTCCACCGACCGTCTCTAGAAAGTCTCTCAACCCTCTCCATCCCTTCTTACTGTTCACCTGTTCCACCGACCCCTGACATATGGACATTTCTAATTTCAGGTCGAGCGCATCGAAAACGATGCGAAAATGTGGGAAAAACTAAAACTGCCTGAGATTTTCCACCAGAATTTCTTATTTCGCTCTGACCAGCAGAACGGCAGCAGCAAAAGAAATTCAGTAAGGCGTGAAATTATCGAATACAGAAAACTAGAAGAGGAAAACCCAGATGAAACCCGAAGCCAAATAGAGGCCTCTACTTACCAACGACACTCAGGTGCAAGAATATCGATGTGGGCGGATGAGTGGACACCTGGCACTCGTAGACGCCTGCATCACGTAGCTGCACGAATTTGATTTGCAATGTCCAATCCTGCGGGCGAGAACAAACAGCAGGACAAACCAGGCAAAAAAAAAAAAGTTAGTATTAAAAGCTTGGCCAATGGAAGTCAATTTGCTGCCGTTGGGTCCGGCCCACTATTGCATAAATATTCTGCAATATTCTTGCCAGAATTTTTGTCACGTATCTCCGATTCGAGGCCGACAAGAACCATAGCCAAAGTTCACAATGCAGCAAAATGTGAAAGCCAGAATGGTACGGGGACTGAGACCAGGACAGAGAACGGGACCGGGACCGGGACCGGGACCGATTTGGTATGCAGGTGGCGACTATCCGATTCCGAACCCTGTCGATGCAATCAGGTTTCCATCTGTCTACGGTCTTCATGCCCCAAATCCACGCTCCACCTCCAACGGCCATCAACCATGCAAATTACTCTGCGGAACTCACCTCGGAATGCTTCAAGTGCGTGGCACTGAAGCGCTCGTCGCTGCTATACGTTGTTAAGCCGACCGTAAGCAGATGATAATCCTTTTTGCGTATCCACGATACCTAGAAATGGAAGGAAGGAGAACGGCACGGTATTAAAAGAAGGGGTGATGCCGTTAGCCAAACATAATGGACTCCCAGGGACGCTGCTCTGGGTTGGACGTTTTTTCTTGAATGTTAAACATATGCCCGGATCTGGTGCTGGGGCTGGGCCTGGCCCCGGGCCTGGGGTTGGATCTATTCTTGGGTGTCCCGCTCAAATGTTTGCCAATCCATCAAGCGGCGAGGACGATGGCGATGACAACAACTTGATGATGATGCAATTTTCAAATGGCGCAGATACAAAATGGATGGAAGGGCAGCAGCAAAGAAAAATCAAAAAGAAATTACGTGTAGGAATTACTACAACAGCAAATACAACAACAGCCCAGGATAGGACGACAATCAATATAATAACAGATTGATTGATCCTAGGTTCAAAGTTCGAATTGGCTACCTATCTGTAAATAGACAAACAAACAAACAAATAAATGTAGGGGCGTGTGCTGGAGAGGAACCCCAATAAACCTTCTTCCCACTACCGTCCTGTTCCATCCTTCCCGGTTTGGGTGTGTACGTGTGTTTGTGAATGTGACTTTAGCCAATCTTAAATGACCATTAATCATTTCTTCTTTCCCACTTTACGCCACTTTTTTCCACTTTTCTGTTCATGATGGGAACCTCCAAAAAACACATCTATTAGCTGTCCATATGGGGTTATTGGCTGCTGCAGAAGATGATGCCATGTAGGCGAGAGGCCCGGAGTCGAGTCCTACCTAAGCGCATGTATCAATCAATTTTCAATTGATAAGAACCTTTATTTATTGGCCCACAAAAAGTAACGAAGTAAAAGGCAACTTTCTCCCAAATATTGACACACGCGAGCTCCCAAACTCAAAGATGAAGCTGAAGTTTCCACAAAGCGGGGAGCAGAACAAATGTAAAGGAGCAGCAGCCAACTCGAAATTAAGCTGAACGAGGAAATTGTTAAATCAGCTGCGTGTGCGTTTGCCTTTGCCAATAAAAAGGAATTACATTTGCCGTGCTTAAATGTTTAATGCGGCGTATACGCAATGTGGCGCAGCGGAAAATGGAGAGAAGCAGTCAAGGGAACAGTTCCAGTTCCCCATGCAGCTGACGGCTTAAAATATCATACTTTCCAGACAGAGCTTTCAGTTTAGGAAATACTCATATATACGTTTATAGATTCTCTCACTTTTTTTTGTTTCGAAACATATTTCAAACTGGCGGGCAATGGCTGCGATGGGGGAAATTTGCAATTGAATGGCAAAAAGAGCTGGAAGTCGTTTGTTATCAAGATTTTGCTCGCATATGCTTATGAAATCTTCAGATATATGCTTGTACTTTTCTATATATCTATTCAATACAATCTGTAACAGTAAAAATTCCGAGTGAGAGGCATAAATTGCGCATAAATTCCTTTTTGGCCCCGAAGCTCCTAGTCACCAGACGGCGACGACGACGACGGCGACGGCGACTCCCAGAAGCAGAAACACATCTATATCTATGTTTTTTTAGGATTTTTATGATATTTATGATGGCAAAAAGGACTGCGCAGAGAAGTGGGTCTGGGACTCGGACTGGTGCTGGAAGTGCTACGTGTCGGCAAATAAACCATGCAGCTAGCCAGCAGAAGAAACGAGGCAGACGGGGTACAAAAAAGGAAGATTCGAGTGGAATGTGTGGATGGGAGCCAAGTGAAGCCATCAGCGCCAGCCGGAAATGTGGAGAGCAGAAATAAAATGTTGCGGCAATTAATCAAAAGCCTGCGAATTCCTTTCCCTTTTGGCAGAACTTTTTGTGCGGCTGCATACGTGAACGAGTAAGAGTGTATGAGTGTGGCGCATAAATCTCAGCTGCCACACACACACACACACATACATCTCCCGCGGCTGCTGTGGTGGCTGCGGCGACTCCTGGTTCTGTGGCGCTGCATCTGCGGCACGCAGATAATTGTTTACATTTTACCTTTTCGAGCTTTATGTAAAATAAAAAGTGACGCTTTATTTATGGCCGAAAGCAACAGCACACACACCACAAATCACTTGTTAGCAAATTTATGGCAAATTTATGCTAACTACTTGTCCCCTTTGTACCACAGTGCCACAGCTCCACAGCGGAGTAGCCCCTAGGTAGGCCATATATTCGACAAGACGTGGCTCGCCCCCAGGGCCTGCCAATGCATTTATCGGAGAATCTCGATTCGTGACAGCCGCCCGCACTGACAGGCAGGGACCGGGACCTACCCGTCTGTCGGGTGCCGGGTAATTGCATGGCTTGGTGGCTAAATCTATTTCCCCGCAGAAGTTTGAACTCACTTTACATTTTTGTACAGCCCCAGAGCTTCCGCACCCCTGTGTTTCACTCGGTCCGTGGCATAGGTACAACTTTTGATTGGCTTTTGTTCTGATGCATGTTGTTGCATGTTATTGACGCACATTTCTGTGTGCTTTATGTTTCGCTGTCCAACCAATTTCTGTTCTGACACAATCCCAATGGCCAACAGAATTTTACGCAGGGCGAGAGGGAGGTGGTGCCGTGTGGTGCGTTGCGGTGTGGGCAAGCAGGGGGCAGGATGTAGAACTGTTGTAAAAAAGTACAAGCAACTTTTTCAATGTGCACAACTTTTTAACAAGCGATTTTAATAAAATTCTATTTGGAAACTGCAACGGCAGCCGCCATTTTGGTTGCAACTTCGTCCCCCACATAAAATGCACACACACACACAAAATGGATAGTAAAAAGCAACAGAGAGAGAGAAAAGAAGGCTGCCTTCTCTGATCCGTAGGGAGTGTTGACTCGAACGGAATGTTTGCACGAGGAAATCAATTTCGAAGGTTCCAGAGCAAAGGAATCAACTAAATTGAAGGCAATGAAGCTGCCGAATATATATAATATATATCTGTACATTTTTACTAAACGGAAATTGGAGCCCTCAGATTATGCCATCTGCCACATATACTTCTCGGCATTCGCAAAATGCAAGGGCATCACCGATTCGTTGCTCAAGAACTTCACTAATATCTGACCCTTTTTTATAAACCATTTTGTGTGTATGTTTGCTCTTTTTTGGCAAACTTTTGGGTTACAGTTGAAGTGCAAATATGTAGTTATCCAGAAAAAAATTCGCACAATTTATTGTCATGCTATTTGCCGGCCACTTCTGTATGAATAAACGGTTTCTTTTTGCATTTTAGTTGACAACTGTATTGTTGTATTGTTCCTTGTCGAATAAATTGACTTCATTCCGTGGCGGGACTGATGGGCATGTGGTAAAGGGAATGTACAAATCGATGAGTACTTTCCCCTATTCCCATTCATTTGCACCCAATCAGTCATTCATCAATAATTGAGGGCAAATCAGACTCAAGTCGAGCTCAATGCAGCGGAAATGCATTTTAAGTGCAATTACTGCATAATTGAACATTCAATGCAAAAAAAACATATTTGCACTTGGCGCTCCGCAAATTAGTGATTTCCCCGAGGTAGGGGATACGATGGATATAAGATAATTCAAATGAAAAACAGTTATTAATGACGAGTAATTGGGCAGAAGATGGTTGGATACCTGACTGTTTATCACTCTTGTGTGGGAACTTGAGCTAATCTGCTAGTAATTAACATTTATTAGAGCGGAAAGTTTAGCCGGAGGGGCAAATAAAACCTTTTGCTTTTACATAGCTGATTCAAGGCAAGCGCGTGAATATTATGCATGAAGGAGTTGCATCCGAAAAGCCATCTTAGATATCCTGGTACTCCTCACTGCTCACTTTTTAAAGTATTTTCTCCATTTAAGAGTGCGCACTTCAATGCTCTTATGGGGATTATGTCTTGTTTTCCCCAACTCTGAGCTTATCATTCACATGTTATGGAGCGGTCTTCAGGGCAAACAATTAACGCTTTCTCGTTTAATACGATTCACTTCCTCCGCATCAAAAATAAGTGGAAATGAAAATTGCCATAGCTTACTTTTCAGTGGCTGTCAACTGTGTGAAAGGCGATTGTTTGCCTGCGGCATTTCCCCATTTAATGGCAGAGCACAGGGCCCCAATTCAAACATTATTCGTTAGCCAAACAATTGATGATTGCATAGCAATTAAAATAATTAAGAATATATGTACATGGGCATGGCAGTGACGGGGCTTGGGTTAAGGTCCTTTGAGGCTGTCACGGCATTGAACTTTTCCCTATGCTACACACTCACGCACACAGACAGGCGCTCCGTCCTCCTGCGGTTCAGTATAATTGTTTTAGGTTTGGGGTCAGACCCCGAAGAACCCTTTTGTCTTTCACTCACAAAAGTTTATAGAAATTATGGAGCCATTCTGTATACTCAAGACACGGACGCTGGAGAAAGAAATCTGGGTCAAATAGTCGTATTCCCCTTTGTTCGGGACATTTGTTTTAATAAACATTGTGACAGGCAGCAACAGCAACAGCAACAGCAGCTAGAGCAATATCAACAGAGGACTATCCGAGTGGGCAGTCCCGCCTTTGACTATGGAGCCTTCATCAAGCTGTCGACTGGAATGTCTTATTAGCTGGCAAACAAGTCCAGTGCCCCGACCTGTCCTCTCCTGCCCTGTACTATCTATTGTCCTGCTTGCGTGTCTGTCCTGTCGCGTCCCTCCTTCAGCTGCCTTAATTACGGTTAAGTCTGCCGGCAACAAAGTGATAATGATTTGTATTCCTTCAAAAAGGTTTATGGCAATTTTCGTGCAACATTAACTTCTTGGAGCAGCACCCCCTAAGTGGCTCACACAGTGTGAGTATTTCCCAGCCCCGTCCTGCCACGCTTCTCTAAGCTTATAATAAGCTTAAACTTGTGTCTGTTTTTGTGTCTCTGCCACTGTGTGTGTGGCTGTCATGGACACACAGCTACTCTCATACCCTCAATGACATTTATAATTAAATTGGTTTCTCAAAATAGACAAATTGGCGCAAACTACACACGCATATGCCTGAGGATGCTCTGCACTTGAAGCTTCCATTTAAAATATGCCGAAAATCGACTAATATTTGCCATAGAAAAATCATCGTCCCGTGAGCAAATACATTTTGGTTATTAGATTAGAGTTTTGAGCTGTTACTTTTGGTGAATTCAAGAAGTTTAAAGAGCTAACATAATTTTGACCGATTCATTAACAAGAAAAAAAGAAGCAGTTGTTTTAGGAATAAAATTCAATTCGCACTAAAACTAATCAATTTTAAAGCCAATTAAAAATCAAAGCCAGCCCGCAGACAGTACCAGCAACTCCAAGAGCCTTATACCCCCCAAGAACTTGGTGGGTGTAATGAAGAGATCTACCATTTTGTGGCCTTATTTTGTATATAGAACATACATTTTATTTGCTGTTGGTTCTAGTGGGCACGAAGCAGCTGTACAAATAGCAACAGTCCCAGATTCAGATACAAAGATACAGACACATTAGAGCTTGAAGGTCATTGCAGCCATAACCGAGCCTGGCAGTAAAATATTTTATAATTTTTTATGTTGCTGGTACTTCAAGCAGGGACTGCGACTACAAAGAGCTCTACAGCGACAATACTGTTGTGCGGATGCATGAGTGCTGTGGCGTAGGAAGACTCGACGACTGTATTTGTTGAGGTCCTTGCTTTGTTTGCCTTCTTGTTGCGGCTGGCAACTGGAACTCGAGTTCAAGCAGGAGCTTTAGCCCGCTCACACAGCAACATGGAGGCCAGGCCCTAAAAATAGGGAATGAAATACTCAGCTGAGAAGAGAGTTCAAATAAAACGGAGAAATGGCATAAGAATACCAGTGTGTGTGCGAGTATTACTTTGTTCGCACAACAATCTGGAAAGGCATGTGATTCATGTGCCCCAAATCGCATGGGAAGGGGAAACTTAAGCTGGAATTTCCAGCTGAAACTATGCAAAAATTATGATTGTGCAGAAAATATGGGTTTGTTTTGTTTTGATTAAGCGGAGCGGCTACTGTATCCTATATCCCGTAGCCCGTATCCCCTGCCAACCTTCATCAAAATTGTGGCTAAATTATTTGTTTGTTTTTTTTTGTATGCCACACTCGAAGGACCAACTAAATGGCTTCTGTTCGGTTTTGGTTTTGGCTATGGTTACTCACAAGGGCGATTCACATTTCCCCCTTTATCTGATCTTAAACTTTGCAAATTATATATGCATATATAGATGTGTTTGTCTCCGTACCGTACCGTACCGTACCGACCTTCTGCTGCTTAAATATTTGCGTAACCTTTTTTATCTAAACGACTGATCCGAGAGCCGATGGCACAGGGTGGAGCCAGAAGAGCTTCCCCGAAGCGTTAATTTTCATAAAATACCAATTTCGGTATTATTATCTGGAAAATGTAGGAAAAATATACCAAGAGGAAACGTTTGCCAAAGCTTACCTTGGCCTCCCACTCTCTCGCTCTTTCCTTTTATAATTCTATTTTCTAATCTGCATTGGAGAACATTTTCTAGAAAATTATAAATAAATTACGTTCTATCTGTGCAGACACTCTCTCGCAGAGTGAGAAAAAGAGAGGGAGAGAGATGGACATTTTGCAAGTTTTTCGGCATTTAAGCTTTTGGAATTTTCCTTTGTCGAACGCCTAGGAGACGCCACGGCGTGCTGTGAGCACATTTAATTACTGCTACTTTTCTCTATGAAAATGTCCCAAAGCGAGCAAGCGAGAGGCGAGTCTAGACATTAAAAACGACAATTTATCTAAAAAGTAATTAAGTGCTCAAGTTGTACAGACACACGGATGCACGGAAGCAGCATGGAAGAGCACAGGGAGCAGAGCAACAGGGCAATCATGGGAATCAGAGTCAGCAAAGGAAGCGGAAGGCAACTGGGAGGCAGGAGTCACAAGAGTGAGGTTTACGGCCCAGAAGCACAGTGCGAGTGCAGTTCGTAGTCGAGCATATATGGAGAAAAATATGCGGTACAGTGGGCTCTGAGCCAAAAAGGCAGCTTTGTTCATGTCTCTTTAGAATTACCTGAATGTTGGGCTTTCTTTAACCCGAAAGGGAATGAAATTATACTTTTCTAGCACTCAGACATTTTAACTACATATTTTCACAGCTGATTTAAATTGTTAATTATTTAATTATTACATATACAACTGTGAAGAAGAAATTAAAAAAAGGAAAATACACCAATACACCAGATGGCCTGACGAGAAAACTCTTGAAGGGAGCTCTCACTGTACGACATATATGTATGTTTCTCTGGTCTGACTGTGTGGCAGCAGTGTGCTGCTGATTTAGTTCAATTTATATGAGAAGAGCCAAGTGCAACTGGAGTAAGAGGAGTCCTTCCCTCTGGGTGATGGCTGACAGGACGAAGGACACACGTATTTGCTTAGTTTATTTTAAATGCCGTTTAAGCTGATGCTCTGGGATAATACCCAAATGACATATTTTAATGTCCGCCCACTGCCACATAAGAGTGTCGTAATTCTTAATTTAAAACGCAAGCTCTCTTTCTCTCTTATATGTGTTTGTGTGTAGGTGGGAGTTTTCGACGTTTGATTTATGCGTTTTAAATTTGCCAGTGAATTTCCATATATTCTCAAGCAGATATTTGTCTTCCAATTGAACAAATAATTATTCATAAATAACCATCCAGGATACTATCCTTCGGGCTAAATATTCGACAGGAAATTTACCTCTGTGTTTGTTTTCCCCTCCTAAAACTCAACCACTGTAAAATGATGGCGCAACTGAAATGAAAATTGCAGCAAAATGCCGAAACAAAGGCGCGCTCGAGGAAGCAATTCATTTATTTAATGTTTCCTGAATTTTATTGTCGCCTCACAGAAATTTACGACAACGAAAGGAGGGGGCGAGGCCAAATCAGAGGCTCGCGGTAAAGTTTAGTGTGCAGTGTTTAAGGAAAAAATTGGGCCTGATATACCCCCATCTTTCATTTTCTCTAACAATTCATGAAGAAAACCTTTTTGCAAACTGATGCTCGAAACGACAAAGGCAAGGACCTGGGGAAGACAGTTTGATTGCAAGTTCTACCGCACTGCAGAGGCAAGGGGAACAGTGAGGTTTTTAGAGTGGCAAAAAATGGAAATATGGAAATTATTCCCCATGCCGATGCCAAGGCTGGAGGTGTATTTCCTGTCCACTGAACTCGCCCTGCACTTGTACTGCATTCCCATAATGCCACGGACGTGTACTACATGGGCTGCGGTGCTCCAATGCGCCTTCCGCCATTTGGAGCAGACTTAAACTCATGGGGAGAATAATTAAATGAAAATGCTCTGTGTACAAAGAGCATACCGAGTACCAGACAGAGTTTGATCTGAGTCTGAGCCTGATTGAGATAGTATTGTGAATGCCAAAGTACGAGTATGCATCTATATATTCTCTGGACTAATTATTTAATCTGGCAAATTAGGCGCCTTTGCTTTCTGAACTGCTCCGAATATTGCTCCAGTGCATTCGCTGAAACTCGGCCTGCGGCTTAACGATGTATGCGAGTATTAGCATTTTGTAGACCTCTAGGACCGGCTGGAATATAATTTTCATAATACAAATTGGCAACTTATTAGGCAGGAGCCCCAAACACCCATACTCGTATTGTGGAAGCCGTAAGCTTTACCATTCACACTTGAGCACGCAGTCGTGCAAAATGCCAACTGGCTATGTACATATATACTCACAGTACAGTGGAGACAGCCTACAGGGGCTTAAGTGCTGCTTAACTTCCGCACCGCACACTCGAAGGCCCAATTATGAAATCGTCAATTTAAACCAGACACACAGCAGATTCGCCAAACACTCAAACACCCGGGCACACACGAGGGTCAGGTTGGAGGAACTGACAAGGGAGAGATGAAGAAAGGGGACAGCATAATCGTGTCCAGCTCTTAAGGGTAGTGGAACAAACACCTCCAGGCGCAGTCAGAAGGGAAAGCTGAGACGGCTGAGAGGTAGAATTAGGGGTCAGGGGAAGGCATATACAAATACACGAGACGTGACGCACACCACAGCGTATGAGTAATAACTCTAGACAAGCGGAAAATTAATACCACTTGAGGCCTTGCCATGTCACTGCCTCAGTATGTCCTGCTGGACAGACGCCCACATATACTCCCAGGAGAAGGTGGAGGAGGAGACCTCCCAAAAGGTGTAATTTGTTGTCTGCTGCTGCTGCGTGTGTGTTTCGACTGCTTAATGACCCACCAAATCATGTTGCCCCAGGCAGAACCGAGTGTCCAATGAAATCTCTGTGTTTAGTGTCGAATTAGTTTCGACGGAAGCTGAGAAGAGCACGACATCTCAGCCTTGATAAAGACGTATTTAATGAAATACCACCAAAGCAGCTCCAGATCCAGAGTTAAAGTAATCGGCATAGAACATCCACCGACTCCCCATCTGCCCTTCTGGTGACTCATTCATCTCCCATCAATTCACATTTATTGCGTTTCCGTTTCAATTAGCACAGAAAAGTCAAATGCTTCCGCGCCGAAAGGAGTCGCTAAATAAACTGGAATAAAAGTATCATCATCATCATCATCAACGGCATCTCCAACGTCGTTGTCATCTCCAGCACCAAAGACAAAGTCAAACAAGGCCGCGGCAGTGATGGATTCGTTTTTGATAAAATATTAAAGCAATACGTAGACGAGTATCAAGAACTCCAAAAGGTGGAAAGGTAGTATTTACTCACCACGCCTTCCCCAATGTGATGCACGGTGCAGGGCACGTGGGCGGTGGCGCCAATCTGCGTCGTCACAACCGTCGAGTTCTCAGTGCCGAAGTACATGGGAGAGCCGAACACACTTTCCACTCCATCGATGCCGTTCGTTCCCTCCAGATTGTTCTCAGCCGGCTCCGATCTGTGGCCGGCCATGGGAATTGGATAGGGCCCGGCCGTGTCTTTCGCCTGTATGCGGGAGTGCTGCTGTAGATGTTGCTGCGGATGCTGCTCGGGACTCGCATGTAGGCCCTGGCCCTGGCTCTGGCGCTTGTCATCGATCAAGTTGGTTGAATCGAAGCTTGTTATGCTGCTCCCACTTGCTCCCACGGGTCCCTGGGCATAGGGCTCCGGCACGGGCACAGGCTCGGGATCCGACTCTCCCTCATAGTCAGCTCGGGAGTATGATGGGTAGGGGGCCGTGAGGGCTGCGGCCGAGACCGGTGACATAATTAAATTTTGATTTATATGCCTCTGTGATGGCTGTGCGCTATGTCCACTTCTGGCCGCCGCCACCGCCGCTGTGCTTTGCGGCGCCATTGTGAAAGCGGCTCCTGCTTCTGTTCCTGTCCCATCCATTGCGGTTGCGATTGCTGTGTGGTCTGTGAAGGAGTCGGAAGGGGGAGAGTGACATTTTTAAAATGTGTTAATATATTCGATGCCCGCTGGTGGCCAGGCGCCTGCCGCAACAGTTTGTCGGAGGGGCAAAACAATAACAGAAACAGCATGAAGTCAATTAATTTGGATTAACTGACAGCTCTGCGTATACGCAATATTATTCCAAACATTTCCATTTGGAGAAGCTGGGCTAATTAAATCTCGTCCTTTGTTTCATTTCTGAGAAATATTTTAGGTCTTTAGCAAATGAAACTCAATGGAGAACGTATAGCAGTCTGAAAAGTGTGTCGATGGGGAGTCAAAGAGGAAGGATTTGCCCTTAATGTTTCGAAGAAAAACGGATTTACAGACCGGCAATAGGAGTACGTTTTTATTCTTGTAATACCTAAGTATATTTCCCTACGAATGCATAACCAAGTGGTTTGCAACATCTTAAACTGCACCCAAAAGTACCCGTAGCTACAAAAAATATAAAATGTTGATGAAACATGGTTTAAATAATACACCTTTATTTACATAAAGCATTTATATAGCATTAATAACTACGGAAGATACTTAACGATGTTCTTTGAGCTAACAAAGAATAAAATTCAAGAAATTCTGCATGTTATCACCTCGAGGAATGGAATTCTTCTTTGCCTTTCATTTTAAATGGTTAAATGTAGCTCACTGCAACGACGTTCATTCCGACTCTATTTCGTTATGGTTCTGGGAAACCATACACCCACACACCCACACACTCACACTCGAAGAGACAATTCCATAGACACAGCCCCAGAGGAATATAACCACATTGCACGTTTCTTGCTTTGGTGATTTTGTTGGACCAACAAAATAATATTTCACAATTAACGATAATTGCTTTTGCCAAACACGAACTGGGCCTGGGGTTTCGCAAATGTCAATTAACTTGAATTTTCAACACTGCAAATTGAATAATGGCTTAATGCATTTGGTTTCTGATTGGAATTTTGCACTGATATGGATTCCTTGGCCACAGAAGGCGAAGAAAATGTTTAGTTTTCATTTGGAGGGGCAATTGCTTTGTCTGAACTACCATAGAATAATGCAAAATTAATTAGTTTGGCATTCGACAGGAGGAATTTTGTGCACGACAACTCTTGAGAAGGCACTTAATTAGTACCTTGCTGGGATTCTCCACATAAGGAAATTTTCGATTTGCAAAGCTCTACATCTCGGTGGGGACGTGCATGTCTCGAGGGGATCGGAAAACAATTTGGCTAGTCTGTCGCACCGTGCCATTGCAGAACAATCGAGTCAATCAATGCAACATCTTTCGATTGACACCTCGCCATGCCCCTTGTTGTTGTTGACTCTGACAATCGCTCAGTGCGACCAATTGACAGGTGGCTGTCAATTGTCTTGCCACAGCAATTTGCCACTGCAGCCGTACAACTGATTCACCCTCACCGTTTGTCTCCGTCCAGAAATCAAGAGTTACGGAGGTCAGGTCAGCCACAACGACTACGATTGCCGTGGCAAGCGTTTCACATTTTGCGGTCTCTCCTCTGTTGTGGAGCCGCCCATCATCCCCCGCCCTCACCAGTGCTCTATAAATACCAAGTAGCTTCCAGGAGTTGTCTGCACGCACAAAACAAACAAATTGCCAACATCAGCTCGGGAAAAAGAAAAAAACATTTCAAAAATTAACACTGCTGAGAAAATCATGCGACAACCATGAAATAACAATTCAATACTATATTTCATGGAAAATAATTGGAATAGATTCCTGGGAATCCTGTACTAATGGACAATCGTACTTTTTCAGATTTGTTCATTCAAATTTCCATTTAAAGAAGAATTGTTGAGAATCTACAAGTATTTAATTGAAAAATACCCATTTTGAATAATTAAAATAAATCTAACACTCTCTTCAGGATCTTGTATGTACATAGGTTCCGGATTTTGCGCCCAGTGTACTCGTACTACTGCTGCTACTCATTGGCACACAGAACTTGGCCGAAACTGAATCGTGGTATTTTCGTCACGTTCGCACGTGACTGACTGCCAGGCGACATGCAGCCTCCGTTCTAGTACTTCTCCGTGCTTCTTGCTCCTTACGTACATACGTAAACGTAATCGTAATGGTCGCTGGTAGACCGCAAAACAGCTTCTGAACTACCCGTAGTTTCTCCTGCTCCTGTTGCAGCACTGCTTCACCTCTCTCTCCCAGAGTCTCTGGTTGCTTCAACTGCAAATTTGCATGCTTCCGATGGTTTGTGCGACTTTGTAATTGAATTTTTCACGGCGCATTGTAGAATCGCTCCCTGGATCCATGTCCGCAGCTCCTCCATCTGCAACTAGATATACACACTCGTACATCTGCATTTGCAGTGGAACTGCTCTGTTCCTGTTCCACTTCCTGTTACGTATTTTTCTTGTTTCCGGCAGCGGTGGTGGTGGCTGTCTGGGATGGGATTGGATTTGGAATCGCTCTGCATTGTGCAACCGCTGTTGTGCGCATTGTCAACACTACAGAGATTCCCAGCTCACAGACCGAGACCGAGACCGAGAACGAAACCGAAACGCAAGCCACAAACATGTTGCAGCAGCAGCAATACTCCCGTACATTTTTTGTTTTCGGGTGATTTTAAACTTTTCGTTTGGCAAAACATTCGCAATTTGTGCGTTCGCTAAACTTTCATCATTCCCGCTCCTGCTTGGCCCCCCTTCAGCCATATACCAGTCATCACCATTCTTCCCCCTTCTCTACCCACCATTGTGCTACGACATTTTAATCAAAAGTTGGCTGCATGCTGCGTGATTCCGCACAGTACCCAGCCCCAGCCCCAACCCCTCGCACACAGCAAATATCAATGATTCCGCATGTGCTTGTGTCATCATCGCTCTGCAGGATCTGTAGGATCTGTAGGATTCGTATTTATGCTGCATCTGACATCGTGGCTTGACGTTAATTAAGTTTGCTTGCACATACACGGGGGAGGGGTGTGGAATATCATCGCAAGGATATGCATGTTGTTGCAGGGAATCAAGGACTGAAGCTGAGACAGCAGCTGGCTAAATGAGCTAGTTCCCATGCGGGAAAAGCTACATGCACAGCTCTGTCATATCAGATGAACCCTCTGAACCCTGGAATGGTAATGGTTCGCATTTAGTTGTGGCTTTGTAAAAGGAGATTGCGGTCCCAATTCGTAGTCACAAATTTATGTGCAAGCGTACGATACCATTCCCGGAATAATTCGAGGCCTACTAATTCTAATTCGAGTACTAGTTTATCTGGAAACTACACGAAAATATCCATCTAACTAATGCAATTGTTTCCATGTTTGCTCTGTCATCAGTTAAATATATGGCTGCAAATGTGGGCCGAAAACGCATTTTGAAATGGCATTATCATAATTATACGCGCGCACGACATCCTGCTAGACTCATTAATTTCATTTGATTTCATATTTTATGTAACGATGTGCATTTCTCTAATTAAAATACAAATATATGGCCAGTGGACTTCCGCTGGCGGCCACCACGCCCCTGGCTGCATAATTTATTCCGATGCTGCAACTAAATTTGCGGTCACAGGGGCTTGGGACAATTGCCAGCACGAATTGACACAAATTCCTTTGTCGAACCTTTCAGAGCCATCGAATGCGGCGAGGAGGAGATACACAATACCCTGTGCGGCATTTGAATGGAAATTTTGTAACTAAATACATGTATACAACAGAATGCTTAATTAATTAATTAAAGAGGTTTCCAATTCCATCTTAAAGTCTGGTCGAAAGCTATTTTAAAGTAAACTTCAAGCGACTGCCCGCAAAAGGGAAGAAGACGACGAGGACGACTCTGCGGGAAACTTTGGCCCTTGGTTCATTACGAAAGTTTTCCGTTGGACGCTTTCTGTTTTTATGGCAAATATTGTTTGTTGTCTGTTTTCAAAATGTTTGCATTTGACACTTGGCGGTAATTTGTGTGTAAATGCGTCAACTGAAGGCTCCCCAGTAGAGCCCCTGCTCCTCCTCTGGGCAGGAGGTCCAGGCAAACTTTTCCACTCTGCAGCCATTTAATTGAAATTCCGCAAAATGGCCCCACGCATGGCCTGTGCAGCCTTGCGGGTCTGCTACTTGGGAACTTGTTGTTAATGGGCACTCACCCGAAGTTGGTTGTTCGGGGCAAACGGTTCACTTTGCGACTGTCATAATTTTGATGGCTCCGGCTGGCATATGTACGTACGAGTATGAGAGTAAGGCGGAAGTGTAAAATCAGATAAGTGCGGTGCGCTGCCACATACTACGACTATTCCCCCATTTATTTTCCAATAAAGCCCTGGACCAGGGCGAGGCAATCATTAATGTCGTGAATCCAGGACCTCGCGACGTCAACTGCGCCACACAAAATCACCAGCAGAGCACAGCAGAGCGGAGCGCGAGGCTCGGCTCGGCTCGGCTCTCTCGTAAAAAGGCATTAAGACCAAAAGTAAAGTGCCTATTTAAGTTGAGTCATAAAATTGGCTTTCTATCTGGCAAAGGGAATGGCAAATGGCTGTCAGAGTGGGGATTGGAGTGTGAAGAGCGGAGAGTAGGGCATGGAGAGTGGAAAGTGCTCGCGAGGCATTCTAATTTTGTTTATTTTATTTCAATTCGTGTCTAAGTGTTCAACTCTGGGTCTTTGTTTGGGACAATATGCCTGGCTTTTCCTCCACTCCTCCTTTATCCTTAAATTCCCAGAGAATTTTCAACTTTTAAATAGTTGAAAACCCCGCAGTATCCTGGGATAAGCCAACTTTTAGCTAATTGCAGGGGGGAGAGAGTGGGGGGAGGGTTGTGAGGATGTTGTCATCATTAATCACTAAAAATTTCCATTTTTAGATGAGAGTATCATCAAAAGACACTGATTTCGGGCCAATCAATAATGGCCACAAATGGGAACGAAAGCACAGAGGATTCATAAATTATGGCTGCAAAATAAATACGAATAAGGTAGAAATATGCTTCAGCGAGTTTCGGTGTGGATGCCAAACAAAATCCTTGATCTGAAGCCAAGAGCCCCGTCGAGTGCAAAGTGAAATCAAACGGAAAGGCGGCGGCAAACGGGAAGGAATTCATAAAAAATACCATAAGTTAAGTGCGTGAGTAAGTGTGAGCGAGTCCTGAAGACTGTTTTTTCAGCATAATGAAGATTTATATGTCAGTGGGATTTGCCAAATTGCAAGCACGTGTGAATTAGAATAGATATCTGCCTGGAATCCATGGCCCATGGAACAGTCGAACCTTACGGCCTTTGGCCTGGCAAACGGCATTCAATAAATGTTTAGTATCTGGCAAAAAGGAATGTGGCAAGTACATAAAATTAAATTGTCAACTTCCGTAATGTGGAGGCATAAACAGGAACCACTCTCAGCCTTTCTGCCTCTCCTTCGCTCCAGGGCAATGGCCACTGACTGACCAAAAACTGGCATCAAAGTGAAAATATTATTAAACGAGAAATACAGCAAAGGACGGACGGACACACAACAACGACGAAAATGGAAAATGGAAAGAAATAAAAAGAAGACAAGAGGAGGGGAAACCGAGCAGACAGAATGAAGGCAACTTTTTGGCAGTCCACTTATTTCGGGCGACCAGACACACTTGACGTTTTTTATACAAAGCAGCGGCGACGACTTGGAGTCCAATATAAACTGCTTCTTCTGCGCCGGATGTGGCAAATTTGGTGGCACTGAGCAGGACACAACAAGGAAGAAGGGGAGAGGCCAGCAGAGGCAGGAGGGGAGCGAAGCGGACAGAGCCGAGTGTAATCAAAATCGGAATTCAACTTAGCCAGGGTTATGCTCTACCCTGTAGCTTAGGAGTTACCTACCCCAACCTACGTTTATCACACAAGTCTAAAAAAATAATGGAAAAATTAATGATTGTACAGATTCTTCGATACAGAAAGATTGGGAGTCTGAGAATATAAGCCTGGTTTCTTCTATTTAATATTTATTCCATAAGAGAACCGTGCATGCTTTGAGGACAACAAAAAGACTCTTTGCTATCCTGTAAGTCGCTAGGCATTCGAGCTTGTCGGGGACATCAGGGTAACTCCTTCCGCCGCTTGGGATCCGACGCTACCTTCAGGTCCTACCTTCGGGCCGTCGTCTCGACTTGACAGAGACGTCACATCTAATGCCCTCGACGTCGTCTATTTAAGTTCAATTTATTTGCGGCCAGGCGGCTAAGCGAATGCCGTTGATCGATTCCTGTTGCCCTCATCCCACATCTCGTGTTCGCATTAAGGTCCCTGGCGTTGACACTCCCGTTGACTTAGCCGAGATTGGGAAAATCTCGGTGCTGCCTTTTATGTTTCAAATGTTTTTCTGTGAACTGTCACATTTGTCCCTTATCCATTTTATGCCGTTGACATTTCTCACTAAGCCCGAATAGGAAAAGGGGCTTATAGGCCTGCCTGTCCTCTATACGACTGAAGAGAAACCGGGCCGCAAAAGATTTTTCAAATGTAAAACATTTACTTGAATTGCTCCTGAGCAAAGTGCCATCAGAAGGCACTTTTTTCAGGTGGAAACTGATTTGCAGGTCTCACCTTGTGGCAATTAAATAGATAGTCGACCGCAAAATTGATTTGTGCAGTTGCCGACAGGAGATTCTGTTATTTTTCTCTTGGAAATTCCTTCGGGCAACCGCAATGCACTCGCTTTAGATGTAGGCCTCATCTTGGGATGACCTTGATGTTCGTTCAGTCAGGCATACATTCGATCATTAACAGTGCGGCTATGCAAGTATGTCTTTCATCCACTGCTAGTGCAGAACTTTCAACACATTTGGCTCTCATTCCCACTGAAAACTATGTGGTAGAACTTTTAACCACAAGGCATGAATGCCATTTGTATGCAGACCGAAGGCAAGACGAAATTGTTGCTGGAATCAAATGGAATCTAATCTGTTCTGAGCATAAGCACAATCTGTGCAAATACAAAATTCACAACTCATTTACTCCATCTCCCTTTGGAAGCTTAAAGTCTTCCGAGTGCTGGCTTTGTTGAGCAAACACTGCGTATACGTAATGGAAGTCACTCAATGCTGAATTTATGCTGGCTCTCCTATGGACTTTTCACATATTATTAAAGCAACAAATTTCCTGTAATGCAGCAAACAGAAGCAGAAACAGGCAATTGCACTTTGCATGATTCCGGACCATAAGGACTCGATGGTTGTATGGCAGCAAGACTTCGAGAAGGAGCAGCAGAGCTTCGTGCCGTAGAAACTAATTGCAGGTGCAGTAATCAATTCGACAAGAGACGAAACTTTCAGTGAATGCACATGAAAAGTTGATGATGAGGGAATAACTGTGTTCATGGGCGCTCATTCAACAGCAATCTGACCCACTGCGGGTGCAATCTATTGGCAATTGTTCAGCATGCCACAACACGGCACAACACGATTCCACATGAAGAAAACATTTCATTTTGTTGCATGGGCAAAGTTTGGCCCAGTCAGAGACCATTGTAGGACAACGAAACACTGAACAAACTGAGTGGCGACTTATTTAATTTGTTTTGTTGTGGTATTTTTGTGTGCACCATTCCTTTAGTTGATTGCAGTTGCTTCAACGAACAATCTACTCAAGGAGTATTTTTGCAACAACTTAATTGGAGGTTTCTCGTGTCGGAACTTTATCCGGGAATAAATCATCCCCCATTTCTTTTTCCAATGAGTTATGACTGGTAATGAATGAGTTTTAATGGAAATTATTATCTTTTCCCTCCAGGGATAACATTAATAAGCGTCTAGGCCAATCGGTCAATCGATTTTCGAATGGCAAAATAAGGCCAATTTAGATAGATAGATAGAGAGAGAAAGAGGGGGACAGCACAAGACGTTGTCTGGGGAAATCTCTCGCATTTGCCATCCGACTGCTTGAGGGGTTGTCTGAGGACCAACATCTGGCCAAGGGTTAACTGAATAAGCCCGAAGAAAGTTTTCCACTTTCCTGTTTTCGCTCCCACCTCCCTTGCACTGCGTCTATGCAAATTAAAGAGAGGGCAGGGGTAGTGGAAGAGCTGCAGCTCGGAAAATTGAGAAAATTAATTTCATTTCAAGATTTACTTCTTTGAAATTCTATTTGCGTGGCGCCTCCCACAGTCCGCAGCCAGCTTCCTTGCCCCACGGCCATGTACGACAACATTTCAACAAGGGAAAACATTTTCGCTCCCATTGCCTCGGCCGCGTGGCATAAATTTATGAACGCCAAAACATTTCCACATGCTGCTGCTGCTGCTGCTGCTGTTGTTGCTACTTTTTGGCATGCTGGCAAATCTGCGGCACCAACAGAAAATATTCAATCTATGCGGCATGTAAAAACAGACTGTGGCTCTGAGAATTCTGAGTTCGGGTCTCGAGACTTTTTGCTCTGTTCTTCGTACTCTTACTCCGGGACACATTGTTAAAGCAAAGTCAACTGAATAAATGTAAAGCAGGGCAAATGAGCAAGATTTCTGAGAGTTGCCGCAGAGGGCTCAGAGTGGATGCGGATACGACAGTTGTTGTGGGAGTGGTAGGTGCTGTATGGTTACTTGGTTACAGTATCTAATGACAGAGTTTGTCGTCGCAGTCCTTGCTGTCATCATCATACTTTCCTTTCAACGGCATCTTGTTCTTGTTTCACCCAGTAGTAGTCGTGGGGTACATGGGTATACTCTTATTGCAGAGTAGATGGTAGTCCTATCTAAAATCCGGGGATATCATATATGACATATGTTTATATTCAATTTTGGGCACACTCTCTTGAAGACCCGCAAAGCGTAGAGATGTTAAAAACATTGCGCTCTTATTTTGAATTTACTTCAATTTTAAATATTTCCAGTAAAAGTCATCGTTTTTTCGGGAGTTGCGGGTATCTTATAGTCGGAACACTGAACAAAACTCGTGCTTGTCCTTTTTCCATATCCTTAGACAGACCCACCCTACCGTCACCACTCCCACCCGTGACAGTATCATTAGGCAGTCGCTGGCGTCGCTGGCGTCGCTGGCTCTGGAGCTGTGTTAAGCGTTATCATTTGTCCTTGAGCTGTTTCCACTGTTTCCTGCTATTTTCTGCTATTTTGTGTGCGGCTAGGACTGGAATCGCGTTAACTGTGCTGCTAAGATTAAAGCCAACAATAGGGACAACCACATCCCAGTCAATATCCCCCTTTCTGGGTGCGATCCCCCTCTTTTGTTTCTTAATTTTTGCTTAGCTGGCAGCCGGCAAAATGTTATCTTCGTGGTGCTACATGTTTATCATTGTGCCGTTCGTTGTGTCTGTGTGCGCCTCCGAGTCTGTTCTTGGTGCCCCCACCTCCACCGTCGCCACCACCACCGTTCGAGTGAAATTTAAGCAGCCGAGTCATAAATTATACTTGTAGCCAGCCACTCCCCACCCACGCTGGTACACACTTTCGCTGGCGCTCAAATATTTGCATACTTTCCGGGATGGGAAGGACTCGGCTAACAAGTTTCAATACGTTCCAGTCCATAATCACAGATCGCTGGCGCGAGAGTCGGCCGCAGAATGACTCCAATGTTGCGTCACAGTGCCACTGTGCCACTAAACGCCCAAGAGCTCCACCACCCTCGCTCCCATTGACAATAATTTCGACAGCAATTTTCATAAATTAGCCTTCCCCATCTCCCTCTTTCTATCTCTCTCTACCTCTCTCTCCCTCTCTCTCTCTCTCTCTGACTTTCTTTCCTCTTGTGTGCTGTCTTTCTGCCCTTGAAGTGCCTCCCCAAAAATTGTCAACTACTTCAGCTGTAATCCACATTGTTACGCAACAACAAACTTATTTGTACACTGTCAAAAAATTATTTCCTAATTAAAGAATATACCATTGGAATTAAGTATATATCAAAAACCGTTGAAGAAACAACGAATCATAAAGGACTTTGGATTAGGAATGTGTTCTTATCTCCCAGGAGCCCCAAGCTCACTTCAAAGAATTTGATTAATTAAAACATTTAAGGACTATAGTTTTTTCTTCAGTGTGCATATGTATGTACATGTGGAACCAAAGTGTTTTCTCCCCTTCCCAGCCCGCCCACACTTCTCTTATTGTCACTGAATTTACAGAGCTTTAAACTTTAATTTATGTGGAGCACACTCCAGGGGGTGGTGGAGGGGGTGGGCCTGGACGAGCTAAAGCCGCACTGCCAACGAAAGTGTAAATTATCACGATAATTAAGTAGGATAGCACTCCGTTCCACAGCTCCGCTCTTTCTCACTGTATGGTTATTTGGCCTTAGGCCGCTTTGCGTGGCCCATAAATTTATAATTTAATGCAAAAACCACAAAGACCAACCTCAGTCGGAGCCAAGGGCTCAGCCCCCGGACTCGACTTCTAAATCTACAAGCGAAAGTTTAATTTGAATTCGAATTTTGTGAAAAATAATTATCTCGCAAAATTTCCGCACATCTAAGAGGTTTTGTGGGTTCTGCAATAAGCCCTTAATGGGTTTCCGACACATTTATGAGCTTAAGGTGAGCAAAAGGTAAAGAAAGTATAAGTAAATAATGAATGGAGTTAACTAGCGCTGGAAAAATTGAAGGGGAAAGTGTTTAAGCAAGTGCTTAATCTGAGAATTAAGCTGGAAGTTCGAATGTCTTTCTATATAACTGTATATGGAGCTATACGTTCTCCTCTGTAGTTCCTGGAATATTTGTTTTCGTAGCGGATTTTCTCTCTATCGATTTCCAAGGGTATCCTTTGAGAATACCCTCGCAAGTTCGGCCAGACCCTGCTCCTGACCCCCTATCGCAGTGGCCTTGACAACTAAGCGACCCGAATGTCCGGCAATTTGCCCTCCCCCTGCCATGTTCTAACTTTCTTCCATCCATTGCGCACTGCCCACGTTAGGTGCTGGGAAATTAATTACCGCATCGGGGCGCGAAAATGGCTGCTCCAGAATAATGCCTTAAAAGTCATGTCCAACTTTTGCGTGTGCAAGAGATGGCGATGGCGATGGCGATGCCAACTAAAAAGTTTCTAATTACGACCATGAAACCAGCCTGACGGCGGCACTGCTCCTCCTCATTTTTATTCCCGTTGATGTTTAAGTTTTTAATAACATTTACCACGGAGCTCCGTTCCGTCCATGTGCCTAGTCGCTTGTACCGAGTTCCTAGGAATCGGGGGTGGCACGACACAGAGGAGAAGCGTGTGCGGCGAACATGTTAATACAGTAGGCAGCTGGAAGGCAAGGCGGCATGGAAGCCATGTAAATTGTAATTACACTTAAAGCCATAATCCAGCTTTATGCCTTAAACTCGCGCCTACGCCGACTGCTAAGCCACGGCTTAAGGGCTCACACGGGCGAAGTAATGGGCGGGAGACAGGCGTACAAGTATGCGCTCGCATATACATAAAGAAAGTGCTCTCTCTTAGGCCTGGTTCAATTTAATTTGTGCAGAATTTAAGTTTAGCTGCAGATAAATATCCATATGGGTTAATTATATAAATTGTGCAATAGTAAACATGGGGAAACTTTTCCCCAAAAATCCAAAACTTTCCTACCAGACTTTCGAACGAAACTTGCAGCCGCACAGAGGGGCACGGAGAGGGAGGAGGAACAAAGTCAAAAGACGGAAACGGAGAACTTTTAAGACTTATTTTCCAAGGAACACAAAGCAGCTCTCCGTTCGGCAATCAGCTAAGGGACTGCCTCCGCCCGATGCACAGACTGGAGTACAAAGCATTTCGCATATGTCTTTCTGCCGCGCAAACGAAAGGCTTTCGCATAATTCCAATTGCAGAATTTAAGGAGCAGGAGCAGGAGCAGGAAAACGGAGTACTTTATCTTGATGACTGCTGCTGTTTGGTCTCACGCATGTAGAAGAGCTTGTGGGTGGGGGGAGAGGGAAACTCCGACGCCATTTGGCTTTGGATTTTTGGCGTCAATGTGCTCGTTGGCATTTAAAACGTAGACAGTTTGCTCTAGTTGCCTCGACGCGCAATTACTTAGATACACACACACACACACACACTCAGACACGGACACACAGGCAGACCGACAAAAATATATATCTGTATCTGTATCCTACTCGTACGTATGCTTGCATATTTCTGCCAAAAGTTACAACTTTTCTTGGCCCAAAAAAGGCGGCGAGGAGGAAAAGCCGAGCAACAAGAAGAAAGTTTTCACTTGAAATTCAAGGAATTGCTTTTGAAAAGTTTCAATTTCTGACAGTGTGCGCAAGTTGTTAGGCAAATTCGCTTTTTATTCCCAATTTGGTGGCGGAGCTCCGCCTCCGCGGAGGCGCAAGCGCCAGACCCCAGCAGAGCGTAGCAGAGCTGAACAGATCTGCACAACGAAAGCTAACCTGGAGAGCAGGTTCTCTAATGAAATTGTGACGTCGGCATCCATTTGTCCTGCCTTAAGGCGGCATAAAACACAATGAAATCAAGGCCGCACTTGAGGCAAATTAAATGTTGAAACAACATTTCCCTTCCACTGACCCTTGGGTCGCTCTCAGGGCCAACTTTCCGCGAGTTTCGAGTGAAGCCGCCAGCCCAAGTTGTAATTGCATAAACCAAAGGGCCTGCCACTTGTCAAAGATGCCCAAATAAAAAAAAGCTTGTTAGCCCAAATGTGGAGTGCTGACCGGCCATGGAATGGAGTGTTGGGAAGATCATAATCTGCCTCTGTCGATACGCGATGATGGGCAGCTTTCTGCTGCGGCGGTTCGGTGGAAACTTTCCGCAGCGAAATTGGAGGAAAAACTGAGGGAAAACGGAAAAAACAGCAAAAGGTAAATCACAAAACCATTTGCATCGACTTAGGCTGGGGTCCCGCCATGGCTGTGACTATGGGTTCTGGCCAGGTTGGCTTTGTCTTGTCCTTAATGGCTCGCCGTGACTGGCCAGGATCTGGGCAAGAAAGCTGCCCGTTTGAAAATGGGAATGCAAAAAAGAGGTGAAAAGTTGCAAATTGGAGCCTTGCAAACGGGGAGAATGCTGACGGGGCTGGAACTTCTACGCTTGGCTACTGAGTGTGCAACCAAAATGTATCTAAGTGTTCTAGTTGCTCCATTCCATCCATCCACATTCCTTACACATATGGCACATACACACATACACACACTTATAGATGTCTATGTCTTCGCATTTGCCATTGCCAAAAGGCGGCGCCTCCTTTGAATTATGTAAAATTTACGTGCTTTCAGCGCTTAAAGTGCAGCCATGTGTGTGTGCGCCTTCCGCTCTCCCTTTCTCTCTCTCTCTCTCTCTGTCTTCGAGTGTGTGTGTGTGTATTGCTGGGCGCCCCTGCATGCGTGTGTGTGTGTGTGTGTGTGTATGTAGGACCATTAGTTTTTGTGCTGATTATTATGGCTGCCGCAGCACACGAGCCCGGGACAGGACCAAAGCCAAGACCAGGCCAGAGGCAGCCCTGGCAGGACCCACGTCCATGTGGTGTTGCATTTGTAACAGGTGAGCTTTATGGCTATGTTACCGTTGCATTTACCGCTACCCAAGTGTGTGTGTATGTGCCCCTGCATGTTCCGAATTAAATTATGCTTGCCAACGCGCTTTCAGCCTGCCACTGCCACTGTCCAAGCCCAAGCCCCAGCCACAGGCCTTACCCTGCAATAACGTGTAGGCCTTGACCCGGGGTGGGCTGCAGATCCCTGGCACGAAGGCGCTTTGCCCGTGCCTCTCTGCCTTCAGTTGATTCAAAATTATTGTGCCGCCAATGAAGACATATGGGTAAATGCTCCTTTTTACCAGCACCCACCCATTTCATGCACCCCATAGCTCGATGCAACCCATGCCTCGATGCACCCCAGGCCCCCTTTGTCATGCTCGTCAATCATCTTGTGTCATTAACAAATGAATCCTTTTATCCCCGTGTGAAACTGCATTCGCTTTGTCACTGCCGCCATTGTAAATCGATTGCCCACCCAATTCTTAGAGATATATTTCTAGATGTATAAAGAGAAAAAAACAGAGTGAGAGGCAGAGACAGAGAGAGAGATATGGAGATGGAGAGCTCAATTGAAAAGAAATTTGATTTATTTTCTCGTGAAAAACTGAAAAACTTGAAGGAAAACAAAAGTAGTGGACAGATTGATTAGTATATTGAGAGAATTATTAAATGGAAATATGAGATAATAAGTGCATGAGTAGTAGATTAATTTAAGGATAGATAGAACAACTGATGAAACGCAACTACTTAAATGATAGAGGATAGAAGATTACAAAATGATGGACTAAATTCTTGCAATGTGATAGATGGAAATGAATTACAAAATTCTTTCATGCAACGGACATGAGTGCATGAGAGCCGTTTTCAGTGTTTTTTACATAAAAATCAATACACTAACCCTAGACGCTCTTCGTCGAATTACACGTACATACTAACATCTGTTCATCAGCCGCAATATACTGATATAGACACATATAGTATGTATCTAATTCCTCTGGTATTTCATGCAACCCAATACACTTAATAAGTTTCCTCCCCCCACCTACATCCAAGGCACTTCATCGCCACGGGACACGGAAATGGTCTTATTTCGGTGCGGTGGCAATTAACAAACGCCCAGCCTCCCGGAAAAGCCTCCGCAGCGGCATCCTATACATACGATAGTTAGCCCAATTAACCCGACTTGCCACAAGTGGCCCGCCACCTATCCCCTCAGGCAGCTTCAATGGATTTAACTTTGTGCCCGACTTTCACAGCAATTTGACAATTTCGAACAGGGTGACACTCAACATCCCCACACTCGCCCACACAGCAACACATGCAACTCCTCGACGGCAGTCGGGTTGCTCGCTCTGATGGCATGGCATCGTCATGCTCTACTAACTCCACTAACTGGGGGATGCTCTACGGAACTACATAGGATGGAACGTAACTGCAACTACAACTGCCGTCAATATGCGACTGTTTCGCAGGCATTTGAGCCACGTGGTTCCTACAATGCTGTGTCAGCAGCTCTGCAGGAGGTGGAACTGTGGGCAGATCAGACTAGATTGGAAGCCGCAATGGGCAGCATTGGATTCGATCTGTCTGATGGAAGTTTTTGGTCCATTTTCGTATAATTTATTGCTACTGCAAGGGTTTCAAAGCTAAAGGGAAATCTAAAGGGGGTCCCAGTAATCAACTAAATAGATAAACATTTGTTCTGTTCATTTAAATAATAAAAAGTAAATGTCAATAAATAATAGAATATTGCAAAAAATATATATATCAAAAATTATTTAATCATGGGATATCTACATATACTATGCATTTTCATATTTTCATCTATCAAAGGTGTTTTTATTTCTTTTTTGAAAAACTCTTCGGGAAGGTAAGGTTCGGGGAGATATTTGTCAACCCATGAAATTGCTGCTTTGCATACTAGCTGCAGTGTGGGGAATTTTCCAAATATTTATGCAAATATTTGGAGCTATTGAGCTGCAGATTTGTTTAGGGTGGAGCGGGAAAATGTATTTGGGGTACAAGTGGTGCACTGCTGGCCTTCAAATCCCCGAACCCAGTCCCCAGACATGCACGCGGGGCATAAAACTATTGATTTATATGAATCTCGAATATATTTACATATGTATATATATGTACCTACATGCATGGATGTACATATGTATCTTCAAACACAGCCACAGCCACAAGCGTGCGAGTAATACCTATAGATGACGCTGTGCTGGCTAAATATTAATGCGCTCTAAATAAAAAGCGGCATGAACAGCAGAAATTGTTTTTTCATTTGTGCACTAAGCTCTAAGCATTTCATTTTATTTCTATTTTCATTTTCCATCACTGGGTTCCGTTTCTGTGTCCGTCTCTGTTTCTGTTTTGGTTTCAGTTTTTTGCTTTTTGTGCATTTTTCATTACAGCATTGACAGTGACAGCGACAGCTGGAGTGTGCCCCAAAAGGCAGCACAGTGGCGACACAACGTGGCATGCAACAATGGGTGCGCCAGTTCTGCTGCTTGTGCTGTGGATCTGCCAGAAGTGTGCTCAGCGCTGCCCCTGAGGCGGGCTGCAGTGAGTGCATGAGTAAATATGTGTATGTTGAGGGCAGGAGCGAGAAGAAGGCGATGTTTTTTTGTGTGACGATTTTACAGACACCTCCCCGCCCGGGCCCATTCACTTTCGGGGGCACGCACAGAATGTGGCACAGCCAGTGTTCTAGTTTGCACATATTGGTGGCCTGCCACTCTACCGCTCGCTTTCCCCTTCTTTATGGCGCTTATTCGATAGGTTTTCTTGAATATCCTCGTATGCCCTCGGATAGGGTATATCTGACCTCATTTTAAGTATGTTCATATGTATATATTTGCTATATTATGTTTATAAAAGGGTATGTTTAAAAACTCATTCTTCTCGTAGTGGAATTGCTTTCTCAGTATAAAATATCGATCGAGGCATAAAATAAACGAATGAACTGTCAAAAATATTAATCACTTTAAAATTCCATTCTGTCCATAATGTGCTATGAATATAATTTAATTGAAATTGAAAGGGTATCAAGTCTTCGACAGACACATTTGAATTGGCCAGTTTTTGTATTTGTTTCAATGATTTGGCAACAAAACATTTGGTCTTTTCCCCTCTTGCATTCTTCTTTCCACTTTCTCTCTGTATTTTTCCATTGGCGTGGCAATTTCTGGCTTTGTAGATTGCTTGACAAATTGCCCGGTGGAGATGGGGGACTGGGGCAGAGACCAAGGCAAGGCAGCAGACGGTGACAGGCGACAGGGGAAGCAGGGGCACCCGCCTTCAGTGAGAGTTGTAGACAAGTGTTCTCGTTGTTCTCACGGATATTGTTGCTGTTCTCGTTGTTGTTGCTGTGTCAGGCATTGACAGGTGATGCACGATTTCCGCGCCGCCACCAGCAATTGCCAGCGTTGCGCCCGCCCAATCCCTGACCTGTCATTCTGCTCGACAAGGCCAATGAAATGTAACAAATTAACGATTTATCTTCCATCATACTTATTGAACAGGGTATTATGAACGGAAAAAAACAAGTCTTTGTGGGAGAATAATTTAAATTTTGTAAAAACATTTGAATGAAACTGGAGACTCTTTAAGAGAGTTAGGAGGACTCCAAGCCTCAATAAAAATGTCAGCGATTATCAAGGAATTTATATCTTCAGCCCCGCTTTTTGTCATATTTTGCCCTAAAGTTATATGCTATATTTTGAAAATGCGTGATGCCTTTTGACAATATTTCATTCCATTGGCATTCTACTACATTTGAGCCCTAACTTAATTATACGTTCGGACTCGTGATCGGGTTCGGGTCCGTTCGCAAACACTTGATGGTATGGTCGTAATTGTCGTATGAATATAAAATGGACTTGTGTTTGCGGATTTGCGGGGGAAGTATTGAAGCGGGAGCGTATGTGTGCTTTTTGCACGCAGTGTGTGGGAGTGTTTTTTTGTGCTAGTTGTGGTTGTGTTTGTGCCATATTTACCGCAAACGCCACATGCCGCAATGCATGCAATAAAAATAAGTGCCGCTGGCTTTTGCATTCTGTCAAGGACACGGCCGCTCTTGATGCGATATAATCCACTTGATGCCGGCATTTTTCGCGCTCTTGCTGCTGCTTTTGTGGCAGCAACTGTTGATGGGAAATCGGTTTGATGCACTCGGAATTTGTTGATTTGTTTTTATTGTTGCAGCTGCTGCTGTTGCTGTCAATTGTTTTGCATATGTAAATCAATTTATCAACGCTTTAGTATCAGTGCTTTTGTCCACTGTATTTTCCGTTCTTTGCACTCTAATTAATATGTTTTTCTGCGAATGGGTTTTGCCATGAGATTTCGTTTGTTAATTTTCAGTTTAATTAAATGCAGTTTCTGAATTGATTAATACACATTTTCAATGAATCTCGAATGCCATTAACTTCATAGCAATGCATTTTTTACTCTTAACTATGAGTTTAATCTATATGTTTTTCTTTCTTTTTTAATTTTCCGATTTGTCTTTTATTTTCTTAGTTTTGGTTTTTCCTCTCACTCACTCTCCACTGTTACTTTTGTGGTCCACACACTGAAATCTTCTTGTTTAGCATTCGTGGAATTCATAATTCATTCCGGAAGCGAAAAAAAAATCTCACATTGCGTATACGATGACGCACGTCACCAGAACTTCACCGAATCGGACTCCGTTACAGATCTGGGAAGAATAACTCCGATCAGATCGAACCGAAGTGAAGCGTACCGAAGCGAACCGAACCGAACCAGTTCCCGCTGTGGTCAGAAATGAACTGACGGACGCGTTCCCAGAAGGAGGATATGACCAGAGCAGAGCTCCGTCACAGCCAGACGCAAGCCGACGTCGGCGCTGGCAGCAGCTCCTTAGCGATGCCTTAAGAGTGCTTCTGCTGCTCTGCTGCTCTGCCTCTTGGACAGTGCTTGTCTGTTTACTTTACGCTTTCGCACGCGACTGAAGCAACGATGGAGGACATGCCACTGAACAGGCGGCAGCCAGTGACAGCAGCAGCGCAGTCTGCACGAGCTTCGTGGCACGCTCTCTATTTCTCTCTCTCCGTCTCTCTGTGTATGTCTTTCTATGCGCTCTTTATAGCATATTATGGCATCTCCCTTCCGGGAGATTGGTCCATGGAGAGGAAAGGGTTTCCCTATTTATACCCTCAAACCTATAGAGTATTTGTTGTATTTGTAATTTGTGATACGATGGACCGATGGATCCTCGATGGACCGCAATTTATCTAAAATTGACGTGCAGAACTTGGCGGTCAGACGTTTTCAGGCATATTTTTGTCCATATAAGCTTTTAAAAAATATCGGGCAACGTCGACAAGGATACGAAACTTTTTTACTTAAGATAATTCCATAATAATAATTTATGGAAGCTAGTGATTAAGAAGTAGTGAAGGAAGGATAGAATTAGGTCGTTCGGTAATATTGTAATATAGAAATTGTTTCAGATACAAATCGGCACTCGACAGTCATTTTATGATAGTTCTGCACCGTCAAGTGCAGTACGTGACATTGAAATTACATTCCAGACTTCACTACTCGACTGAGATATCATCCATCTTAAACGTTTTATCACAGGGAAAATTTGACGGAACTTACTCATCGGATTCACTGATGGAATACGTAAATTCAAATCGTGGTCCGCCATCAACAGCTGTTACAGATTTTTTATAGCAAACATTTTTCCAAGCATCAACTTCTTCCGGCTCTGTAGCCTTCTCTCGCTCTCCTTCAACGCACCTTCTGCTTGTGCGCGAAACCTGGCTCTCTCTCCCTGCTTTGCTCTCCCGAGTCTCTCTCTGTTTGCAGCACACAGCCGAACGCGGAGCGTCAAGTTGCGATTCGTTTAGTTCCGAGCGACGTCCCTGGCGACTGCAAACAAACGCCAGAAAACCGCTTCAATTTGGGTTATTGTGCTGAAATTAGTTGGGGGCTACGTTCTGTGCCCTCTCAGCCGGGAACTTTCCCTTTCATATGCAGCACTCGCTCTACCGCACCGCCGGGCTGCAGCAGGTTGGGGCGTGCGGCCAATACTTAGCATACTTTTGGGCGAGCCAAACATTCGAGAGCTCGCCCTCTTAAGTTCTGACCTTTCCAGCATTTGTTGGGGTAGGACTACCCTTAAGGGCTTTCGAGTGTTTAAGTTTCGTTTGGGACTGTAAAACTTGCGTATCCCATATATCAGGCAATGAAAACCAGACCATCAAACATTTATCCACGTTAATTCCCCTCTACTTTTCCTGTTTTCCCACAATTTGTCTTATCCCTTCTGGATATGTGAATAAATTGCCAGCAATTTCTGTTGCTGGGTCGCTTATAAAAAGTTACACTTGCGAGGCCTTTACTTTTATGTACCCGCAGCAGCAGCAGCAGCCGCAGATTGCTCCAGCTTTCATTATCTAAAAACAAGAAAATCACAGACAATCAGTTAGCGCTGCACGAGCAAATAAACTCGTCAAGAACCAACAGAAGAACGACCAAGAAAAAAATAAGAAAAGGAAAGTGAAGGGCAAGATGAAGATAAAGAAACAGCAGAGCAGCCGCTGCAGAGGAAACAGCCCAGCCAGACACACAGACAGACAGACTATATAACTTTTCTTTCTGGTTTTTCGGCAAAGGTCTCTTCTCGAAGTAAACTCTGGCGAAAAAGTTTGCCAAGAGTTGGACCTCCCGTCCGCCCCAACCTGGAGTTTGCAGTCAATGGTGCGTCATTATTTTCATTTATTGGCACAATCAGTCAACGTTTTATTTCCGGAATGTAATTAGCTAAACTGCCAAAGACAAACACACATGCACACGCAGACAGGCAGACAAGACAACTGACAGACAGGCAACTGGCAGGAAATACGCTGACAGATGCAGATCGGCATGGCAGTGCGAGTGTCCTTTATGGTCGGTCTATGGGGGAACCAGCACACAGACATACAGACATACAGACAGACAGACAGACGAGCATGTAAGGGTCGGTCCTCGAGGGTGCATTCCTCTGGGCAGTGGCTAAGCTCTGCACGACGCATTGAAATATGTTTCTGAAGCTCTAGAAATGGCACAATTTGTCGATTTTGCTGTCCCCCACACTGAACTTAAAGAGAAGAGGATAGGATGATGGAAATAAGGGAACCCTGTTAAATATTAAGGATTCTTAAGCACATCAATGTGCCTTAAGAAGAGAGCTCTCATTAGTGTTATTTAAAAGAAAAATATTTCTGATTATTTCTTTTGCAAAATAGAACAAATATCATTTAGATTGCGATTTCAGGATTTCAGGACAGGAGAACTGTCAAAACTGTGTTTAAAAATTAAATAATTAAATGACGCTGAAAACTTAAATGTTTCCAAAAAAAAAGTTTTGTGATACTGCGCCAAATGTTGAAGACAAATTGGAAGGGGATAGGCAGATAGACAGCAACGGTAGTAACAGAACAATAAAGAAGCTTAACAAGGGAAAACATCCCAGCGAAATGGAAGTGGAAAACAAGCTGCAGCCAACTGCTAACAACATTTCAAAAATGCGTGCCCCTTCAGAATGAAGCAGAAGCTGAAGCTGAAGCAGGAGCTGCCGCTTCAGCAGGTGTACATATACTATGTATGTGAAGCGCCAGCACACCGCTGAAAGTGGGAAATTTTTCACGAAAAGATGAACTGCTGGGAGTACTCGTGGCACACAATGCCCAGGCACCAGTCTCATCTACCAGGACCTCATTTCTCTGAGAGAAGCGAAGCGTTTCAGATAGAATTTGAGCGCAGTAAATTTTTCAATCGACTCGCTAATAAAGGCAATAAATATTCGATTCGCTTTCGCTTGGCACCACTCTTTCCCTGTGCTTGGAATTTCCACTCGATTCCCCGCGTTTCGATGCGATTCGACTCGATTCGTTTCATCCTGCTTCGATTGGAGTGTTTGCCATCCACGAGTTTATATATCGTACTATATTTTTTTTTTTGTATTATTCTTGATAATATCTAAAACCCCATCACTCCCTGCATCTTTTGCCATCTCCGCTTAACACGCTTTTCGCTCGCCCTTCTTTCATTTTTCTTTTCAATTCTCTTTCAGCATTCTCTTCCTTTTTTTTTTTGTTTTTGTGTTAGTTTTCCTTCTTGTTAGACACTGCGACAGGTAAAATTTCATTTCGTTTCGCTGCATTTCACGTTAAATTCAATTTAACGTGCGCTTGTAGTTCTCACTTCCACCTAGTCTCTACGCTTTTCACTCTTCCTGCCATCCCATAGTTCTCCCCACAGCATTATTCACAATTTTCACTACTATTTTCCTGTCCATCCGCCACCCTCCATCCACCTCCTCCATCGGTCATTGCGTTGTTCCCCCTTTTCGTTGTTTTGCAGTAAATAAAAGAAGCGCAACAAAGCAGAAATGAAGAAATTCCCCAAAATGGAAATGTGTCACACAATGCCATTTTGGTCAGACCAAAACGGACTACTGCCTTGGACCTTCCGGTGGGGTCAGGGGTCGGATGTCAAATGTCGGGGGGGTCCTGAAAGAGTGTTAAGCGCATAAATGATCCACACAGATACGAGTATAGGAGTCTCTCTCGCTATACTCGCAGCTATCACTATTACTACAACTACGGCCATGGCTTTTCACTAAATTGCTGACATTGACGAACTGGCAATAGTTTTACTCCCTACTCCCACTCCTCGTCCTACATCTCCGGGGCCCTTGGCATTATTTATACGTCCAACTCATTTTCATTTTTCAGCCGTTTTCCGTGCGGAGAAGTGGGAGGAATGTATAGCGGCTGAGCAGGGCCGGTCTCCACTTAAGCAAATTGAATATGGAAATGGATTTTTATTGCAATTTTTGTTGTTTTTTCTTCGTTTGATTCGTTTGACTGGGAAACATTGCGGCAGATTAGATTATCGCCCAACAGTTGGAATCATCGATTTTCGAAAGAAGCTTAGCTATCGCCCGGGGAGTCCCGGTCCCGCCAGTGCTTGGCGAACTTTTCGGAGGAAAGTTTATTGAAATATTTAGCGGGAACTTAAGTAATAAGTTGCCGAATCAGTACGCAAAAGATTAAAGTCCAATAAAACCGTAAATGGAGTATGGAGAGAGGGTCACTGCATACCAGAAAGACTTTTCAAAGCAACGTAAACTAGAAACCGCCGGCCAAAATTGGGTTTTCATTTGAAATTACTGGGAAAAGTTTCCCTCGTCTCCGTCTCCGATTCGGCTTCCATTCCGTTTCAGTTTCAGCTACGGCTGCAATTCAGGTCCGGATAGTAATGGGCTTTTAAGCTCTTTGAGCCGCAAATTAAAATCCCCATTCCCTCTCTGAGGCATTACCGAGTACTGTCCCGCAATGACAGACCCACTAAGGGGCTTCAGTCAACAATACCCCATGCAGAGCCATAAATGGAGCTTTCCCATTGATTGTTTCTGCAGAATGCAGATGCTTCATAATGCTGATGAAGATGAGATGGCGATGGCGATGGCGATGGCATTGGCTTCGCCGGCATGCGAGTCGTTAATTATTTTTTCACAATATACATCACGAGTACAACGAGACCTGAAACGAGCTGCCAAGCGGCCAATTATCCGCCATAATGCTGAGATTTAATTTAAAAACCTGTCACACAGACAAAGGGTCCTTCCATCCATCTCTTTTGCATCCACAAAGAAGCGAGCACGCCTTCCCTTTGGCCATATCTTCTTAATTATGCCCAAGGCTGTACCAAAAGGGTGGCCCGTGGCCCAACAATATGACGACAATGGCATTTTTTGCACGTCGTCCCTCGAAATGCTTCAATTTATGACTTAATCTGTGCTTAAACACTCTCTTAAGCCGTTGCACTGCCGAAGGGGAGATAGATTTTTCTCTTTGGAAAAATGCATTACCTTCCTTTTTCATACCTTTCGGTACTTTCAAATGAAAAACGCCCAAAGTAACAGCTTACAACAGCTTGGGCCACTTCATTATGACCAGAGAAGTTTCACATAAGATTGCAGAAACAATGCAATTAATTACAGTCCATCGACAGGGGTGGATTAATTTTTCTTCAATCTTGAATGTTATTCATGGAATAACATGGCATTACATTTTCCCAATTACGGTAAATTAGGCAGCATGTTTGGGGCTTGTGTGCGGAGCACACTGACTGAAAGACATCCAAAATGAGGCCTAGCTGAGAGGACGAATTTTACTTGCAGATTTACAGGCACACAACTTCTGCGTCTTGCAAGCTCCTGCTCAGTGTACTATTGTAAAAATACTCTCATTGCAAGAGTAAAAATCCAATCATCTGAATATTTCAATGGTACTTTACACAATAAAAACGCATTTAAAGAAATATTCCAAGAAACGTAGAACAAGGCTATGTGCCACAAAGCCTAGATTAATTTCCTTTTAGTTAGTTAATAATAGTTAATAAGAAATAAGCAGAACTCTGTGCACAATGCTCCCAGAATTCTTCTGAATCCACTGCCAGGTCGCTTTTCAATTGGAATTGAAGCACAATCCATGGGCAACAAGGACGGTACAACAACAATGACAAGGAGTGGAATATTATTTATCATTCGTCTGATTGATATTTCACAATTAATAATAGCTTCGCGAAATTGTTCCAATATCAATTAAGCCTTTAAAGCTAATCCGTAGCTTCGCGTCCTCTGCAGTTGATCTTATTTCACAGATGACGAGAATCGATTTCTCGTGAAACATATTGCGACTATGATTTATGAGTGATTTCACCGCAGCAATGCTGCTCAGGTCTGTGCTCGGCAAGGTGCAACCCACCACTTAATCCGAGCTTACTCAATCTGCCACTCCATAGGACCCCACAGAGTGTAAAGCGCGCAAGGAGCCGATGGCGATGCAACAGACAGCGGCTCGGGCTGCTTAAGTCCAGGTAAAAGTCCAGGCAGAAGCCCAACAGAAATCGAAAGCGTGGTGGCTCCGTGCCTTTTGTTTGCCAATTGCATTATGTGCCAGAGGCTTTTTGGTAGTTAAGTCCCCGTACATATTCTCGCACAGAGGGAGAAACTTTTAAATTAAAAGTCCAACGGAAGCTTATGGAACAATTTACAGCCGCTTAAGCCGCTTCATTACGAGTAAACGTATCCATGGAGCCGTATTGAAGGAGAGAGCAGAGCTTAGTTTTGTTGACCAACTTATTCTATGGCCACAACCGCTGCGTCTGGCCAATGGGAAGAGGCGACCAATCCGGGACTGATTAAAATTATCGATTATCGGTAGCCAGATAGCATAATCTCTTTCTCGCACTTGGCAGGTGCAGATAGGAGTGTTTCGTAAATTTCATAACTTAAAACCCACGCGTTTCGTTTGTTTTGACTTTCATGATTTTTTAATAAGGCCACCGCAGTTGAGAGTTTCTTCGAAGACCTAAAAAAAGGTAGCACTGGCACTCACTCTCAAATATGTATACATATGTATGTATTATATACGGGCTTTATGTACATATGTACATACGTATGTATGCTTGTCAGGGTAATGGAAAGTAAACTGTCGGCACAAGTGTATTTATATTGCTAATAATTTGACGTCTGTCTCTTTGAGTTTGTCTTTGCCAAAATGAAATTAAATTCTTCGTGTCAGCCAAGGGAAGGTCACTGGGCGGGAACTCAGCAGAACAGGAAAGAGAGAGGGTGTGGGATGTAGATTCCATTGCCTGTCACAATCAGACTCGAAGGATCTAAGGTCGGAAATGTGGGGAAGCATACACTAAAATAAAATTGTTAGTTGTCAGATGATATCGCAAAGGGGAGACCCCACGTAAGTGGGAGGCGGCCTGTTGGGAGGTACAGAGAAGGAGAACCCTAATTAGTTTTTATGAGGATGCACAATGTTCAGCTGCTCATCTGGCCACACACACGCACGGGGCAACAGTCGCTTCCGATGCGTGGGTTTGTGTTCTGCTCTGCCGCCGGAAGCGGAAGTGGGTCTGGATGCGGATGCGGATGCTGCAGCTGCATGTGTATGCGTGTGCAGGTGCGTGATAGAGAATGTAAGTGCATCATGTGGTTAATGCACTTTAATTGCTGTTAGACCTGTCTGTTGGCAATTGTGGCCACTGCATCCAATGCTGCGACACCTGGCTCTTGCCTCTTGCGCGCCATTTAACTTGATTAAAGCGTGCATTTGGGTTACTTTGCAGCCACTCTAAAATGGGTAACAAACGGGCTTGTGGGTCGAACACTAAAACGTAATATCCCCCAGTAAAATCAACTGGAAAAGCCAGTAAATCTACGACACACAAAGGAAATGTCCCTCTCCGTTCGCCCTGCCGCTCGACAATTCCCCGGCGTGCAATGAAAGCGTTAATAAATTTCATGAGTTCTCGCATAAAAACTTTTTCTCTTTTTCTCTCTTTCTGGTTCAGTCCCTCTATTCTGCAGTCCCTCTCTACCTCTTCCCCTCTGTTAGTGGCCTTCTGTCGCGCTTTGAAATGCAAATTCTGATTCTGGCCCTCCGCGCTGCCCCATGACCCTCGTCTTGGGCGTCCATTGAAAAATGTAAATCACATTTACAATCAGATTAAATCTCAATGAGCATTGGGCTAAAATTCAAATGCCATTTTGCCATTAGACCGCACAAATATTGTCACAGAAATCAAGGCCGGCAACAAAGTTAACTCACCCAACCCACCCAGCCTCTCAGCCACCAAGCCAGCAAGCCAGCAAGCCGCCTAGCCACCCATGGTGTGCCACACATATGCCACACAGCGAATGTTTCCCCACCACGCCCCTCGCCCCTCTTGATGCTGTTGTTGTAAGTATTTATTTGAAAACATGGCAGCAAATGCTAGGCAACACGAAAATGTTGCATTGAATTAACATTTAGAGAACGCAAAAAAAAAGGTGTCGTGTACTGCAAGGCAAAAAACATGAAAGACAGCAGCTGTGGGGACTGCGACTGGATGATACCCATTACACATCGAAGCAAACATTATATAAAGAAGCAT
Organism: Drosophila miranda; assembly: GCF_003369915.1. Taxonomy (NCBI): domain Eukaryota; kingdom Metazoa; phylum Arthropoda; class Insecta; order Diptera; family Drosophilidae; genus Drosophila; species Drosophila miranda. The sequence goes on along the minus strand of NC_046676.1, from coordinate 9,033,852 downwards.
TACGGAAGCTCAACTCTGCCAAAGAGTCGGCCATTTGCCTATTATATACACGATACCCTGGGCATACTGACAACAAGAAGAACAACGCTACATGTTACACATTTTAAATGTTCTGTGCAACAAAAAATGAGGAAAACTTGGAAAAAGCAAACAAACATTAATAAATGCAAATAATATAAAATAACCGAAGGTGTGGACAGTGCAGTGTAAAGTTTCTGCTGTGGCAATTTGCATAAAAAACTTATTATGGAGTTTTTTCCTTGGGGAGAGCGAGAGCAAGTTGAGCTCTGAACAATGAGAGCGAGGTCCACTCCATGGAGGAGCAAAAACTAGCAAATAAACAAGGCGAATGGATAAATTGATTCCAGTCAATTAGTGGAATATTCAATTTGAGGGTAAAAGCTTACTTTAAAAGTCATCATTTAATAATAATTTAATAATAGTTGAGCAACCACTTGGATGTTTTAATTTTCCGTCAACTTCGATACAACTATAGTACAAAACATTCTGGCACAACGTTTCTCCGTCTCTGAGCGATGACTGTTTGCAAAGATAAGAGAAAGTAACTAGAGCAATTTCTTTTCATTTATCATTATTTTTATCGATGATTCGGCGAGACACAACAGCAATAAATCAATTGTGCAAATATATATATTCACCCAGAGAACTTGAGACCCCTTGAAAGAATGAACATGCACCCAAAATGTTCATGATTAGGACCAGATAAGGACAGAAAGTGTATTAATGTCGATGAATAATAATTTTGGCTGCCGTTGAGGTGTGTTTCTGTGGCTAATGCTAACATTACTTTTGTGTAATCTTCTATAGTTTCAAGCACTAGTCTCAGAGAACTTAATAGCAGTCTGTTTAAATAACAGTCTATTAAGCTCCCTCTTTAAAGACAGCCGCACTTTTGTATGCCCCATGCTATGCTCTTTTTCCGAATGCACTCTTAAAATTAAAAGACCCATTGTGCGTGCCCGTCTAGACCGCGGCGCTATTTGCATTCGAAGCGGCTGCAAACAAAGAAAATGACAGCAGCCACGGCCAGGGTAAACAATGCGCAACAATATCCCACCAGCCCATCCCCAACCTGCTGCTGCTGCTGCTGCTCTTTTTAATGACAGTCGAACAGCAGCTGGGGATACGAGTATTTAAAGCGATGCTGGAGACCACCCGTCCGCCACTCATAAGTCGTATAAATCATTGCGCTTTGGGGCTCTCGTGTAATGAAAATGCTCCACAGATACTTGAGAGCCGTAACCTGAACAGAACAGAAGCAGGCTCACAATGCCACTCGAAGGGCATTACATGACTCAACCGCCACTCCACTACGTAGGGATCTGTGTAAGAGTACTCTTTTCACATTGAAAACCATCAACCGAGAATGATGTGACACCAGCAGCAGAGACATCCCAATCTGATCCTTCCTGAAAAGCAAACTCAAAAGGGGGAGGCACTGACTGTGACTTGTGGCTTACCCCGGTGACTGTCAGAACAAATAAAATGGCTGCCCACATTCAAATTAGCACTTGTCGCCTGTTAAATTTGCACTTGACTCTGCCTCTGCCTCTGCCTCAGCCTCAGAGTTTCAGGGGTCCCGAGGGCAAAGCCGCATCCAAGTTAAGGACCACAGATGCGCCTGGCAGGCGGCTGGAACCAACCTTGGAGGTCCCACCAAAAGTTGGCCTGTCTGCCTGCACTTTTGATAAATCGTTCGAGTTGCCTGTCGCGACTTTGCCAGAAAGGTGCCTTGGAACAATGTTTTACCTTATAAATTTTGTTTGGTGTAACGCATGATATATGGAGACACACATACATGGGGCTCGTTTTCTGGCTTCGGGGGGGAATCATCATCATCATCTCCATCGGAGTTTTCTCTTTGTTGATAAATATGTCACTGACTCTTTTGGCAGCCCCATTCGGGCACTTTTCGAAAAGCATCTTGGCATCCAAGTGATTCGGGATAAAAAATTACAGGAGTTTGATGCGCTAATTAGGTAAATTTCATTTCTCACTCTCTTCCAACCTCTATTTATCCAATTTTCTGAAACTGATAGAGCACTCGAATCGATCCATCTACCTATCCAAAGGCGAAGCGAATACCTGGCGCTGGCTGATAAGTAAATTCATGGAAATTGGAAATTGTGCTTTCAATGACCTCAAGCAGAACTACTATTTATCAGCAATTCCCCTATCAGTTCTCAGAATAGGACCAAATTCCCGGAATGCAAAAAAAATTGAAAGAGCTGCTGCTGATTTATGGACTTGTAATCGACAGATTAAAATCCACCTTTATGTGGCGTTCTGAATTGATTTAATAAAACACGATGTGTGGCCAGATTGTCTGTAGGGCCACAGTAATTCCAGTGATTCACGAGGTCTAAAATAGGGTCTTATATCATAGCCAGAGATAACACTTGGAGCAGACTGTCAGACCCCAGCGGTCGGAGTGCTTATCAGGCCAAGCCTCATGGGACATGGGCACTGATTGAAGGCGTTTTACCTGGCAACCCAACCACCCGTCTAACCCAAGTTAATTGGAGACACGTTGATGGAGTTTAGCTCTGTAGAAGCCAATTAGAAGCAATTTTTCATGTTTTCTCGCTAGTTACTCGTATATCTTATCGCAGTGCAACCTTCCGCGGTACGCGGAAGCTGCCGCTCGTATAAAAGAAGCCTGCACCTGAAACTTCTATCAAATTGTACAACAATCATCCACTGAATATGCATCTGTATACACGAGTTCTCCTCCTGGCCGTCACTCTCTTCACCGTCAATGGTGTGCCCCGTTTCGGAGAGGATGATGCCCTCGAGCAGGTCCTCTTCCGCATGGTCGAAGGCCAGATGGAGTCCCGGGCCCTGTCCCCCGCCGGCCAGGCCTGCTCCAACAACTACGTGAATGCCACCACTAAGAATAGCGAGAAGCTCGCCAATGCAACAAACGCCTGCGAGGATGCCGCCAACAGCACGATTGTTTCCAACAACAAGAACAGCAATGCCACCGTGATCACCATCCGTAACCAGCTGTTGGCCCTCGAGCAGAACCTGCAGCTCTGCCGCAACGAGACCGACTCTGCCCGCTTCCTCAACTGCACCGTGTCCACAGTGCGTGTTATAGTGTTTTTATATAGTGCCTTCCCCTCAACTTAACGTGGTTGATCCTCTTTTACAGTTCGATAAGAACCTGCAGCTGTTGGACACCTCCAACTCGATGGCCTACCAGACCCAGTCACAGTTTGCATCCAATGCCACGGTTGTGGAGGCCACCCGCTCCAATTGCATCAGCGCTGCCGTCAGCGATGCCAAGGTTCAGGGCATCCAGGCGGCCAACGACTTTGATTCTTGCGTGGCTAAGATCCCATCGCAGCGAGAGATTACCCAGAAACAGGACCCAAAGGACCAGAAGCCTGTGCAGCAGCAACAGCAGCAGCAACAGCAGCAGCAGCAACAGCAGCAGCAGCAACAGCAGCAACAGCAGCAACAGCAGCAGCAGCAACAGCAACAGCAGTTGGCATCAGGAGTCCAGAATCTGCCAATAAATAATTAGAATTTTGATAATCAATAAAAGTTTACCACTTGCCAAATGCATTTCCCCCTCATTCGATGACTGATCGGAAAGTCAAATGTGGTTTTTGGAGGTTTCCTTCAGCTAATTACTCAGCACTTCCTTCAGTCTGCGATGGGCATTGAAATAGTTTATCAGCTTGGCGTGTTACGGCAATGCATTGTTATCAACAATTAGATAGCTCCATGTTATCGCCTGGCGAGAGTTTGCGCTGATTGTGGGAGCCCCAAACAATTATAGATAAATTCAATTAATGCAAATAGAGAAAAAAAAATATTGTTTTCAACTGCAAGTCGCTTTAAAACGGTCAGCGGAAACTGGCGGACTTTCAGAAATAACTTGAACCGCCCTGATGGAGGTTCTCTGCAAAATATTAGCAGTGTGCTCGCTGCTCGTCAGCGCTCAGGTAAGAGAAGGCCGCAAAGCAAAGACTCCTGGAGAGTTATGTAACAACAAGCGATTCTCATAGGCGTTTGTGGCTGTGGAGCCAGCTAGCTCCAGTGAGCTGTCTTGGAAGTCCCTGTTCTTCGATGCCCTCGTCGGCAACTCCAATGAGTTGCAGGCTGCAGGAGCCCTGAGCAGCCTCGAGGAATGCACGGCCATCTACACGGTGGAGAACATCGAGATCCTCCTAACTGCGAGCTACAAGATCCGCCGCTGCATCAGAGTCGATGAGAAGGACATCCGTCGCTATCTAAAGCAAGACGATGCCACCCAATCAAGGAAGTCATTCGAGCGGGAGCTGCTCTCCTGCTCGCGCCGTGACTGCTATGTGGACTCGGTAAGTAGAGAAGCTCTGGCTTCCTTCCGCACCCGCCGTGGTCTGACTCTATCGAATTTCATTTCGTGCAGATCCTGAACCTGTTCAGCTCCGTCCGCCTCAGCCGCCACGACTATAGGCGCAGCCGGCACTGTATCCTTAAGGAGGTAGAACAAGCTCTCATCCAGCTGGACAGGGCGTCCATCGTCCTGGCTAACTGCCTCGCAGAACAGCAGCCCTCTCAGAATTCCACTCTGCCCCCACCCATCTGGAATACAACTCACACCACTCCAAACTGGAACTGGAACAATACCTCTTCCGGTCCAAGTGGGAACACTACCGAATGGCCCTGGTGGAGCAATACGACAGCTGGACCAAATGTGAATACAACCCAAGGTCCTTGGTGGGGTAACACCACTTCCGGTCCAAGTGGGAACACTACTGAATGGCCCTGGTGGAGCACTACGACCGCTGGACCAAATGTGAATACAACCCAAGGTCCTTGGTGGGGTAACACCACTTCCGGTCCAAGTGGGAACACTACTGAATGGCCCTGGTGGAGCACTACGACCGCTGGACCAAATGTGAATACAACCCAAGGTCCTTGGTGGGGTAACACCACTTCCGGTCCAAGTGGGAACACTACTGAATGGCCCTGGTGGAGCACTACGACCGCTGGACCAAATGTGAATACAACCCAAGGTCCTTGGTGGGGTAACACCACTTCCGGTCCAAGTGGGAACACTACTGAATGGCCCTGGTGGAGCACTACGACCGCTGGACCAAATGTGAATACAACCCAAGGTCCTTGGTGGGGTAACACCACTTCCGGTCCAAGTGGGAACACTACTGAATGGCCCTGGTGGAGCACTACGACCGCTGGACCAAATGTGAATACAACCCAAGGTCCTTGGTGGGGTAACACCACTTCCGGTCCAAGTGGGAACACTACTGAATGGCCCTGGTGGAGCACTACGACCGCTGGACCAAATGTGAATACAACCCAAGGTCCTTGGTGGGGTAACACCACTTCCGGTCCAAGTGGGAACACTACTGAATGGCCCTGGTGGAGCACTACGACCGCTGGACCAAATGTGAATACAACCCAAGGTCCTTGGTGGGGTAACACCACTTCCGGTCCAAGTGGGAACACTACTGAATGGCCCTGGTGGAGCACTACGACCGCTGGACCAAATGTGAATACAACCCAAGGTCCTTGGTGGGGTAACACCACTTCCGGTCCAAGTGGGAACACTACTGAATGGCCCTGGTGGAGCACTACGACCGCTGGACCAAATGTGAATACAACCCAAGGTCCTTGGTGGGGTAATACAACCGCTGGCGGACCAAACTGGAATACAACGCAATGGCCTAACACCAATACCACCCCAAACTGGACCCTATCTACACCTCAACCCAACTTGAACACCACCCAAGGTCCCTGGGGCAATAATACGACTATTGCACCAAACTTGAACACCACCATCCTTGAGCCACAGTGGAACTCAACCGACAGACCGCAGTGGAACAGAACAACCACCGATAGACCGCAATCGAACAGAACAACTACCGATAGACCGGAATCGAACAGAACAACCACTGATAGACCGCAATCGAACAGAACAACCACCGATAGACCGCAATCGAACAGAACAACCACCGATAGACCGGAATCGAGCAGAACAACCACCGATAGACCGGAATCGAACAGAACAACCACCGATAGACCGCAGTTGAATGAAACCACAACCGAGGCGCCCGCCACCACAGAAGGAAACTGGTGGGATCAACTCCTTCACGACATTGGATCCCTCTTCTAGGCGGCCCCTTAAGACGTCGTCCCAAAGTCCTGTTTGGTGACAGCAAATAGTTATAGCAAATTAATCAAAGCAAACAAAATAAATAATTGTCAGCATGTAGAAGCGTAGAACACTCGCCTGGCGGGTCCAATCCAAGAGACTCAGAAACTGATAAGCTATCACTACCAGCCGCTTCAGATTGAATTGGAAAAGAGAATAGCTGTTGATGGGAGGGGGAGGGCCACAAATTAGTCGGGGAACGGTCGCACCAGACCACACGCCCACTCCAGGCAGCAGGGCCAGGCCTGATTAAGATTTATTAGTCAGCTGCGGACCACGTGTCGCAGACGGCTCGGAGAATAATGATGGATTTCAGTGAAGTGGAGACGTCAGCAAAATGTTGCTGAGAAAGAAAGGCAGGCATGTCAATAGGGGAGTCCTTGCTGATGCTGGTGAAAAACCAGCATGCATAACGAGCAAGCCAATAAGCTCCATAATTAGCTGGGATCTCTGGCTAGGGCTCAGTAATGAGATGGCTCTCCATCCAACCCTGTACTCATTCAAGCCAGTAAAATAATCATAGATTAAATAAACGTTATTGGCAACCCAAAAATCACCTAGGAGACTCCAAGAAGAGTCGAACTGTAGCTGAAGGAAAGGGTTGAATAGCTGGGACGGGCGAACCCTGTCCGTTGGGTCTGACATTTGCATAACCTCTTCACAGTTCCAGTGCTTCCTGCAATGGAGCAATGCCGAGCCATCGGCTGGGGCCATTTTCCCATGGCTGCAGTGGCTGAACACACAATGGAAATCCAACCTAAACAATAGAGGTATGCGGAAAACTTTTAACCCCCGTGTGCCAGTAGATAAATCAACCTGGATCATCACCCTTTCAGCATTCGTTGTCAGCACACACACCTTTACTGTACCCGCTGTGTGTGTCCCGTGATGGGTAAGTCCCTGCCCATGTCCGAGTAGGTGTGGCACACACACCCACGCACCTACTTGCAGACTGTGTGTGAACAGGGCACTGCAGCTATAAATTGCAGCAGGACCTGCCGCCTCCACCCATTCCTCCACCCATGGGCTTGGGTCAATATTTTTTCATGTTAATTCAACTTTCATGGATGCGGCTTCTGGTCCTGCCGCTGACGGGATAATGGAGATGGGACCGGGGAGGGGTGCATGGGAATGAGTGGAATTCCTGGAATGTAAATCAAGGCAGGAGCACAATACGAGGGAATCCGCAACCGCATTTGAAGCTGGCTTAATTTTTGGCCTGACCCACCGGAAAACTTTTAATGAAAACGCTCCGAAATGAAGTGATCAATTAACATTAATTGCGCAATAGCCAAAGGAAACTTCATAAAAATTTCGGGCTACATTCGAAAGGGTTAGCCGAGGTGATTAGATTAAAGACAAAGGATTGACCCTTTGGAAATCAAAAGTTTTGCAGGATTACAGCATAACACTAAACCTAATGATGATCATTACTGCGAAGGGGCAGTGTTGTCTGCTAAATTGCCAATTAAGATTTTTAACGACAGCCCAACAACCAACAGCAGCGGGCGCACGAAGACACGGAGCGACTTTCCCCAAGAAAAAGTAGATGCCAAGCTCGAAATTAGTAAGTCATTAAAGCGAGGCGGGGTCTGCCCTGCCGCTTGAAAAGAGCAGCGGGATCCGCCCCATAGAGGGTGCAAAAAGGTGCTACCAGCAGGTAGGGTCCGGATGCAGGGCGTGGCGTGGGCGTTGGGAGACATAACAGCTGACAGGGCTGACGTTTTGGTAACTAATAGGCCTTATTTGCATGTTAATTGCTCTTGACTAAGTCAACACCAACATCAACCGGGGCAGTCTAGGACGGTGAACGGTGGCATCAAAGTATTATAATAACAGTGGCCCAGCAACACGAAAACAGCATCAAAACAGACAAGTATAATAAGGAGTAGAAAGGCAGAAGGACGTGGTGGGAAACAAGGAATGGTAGACCCAACTCACCGTCTGCATTAATTCGTCAGAGGCAGAGGAGCCGCCGAAAAGTAGGCTAGATTCACCGAATAAACCCATTTGAAGTAAAAATCCAAGAGCAGTAAGAAATTACTTCAGATCTCACATTGAATTATTTACTTACGATAATACTATATATGCTTAACCCAAGCAATTTAAGCAAGCAATGTATGGGCGTTTCATCTTGAGTGCAACTGACCACATTGAATTGGATCAATTAATTTAATTTAATTTGGACAGCAACCAGTGTTTCAGGATCAGCACCTTTAGATTATTCAGTCGCCCACATTGCTATAAAACGAAACCAGCAATTGAAACCCGACACTTATGTCATGCCATGCATTCGAGAACGGGAAATAAATCGCTTACGGTCCGATTGCTCTGATTTAGACATAATTGTTTATTTGGGCGTTTCGGCAATTGTGTGCTTCCCACACATATAAAAACTCACACACACCGTGGATAAGCACAGATGTAGATATATTTCACAGTCACTGCCATGCCCGCAAACTATTTGCCTAATGACAAACATGAGGCGTCACGAGCGGCGCTTAAATAAATGAAAATGAATAAATATTCCCACATAGGAGTGCACTGTTGTTTATTTATTTTAATTCAATTTTTAGAATCTGCATTGCATATGCATGTGGCCCACTTTAAGCTGTGCAGTAAACGGGATGAGTTCGGTCGAAACTAACGATTTCTCCAACTAACGCCATCAGCAGATAAAATAAAAACTAAAACTTTCGCATACAGATATTATGCAAAACAAGAAGGATGTCCAAAGTGAAACCCAAAACCGAAGAATTTTTTTACGCAACGAATTTGACAATACCCTGGGGAATTGGCGAGTAGTATAAACAAGTTTATTTGCCAATAAAAGCTAATATTTTTTTTATATAAAACCCAATGATGTTTCCTAGTGTCAACATTAACCAAATAAACCTATATTTCTATTAAAAAAAATCATTGATTCAGGCAGTGGAACTGTAGAGATAGAACAAGAGCTTGTCCAAAGTGAAAACACCATTAAATAAATGGGTAAGAAATTCTCGGTTAATGCGGAATGAGAAAACAAATGTGTTGGTTTTCCACGGTCGGAAATTGTGGGAAAATGCAACACATTTATAAAACAATACGCTCCGGGAGTGTAGTGCTTGAACATGTCAGAATTAAATTAGATAATTCCATAATGAAAAATCTAAGGCCTCGGCCATCAAAATGGATTAATTTCGACTTCTACAAACAAGTGAATTCCATTACGAAACGTTCTCCTAGAAGCGCAAACACGGGAAATACAAATTATTTGAACTGAAAGTGGCTAGTGATTTGTTAAATCGATCAGAGTTAATTGAAGTCAGACCCCAGCCCCATTTGCATGTCATACATATTTAACAAAGGGAAAAACATTCACGATTCGCAGTCAACATTCAGCATAAGCAAGTGCAGTCAAATTAGCATACTCGCCACACGCAACATGCAACATGGCATAATCAAAATATTACCCTTCGTGCTCACCTGCAATTTTCGCATAATTCTGAAAATTTAACTGCAAACGCGAAGACAAAGACAATGCGGAGTCAGGGTTCGCCCAAATTGCGGCACATAATTCGGGCTTCAATTTGTGGCACACGCAACTCTCATACTATATGCAAGGAAGCGCACGGGGACGACCGACCCTGTTTCGGCCTGAGCACAATATATAAATAAACCATTAATTCTCAATAAACGGAAGAACCCTTTGCCACGTGCCGTGCGTACAGCACTTCACTGTACTCCGGTGAAGAAATTGGAAAGAACTGAAATCGCATGCAATAAAAAGTGTAATTTGTATAGTAAATATGTAAGCAAGGTGTGGAAGCCATAAAACGCTGTCCAGAGATGCCACACGCAGCTGACACAGGGAGAGAGAGAGCGAGTGTAAGGACTTACACACTTAGCAGGAAGCTCAAGCTGCTAACTATGAAATAGTCCTTTAAGCAAGTCTATCTTTATCTCCTGGCCAGGCACCGCAGGCTGGGCCCCATAAATTCACAAGTGCGCCCATTAACGCGGGAGTCTAGTCCTTAAAGCATAAAAGCCGCATCCATAAATTTGCCTGCCTAATACAATGTCGCCTCGGCCAGCATAATGGCCTAAGTAAGCGGTTAACACTTACAGACAGGGCAGGGCCATGGCTTTGGTGGTCCCAGCCGCCAGTGCGGAATACTCCATTAAATTGCCAATTGCACAGCGAGAAAGTAACGCGAATGGAATCGAATCGTAATACGAGTATAAATGTATATATATATATATATCTGGAAAATATCTGCATATCCAAGTGGCGTAATTGAACTTTTCAATTGTTGAATTTACTGCAATTTTATGGGATTCTGTGCGCTCGCTGATTGAAATAAATTGAAACTTAATGTCGGCCAGCATTGAACAAAGTTTACGTCGATTTAATGGCGCTTGATTGAATTACGTATACGCCGCGTTTTCTGCACCGTGTGCCGCCAGCCACGATCCAGCCACATTTATCATAGAATACGGGCATAATTAGAGCGATATCCATACCGAATATTTCTATATTCAACCAGTTGGAAATCAGCACACCTAAACAATTTCGGGAGCAAGGGGTTCTTTAAATGGCTGGACAAGAGAGCCATTGAAAGGGTTTTTGGCCATGTAAGCCACACTGCACATAAATTGGAATGTTATGTTGGTTTTTTTTCAGGGCAATTGGTTTTCGGCAATGTTTTGTTTTTCACATTTGTTTTTCCCTATATTGGGAGCTCTAAGGGGACTAGAGCTGAGTGGAGTAGCCTGGAGTGGAGCTCTAGCATGTGTGCATGCAGTTGAATGCATTTTGTGGTGTGGACATCGCAATAGAGTCATTCCCGATATTGTGCGCTAGCTCAGCGGAAGCCATAATGGTCATATAATGTAACTAATGTGATTCGAGACAGACAGGAGGTTATTTATGTCAGGTGTATTATCGCAGAGCCACTTACTGAGTTTTGTCATATTCCAGTGAAGTGAATTTTTGTGGCATTGTGTGGCTTAGTTCGTCCGGTACTTAAAATGAATAGGTAACGGAAACATCATTTAACAAGTTCTGAGGGAAGAAAGAACTCTAAACTAGGTATGCGAGCTATCCTCTTTACCACATGGTTAATTCTAACTTTTACTTTGTCTGCTCAACAGTTTCTGGCTGAGAGGACTCATTGTGGCAGCTGGGAAGGACCATTCCAAGCTAAGTCCGTCCTTTGTTTCGCCTTTGTTTTAATTAAAAATGTTCTTGCCTTTTGTCGTCGAGGCCGAGGCATACGAAGGCTAAGAAGTGGCATGCAACTTCCGACTGGAATTAAAATCAATGTCCTGCTCTCTGGCTACCCCTCCCGCTGCTCTGTCTGTCAACGTTTAACGGACTGAAGGCTGAAGGCTGAGGCTGCGACCGAGGTTGAGTACAAAGAGGAAGACAATAAATTTCATATTGCCGTAGGACATAAAAGGGCGTGTATAATATGCAAACACAATCAACGCAACGCGTCGGGACAGTTGCACGCACCCCCAGGGGGGGGGTTGAGGGTTGCGAAAGGGGTCGCAATGAATGGGACTCTCTCGCTCACACACACAAACACATTCGCACAACACTTCCAGTGAAGCTCACACACAAACACTCACAAATAAATGTAAGCTAAACTTTGAAGTGCCAGGCAGGCATATATTGCATATGTAATAGTTTGAGTGTGCGTGTGCATACAAATATATATATGTTTGTGTGTTTGTGTGTGTTTATAAAGCAAAGCAATATAAAAGGAAATAAACCGGCGACAGCGCTTCCAACCGACGAGCGCAAAACTAAACGAAAGCATAAAAAAAGTAAGGAAAACGGGAAAGAAATTGTATAAAAGAAGAAAGAAAAACGAAGAAAAATATGAAGAGCAAAAAAGTTTTTTATGTGGAGACGTGCAGAAATTTTTAATTTGCGGTTGGCCCACAGTCAGAGACCCACAGTCAGAGTCACCAAAGCCATAACCATAGCTTTAGCCACAGCCGGAGCAGGAGCTGTCGGTGGAGCTGATGGTGAAACCGAAGCGAGAGCTATAACCAGAGCTGTGGCCCATAGCAAGCCTGGCTGCGGATGTCAGTCGAGCACGCCGCTTATTATGATTTACATATTTTCTATGCGGCCTCCCAGAGTCAAAGTTTGCGCAGAAACTGTGGAAGATGGAGCTGTGGATGGGGATGGTAGTGGAGATACGATGGAGCTGAATTGGAACAGAGAGCAGAGCTCAGACAGAGAACATTTTGTAATTAAAGTTCACGAGGTCAAATGGCATTCACATCTACTCGTACATACATTCGATGGCCGGCAGCTGCTGCCTCTTCTGCCCCGCAGTCGCATTGTTGCCTGCTGGCCATTTTTATTGCATACAACCAGGCGCGCCAAAAGACCTCGGGAGACGACTGCAGTAGGAGCAAGAGCTGAAGGAGAGGAGTACCGCAAGCCCACGAGTTAAGTGCGCTCTAAAATGTGTGCCTGGGCAATGCGTTGACGCGCATACTTCAGACAGACGCAAGGAGAGACAGTCGTAAGGGAGTTTTGTCTACGCGAGAGATAGTGGCGCGTGCGACTGCCACGCTCAAGAATGTGAAGAACGCTTCCTGATCTTCCATCTCATCTCACTGCTCGCCGCTCTCCCCTATAAACTTTCCCCCCCGTGGCGTCTGTAATTTGCATATTTAAGTTGCAGCCAGGCAGATTGTCATCAGAACGCTTAAAACGTTGATAAATGTGTGCCATAATTTTATGCTTCATCCACACAAACACACACGAACTCGTAGACGCGTACTTTCGCTTGCAGCAAGGAGCATTTCAAACGCTCAACGTGGCGTATGAGCAACTAGCGGCATCTGCTACGGCTGCCTCTGGCACCAGCATCTTCTGATTAATAAAGTTTTTCTATTTATTTCACTCCCGCATTCTGCAACTATCTCTGATCATTGGATGAAGTTTTTAATTGGAAAACCAATAAATCCTAATATAAATGGACTCAAATATCAATTACAATAACCGTCTACGACTCGTACTCTCAAATATAGTTGAGTCCAGCAGCATGTTTTGTTAAGTGAATGACAAAGTCCACTGTCACGATTATAGTTACATATTGCCGTACTAGCCGAGATACTGCATCTCTCTTTCACTGCTATCCCCTTTGCGTCATGCAGGTAATTCCCCATGTCATAATCAAATTGTAGACTAAACTGAACCAAAGTGTTCTCTGCTAACCTAATCTAATCTGCACGTTTATACTCTCAACCCATCAGCAGACTATCCTTTCCTGTCCTTTTATTCTATCCTGTTGGAAGAATACTTCTAATTCCCTCGTCATTGGCTGAAATTGAATGCCAGAAAATATGTATGGTTGTAAAGATTGTCACATTGCTGGAGTACTTTCAATGGTCACTTGACGGACCCTTGCATATCCCTACGAGAGTCTGGTCAGTGGAATATAGTTAGCCCTGGTCTGTTATGTTATAGTTTATTGTAGCCTCCGCAAAGCACACAGCTCTCCAGAAAGCAAACAGCCATCGAGCAGCATGGCAAACAGAGCTCCAGCCGAGGTCGGAGTCGAAGTCGAAGTCGGAGTCGGGGCAGCAAACAGAGGCTCCACCACAGCTCGAGTTAAACTCAGCAGTCAGCGAACACACATGCACCCCTTGCGGCAGTACCCTTGCCACAGCTGCATCATTCACAATTTGTTTCAATTTTAAATGCCTTGTCGCCGGCTCCACCCACACAGGCAGCCACCACATCAGGAGGAGGCGTGGAGTGTACTGCCAACCGTATGTACGTGTAGGTTTAGCGGGCAGTGCATGCGAATGTGGTGTGACTGTGCCCTTGGCTGGCTGCGCATTTCAGTTTCAGTTTGAGTTTCGGTTTGAGTTGGCTCTCAAAAATTATCACAGGGAATGTTTCAGCGCTGCTCTCGAGTGCGAAAAGGTTGGCACCGCACTTAAGCAATGTCAACGGCAGGGCCGAGCAGGGGGAAAGCGCCCCAAACCCTACCATCCCATCACCCCACCGAACTGACAGCGGAAGGAAGCAAAAAATGGCTGAAGCAGAAGGAGCATTCATGGCCAGAGACAGGGTTAGAGACAGGCACAGACAGAAGCAGTCGCGTCGCCCGGCATAAGCGTATTTGCTGGAAATGTAACGCTTGTTAAAACAGATAAGAGCGCACAGGATATATGCACTCGAGGCACACATACAGCCACACACACACTGCTGATACATAGATACAAAGAGAACAACCAGAAACAAGTAAAAACGCTTCAGGCGTCATTACGACTAGAATATACCCGCTACTCGAGAATCATCCCATAAATTCGCTTTGAAAGAAACGAAAAGACGTTTCAGTACTCTCCAAGAACATTCTCCAATGAATATTTGTCGACTGGTTAGCTGGTTAATATGGTACTAGTATAACCAAAACGTTGCTCAATATTTTATAAATTATACATAATAATACAAAATAATAATAAAATTAGAATTAGTATTAGTATTAATAAAACAAATATTAGAATACTAAAAATGTTAGAATAAGAATATCATTATGTTGAAAAGCACAACTATGTGAACTCCATGTGACTAGCGCATTAACACAAAGTAGAAATACTGTCGCGTTAGGAATAAATAAATAAATAAAATATACTTTCGTTACACGTTTCTCGATTTGCAAACCTCATTTTATTGCTCTAGCTCTGATAAGATATACTTTATGGATTCCATATATTCTTTAGAATTTGATACACCCTTGCGTGTATACTCCACTACTACCGGATATAAACCGCCCAGGGCCCAGAGCTAGAGTAAGAGACAGAACCAGAACCAGAGAAAGAGCCTGAGAGGGAGAGCGCGGTGGGAGTGGCCATGATAAATGACATGTTTCATTTGACATTTTAACAAAGTGTTGAATTTTGCCGAGCGAAGGAAGGGGTCCGGAGAGATCTTGGCACGTTTTTCCCACTGACGCAAAATTTCGTTCTTGTTTTGCTTTCCTACTTTTGTTGTTTTTCTTGCTCGCTTCGCGCAAATTGTTAGACAGCGTTAAATAAACCCAACCGCCAACAGAAAACACAACACAGGAGTTCTGTATAATTTTGCAATCATGTCGAAGTGCTCTCTGCGCTGTATCGTACGAGAACTCTGTTCGGGGAGGGAGTGCTCACTCTACCTTGATCTGGCAACCGTCAAACGATTGGGAAAGCAATTATTTGTATGGCCTACGGATGGAGAATGTCATATTGGATGGGTTCTCACAGTAGAATATGGTGGCTGGCATTATAATTCTAATCGAATGGGTGGCGCGCTTCCTGATCAATGCAAGCCAGTAACTATGGAATTTGTACATTCTTGATAGTAGAAAAATTAAGCTTTATCCTCCTGCCACAGATCCGGTATTGCGTGACCATATCTTTTATTGGTTTTGTTTTCCACACAATGAAATCAACAAACACTTTACCAATATATTTCCCAGGCAACATAGCAGCGTTGCTGCAACAACAGCCTGGGGGGATAGTGTCCGTTGCAATGCACTGCGCAGCCCTTGGGGCTCTGCTGCAATACCAAGCCCCAACAGAAAAAAGAGCAAAATAAAGTCCAGCCAACATCTTCCCCGCGTCGCGCGTCTCCCATTTAATGCACTTCAAATTGACAAGTAAAACCGCAAACATTTGCTGACCCGCAATATAAAACCCCTTCCCTCCTTCAAAAATAGTGGCGGTGGACTATTTGTGGGAATGTGAAAAACGCAGGGACCAATAAACCAAAAGCTGGCCCCAAAAAAAGGGCCCGAAAAAATGACGCGTAAAGAGAGGCCGTTACCGTTTAACTGTGCCAATGCGCGCACACATTGACACACCCGTGCATACACACATGCATTTGCATATAAATGTGTGTGTGGAATGCCATAAAGGAAGGAAAAACTGAAACTGAAACGAACACAAAAACGAAACAAAGAGGCTGAAAATATTTTTAAAATGGCAAACAAAAAGTGCAAACATTTACTCGAGAAGAGGGCCGCCCAGGAACTGAATCGAAACTGAAAGGCTGCCAACTCACTAAAAATGTTGAATGATGAAAATAAAAGAGGCTGCCACACACACGAGTGCCCTGGAAGTGTGGCAATGGCAGTGGCAGGGCCAGCCGGACCCTCCGCGGGGTTCTGCATGGGATTGCGTCTGGCTGAAACAAAGCCAAGCCATAAAAATAAATATAAATTTAACAATTTTTCTTTTACACCTGGTACTCTAGCAGCAAAGGGGTATATGTATTGTGGTAATTAGTGATAATATATTTATAAGGCGGCGTGAAGAAAGTGTATATGTTTTTGATCTATGACATACAATCCCCCTCTGAAAATCGAGCAATGCTTTACATATATAGTAGAACCCCGTTGGAAACGATGATATCTAAGGATTTCATCAAACGATCTCCCATATACCATCGCAATTAGAGTCAGAGCTGCAGACAATCAGTTTTACAAGTTTTAAATAGATACCTAAATTGGGTATCTTTTGGTCGGAATATGCCCAAGCACGTTCTCGGTCTCGGCTCGGTCTTTTGTTTGTGCCGCGGAGCTGGCAATGTTTGACAGTAGCTGACTGTCCAAAGCAAACACATGTGTGGCCGCTGCTGGGTGGCGGGGGTCACTGCGGATTGCCCACCTGGTCGTCGTTCTGGCGGTCGCATCCAATGGGTGTCCGCCCGCGTGTTGGTGGCTTGACAATGCTCCGTCGCGTCGCATGCGTTTTTATGAATTATTTCGTAATAAATTTTCGAAAAACTCTTTTTTTCTGTTTATGGCAGGGACAACACGCTGTGGCCTGGATCTCAAACTGTCGGAGGTCTGCGCCCGGGAGGAGCAGCACACAATAATATAATTTAACGCCGCATTTACTCCGTAAAGGAGCGGCGTCAGTGCGGTTTGCTCACTTGCGAGAGAAAAAAAGGGGAAATTCCGTAAAGGCCGAGCTGCACAATACAAATATTTAAATTTAATTAACTTTATTTACCCAAAGCCAAGCGGTATGCTGCTGTGGCAGCCCAAACTATTATACAACAAGCTTGTGTGGAGGGGAAGGAGGAGGGGGAGGACGAGCAATTGGATTGGTTTGTCCTAGAACTTTGCGTCAATCAAATCGAAGCGTAAAGCTGTCATAAAAAGGAAAGAGCGAAGAGAAAAGCTCTCTACAGAACACTCAGATGGAGTCCACTTCCGGCGGAAGTGCGATTTAGCTTGCTCTCGATTTTACGATCTCGGGCTGCTAATTTAGTGCAGGCATGGTCCCAGATCCCACTGAATTAGCATTAAAATAAAAATGCGAACTCTGTTAAACAAATAGCCAAAAGAGGCTGAGGGACAAGGATGCTGTTGGGTTATCCCTTTTGTCATAAATGTGCGTTTCCAAATTGTAATACATCCGCTCGGAGCTCGGAGCTCGGGACTCGGGACTCGGAGCTTGGGGGCTCGGTGCTTAAGCAGGGAAGGACTGGAAAGGGCCACATATGTGGGGTATTTGTTTAACTGAAAACTGTAGCCGGAAACGGAAATATATGCTGTCAGCATTTTATTTGTTTGTGAGTGCGTGATTTTTATGCTTCTCTGGCCAGGAAAACCCCTAAAAGGGCTGCGATATAATAAAATGAAAGGCAAGAAAGGAAAGAAAGGAAGGGGCAGGCAATAGGCACGAACGGAAAACGGAAGGCGACTTGGCAAAAGAGGCAGGCACACAATAGCCACGGCCTAAAGCGTCACTTTGTTAGCCGCCATTTGTGGAAATTGTTTATGCACGTAGTTTTGTTGCGATTCGGACGGGAGTGGAGCGGTCTCTCTTTCTCTCTATGGAATCTGTGCTTTCTATTCTGACTGGTGTTGCAATCAGCAATGCAAATGCAAATGCAGTAGATGCCGCAATTAAAGAGACCCCCATCTTACCTTCTCCATCCACCAGCAAGTGTGAATACCCATACGCCCTGTGGCCGGACCTCAGCCAGAAGCGCTTAATTCTTGCCTCTTGGCAGCCACCAGGGTACCGTACAGCTCTTCTATTGTTTATCCAGGGCTGAAACTGAGACTGAGGCTGCATTCGCATAAATAAGTACGAGTTGGCCTAGGGCCTTATATGTACGAGGGTATACAGCAGATAATGGTCCGACTGTAGCGCTCTCTGTACTGCCCGAAGGGGCCGCACAGAAATATTGTTTCCGGTTTTTGTTTTCATAAATTACGCCGCATAAATTGCGCATTCAATCGTGTGTGTAAAAAGGCTGCCAAGGAAGGATAGGTGGGGCCTCGGACTTTCACTCTGACTCAGACTCACACTCTTACTCCGATTTCGACTCGGACTCTGACTTTACGATGTTTTTATTTACTTGGTCCCGGCCTGAAGCCCCGTTTTGTGCCATGTTTGCTTTCCTGTTTAACCCGCATCTACAATTCAATTGGTTTTCAGTTTCTTCTTCGACTGCTACTTGTGATACCCTTCCATAGGGTATTAAGACTTTGATACTCTTGAATGCAGCCACATCCATCCGTCTGTTCATAATAACAACACCCTAATTTGTATAGCACTCTAGCTGTAACTTTGCTCAAAGAGTATAGAGTTCATATTTTGTATTTGTCGTACTGAAAAAGAGCATTTGATCTGCAAGGGTATCAACAGCTTTAGCCCCCGAAGGTAGACTCCTTTCTGGGTGCCTGTTGATGGGGCTTTAGTGTTACATCCACCTCTTGCCTGGCAGTCATTTCTAGAGTGCCCGAGCCGAGGTGTTTGGCCAATAAATTGCGCCAAGTGTGTGGGGAGCCGTTGGCCGTTGGCCGTTGCCCGGCTGCCTGTCTGCCCCATTGTTGTTGCTAAATATGCGGCAGGTGGCAAAGTTTAATAATGAAACACATAAATTGCCAAGGGTTAGCACCTCGCTCTCAGCCAGAGAGCTGATTCCTGGGACTGGGGTTGGGGCAAGGATCAGCGGGATATAGCCGACGGCCAGTCGGTAAATAGCTTCAGGTAGTTTGGTTGTGTGTTTGTTTGACTTCTCCCTTCAAAGTAAATTAGCAGCTAGTCTATTTGGAAATGCTTGACCCTTTTCCATCTGATGGAAGTTGTAAAAGTTGTTCCAATTAAAATACTTTGTCTGGAAGTTGTCCTGCGAATTTGGCCTTAATCTGGGATGATGGCTGGCACCATATGGTCAGGCGTTAATGGTTCGCTGGAGCCGGCCTGAGTTCATTTCGAGTTCGTTGGCAAGTTCCTTTGCTGACCAAACGACATGTAAATGTGCATTTATACATTGGGGCGCCTCAACTCCACGGCAAGGCAAACAAAGAAGGAATTATAAATAAATGCGTGGCTCCAAATCTAGTCTAGACGATATAAATCAAGATGCAGTCCGCGGCCCCAGACGGACGGCTCGAAATGAATACATTTCCAGGACATGGACCATGACTTATGCACAATCAATCAAACACTCTCTTTGAGTGACTCGGATGCCGAGTTGAGTGCTCAAGTGACCTGGCTAAGTTCTTCAAATATTCATGCATCATCAGACACTTCTACCTCTCTCTCTCTCCCTATCTCGCTCGCCTTAGTACGGCAACTCCTTAATCATCTGCGATCCCAGCGATTGCCATTCGAGTGCCATTGAGCCGCAATTATGGGTCCACTTCAATGTGAATAGCCGTAATATTCAATGCATTAGACATTGTGTGTGTGCGAGTGTCTATCTCTTCCTCTCTTCAGTAGTCCTTTGCGCTGAGTAGTTTTCGTGGCATGCCACTTTTATGACTTCGCACTCGATCTCGTTTCACTTTCTCTCAATCCCATTCCCATTTCAATCCGTTTATGCAGCATCCTGCCGTTGTGGCCACTATTGTTTCCTCTCTCCTGCTCTGGAACCACCAAGGACAAAACTTCCGTTTTGCATGTTTGCATTTACGTTCGGTTTCCGTGTCTGTGTCGCTATCCCCATCCCTACCCCTATCTGTATTTGTTTTATTCGTTAATCAGACTATTTGCTTTTATGCTTTCGATACATTTGCCTAGGTGCTTTCCCCTAATGTTTGCTCTCCGGCCAGCAATATCAACGTATATGTACTTATTCTTATCGCCTTGTGGGAGTCCATTAAAATTGTAATAGCTTAGCCACACAAAAGATGAGCCATAACCACTGGCACAACAGCATTATAGTGGTAATTGAGGTAATAAAAATGCAAATAAGTGGTCCATTAAATAATCTAAATCCACAATGTGTTAAAATTTAACAGAAACGAGAGTTGTCTGCAAACAAAAACGAGGATATCCATGGACGTCTGGACTCAACCCATTTCGAATTTTAGTATTTATCATTTCTCTTCATGCTTCTAGTGGAAATCGTTGATATATTAGTCAGTGTGACCGATGGAAGTGTTTTGGCAAACCAATTCAGAATTAATTGAAAACGGATTGATCTTTCAACGACACAATTTTCTGGACAATATTAACAAAACTAAATTTTCTTATTTACTATTGATACTATTCTGCAAATCTATACCTGTATCATGCTTTACATAAATACTATTTCCGCTAGTATTTTCCCACTCCCGACAACCGGTCACAATGACCAACCGTCGATGAGCCGTGTCCTTTTGAATGTATAGGATGCACAGGCGTTTGGCTCGCATTATCATTTCCTGGCAGCTGTTGCTGATTATCGGGAGGAATTCGCACAACCACAGACCATTATCTGGTTCTGCTCGTACATAATTTCTACTTATATCAATTTGTCAGGAATTTATCACATATACAACCTGGAAGAGGAGAGGGACAGCAGCTATGTGAGAGTACATTTTGTGGGCGAGTTTGCTGGAAAGTTTTTCCTCGACTCAAGCCGAACCAGGGCCTCGACATTGGCATTTATTGCTTTATTACTTGGAAATTCTTGTCGGGAGTGCTGGCATTGGCCTTTGTCTATAATTCATTGCTGGATTCCGGAATGTTGCCACAGTCTGTGGTGTAGCAGTAGCAGCGTTAATAGGATAACGAATGACAATTGTTGTTGATCGTGGTAATTTGTTTTGATTTTGTGCAGAAGTAAAAGTTCCACAAAATACCAAACTTCCAATGTCCCAATACTCATTATAATAATGGCAATATTTGGTTAGAGTAACTAGCAAAGGACAAACGACCCCCGAGTGCGAGAAGCATGTGTGCTCGGGCCTCTGAGCCGGATTTGATGCCACGAAATCCGCTTGTTGTCAAACCATTTTATCGACAACCGAAATGAAACCATAATAATGTATGGCCTAATATAAATGTATGGACTCGAACGATTGTAAGGGCTTAATGGGGATTTGCGCAGATCTGAGATGCTTTTGCTTTAACGAAATTAACGAGATTGCTTTTAGTTGGTGAAAAATTTCAAGTCAAGCCCAAGACGATGAAGCAGCAAAGCTGCTATTCAACCATCAACCAACAAACTCTTCAATATACTTACATGAGAGTACTCCAAGTGCTGTGTATGGCCAGACAGGTATCCTTGATGATGATTATGGATGCCACATGCTTTAGGGAGGGAGCCTGGCTGGCTTAGTAATTACATGTCAGGTGCCTACATCCACACAGGTTTACTCACGAAATTAATTTCCTTGGCCCACTAAAATCTGAACGATAATGAGAACAATTCGATAAGCTCGGTTAGGCGTCGCTTGGGCGTGGTAAATCCGATTTTAAGCTGCAAATCCCTTCTTGAAGTGCGATGCCATGATTAAACTCACTCCCCATTTCTCCTTTTCTCTCTCTCTCTCTCTCTCTTTTTCTCTCTCTCTCTCTCTCGTTCCCTCTCGCTCTCCATCTCTCGTGGTTTCCCCGCTAAGTGTGTGTGTTTAACCGGAGTGAAACGGAATTAACCCACATGTACCCAACTACACTCGCATGGGAAGTAAGCGCATTGGCTGCCGTCGAAGGCCACGGAGCAACAGGAAGAGGCAGTCAGGCATGAGGCAGCTAGGAGGCCGAAGGCTGCGTATCCTTGACAGAATCGGGGACCTGCATCATCGCCAGAAGCAGCAGCAGGAACAGCCAGGCACTGACAGGCTGCCAATGGATGCTGGATGCTGGTCCTGATTCCGATTCTGTGGCTTTACCGAATGGGAAATGGCTCTTCGATTTGGTCAGCGTACCCCCTTCACCTGGCTAAATAGCAGCCTAGAGGAGGAACGGAAGGTAAAAATGGCTGGCAGGATGTTTCAGCAAATTAAATGCCTCTCCTGGAGAAACGGCATCAGCTGGCACGTGGCTTTAGCCGCGACGTGGCTGGCAGTTAACGCGGCGACAGACACCGTTGCGTATACGTAACGTAATATATGTGTGTGCACGGCACTCGGCGGCTGTCTACCCCCTCATCCCTCTGTCGGTGTCTTTGTCACTGCCCGCCTGCAAAAGCTGAAACGTGTTAAATTTATGGTTTGATTTCGCTATGGCATTGCCAATATGCCAGGCTGGCGATGCCCGCCCTTAACCCTAATATTTATGGCCAATACGTGAGCACATGTGCCGCAGGAGCTCCTCACCAAAAATCTCCGCCGCTCGCTGAATGATGACACCATATCAGAGATATGACTCACAGCTCTGGACGGAGGAAGGCAACTATGCATACACTCTGAAAAAATCTATTTAATTCATGCAAGTAAAGCTTATTACAAAAAATTTATCAGAAATGCGTGACTTCAATATTTTTATAGAATATTCCTAATCCTTACAATTATTATTTGATAATTTTTTATATCACACAAACTATTTCTAGTTTAGTTTCTTACAGTTCATGAAAAACTGCATTGGCTTCTACTTAGCGCATTCACCTTTTTGCCGGTCATGACTGTATGTGCAAGTGCGGCGCCAATTACTGGCGCTCACGTAAAAATCACGTAAGTTTAAATTCACTTTAACATCATTAAGACAAAGTGCGCACACACTGCGGTTCTGTTTCGACTTACGAGAAGGAGCAGCAGCATGAGCTGCAAATGCAGGCCACAGCATGTGAGCATACGGAAAACAGTCTAATGAAAATTTAAGTGGTGCATGCTTGATTTAGCAAATGAGTTAAGTTGAGTCGAGTGGAGTGGAGTGGAGCTTGCCATGTGTGGCTCTATGAGGCTGAGTGCTCGGCTCCAGTAGACGACAGTCGAAAATAACGTAATTATACTCGTTATGCGGTGCTCGTAGTGTGTAGTAGGAGTATCTGCTTTCTGTACCAATGTATGTATGTAGCAGACAGAGGGAAGGGCGTCCCGATCGCATATATGCATGGGATCTATTGGCTTTAGCCCTGTCTACCTATCAGTATGAACGAGTTCATCCATAGTGATAAATATATTAAAAATGTACAGTCCAATAATTACTAAACAAAGAGGATTTCTTTGGTAGTTCCCGGGTATCGCATAGTCGGAATACAGATTTCTTGGTTTCGTCTTTATTAAATGCCGCTCATGTAGTTGCAGTGGCTCTATGGCGTGTTTATTGCCACATCGAGCTATGGTTGGAACTGTGCTTAGGGCTGGGGGCTAAAAGGTTCTCCCACTGACGATCCATAAATCTATTTATAAACACGCCTAATCTCTGGCTGGGCGCACGGCGCCTCCTTGGACCGCCCGCAGTGCGCTGTTTGAATGCAGAAGTAAAGCCGATTCTGGTGGTCAGTGGTTGGGGTTCCGTGGTGAGCATTTGGGCAACGGAAGTTTGGCGGACTGTCTCATCTCAAGGCTGGCCATAACCTTTGACCCATTAAGATAAGCGGTGGCCATAAACGTGGGCAACAAACAAAGCAGTGAAAATGAATTATTTGGCTGGGAATTTGGCTTTCCATCCCTTCCCAAAGCGAGGCGATAAGCAGACGGGGTCGGAGGAAGTTGGCTGTGGGGGTTATTCTCATTAGTCCCAAGAACTGTGTTGCGTTATTCCTTCCTCTCCCTCGCTGGTCAACCTCAAATCGAATTTCAGCCCCAGATCGAAATGCAAATCATTATTTTAGCAGCTGGGAGTCGCTGCCAGAGTATCTATCTGCCACTGCAGGCGAACGTGCCCCGGTCGGGTCCACGTCTCATTGCGGCACATTTCGCATAAGTATCGGCAACTCTGGAAACTTATTGATGCGCATAAATCAGTGAGACCCTTCGCCGTGCCCGTGCCCGTGCCCGTGCTCGTACCGTGCAAGTGCCAGTGCTGAGGCATGCACTCTCTATGCATGCGAAATCACTGCAGTAGAAAATTAGAAGATTTTCGGTTCAGACAAGATTCGGTTACAGTGCAGCTCTCTTCATCTCGCTCTCTGTCTGCATGTCCCTCTCGCACGTAACTGCAAATCGTGTGGCAAGTGCAACATCTGTGGCAATGCTCGCAATGGAGTCATACGGAAAAGCAGCCACCAAAAACGTGACAACGCCAGCAGCGGCGACAGCAACAGCTATAAGAGTTGATGCGACATCTATGTAACGCGCCGCACATCTGTTCTCCCGTCGCCCACTGGTCCTCTGCCCACCCCTACCCCGGGGGAATCATTGCAAATTGCAATTAACGTTGGCTGCTCTAATTAGCTCAGACGAGACCATACCATACCGGAGCCGGCCAGCCTGGAACGAAAGGCTAAGCCATGGTTCAGTTGGCTTCACTTTGAGAGCATAATTAGCCAAATTCTAAAAAAAACCCCAAAAAACTATACAAGCATAATTTGCTAAAATATTTTTAAACGGCAGCTACTTTAGCGCCAATTAGCTGGACAGAAAGGGATTTGGTGCTGCTGCTGGTCGGGTGGCTGTTTAGAGCCCCCTATCAATGGGTCGCATCATCAATCAAAGGCTTTCCAGGTGTAAAGCACCCAAAATAACATCGTAGGTAAGTCGGCGAGTGCTTCAGTGAGCTCCTATAGCTGTGTGTGTGTGTTTGCGATAGTATCTCTGTCTGGTTGTTGCCACAGATAATTCGTTAAAAATACAAAAAAAAAGCCAAAAAAATGACAAATGAATGGCGAAAGGTAGGTGAAAGGGAGAGTAAGAGCGAGAGCACGCGCGCAAATATTATTCATCCATTAAAACCAAAGATAAAAAGTAAGAAGTCATAATGAAATTATGCAATACCCTAAAAAGTTTTCATTTAATTCAAAACAAGCTCTTACAAGATTCGTTTCTTTTGCCACGAAACCCACCCACGACTTCGCATTGAAACTGCAATCCTTTGCATCATCGACTCCATCTATCAATCTCGCAATATTTCTCCCCTCGGCTGCGTTGTACCATCACTTGCTTAACTTTTAGTTAGCCTTAACTGATAAATAAATTCCGCCATCACCAACATTGGTATGTAATTAATTAAATTAACTCGGAAAAAATTTTACCGTTTCATTGAATTTAAGTCTGATGAAAACAGTTAAAAATAATAAGCACACAGGCCATAAAAAGGCTTGAGCAACCATATATTTCTGTATATAAATGTGGAGAGGCCGCTGAAACTGGAATGGCGAAATGCCGCCACTGCAATCAAGCTGGTCACGAATGCGCCACGAAATAATCAGATGATAAATACTTTGTATGCAGTGCTGCAGATGCAGATACAGATACATATGCAGATCCAGCGGCAGGACCTTTGCTATGTTTGCATTGCACTTGCATATTTCGCTCGCACTCCATTTAAAAATAACTTTTAACTTGATTAAAAATGTCGGTGGTGGCGGCTGGGTGTGTCGGAGCTGAGCGGAGAGTAGCGGAAACGGATGTGAGAACGGCAAGAGCAAAGTGAAATCTTGTGCAATTAACTTAAAGCCAACTTGAGTGGGAAAGGACAGGGGTGGCTAAGAGATGGGGGTCAGCTTCGCTTCAAAAACTAATTGACATCGTTGGCCTGGCAGCCGCTGACAGCTGGCGCTGAGAGTTCTCTACCAGCTCCTCCTTTGCCAGGGTGGTGCGCCGTCTCCTCATGCTGTTTTTCACTATCAGCCCATCTGGCCTTCTCCTTAAAGGCTCGCAAATATTTTCGCAGTCTCCCCACCGCCTCGGATCCATCTGCTGCTGTGCTGGCAGTTTTAATTTAATTTTACACCGAATTCTGCGCCATGTCGTGACCATCGTCGTTCGTTGCAGGCGCCAATTTTCGCGCGTCCTTTTTGCGGCCGCACTGCAGATTGCACGGATTGGAGATTGGGAGTACAGAAAGCTAGAGCAGGGTCTGGAGCGACTATTGTCAGTGCCATTAAAAAAGTTAGCCCGATTTGAGCTTGCACGCTTAATGGCCAAGATTTTAATCAGAAAATGAGTTAAAAGCCAGCTGGCGGCAGTACGAGGAGCAACCCCGAACATCAACATCAACATCAACCGTTGACGATATCCTCCGCCGGATTGCCACGGCTGCCGTTGATTATTGTGGCGCCTTTTGCCACAGTTACTTGCACACGTCGCCCACGGCCGCATCGCGCTGAGGTGCCACAATGGGTTGCCACAGTCGGTAAAAGTTCGGCGCATTACAAAAGTTTTATCTGGGAAGAAAACAAAAAACTGCATTAACCACAGACAGCATTTCGGGGAGAATTCATCATCATCCTCTGATGCAGCCCAACTGTCAATCTCACTGGGTAAATGTTGAGCAAAAGTTCACGAAACTGTGCAAAATCATGGAGGCAATTCGAGATAAATAAAATTCATCTGGAGTATTACTCAATCACAAAGTTACTAAAGCATTTTTTTCGGTTCTCAGTAGTTGATGAAAGCAATGACAAAAGAAACTTCAACCGAAGTTGAAAGAAAATTTTCTTGGTGTTTTAATTGTTAAGAAATTTTTAATTTATATTGCAGCCAAGGAAAAGAGTTTATTCTTCATGATTATGTCATGTTATAACTAATGGGAGGCTGGAATTATCATTTATCATTTTTGATTGCCTTTTGAAATAATACCTCTTTACCGCCAACAGCTTCTGGTCTCAGTATATTAAATTGATCGGACGCTGACTGTTCCGAATTATACTTATATAGGAACTCGTACGAATACGAGTATCCTTCTTACAGTATAGCCGACAGAACGTATTTTTTAATTACCACCATACTTCTTATCTACTCTTTAAAATAGTTAAATGTAATAAAAAAAGCGCCAACATCGTATCAGTACATACATATTTTGTCCATATCAGTAAATGCTCTGCTATCTATAATCGCTCGCTGGTTGGAGACTTATTGGCAGCCTAATGGGGCTTTGATTTACAGTGAGCACTCGAAATGGGATTTCAACGCACTTCAGAAGCAATGAGAATCAGAGTTTTCCCTGGGTTTCTCTAATCTCCCGTGGAAAATTCGTGTAGGGCCTGACCCTAGCCAGAGGTGGCCGACCGTCAAGAGCAACCTGAAAATGGAATTAAGTCAGGCCTAGTTCCGAGCAAATAGTGGATGCCCATTCGACATTTTTATATGAAACCGAATTGAAAACTAGCGTACTGGATATGTCAGTGAGGTGGACCCAATGGACCACACGCTGGGGCTTCTACTCAACTCGCCTGCCTTTATTGAATCGGACAATCATTTGAAGAGCTTAAGCTACATCGGGCTGCTGTTGCTGCTGCTGCCCATTCAGCGGCGCAATGGGTTGCAGTGACCCCCATTCCAATGGCTTCCACGTGAGGGGCTCCATTGGCTTCATGGTGAACAGCGGTGGAAAGGGCGTGAGTGGAGCGCAGTCGGAGCCAGTGCACTGGGTCTGGGACTGGCTAGAATTACCACTGCCACTCTGGCTCTGGCTCTGGGTGCCATTCTCGGAGGTTTGCGTCTGGCAGCCGGGACCGGTCTGGGTCTGGGTCTGAAGGCCGTCGGCTGAGTGCTGCGTTCCTGCGTCCCCACAGTTGCACTGCACGTCGAGAGGCGCTGCCTGATAAAGGATAAACGTTTACAGGATTGTAGTTTCCCACTGTCAGAGAGCCATGTATGCTGTTGTTCTACTCAATTTTCATTACATTCAGTCCTGACAGCACGCACAGCCCGGCAATGGCCACGGCAACCACGACGACGACAACTGGCAGAGCGAAACTACGTTGGTGGCCTTTCATGCTTAATGGTCTGAGAACAAACTTCGACTGACTACAATCTAGTGTGTGTGCGCACATTTTAAAGCGTTAACAGCTACAGCTACAGCAACGGCAATGGCCACATAGAGAGATAATTGAATGTACGAGTATCGCCGATGTGCGGGCAGCTCGGAGGTGGCCGATATGTGGACTTACAAATTGAATATTTATGTGCCTTTTTCATTCGCACTGATGCCCTCACTATGTAGTTAGGTATTTTTGCTATGAGATACGCGTACTTTTCACTCAGAATACTTCGTTCGTTCAATGCTTTCTTCCAAGGAAAATCCATACCCTGCCAATGCTACACATCTTACGTATTTCATAAGTATTTCATATGATTGTCGCATACGATATCCTTAAGAATGAAATATTACCCTTGTACTCGTATAAACACCGTGTCTATTTGGTTAAGGTCAATTGTGTGGCCCCAGGCGGAATCGAATTGATAGTCGCATGCGATTTGTGAATGCTCATTTATTGGATTTCAGATTTGGACCTATGCTGCGGCTGGGGTGCCGGCAGCAGCAGTGGTCACATTACCTGAAGTGCCGGGGGCAGCGGTAGTCACTGGGACGGCGCTGCTGGACGAAACGTCCGTTGTTGGAGCCAGAGTGCTGACAGTACTGGTAGGAGCCCCGCTCGAGCTAGCCACGGGGCCGTTGGTAGAGGGGGAGGGCGCGGCAGTGGAGACGGTGGGGACACCGTACTTAAGACAACTGTCGAGGAGGTCGTATGTGGCGGCCGTGTCACGGACGTAGTTGCTCTCGGTGGTGTTGGTGCATTGGTATTCCGTGGCCTGAATTGCCTTCATGCTCTCACTTAGGCTGCTGGCCGAGCTGGCGGAATTGGTGGCAATATCGTAGATGAGGGAGACGTCGCTGTTGGCCTGCGGATCATAGTTCGGAGTCAGTACAGGCAGAGCACTGTTCCGCCCTGGCCCTCGGGATCGGTACTCACCGCGTTGGCGTAGCAGGTGAAGAAGGTGCTCGTGTCGTTGTCGCTGTCGCAGGTGGTGAAGGCACTGCAGAGAGAGGTGACCTCCTGCTGGTAGATCGTCTGCTGTTTGGCGGCCTGAGCGGTCAGATTGGCCGCCTCTGCGCTGGCGGTATTGACGCAGGACTTGTACGAGCTAGAGAAGGTGGCAGCCACCTCGTTCAGCATCGGCAGATACAAGCTGAAGCACTGCGTGGTCACGTCGGCCGTGATGGTGGTATCGAAGTCCTGAGCGTGCGCCAGGTATTGGTCCAGGGCGCTCTGCAGTTGCGTCTGCACGGCTCCCGGCTTGGCCTGCGAATCAATTGGAAATTCTTTACTGCCCTCAATTCCGAGACCGAATGGGGAAGGGAGATGGAAGAGGGGGTAAATACCTGGGCGACGAGCACGCTGGCGAGGATTAGCACACTGCAGAGAAGCTTCATGTTGTTCGGTGGTTCTGATTTTACTGTCGGTGGCAGCCAGGAAGCTCCAAAGCTTTATATACTTGATGGTACCGCCGCGACTGGGGGCGGATGATTGATCTGTTTGCCTCGATGAACTTTTGTTAATTTTCGTGAATTTTTTCTGCTCTGTCTCTGCAATTAGTCTGCGGTTGGGCGGCCATCAATTAGGAAGCATTAAGTTGTATGCGTAATACCCGGAGTCCCAAATTGCTTTGCATGTGCATTTCAATCGAGTGGATGCCATTCACGTGTCGTCAGGGTCAAATCGAGAAAGCGTTAACGACTGATAAAGAGTGCGGGAGCGCTTACAATAAAATGTCCATCACTTTTAACTTGTCCAACGGAATCCGGCAGCTTTTGGGCTTTGTAAAATAGATCTATAGTGGAAGTCGTTGGCTCCAATTATTATAGGAACTCCCAAATAGTGTTGTAACCTTGAACAAGTACGGTCAAAAGTCAAATCAAACTGTGTACTGGGAATCGAAAAGCATTTCAATCATTCTCAGACTTTCCCTTGGATCTAGTCCATGCAAGTCCCTTATTTATCTTTTCATTTATAATAACCGTAATGTTATGGGGCCGGAGATGTCTCCTGCGGTGCGTTGCAAACAGCATACGAATCTTAGAACATTCCACTCAAGGTATTAACTTTCTGGTTCTCGCACAAACGTATGCTACACATTTTCCACAGTTTTAGAGACACTGAATCGATATTTGCAGACGGTCCGATAAGCCAGCATATAAACAAACCATGCATCAATGTCAGATTACACGGCCAACTTTCGGTGACTTTAGGTGGAAATTTGGCTACTTTTTGTCAGTCGAGCGTTAGCAGAGACATGACACCTGCGATTATTATCATACTGCTGGTGCTGGGTCTGGTCCCAGCGATGTGCCTGAGGGTAGGCTGAAGACGTGTCCTTTCTATTTGCGGACAGCCAATTTACCAAAGGAATTTTTCCTTGCAGGCAGTAGATGAACAGCCCAAGACTCTGGAGAACCTGTTCTCCTATCTGGAAACCAATGAAACCACCACCAAGCAATGCTTCGCTCGCTACTTGCCACAATTGGAGAGCCAGGGTACCACCTGGTCGAAAAGCTACAGCAGCTGCCTGAAGAAGTCCACAAGTGAACGCCAATCGCTGGACACGAATGTCAGTGCGGCGCAGAATCAACTTCGGGAAGCTGCCATGGGCATAAGTGCATTTATAGACCACTGCTTGGATATTTCCGACGCCTTGGACTTCTTCAACTGCTTTGCCAAAATGGTGAGTAGCCAGCCGGCAAGGTATATCCTGAATCTAACCCCCATCTGTCCAAGCAGTCCAAGCAGCAGTTGGCCACTGTGTATACTATTTCATACAACGCCTCAGAGGATGCCCTCAGCCTGACCCAGCAGTTGAGCACCATCGATGTGGAGCACTACCTGTGCACGAATCGCACCGAGCATAGCTATGTGGAGGGGACGGACCGGGTCTTTCGAGACCTGGACCAATGCCTGCAGCAGAGTGAAGAACATTAAAGCTTGGGTTAATCTACCACACATATCTGTGCTCTTTAATCCAAATAATCGCCTGCGTCGACTCGGCACTGGCTGAGCTCCGTGTAGGCCTCACGCAGGTTTTCCATGTAGTTCCTCTGGGCGTCCAGGGTGCAGAGTAGATAGGTGCGATACACATCATCGTAGTCCTCCCGAAGTCGCGTAAGAGCACTGGTGGAATTGTATGTGATTTCGGAGAGAATGACAATATTGCGACTCCCCTGCGGCATTGAAATGGTGGATTAGAGACAGAGAAAGAAGTTAGACTCCTACAACTTACATTATCGCTGATGCACTTGAAGTAATCAAGATCATTCTCCAGGGTTTCACAGATGTGGAGATTGCCACACACTTCGCTGGCGCCCAGCTCAATTTGTAGTCGCTCCACCTCCTCGTCTATAGAGAGCTCAATTTTCGTCTCGTTGGCCGTCTGTTCGCACAGATCAAAGGCATCGGAGAAGATCAGCGAGGCATTAGCGCAGGCTAAGAGATAGTCATCGTGGCACTCATCGATGGTAATGTCAGGCATAGGGGTCAGCCAGTCGAAACCCAGGGCCTGCGTCCGCACCGCCCATAGTCCCAGCATAAACAAAGCCAGCCGCATTTTGCGACAGATGGTTTCGCCTAGTCGCTTGTTTTCTCGTACTGAATTCATTTGGCCGCAGATCTCAAATGACGCCTCGACGGTGCTGCTGCCCCGATAGCGGACTCAATCCAGTATCTTTTATTGCCCGGGAAGTGTCTAATTGATCAGTTCCTAGCAATTCCCCCATTCATTTTATTGTCCCGATCGGAGGCTAACAAATATACAGTCCGGCTTGTTGAAGCGGAACCCGCGCAACTACTTGAAAAGTACTCAACTGTTAAGCAGAATTACTTAAAAAATTCGAGGAATATAATAATGTTTCAAATGTTCTACGATGCCAGGTTGGACTGTACCACTAGCTTACACAATATATGAGTATTGTATCAGCATTTGACAAGTTCAGGTGTTTCTTTATCTCTCCGCTGGCGTTCTCATTGATTGCAAGTGTTATTCCGTAGCTCAAACCTGTCTAATCCGATCTCTTACACGTTCTGGTAGCCAGTAGACCTCCGAGTGAATTCTGCCCCTTATCTACTTTGATTAACCGAATTTCTCAAGATACGTCGGTAAGAAAATACTCGTATCCCCAACAACAGCAATTTCGAAAAGAACTGAAAAGTATTCTACATTTTAGCAACTGTTTTATTTAGGCCCTATTTCTGGCTTCAGTTTCCTCATGGGCGCATAAATAAATAAATAAATTGGGAATCGTTGAAACAGAGCACGACCTTAGCTTCTTAGAAGAAGCGCTTTAAGAGGCGCCAAGTTCCCTTGTGAGCCATCGGCAAGGCCTTCTCAATATCCTCCTCTGGTGCGTTCGGTGACTCTTCGGTGATTGGAGCATTAGTGGGAAGAGGATCTGCGGTTGAAGGAGCGGGGGTTGAAGGATCTGCGGTTGAAGGAGCAGGCGTGGAAGGAGCAGCGGTTGAAGGAGCAGGGGTGGAAGGAGCAGGCGTGGAAGGAGCAGCGGTTGAAGGAGCAGGGGTGGAAGGAGCAGCGGTTGAAGGAGCAGGGGTGGAAGGAGCAGCGGTTGAAGGAGCAGGGGTGGAAGGAGCAGCGGTGCTGATGGGAGCTTCCGTCTCTGTTGAAGACTCAGTGGAACTCTCTGTTGACGACTCTGTAGAGCTCTCTGTGGTCGATGCTGTGGAAGGCACCTCTCCTCCAGCTAAGCAAACAGTGAGGTGCTCATCGCAAGAGTCCATGTCGTGGGCATATTCCACACGGGCGATATCCACGCAGTCGGTCAGGTCAGTCTCGATGACGCTGTAACTGGCGCTGATGCGGTTAAAGTCCAGGTTGGAGTCACTGTTCAAGGTGAACATGGTCTTGTAGCTGTCGGAGGACTGAAATTTTATCAGATTAGATGGGATTCCTTTGAAGAAAACTTCAACCTATACGTACGGCAAGTCGGTAGCAGTCAAAGAACTTCAAACCATCGACTTCGGCGTCGCAAGTGGTAAGGCTCGTGCACATGGCGTTAGTGCGGTCCAGGAGGATCAGACGCTCTGAGGCGCTCTCGGCGGTCAGGGCTTCCCTGGAGGCCTGGGCGGTGTTAATGCATCCGTTATATTGCTGGTTGTAGTTAACGATGACCTCCCTCTGGTCGTCCAGGTAGTGGTTGAAACAGTCGTTGATCAGCGCGGAATCATCGGCGCGGGCGTCGAAGGTGGAGATCATGCGGCTCATGGCGAACTGCTGATGGGACAGCATGGAGGCGAGGTCCGCTGGGTGCTTGGGCAGCAGGGCGCTGCAGCTGGCTGCCAACATGAGGCACAGGACAAGGGCAAACTTCATGGCTGGAAAAGCGCGTGATCCTTGGGAGTTTACGTATACGCGAATGGCGGACCTAAGAATATTACTGGAAGCCCCTCGGGTGAGGTTCTGATTTTTATAGCCCCTGATTATCAGATTTTGTGGTCAAAAGGAAATAGCGCTCGAATTTCTTATTACGGCCTGATTAAAAGCTAATTAACTTATTATCATGTACCTCACATCGTTGCCGTGATTCCTTCCGATTTGGTTTTTAATAAGTTTTGCTCTGACTAAACAGCTCCGAAATATCGATTGTCTCATGGTCACGGGTGTTCTAATAAAAGTTCCTGCACTGCGGGAAATACCACCGTTCTAAGAAATGGCTAAATTAATACCTACGATCTCAAATAATGCTAATATTAGCTAGAATCTTATCTGAACATTAAGATAATCATAGGTTTCATTGTTCCTTCTAGAATAAACGACCCGTGCTCCCGTTCCAGAATATGTTCTTGGCTTTACAACTTATTTTTTCAGTGTTTGACATGTGGAATTCTTATCTTTACGCCATTTTTAATTGCTTCGTCTCATAGTGACCAGCCACGATTGCCGTGAGTGGGGTTTTTGTTGAACGCTGAAGGTAAGACTAAAATGAACTACTTTATCGAGGACTTGCCAGATAACACTTTAATACTCGATTACTCTTGTCTTTTCTATATCACTATCACCAAACCTATAGCTATTCAATGATTCATCAGGTGGCCTCTGGTTATTATTATTTCATTTTTATTGAACACCAATCCAAGGGTTTAAACGATATCAATGTGACTTTTTAAAAACTAAAAAAAACCGGTGGAATCTCCCTAAAACTCACCCATCTACATAACAATATGATTATTCTATTTTTTGTTGATTTTTTTTTTTTCAATAAATAGTTAAGATAAAAATACATTTATGCTTTCTTTATTGTAGGCTTTTAAATTGAATGTTTAAGCAACTAAAGTCTTAGTTTTGCTTGAGCCACTTCTGAATATTCTTCAAAATCTGTTTCACGTCTCTGTTTCCGTTGCTCTCAATCTTGCTGATCAGATGATTCAAATCCTCTTCAGGCGGCGACTCCTTGTTGTCTTCGGTGGTTGTGGTAACTGTAGAACTCTCTGTTGACGACTCTGTAGAACTCTCTGTTGACGACTCTGTAGAACTCTCTGTTGACGACTCTGTAGAACTTTCTGTTGACGACTCTGTAGAACTCTCTGTTGACGACTCAGTGGAACTCTCTGTTGACGACTCTGTAGAACTCTCTGTTGACGACTCAGTGGAACTCTCTGTTGACGACTCAGTGGAACTCTCTGTTGACGACTCTGTAGAACTCTCTGTTGACGACTCAGTGGAACTCTCTGTTGACGACTCTGTAGAGCTCTCTGTTGAGTCTGTAGGAGGAGCGGATGTGGTTGGTCCCGTCGTTGGAATATCAGCTCCGGACATGCAGGCGCTCATATCCTCGTAGACAGCAGCAGAGTTCTCGGCATATTCGCGCTGCGTCTTGTTGGTGCAATCGTATTGCCACACCTGGATTTGGCGGTACGTCTCCTTGATTTGGGCCACCAGCTCGTTCGAATTGGCAGAGATGGTGAACATGGACTTGGCGTTTTCGGAACCCTGCAAAAACGAATATAAAGCACAGCGTATGATTACTTCTGTTTGGGTGCGGGTTGGGGCGATTTCAACTTACGGCTTGGGCGGTGCACGCAAAGTAATTCTCGGCGACATCAATAGAGGTGCACTCCTTGAGGGCTTGACAAGAGCTCTCGGCGGAATCGTCAATGGCGGTACGGTTGGGCTGGGTGTCATCGTTGATGGCTTCCACCTTGAGCTGCGCCGCGCTGATGCACTCCTTTGTTTCCGTATCAAATTTCTCTCCGACCGCGTTCATCTCCGCCATATAGTAGGCAAGGCACTCGAGAGAGTGGGAAGCGTCGGTTCCGACATCACGCGTCTGCAGCACGAGCCGCATTAAATGCTCCTGCGGTAGAACCACGGGCTCGGACATAAAGGCCTGGCTGAGGCCAACGGCCAGGAGGAGTACACACACTTGGGCGTACATCTCGCTACTGTAGATTGATTTACTCGGGGTAGTTCGGATTTCGTTTTTGGGATTCGCTCACTTCAAGCGATCGATTCGTACTTGGCCGTACTGCCCAACCGGCTTCAGTATTTATAGGCACGCCACTCAAGTGCTCAATATCGGAGGACCATAAACTCATTTCGACAATCCGTATTGTTTTCAGTTAATAACCCGTGTTATTGCCTATGTTATTGCCTTAGGCTTGGCCAATCACCCAGCTATCTCTAAGACTCTTCCGGTACTATCAGTCTTATCGATTTTATAACTGCCACTCATTCAGACCCCTTCAAATCTAAGTAATCAAAGCAATTCTAGGCGTTCCACCCATTATCCCCTGACGCCAGCTCTCTTGATATTTTTATGAAATCTTTTGCGTTCCACACTTCATCAATATCAACACTTTCTGGAATCGGCTATTCAGGGAAGGCTATTTCTTTTGCACTCCACCCAAATTCCCAAATGATCAAATCAGCTACAGAGCTGAACTACTATTTAAATAGGTTTGGCTCAAAATCTGGCACATGCCGCATATATGTACGAGGGCGGTCCGAAAAGTTTCTGGCCTGACAACAGCTTTACAATTTTATTTTATTATATTACTTTTCAACATAGTATCCTTTTAAGTCTCCACTTCTCCCAGCTCTGCCCCACCACTTCAGCTGTTCAAAAAGGCCTTAATTTCTGAACATTTTCTTCGTAATAGCCTCCCGTGATCGTTTTTCGTTTCTCCAGATAATCGGTATATATTCCCGGCAGGAAGCTTCCCCTACGCAGTAAAGTCTTGTTGTACAAGGCAATGATAATCCCTATATGGACATACACCATTCAAGTCTGGGGATGTGCAGCGAAGACACATCTTAAAAAAATCAGAATCATGCAAGCGAAGGCTCTAAGGGCGATGACAGATGCCCGTGGTTTTTCGGACCACAATGCTGGAAAGACATCAGGGGAATGAGTCTTCATAGACAGCGTCCAGCGACCGATACTCAACCTTTTACATTTTTACAAAACCACTGATATCAAATTAGTTAATCGATTTTTCAACGGTAACTAAAATATCGATGTGGATAAAATTTTCGGCGGAGCACATTAAAAGATGCCTAATCACAATACCAAAGTTTGGTTAACGTAGGAGGTCGTCTTCATTGTCCAGCTGGAAATATTTCGGTTCTCCCTCGTATGTATGTCTCTCTGACCATTTTCCATTCGCATTATCGATTCCGAGTAAAAATCTAAAGCTCTCCGACAATCACATAGATAATATATAATCACGTTGCGAAAGTGGAAAGAAAACAAACACAGGTGATTGCGAAAAGGTGGAATATATTCAGTGGCACTCGGCACTCAGCTCCCGTTTAATCTCCATCTAGTAGACAGATCGTGGGAGAAATATATTTTCCCACCTGAAAATAATTTAAAGATAAGCTGATCAGCCGAAAGCAGAAACCAATGCAAGATTCGTATCGCTAGTATTCTAGTATTTACAGTGGTGCTCATACACTTAAGCCACAAGAACTACACCAAGAATTTAAGCGAAAATAAAGAAAAGTTTTTATTTTACAGCTCCCATTTTTTGTCTCAAATTAGTTCCATATGTCAGTGTTTTAATACAACAATAACCAAGTTATGAAAATATATAGTCAGCGAAATAATTACAAAATCTGAAAACATCTCCAAAATGTCCTGCTCATATACTTAAGCCACCTGGAAAAAAATGGTTAAAAAAGTTAAAATTTGCCCAGAATTTACTAGTATGTATATAGTATAGATAGGTCTTAAAGAATTATGTTGAATTCATGTAGGGCTCTAGTATGTACAGAAATGTCTTATATATTCAATAGAGTCTTAGTGGTTATCAGCCTGTCATAGATTGAGTTAAATTTGATAAGTTCTCCTCTCTAATTTTTCATTAACTTCCATTGAATTGGGGAATAGCAAGTTTCCCTTTTTTGACAAGTACCAAAACCAGTAATTGTGTTTACTCAATGAATCCCCAATCAATGTCCCCTTGAGCCTTATCGCAGCCCCTTGTCGGTTGGTCACTTGCAACAATGACATCTAAATGGGGAAAAATACGTACGCCCCGACAATGACTCACTTATCACAAGATGCCGCTCGTTGACTTATTATTATTTCACAACAAAAACACCAGTAGCTCAGATACATACATATGCGGCCATCCACACGTGCTCGTAGCTGTTCTCATCGCATGCCTCTGCATAATTATCAAATTCACTGGAAATCGCATCGGGAGGCAGCAGCAGCAGCAGCAGCAACAACAGCAGCAGCAGCACAAGGACAAGGCGGACGACACCGACTTCTAATTTGCATATCTTAATTGCGTTCTTTGTATGCGTGCGTCTTGGCATTTATCTTTGTGTGTATCTATGTGAGCAGTTGGTTGCCGAAGTGCAACCGCACGCACACCCTTGCCATGGAGAAAAGCGCAACGGTGCAGAGATGCAGGAAGCCAGGGGTGCTTTGCTTTCAGGATGCCTATCAAGTTATTGGCTTGAATTTGGCAAAGAGAAATCTCTGCCTCCACCTGTCATGTGGCAACCGTTCCGTTAACGTTACCGTTACCGTCTACGAGTATGTGAGTGTTTATAGCGTTTCTAATTTGTTTTAATTGCAGTGACAACACCGCCACAGGCGGCACCAGAAACAACAACAAATGCAATTAAATTTGAATGAAAAGCACCGCAGGGACCTGCTTCAACTGTTTACTTAACTGTCAACATTACCTTAAAGTTATCCTTCTGGTTTCACTTGCGCACCCTGTGCAGAGAGTATTACTCTTTCGACCAGCATTTTGAAGCTCAGCGATATGTGGTCAGACTAGTCGCTTGGTTCTGTAGCTTTCTAGCTGAAACTTATCGCACACCAGGCCCTTCTTAACGTATACTAGGTCGGAACCAATAAGAAGACTACGTCCTCTTATGTCAGATAATAGCTTTCATTCGAACGATGGATCTGCAAGGGTATCTAAACCATCCGCCTTCGTAGGTAGCTTTTCCTTCTTATTTTCCCATTTTTGCTTGTCCTGCTGGGGGTAAAGTTTTTCCAAGCTTATTTGCATGTTTTCTTTGCTCTCACTCACTGCGTCTATCTATCTACCTCCGGTCTGCCTCTGGATCTTTGATAAACTTGGACTGACAGCAAATGCAGAAAGTTTTATTTGCATCACATTGGGCTGGCGTCCTACTCCGTTTCCCACCTAGATCAGGGGCCGTTAATTAAGTAAGTTGCCATAGGTTTTAGTTTCTTGCTTGTGTTCGTCCCAGGAACACACCTGCTAGTCGGATTCTCACTTGGTGCAGTGTCCTCACATTCGGAGTAGATACCTTGGGGCACTGCCAATGAAAAATAGCTTTTCTGAAAGTACATCTGTTGTAGATCATAGATCACCATATCTTTACTATGGATCAAAGGACTTAAAGTCGGAGAAACACATATGGATACATCAAGTCTATTTGACTATGAAAACTATAAAGCGCCCATTCAAATCCATTGATATCTATCGTATTCAGCGGATAAGAATAGTCCTGTACTCAACGAATACGATAAGTCCTAACTATCCAGCAGA
The DNA here is from genome assembly GCF_003369915.1 of Drosophila miranda. NCBI lineage: Eukaryota > Metazoa > Arthropoda > Insecta > Diptera > Drosophilidae > Drosophila > Drosophila miranda. The sequence goes on along the minus strand of NC_046676.1, from coordinate 8,994,565 downwards.
TACCCTTCATGGTTGTCTGTGGTTCAATAAGCAATTTAAAAGTCTGAAAATAATTCTACATGTACTTAAAATTCACAAATTAAAACCATTATGTGGCTCTGTAAGCGACTTTATCCAAATGAATTTATCGTGTTTATTTAGAAGTTAGACAATATGCTTGATAATGTGGCCGATTTTCGATGCCAATCTATGATTCTTGTCGGAGGCAACACTGCCATCGTCTTTTGTGTCAGCTTGGTAGTTCCAAGTAGTTCGAATAATTTCCTGCGTAGTTGAATCTTCTGTCGTTGATATGATTGAGGTTGAAGAGGGTGTTGTGGTTGTAGTTGGGACTGGCACTGGGCTTGCACCGGACAAACAGTTCTGCAGATCGATGTAGGACTGATCTAGGCGAGCCTCGTAGCGACGCGACGAGCTGTTGGAGCAGCCCTCCTCCCGGAAGGTCACCAGCTGGAGGTCCTGCGTCAGGTCGGCGGAGTACAGCGAAGCGGTTGAAGAAAGATTGTATGCATTCCTCACACTCTCGGAGCCCTGAAAATTCATTTAAATTAGTTCAAGCCTCTCGATTATGAGTAAGTGAGCGTGCATACCTGAGCGGAGTAGCAGTTCAGGGACTCGAGAGCGTTCGCTGTGTAGGTGCAGTCCGTTAGCGCCTTACAAACTTCGAGCGTTGTGTTTCCCAGGCTATAGACAACCTGGTTGTACTTTGCGTAGAGGTCGGCGGTCTGATTGATGGCCTGTTCCTTGCACAGGCCGTACTCGTACTCGAACTGCTTGAGGTGTTTGTCAAACTCTTCGCTATAGTACTGAAAGCAGGCCATGGAACGGGTGGGGTTATCCCTCTGCAGTTCGGAAGTGGAGCTCATTAGCTGCAACATCCGGGAGTGTCCGGACATCAGGGATGTTGGAGTGGCAGTGGAACTAGAGCTGGCCGCCAGGCAGGCCAGCAGGATGACAACGAGAAGTCCGTGCTGCATGTTGTTTGTTCGAGTGTTTATTCGAAACTTGGTCAAAAGCGACTTGTGGTCAATGCTTTTATGGCACGTAACAATGAGGGAACACCAATTATCTATGAATTTACAAGACCACTGGGACTCAGTGGCCCCTTATCTTGCCACTGATAAAGACAATCACTAATGGAATCATATTATACTAGTTCCTGTGGCCCCAAAGAATACGACCAAGTCGACTTATCAGTCATCGACTACCTCTATCAGGGGCTTTCCCTTAGAATTTAAAAATTAAATTATATATTTATTGATTGCGGTAAATCCTTGGGACTAATTCTTATCTCAAACTCTGCATAAAAAAATCCCTCAAATTAATTTTCGGTTCAAGAATTTCGTTATAAACATATAATATATTTTAAGAACGGGGAGCCCGGTTCGGTGAACCACCCGAAAGAAATTGCGGAATTTCCTGTTATTCTTAATTTCCAAGACCCAACTTCCGAGAAATAAGATAATAACGATTCGCGCCTGTCTTGAAGCTTATCGCCAAACAAAAGGCAAACAAAGAACCAACTTCCCGAGAGGTAATCACTCAATTACACCCAAATTTCCAAGGTGTAGAATTTTGCACCACACTGCGTATGCTTAATATTGCACACGTAACCTTGCAGTTCTGCCTCGCTGTCACTGTCAATGTCGCTGCCTCTTCATCCTCCTTCTGGCTGAGCTGCATACTAAGCAGTAGGGAGTCCGTCCTGATGCTGCTGCATCTGCCCCAAGGTTCGCGCTCCAGCGAGCTGTCGAGTAGTGTCTGCTACACGGAGCGCGGAGCAGCTCCCGCTGATGGATTGTCAGCCATCAGGCCACTTGGGTAACGCTGTTAAATGGCTCACAAATAAGTGTAATTGTTTTGTAAATAGCCCAGCAGAAAACAATTTTCAATGCTGCTCAATGTCTCTCCGGCTGTCAGTTGGAAACACACTTACTCGCTCGGTTCGAGAGTGAGTCAACAGCTCGAAGAAAAATCACCTCGGGAATTGTTTATAATTTTTTTACGACCCCACTTATGCGTACTTTGCCATATCAACCAAATGAGTTTCTTCAAAGATAACCAACTAAAAAACATTTGCTTAGTGACTAACAATTAAAAATTGCCTGCCATAAGCACACAAATAAAAAGCAATGTCAACAATATACAACATACATATTTATTTTCCTTATTGGCAAGAAATGTACCGTCTATATCTTTCAGGAAACGGAAGTAAAGATTTTTCTAAGAGTGGAATTTCTTCTATAGGTTAGGTTAGGTTAAGGCGGTAGCCGGGAGGGGGGGGATAAGAGCCTCCCGCCCCCAAGCTCACTTGGACCTATAAAAGGTCCGTTGTGTTGCCGCATGGGCATGTGCCCCTTCGCGTTGCCCGAACCGTGAGAGCATACTTCTGCAGGTTAAGGGCAGTCCCATCCGGTGGCTTGGATGTATTTGGACAAGGTCCCTGGTTTGATTACGGACAGGTCCGAAATGTCCGTGAGGAAAGCGGCCCCGAGAATACGAAGACGACGATTTCCAAGGGCTGGGCAGTGGCAGAAGAAGTGGGGGACCGATTCCTCCTCCTCCTCGTCGCGACAACTCCTGCAGAAGTCGTTATGAGGGATTGACAGTCTAGAGGCGTGAGTGCCGATCTGCCAGTGTCCCGTAATGGCTCTAGTAACTGCAGAGCACTGTGCTCTGCTGAGTTTATACAGCTCTGCTGAGCGCTTCTTCGATCGATATGGCCATATCAATCTTGAGACTTTACAGGAAACGGTTTGCTGCCATCTCCTATTGGCATTTTGCTCGAACAATTCGTGCGTTAGGAGCCTGCAGGTAGCCAAGGGCATCGCTACTTGCTCCCTCTCCGGTAGGAGAGGAATCGTAGTACCCTGCCTGGCTAGCTCGTCGGCGGCGTCATTCCCCTCGATGTCCCTGTGGCCGGGGACCCATATAAGGAAGAGATCTAACTGCTCTGCGATCTCGTGCAGAGACCTGCGGCAGTCATTTACAGTCGCTGAGTTCGACGATATTGAGCCTAGAGCTTTGATAGCTGCTTGGCTGTCCGAGAAGACGCACACTAAGTGCGTATCTAGAAGTAATTTGGAGACAATCGAAATGGCCTCCTTGATGGCTTCAACCTCCGCTTGGAACACACTACAGTGATCCGGGAGCCTGAAGCAATGACTGATGTTCAGCTCGCTGCAGTAGACTCCGCCTCCCACGCGGCCGTCTAGCTTTGAGCCATCAGTGTAGAAGTGGACCGCATTTGCAGGTCCTGGTTCGCCCATCTCCCAGTCCTCCCTAGATGGGATTGATACCTGGAAGGGCGTCGAGAGGTGATCACTGGGGATACAGTAATCTGTCCTCTCTGGTAATTGCGGGAGTCTCATCAGGATTCCCGAGTGCCCAACCGCGGATGCTTTCCACAGTCTGGCTTCTCTCATTCTGAGGGCGGAAAGTGTTGCCACCTTCTTTCCCATGAGATCCACAGGGAGGAGGTCCAGCACAGTATCCAGGGCTTCCCCTGGAGTAGTGCGTAGCCCGCCAGTTATGCATAGCTCTGCCATGCGTTGAACTCTGCTGAGTTTATTGAGGCATGTCCTTCTGTCCAAGGCTGGCCACCATACCACCACTCCATAGAGCATGATTGGTCGTATGATGGCGGTGTAGAGCCACCGAACTATATAGGGGGTCATTCCCCATTTTAGTCCGATGGCTTTCCTGCAGGTATAGAGGGCCACTGTGGCCTTCTTTACTCTATCCTCTATGCTCAATTTCCAATCGAGCTTTCTATCGAGGATTAGGCCAAGATACTTGGCGTTGTTGCTGAAGACTAGCGTTTCCCCACATAGTCTTGGGGGAATCAGTACCGGAACTTTGTACTTCCTAGTGAAAAGCACCAGTTCCGTTTTAGACGGGTTGACGCCTAACCCGCATTTGTCTGCCCATTTCGACATTTTCGTGAGAGTACTTGTCATGCACTCACACAATGTCTGCGGAAATTTTCCGGAGAATGCTATGGCAACATCGTCCGCGTACGCCACCACACGGCAGCCACCCCCCTCTATCTCCCGCAGCAGTGTGTTCACTGCCACGTTCCATAGGAGGGGCGAGAGGACTCCGCCCTGCGGTGTGCCTCTGCTGACAAATCTGGTACACGTTGACGTCCCCAGTGATGCCTCAACCGTCCTGCATTGTAGCATCTGATCGATCAGGCTCACCGTCCTGGAGTCAACGCCCAGATCCGTCAGTGCGCCCGTGATGGCGGTCGGAAGGATGTTGTTAAAGGCGCCTTCTATGTCGAGGAAGGCTACTAGGGTGTACTCCTTAAAGTTAAGGGACGCTTCGATGATCGATGTGATCGAGTGTAGGGCCGTTTCGGTGGATCTTCCCTTCCGATAGGCATGCTGGGAGTCTGAGATCAGACTGGACGGAATGCACGCCGTTAGATGCAGCCCCAGGAGCCGCTCCATCGCCTTTAGAAGAAAAGACGATAGACTTATGGGTCTGAAATCTTTTGGGGCAGTGTGCGAGGGCTTGCCTGCCTTGGGTATGAATACGACTTTGGTCTGAAGCCAGGTGTCAGGAATGCACCCGTGGGAGAAGATTCCCTCGTAAATTATTTTGAGCCAGTTAATGGCTTTATGTCCCGCATGAATCAGTTGGGCAGGGAAAATGCCGTCTGGCCCCGCGGACTTGTAGGGTTTAAAGCTTCTGATCGCCCAGGAAATGTTTTCCTGGCTTAGCAGTCCCAAGATGGCATTTGAGGCGACAGAAGGAGGCGCGAGGTAGTTGGGTCTGTTTTCATCGCAGCCAGGGAAGTGGGTATTTAGGAGAAGATTTAGCGACTCCTCGCTGGACGTAGTCCACGACTGGTCGGTGTTCTTCAAGTAGCCCAGGGTGGGTGTTGTCTTCGAGAGAACTCTGCGCAAGCGTGAGGCTTCTGAGTTACTCTCGATTTCGCTGCAGAACTTACGCCAGGAGGCGCGTTTGGCTTTTCTAAGTTCTTTGTTGTAGGTTGACAGACTGGCCTTGTATTCGGCCCAGTTTTGCTCAACGTTTTCAGCCTTAGCTTTATTGAAGAGTCTCCGGGAGGCTTTCCGGAGTTCACCCAGTTTCGGATTCCACCATTCAGGTTTCTTCCGGCCTCTGTTCTTGCCAGAGGGGCATGCTTTGTCGAGCGCCTTATTGCAGGCGTCGGTAAAGATCTTAAGAAGACGAGTCGTGGCCTCCGTGGAGAACTCCTCCTCAGATGGGGGCTCAGGGAGAACACGACAGAGGTAATCAGAGTACCGAGTCCAGTTTGTCCGCCTGATGTTTCGGAATCGGACTGGCTTCGGTACTGAGAAGGAGAAGACAGTTTCCACGTACCTGTGGTCCGAGAAGGAGTGCTCTTCCAGGACCCTCCAGGATACAATGTTACGCTGTATCTCATGAGAGGCAAGCGTGAGGTCCAGGACCTCCTTGCGGTTTTTAATGATAAAGGTGGGATCACTACCCCGGTTTAGTAAGACCATCTGAGTGGTCAGTAAGTAACTGAAAAGGTACTCACCCCTTTCGTTTGTGTCAGTGCTTCCCCACTGACAGTGATGTGCATTGGCATCGCACCCCACAATTAGGCCGATGTCCTTGGCCGAGCAGTCTGCGATTAGAGCCCGGAGAGGCGCGTGTGGAGGGGGGTCTGTTTGTTCATGCCCCATGTATGCGGAGCAGATCCTCAGTGAGCGCTCCTGGCCTTCGAGGCTCACTGCGGTGTGGTCTTCATTGCTGAAATTTGGGAGCAAAAATAGGTGCAACTCTCTTTTTGCAAGAATGCAGGTACGAATTTTACCTGCGGTTTCAGCTACATATAGCTTGTAGTCAGAAGTCCTCAGACCGGAGACCCTGTTTCCGAGGATCCAGGGCTCCTGAATGAGGACTATGTCGGCTCCATCCTTGGCCAGGTGGAGCAGTAGAGCAGCGCATGCTGCCTTACAATGGTGGAGGTTTATCTGCAGGAGCGTCAACGACATTCCTGAGGCTCGCCTCCACCATTGTTACTTCTAGATCGCTGTCAGGGGACTCCGGCTCCTCCCCGACAACGATGTGGCTGAGACCTCTGGCTAGGTCGCTCTCGTCGAACGCGTAGTCGTCCAAGATATCGTCCGACATCATGGACGCCGCATCCGACGCCGGGTTGTGTTCCTCGCACGAGGCCCCCTCTTTCGGGATCTCCGGCAGCTCCGGGTCTGGCTCGACCTCCACTTGCCTGCCCTTGCGATCGGACTTGTAAGTGGATATGGTGACCTTCTTGTAGCCATAATCCACTACACCGTCCGACTTTGCGAGGAGATCAATGGATTCCTCATTTAGGACGAGGATAACCTGGCGCCTCTGCCCTTGGATATCCTCCACCTTTGCCACCTTCCAATCGGCTGTAGGAAGGTGGGGGTTGCAGACCTGCAGTAACCTGAGGATCTTCTCAGGCTCTGCAGGCTTAGCCGAGACCCACGCTCTGGCTCTCGGGCGACTAGGGACATCTTCCCACTTCACGGCCTCCAGTTTCGCCCCTGGATAGACCTCTTTTAGGGCCGCCACCGCCTTCATGTAGAGGGCCGCAGAGCGAGCGTCTTGGCAGGCGATGGCTTTCACCTTGCCTTGATGCCACCCTGCGTCCTCACACTTTGGCGGTGGTCCGCCGTTCTCCTCCAGTTCCAGTAGGAACCGGTCCTGGAGCTCGTTCTCCACCAGGTGCCACTTATCGCGAGGGACATGGCCGTCCTCGGCGCCCCTGTCCAGGACACCGATCAGGGTCCTGCCCCTCGCCACCTCAGCGAACGACCGGTTCGTGAGGTGGGTCTTCACCCGCTTGGCTTGCTGGGCTTGGCCTGGCTGATTTGCGGGGTCCTCCGCTGAGCGTTGCCGCTTGTTGGCGGCCTTGGCTGCGCCCTTTCCGGCTTTGGCTGGCTGGAACAGTGGAAGGATTGAGCAGGCCCACAGCCTCTGCTCCTTTCCTTCGGCTGACGCCTTGAAGTTCGGGTCTTCGTTGGACAGGATGAAAGCCGCTCGTCTCCTGTCCTGGTACGACGGCTTTCCACCCCGTGGTGCAGAGACGCTGCCCGCCGGGGCTCCCATGGGTTCTTCGGTCCCGGTGCGCTCACCAGCCGCGATTACGCTCTGCTTGGCAGCCACCCCGGTATCCGCTTCGCCCTTGGAGCCACCCGACTTGGAAGGACCCGATTGGCTTTTCGGGCCCCCCCTCACTGCGGCTGCTGCCTGAAGACGGTGGACCGACTCAGTCTCCTTCCCCGTCTTCTTTGGACCCGGTTTCCCAGGCGCTGGTGCAGAGGGATTGGCTTGTCCCTCCGGTACTTTAAGAGGAGTACCGAGCTCCTTTGCGGCTTTGTTGGTTTTTATTTGTTTTTTATTTGGCATAGTAGTTCCCACGAGTAGGCGGGAAGGGGATGGTCACCCGAGGCATAGCCCGCTTGCCCCGGGAAGCCTGATTTAAACTGGAGGTCGGCAGGTATCCAGAGTATCCTTCTATAAGATACATGGAATTATTTTGTTCTTTTCCAGATGTATACATCTTTCAAGCAGTTGAAATGTATTTAGATCAAAGATCAAAGATTGCTGTAGCAGGTCTACATTGTTAGAGATATAGGATAAACAAAATACCTGTACCTCTTTTAATCGTCAACCAACTTACACATCTCCTAAGAAACCCCTTGCCCAGGTCAGCCATGCACCTTGCTCTGACGAACATGATTCCCCACCAACTTATCACCGGAACAACCATTAAACGTCACCACATACATACGTATATGAATGTATGTAGATAACTACCCAACTTAAGCCCGGCCAAATAAGCTGATAGGAATGTCGCTGGCAATTATCAGTTGGTAATTAAAAATCGAAAAAATTACGGCCTGCAGTGGACAAAACAATTGGGAAGGGAAGGGCATTATACGAGTATATGCGGAAAGCTAATGAACGATTCTCAGTATTGCGACATATGATTATTTTTACAACCACATGCTGCAGTACTTGATCGCACTGATGTCACTGCCAATTATCAATATTATTATAAACTATGAACAAGGCAATAACAGAGAAGATATTTACGATTGGCCATAACAAGAAGCGAGAGCAATCAAATGAGATAGAGGCGAGTATATATATTACAAGGAGTAGGATACATAAACCTCCAGCCAGAGCAGCCATAAAGGGAGGACCAGGACTCGGACACGCTGTCATTTTATGGGAAGCGCGTGAAATTCAATTAAAACGCGTGCTCAATATTAGTGACAATAATCGAAAGAGATAGAGATGGCTTTGGCTATGGAGGAGTGTGGCCAGGCCATAAAGACGAGATATTGCATAATATTGAAGGGCAACAGTCGGCCAGACAGTCAGTCAGACGATGGGGCGGTGGCAATGGCAATGGCAGTGGCAGTGGCAATCCAGTGGAGGGCAGCTCCCTCATCATAGATAAGACTCCATGTAAATGCCGGAAAAGGGAATAGTTTTGTGTGATTTATGTATGTGCCGCCAAAGAGCGTGTGTGGTGCACCACATTCCGGTGGGCGTTTGATCGAATGGGGCATGTGCGTCACTCTCCATAAAGATTACACGCTGATTATGAAACAGACCGTATCATATACGCATGCACTGTAATTCAAATTCCTGACGAACTGCAGCGTGGAAATTAATTAAGCTTACTTTTTCAGGAGTAGGGGTACATCAAAGCTCAGTGAATTTTTGTTTTTTCATGGCACTAGCGGACTCCCCAATCGCAGGCAACAAAACGAATGATAAAATAATTAAAAACTATTATCTGTGTCATCGCATACGCCCAAAATAATACTTTTTAATCGCTTTAATGAAAGTTTGGCGAAAAGAAAACACAACTAATGCATTATGCTTTATGCATTATGTGGAAAACAAACGAAACTTTATGGCGAAAACATAAATCTGCATAAATAAATGAATAAAAACCTCAAAACATGACCGCAAAAGAACCCAAAAATAAGTGCACCAAATCTATTTGCAAAACTTTAAGATGTTAAAACACAAAGGAAATTTTTAAATATAATGGACAGAGAGTGAGCAAGAGAGGGGCAGTCCAGTAGTGAGTGAAGCGCCAGAGTCGAAAAGCCGCAAAAAGCCAGAACATTAAAATGAAGTCAACAATGGACGGAAGTTGGCCAGCTGCAGACGAGGACTCCACTTGGACTACATACAAAATGAAAGCCTCAAGTGTCCTGAAAAATTGTGCCCGAGCTGGGCAATATCTACGCCCCCAGCAGCATTCTTTTTCTGGGGAAAAAAGAAGACCAACAAATGTAAAGTTTATTAGATCGCAAATGGAGGTTGAGATGGGAAGAGAAGAGAAGAGAGCCAGAGGCAGAGCCAATAACAGCATGGACCATTCACATTGGCATCTGCAAGAATGCAATAAAAGCGCTTAACCCGAAAGCAAACGCTTTGCAAATATGTGAAGCGACTACGAAAAATTTAAGAGGCTGCCTACAAGAAGCGTTAAATTCAGGGGCAACTCTTTACCCTTTCGAACACAACCAGCCAACAACACATCAGATACCAGGTTGCAAGCCTTTACAACTACATATGTAGGCATACATAGTATTCAGACAAAAATAGATTTCCCTTACTAGGGTATCTACCAGAAAACCTGTCCGAAAAACTCAGATGTAAGCAAAACAAAGAAGCTGGCCATAAATTTGGTTTGGCTAACTGAAAGACACAGCCTGCAGGGAACATGGAAATTCTGAAATCGATGAGGAGCAAAATCCGATTTCATTTAGCATTTCAATGGAAGTGCTCGTATGCAGTATGAGTCATGTTCTATCTTCCTTGTGGCATGGAAAATCCGCAGCAGTTTGGGTACTCAGCCTTGTGAAATAATAATTCGCAAACATCAAAAGTATGCTCTTGCGGAAACCTGATCAATGCTTAGATCGAAATTATTCACCCAGAATGGTAAATGGAATAATTACGTTCATGAATATGGGGCCCATGATGATTCAATTCAATTTACGCTCAACTGCGTCAAAGTTGAAGTTGCTACACGGTTGTTCTTTTTATGGCTGTTGTTTGCTGTTGGTTGTTGTTTGTTCCGATATGCCAGTGAGCTACGAGTACTTTCATGGTATGCTTGCTCATAAATCAAGCCAAAAATTCAAATGTTATCAATACAATGGGATATTCCACTGCAGTATGGGTTAGTCCAGCCCCCATCTCTCGTTCCCTCTCCCGAACATTAGAGATAAGCCAGCTGGCCGTCAGCTCTTGCCACCCCTGAATATATACTCTACCCAACCACAATCCTTCGTTTTCTATAAAGCGCCAATAACGATAATTTAAGGCTGCAGTCCATATCCCTCTATGTATCTGTGTGCAGGGGCTGTTGATAAGGGCAACCGTCAGCGTACTTTGTGGGACTAATTACTTTCAGTGTCCCGCCAGCTTTTCTGCTCCAATGACAGTCGCTCTCTCATACCCCGCCATTTGCAGAGGACGAAGGTATATTGGTGTACATGCAAATTTGTTCAGCATGCAGGGCGAACCTCATAAGGTCGATATATTGCATTCATGGCCCGCATCTTGATCTTGGAGACTGGAGAAACAAAGTCAAGGATATGCAGTTACTGTTTGGCTCAGATATACATATATTTATCTGTATTTCCTGCAGATATTAGGTTTATAGACTCTTTTCTTGTTCGACTCACTTTTAGAAGGTCGATTGGATGGTTCCCGAATAGTGGGTATCTTATAGTCGCAATTACAACCTGTTGTACGGGTTTCAGAACAGGTTAGCGCATATCTAGCAACAGCCACCGCAGCAGCCGCTGCTAGCCTAGCTATTGCTGCCTACTTTCGGGCGCCGCGACTTCTATATAAGTAGCCACTTCCATATAAATGGCATAGCCTCAACCTGTTCGCGCATCATTCGCTCCAACGAACCTCGAAACCCGACGCGTTGCAGTTGATCGCATCAAAGTGCTCCTTTGTGTACAAGTGATTTTATTGCCCGCGGAATAGACCAAATGAATCTCATTCCTGCCGTAGAGAATCCCTATTGAGTTAAAACATTCTCAAAAATAAATATTGCCAATCGAAACGAAAAATAAAGCTTTTTAAATCGAGCCATAGTACGCATAGTCCATGTGCTCCAAGGCTTTGGTGAGTAGAATAATATTTCAAAAATTCTTGGCACAGAAAAGCAATCAAAAATTTGAAGAAAAAAAATATACGACAATGCAAGCAACGAATTGTGGATCCCCAAACACGAGAATGCTTTTCTCTTTGTTCTTGACATTTCTGATTATTAGTTCCATTTTGGAAAGAGTGAAGTGGAAGAAACCTCCTTCTAGAGTTTCCGTATCCATGTCCCCATAATTGTACTGTCTGGACTCAACGTGTTGCCTACATTTCGGGGCGGAGGCAAGTAACATGAGATCCGTCTCCGCTCGCTCCGGCTCGGCCGTATGTATGCAAACAGCAATTGAATTAATGCCATGAGCCAAGCGACATGTTGACCATATTCACAGCTGTATACACACTCTCGCACAAGCAGAGAGGGTGGGTTTCAAAATTGGAAATTAACAAAAACCCAAAAGCAAAAAGCGCAGGCACAAATTTAGCTGAAAATCTAGTAAAAAGTACAAGAGTTGAAGGCAATTTCTGGTAGCAGAGGCATTAGATACCCTTAAAGATGTGTACATTGTGTAAATGGCAACTATGTGATATAGTGACATACGATAATGGCGGATCCGCTTTGTATAATACGTACCGACAATAAAAAAAAGAATTCGGATTTCCTCCGCCTCTTCCTAGCCCACATTTGATCAAAGTCATAATACCTTCTGCTTAGGGTATAACATGCAAAATGGATCACTGTGAAATTCACAGTGTGAATGTGTGTCCCTGCTCATAGCGGCTCGTTCTGCTGTGGCATGCTGCAAGCGAATTAGTGTTGCCACTCGACACTTTGTCCAGGCACCGAATCTGGGCTGAAAGGATGTCGGCCGCCCGTGGGACAACTAGAAACTGACAGCCGGCCATCACAGTGGCAGCTACGGAGAGGCGAATGGTGAGATGCAACAAGAAAAACCCGCTTGCACTTTTCTTTCAAGTGCAGTATGGTGCCGTGCCACCACCCACCCCGGTGGCACACCCATTTTTTGAGAATGCTTAACGTGTCACTTGCCTGGCATCTCGGCCAGCTGCAAAAATATGCAAATTAGACATCAAAAATGCCTTAATGAAAATTCCGCCTGTGGCAGTAGAACAAAAAGACATGAGATGGGAAATTCTTCACACTTTTTCCCCACTAATGTATATATCTTGCTCTTCTTGGTCCACTTTCCATGCCCTGTCCATCCAGAAATTTTGCGTCTTTTTCTACAGCTGAATGGATTTGACAGTTATCAAACAAACTGTGGCACCAAACTATCTTTGCAATGGCATAGTTTCGGACATAGAAATCGCCTCAAAAGCCAGATGTTGTTTCAGTTCTTTTGATATTTTCTTGAACCAAATTTATGTTTTATGTTAAGTGTTATTTTATGTTATTTTCCCGCTGAATTTTGTTCGGTTTTCATCGCTTATATTCTGATTAACTTAACGAACTATAGCGAAACGAAATACATCCGCTGGCGCAGGGAAATTAAATAAATTTTGCAATTAAAAGTTGCACTCTTTCGAAAACATTTGTCATAGTAAATAAACGTAAATTAAGTTTATTTTTATTTTTTTTTTCTCTATTTACCCCTGGGTCGTGCCACTCTTTCACCCACACCGCATTTCATTCCGCTGCCAAACAACAACAAACAAACCAAACAACAAACAGTTCTGTTGTGGCTGCGCTTCCGACGACCGACCAACCGACATCCCTTGTTGTCCTTTTGTACAGTTTTGCTGTTACCCTTTCAAGGGGTATTTTTATTACTATTCGAATATAATCCCAATGCGAATGATTCTGTTAAGATGCAATGGTATCTAAGGAGTATCCAAGAGTTCCGCAGAATCTACTGTTAAATCAGAAGTAAAATAATCCAAACAATCTCCAAAACTAGTATTTGAAAATGAATTTGGTTATTTCTATTACCGATTGAGATTAACATCGGAGTGCGACTTTGCAAGAGTGTTCAATGCCTCGGCTCGCCTCAGTTGCTCCCAATTTGATTGTTTTTGTTTTTACTTCATTTCGTTTGCTAAATAAGCAGGAAGCACCGCTGTTCAAGGCAGGGAAGGGTATGAGCATGAGCATGGGAGTTTCAGGGAGGCCAAGTGCCGCTTCCGCTGGAACTGAAACTGAAACAGAAACTGGATCTGAAGCTGTAACTGAAACTGAAACTCTTCATGTTGTTTTAATTACTTTCTGATTTATTTAGCACGCCAACAATGGGACACAACCGACTCGCATAACATCGCACTCGCTCCGTCCACATTATTGACTCTAATTAGTGGCCCTGTCACCTGATGGCAGGCGGGCGGAGGAGCAGAACAAAAACAGGATCTCTGCTCTGTCTAATGGAACATGAGCGCGCATAAAATGTTGCCAAATTGCAGTCGGGCAAACAGCCAAATTATATTTACATTATTTAAGTGCGGTGCGAAAATTTTCAACTAAAATCCAGCCCATAGGCATAGGCAGATGCAACAAAAACAGCAAACAGAAACTACAGTACAACAACTGCCATAGTTTTCACACAGAATTAAATAAGCTGCTCCTTTGCGCAGAAATTTGTTTGTCGTTTCAGGTCATTTCTGAGCCTGACCAGAAATTAGAGCAGAATTTTCATTGTTTGTAATTTCGGTCGTGCGTGTTGTGCAGCCTTTCATTATATCTAACTGCGCGGTGTGGGGACTAGGGGCCACAGGAGATTGTCCAGGACCTGGTCAATATAAAATACCCCTTGCTTCTTACAGAAAATTCAGACAAAAACGATTTCATATTCATATGTATCGATTGTAGGGTCGAAAATGCTTTCATCTTTCTGTTGCAAACATTTCCACAAATACAATGCACCCGTGTACACCAAGAGCATCGAGTATTAACATCATTTCGCATTATAGCCGAAAATGAATGGTCTACATTCGACACGGGTAATCTGTGTTGTTCGTTTTGGCCATGTTCACTAGCCACTCGATATGCCAAACATTTTGAGATGAATCAGTCTTCAAGTCAATTTTGCATTTACATATGTTTCGACTCAAGGTCTCGGATTTGTTGGCCTAAAAGAAAATCAAATTGAAACAAAATAACATGAAATTCCAAACATTTTCATGACATTTGCATTTATTTCAGAAAATATGCATCATGTCCTTGACGTGTTTCTCAGAGTTTTAAAAAGGGAATGACACGTCTGAAGAGAGGCGAGATTTTCTTAATTGTATATATCTACCTGTATATTTATAATGTTATTATACTTGCTATTTCTACCTACGGTTAAAAAGACATTTGTTGTGGAGCCTTTAAAATATTCCAAAAACAACGAAACCCGAAATTTAGTTGAAGGGAAGATATTCAGTGCTATAGAGCTTATCGTATAGCTAAATTCTTTAATTTTTAAATTTTCGGATTTTGCAGAGCACTTTGGCTTTCGCCTAGGCGATCAAGTGCATTGCCAGCTCCTAGCTGCCGCACAGATGTGGTGTTCTGACCTGGATCAGCCCATTTCCAAATTGTAGTTCAGTTTACACAACTCCTGGTATAATATAATTAAAAATATTTATATTTACCTGCAGTCGCTCGCTCCCTCGCTCGGATACTAAGTTAATTTACACCGCAAATAGCTTTTTGCGGTTTCCATGACAATAATGCTAATTAAATGAAACATAGGTGCAGGTGCCCCTACTTCTTCTGCGGTAAACCCAGCACTTTGTGGCAAGCAGCCTTAAAATAATAACCAACCGAGTAGCTGCTCCTGCTCTGCCCTCTCCCCACTCAAAACTCGAAACTGGCCCCAAAAAAATTACATATTGCATGCGTACTCTAAAATTAATTGGAATGCAAATGCAGTTGAGGGAAAAGAGCTGCAATTAAATTGCGCAGGACCTCACAGTCAAGTGACGGTGGGTCCCTTCCTCGCATCGGGACTGCAATTATACAAACTAATGCCGTTTAATTAAGTTCACACGTGCCACAATTAAATCTTCGGCGCTAATTGATGAACGTGTTTCCAGGGGTCTACACTCATACACAAATGTATGTGGAGAACATTCGTTGCTTTACTTTTTCATACCCTTTACTCAGGGAATACTCTTGGGGCAGTAAGTATATGTTGCAAAAAGCGCTTTGCATCCGAAAAAGTATATATGGTACCTTATTCTCGATCAGCATCAGCATTTTTCCCACCTTTTCCTCACAAAAGGCTCTCAAGTGGGGGTATCTTCTATTCCGTACGGCAGTGCTATTATTATTGTTCAAACTTGTTTTTGTTTTTTTTTAACGTAGAACAATCTCACGTAGTAGTCAGCAAAACGGCAAACAAATAATCCGGAGAGTGAGTGGCAGAAGGTGTGGACGCGTGGCTGGGGGAATCGTTCGTGTTGGGAAATCATAAATAGTTTCTGGCCCCACCAGAATGTATCCCTTCCGAATTAGGCTAAACTGGATTTTGCTTACACGCATTGCCGTGCCGAACATTTGGCACCCGCCGTTCCCGCCCGTTACCGCCCCTCTGCCCTGATTTGGACGGGGCGTGCCATGTTGAGTTACTGCCTTCGTTACGGATTGGTCAGAAATTCCAAAATTATTTAGCAAATTAACAGGCTGACAAGTCAACTGTGCATGCATTTGGAAGTGGCTGACGTGGGTCCCCGGCTATGTGACCAGATTGCCAAGAGCCAAGAGCCGGAAAACTTATGGATTGCCGGCACGCAGAGCATTTCCAATTGCTTACCTTGGCCAAGGACAAGGATGCGGCGAGTGGCGGCAGGTCAACGACTAGCCATTAAAGTAATTCTCTTACGAGTACGAGTATTGTTTGCCTTAGGTATTTTGGCTTTCAGTCTCGCTTCCCCTCCTGTTGCACGCTGCAGTGTCCAAATATTTTTGTTGAGTCTCAGACCGCAGGACAAACACAAAGACAACACATAGCCAGAAGTTTGTAACATTTTATTGTGTGTATGTGCCAGCTTATTGTCTTGTTAAAGCCAGCTTAGAGGAGAGCCAAACTCCGCAATGGAGTGGTCGTTGGAGCGGGAGAATTGTTTGTGGCATCGAGGCCTCATAATGAAGTAGCTTGTTAATAAATAAATAAATTGGACTGCATCACAGGCTGAATGAACTCATTTGCATTCAGTGATTCGCAAAAATAACACGCACGTGGTAATACGATTTTTCACAGAACTGTAATTAAAGCCGGCACCGAGACCGAGGCTGCAGTCGAGACAGAAAAGAAGTTCGTGAATCCTGGCCAACTGCCTCAAGTGCTGCACTTGATATAATTTGCCGCCAGAAGCTCGTATATCAGACAGCAGCAGGAGCAGCTTTCGGTTGCTCTCTCTCTGTCTCTGTCTCTCTCTCTCTCTCTGAATTCGACAACTCAGCGAACTGAATGGGGAAGGCGGCAAAATATGAGGTCCTGGAGAGACTATACGGGTGCCAGTAGGAGTGGCCTGCGCAACGAGGTCAACGACAGGGATAGAGCTGCCAAACTGGGGGGCAGACTTCAAGTGTGGCTGGGACTGTGCCTCCAGCGGTGCCCGTGTCTCTGTCTAGTGGCCAGCACTCGTGGATAATAAAACAATTAAGCGCAAAGTCAACATGGCCGGCCAAAAAAAGTTGACTCCGCCAGTCGACCTGGCACGCCCCCCTTCTGCCCACACAGCAATCGAAATAGGAATCGAAAATTCCGCACTCCCATTTGAATGCAATGCCACATGCGGCTTTCTGCCGCTGCCATGGGGCGTATACTTAATCAAATGCATTGCAAGCACCGCCAGCAGCACACCACAAAATGGAACGATGCCCAGTGGGCGGATGGGTTAGGACACAACGCAAACGTTTAATGGGAATTTATGGCTGGACATTATGCATCAGGCCTCTTCGGTTCCATTTGGCCCTTCGCTGTGCACAGTTGGATAAAAAAAACCCCAATAGATGTGATGTTCTATAGCTATTTACAAGAATTTGGACATCTTTTAAATGTAGATTCTACCAGAAACAAACTCGTCTCTTTCGCAATTTTGGATGACTACCACTACACTCCTGTACCCCTACCATCCTACCATCCTGCAGTCTGAGTGCTCTGAGTGTGGGCTTTCAAGATCCTTTCCCACCCCATCACATCACAACACATCCAGCACCAAACCAGCTCCCAGGTTTCTGCGCACTTTTGATGGCGCGTAACGGTATTTGTGCGGCTTGAATACATCTCGCCTTGAGTGACGTTATCCGTGGAAAGTTCCTCCACAAAGTGAGGGCTCCAGTTTCCTGCCGGGCCATTGAAAGGATGTAGCTGTTACGTTGCCTCGTGTTCACTTCATAATCGTGACGAGGCAACGCCAACTTGAATAATTGCTGTCAGGGTGTGAAAGGAAGAAGCTCGTCAGCATCTACTTAACTATCGCTTACATAAGCTGTCGGTGGGTCCATCGATCTATGCCCCCTGCCATAGACAACACTCAACTATCCCATCCCCCTGGTGCACTGGGGACCTTCCACAAATTCTGCGACGAGACCCCTCCTCAGTCTCAGTGGATGTTTAAATTGTTTTGGGTGCTCGTAATGAATGGTCTCCACTCAATTGTCGCGAGCGCCAGAAGCAAGTGCCACTTGAGTCGCTCTATAATTGTCTTGTAAACAGGGGGTCCACTCCTACTTCACCTCCTGCTTATCCGTTGCAGCTCTGGACATATGAGAGTTATTGTTCCGACTCCAGTTTCTGCTCAAGCGATCAAGAACATATGCCCCAGGACGTTGGACCTCATCGTTGTCGTTCGCTCAACCATAAAATAAAAGATAATCATTATTTTTCTAAGATTGAACATAAATTCTTCGCAGGCGCGCTCTACCATCAAATGTGGCACACATTGTGGGAGTTACGGGGGGTGTTGGGATGGGTGAAATGCTTCCCCGGAAATGCATCAAAATTCGTTGGGCTCCTTACCCACTGGCCGTATCTGTGTCTGCTCAACGGAAGTGCGCTAGCGCACAGGAAAAGGAATAAAGTACGCAGCGTAGGATACCCACAGAAACACACAACCCGACACAGATACACATGCCACATGCCACATTTTCGCACAGATACACGCACACGCACAGGCACAGGCACAGACACACAATCGCACAGGATGCAGCGGTAGCCCGTGGCCGGGCAGGCGGACAGGACATGTGAGTGCGGGCAGGAGAGTGCTCGGGCGTTAAGAAAAGCAACGCCTGCAGCGGCTATATATGAAAAGCCCGGATGCAGCTCATTTCACTTGGCCAAGCAACAAAATGCAGGCGGCGGACTGGCATCCTACCCCGCGAGAGAAGATCCAGAGCGGCAGAGGCGTGAGGCGAGAAAGATGATGCATTGCCGGGTTGATTTAATAAATTTTCAAATATTTATCCGCAAAATATTTTTCAGTAGCCGAGGATGAAAGTCAATTTAATAAACTGTTAAACAAAGTGCTTGGGCAAAATGGAAATTGTTCTTGCGCCACGAAATGAATCGGGAATACATATATACTCTAGGGAAAACGAACCTTTAGGATTGTAAATTGTTTGTATTTGTTTGAAGGTTTAGATGTTTTAAACATCTTTCTAAAATATTATATGTTCTATGGATAATATATTTATACCCCAATCAGTTGTCAATCAGTTGATTCATCAAACATGCCACATGCCTCATTCTGTTGTAAGGGTATTCAAGAGGCGCGTTAAGTGTTGCCAAAGTATTGCGTAATGTGTGTTGGGGAGCCGCCCCACGTACATACATATTTGTATATACTTATCCGTGCTTTCCTTGGTTCGACGTCTTCCATTAAAACTTAAAAAAAGTTCGCTCCCTTAATTAAATGTCGTATAAAATGAAAGCTTGCAACATTTTCCAACCACAAAAATAAAAGGATCCTTGGGTGCACGAACCCCCTTGTCACCCTCTTCACTTTCCACTCGCTTTCTTCACTTCTGCTACCCACCTCCCACACATCCTGCATCCTGAGTACACCCCATCGGCATGTGGTGCCTGTCGAAGTGATTAAATTGAGCAACCATTAAAATAAATATGGCGACAAATGGTTCAAGGGTGCTCTCAGAAAGCGGAGTGGAGACACCACTCCCCCAATTCATTAAGCGAGAGAGAGGAAGTAGGGAAAGAGGAGGGAGGAGTAATGATGTTTGGCCCTGACTCTCCATCGCCAAATTATGCGAAAACGTGTAAATGATGTGCGCCGTCTGTCGCGACTCACTTTTTCCCTCCAACACTTTTTAATAACTCTGATGGGGGCAGAGAATGAATGAAGAACTGGGGGAAGGCAATGGGGAGCGAAAGTCAGGCTAATTGAAATCAATTTGCCAGCCAATCGACTGACCCTCATGCAGATCATTAGGCCAGGTCGAAAGGAGCAGCAGTATCAGCCTCAGCAGGTTGAGTGGCAGCAGGCTGCATGAGTGCGACCACAACAGATTCTTGACCACTTGATGAGCATTCAGCCACGGTCTGAAATGGAATCTCACCCACCCTCTCATTGCCCCCACTCTCTCGTCCCCCTATCTCTGTGAGTTTTCTCTATCACAGCATGGCGTTGTCTCTGCCTCTTGAAAGCGACAAGCGGCCTTGTTGAGTGTTGGCCAAACTGTCATTTTGAGTGGGCGGTGACTGCCTCTTTGGCTGCCTTCTGTCCGGGTCCTGGCAATCAGACTAAAAGCACCTGGCCTGGTCCCCGTCCTTATCCTGGGTCTGGGCCCTAAGCTGTGCTTATTTCTTTGCCACGGCCCACGACAGTAGTGGCCAAAAGGCAAAGGAGCAGGCACAGAATGGAAAGCATTCTTGCAGCACTTTGGTCCATTTCTTGGACCCGTAAATCTTTCCGCACACTTTAGCAATTTATACATAACCGCCGGCATTTATTGTCACTTTAAGCTCCGACCTGACACCGATCCCACTGTCCTCTGCCCCCAGCCTCCCTTCACTTTCAACCCCCTCACGTTTGCTATTTACATTCGCGGCAGCGGTAACAATTTTTTGTTCTTCCATTTATTTTTCTGCTGCTTCATGATGCCGCTGCCCGATAAAGTCAACTTATTCATTTGCAGCCTGCGGCTGTCCGAGACCAAAACTTTATGCCACCCCACCGAAACCCCTCTTCCCGAAACACCCTCCGCAGCAAGTGTCACGTTGCAGACTTATTAGCGTGTCTCCGGCCAGATAAAATGGGGGAAGCAACGAGGAGAATGGAGATTAAATAATGCTCCCTGGCTAGGTGGAATAGACACGGTGGCGAAATGCCACGGAATACGGGATGTGCACTCGAAAAAAACAATGTAGGGCCCCAAAACTAATGGATTTTGTGTAGATTTTTTCTAAAATAAAAGAAAACTTCTAAGACAATTTTTTCGCTGAGTGCACGGAGTGGAGTGTCATTTGCCAGTCGCATTTGAGAACAGTTTCGGTAGCATATTTGTCTTGAATATTTATCAAATTGCTCATACGTATGGTGGGCCCGACTCTGGCTGGCTTTTCTGTGATTTATAAGAGCGGTGGCAGGGACTATGCCACAGGGGCGGACAGTGGCGAGGCATTGGAGAGAGGGCATGCTTGATGAATTACTGCCCGTAATGATACATCATTATGTTGAACTAATTGTGGGGCTGGCCCACACAGTCCGTCATTTCGAAAAGTCAATTACCATTGCACACGAGCCGGCGTCTCTGTCGCTGTCTCTTTCGTTCTTCCTCTGTGAATCATAAATTAGAGCCTCATCCGATCGAATGAAACTTTCATCAATTGATTATTGGCTCTGGCTCAAGCCATATATCAAAATCACGCCAAGGTCTCTCTCGGGGCGGGGAGGCCAGCAGATGTCACATTTAATTGGATTTTCACATGGCCTTTTGTTCATCGGAGGCATCGGGGTTGCCTGCCCTAATAAGCTATTAAATAACGTCTAAAGCGAAAGTTCCCCATCCTTAGCGGGGACACCTCTTCGGCACCTCCTTCGACACCCACCTCCCCAGCATTCGGCACAGCACATAAATAACACAAGGACTTCCGTTTGCCATAAAAGTGACGCGCCGCGTGGCCAAAAGGCAAAATGGCGCCCAGAATTGCCGATGACAACATTTCCGTTCCTGGGAAAGCGATTCATAACGGATTCGCACTCTGAGCCGCCGCCAGGGCAAATCGTAAATTTCAATCAATCCTCAATCCCAGCCAAAATCCCGCTCATTCACTCCTTAGCCGTGGGTGGTGGGGGGTGGAGAGGTTTCCGAAGGAATGACAAACATGCGAGTGTTGCCAGATGAGATTTAATTGCCAGTGTTGCCAGGGTCAAAAATGTGCACACCAGCCCCCAGAAAGTTCGCGACTATTGCCCAGCACTGTAACTCGTAAATCATTAAAACTTCTCACATAAAAATGGGCAAAACGAACGCATCACTAATAGCTGTCCTTGTTACGCCCCTTTACTAGAGGCCAGGGTAATCGAAAAACTTTTGCCGAATCATTCCGAGAATGTTCCAAAAATGCGTTTCACAGCACAAGGAAAAACCCCCGAAACCAGGACTAGACAACGCTGCAAGATTTAGGCCTGAAATTGTGACTAATTACACTTGCGGCTTAAAGATTAAAGAAACCCTGTTTCGTATTTTCGCTCAAGCCAGACGTTAGAAGGCTGATGAAGGCTTCAACTCTCAATTTATATGCAGATAATAATGAAGAGACCGGCGCTGATTATACGAACTTAACAAGCATTACCGATTCCCATTTCGTGTACAGTACGTGCACAGGTACGCCATCAAGAGGAAAACCCAACAATCAGAGCTACAATAATATTCAAGTTAATTAGCGGACATCAATCATGCTTTTATTTACTTTATTTGACTGCAAAAACAAATTCACGGGCATAGAGCGGGAGATTGCTAATTAATGAACATCAGTTGATTAAAAATAATGAAACACGGGGCCAATACGATACGATTTATATCTGCCCAGTTTATGATGATTGAATTTCCCCCAATAACCAATCGGGCAAACCGAAATTTATGTTCGCGGTCCTCTTGTTCGCTTGCCCAACGGTATTGGTGATGGTTTATTTCCATGGTTACAAAATTAAATTTGATACGGAAATGTTCAGGGTTTAATTATCATACATTTGCTCTAATTTGTATTTGATTCGCTTAAACATTCTACTAAGCAAATGTGAATATCAAACAATTGTGCGGTAAATGTGGCTGCTTAATGAAAGCGACCTCAAATTGTAATTATTCTGTCGTTAATTTTAAATTATTCTTTTGGATCACAATCAAATATGGCAATAGAAGTTGGTAAACAACGCGAATGATTCGGTTGAATCGGTGTACAACAGTTTCCATTGAACAATGACATCTTTCATGCCAATAGATTCTACTAATCTTAATAAAAAAAAAATATAACTCACAGCCGTCAGTAGTAGAATGTGAAGTTGAACGACAGTTGTTACCAGTCACGCGGGACTCCTTCTCTTCAATTGTTGCCTCATATTGAAGGACAATTTTTGTACTTGAGCAAAGATATAAGAAAATGGGAAAAATTCTTGATTTTCAAAGCAACTCTCAACGGAACGATAGCTTTCAACTCGTAAATGTATTTATGTGTTTTGTCTTTGATTTGTTTTTAATGCGACTCTCGCTGCCCCTGCAAAAGGGAACGGGAAGCAATAAAATATTTGTCGGTCAGTGTCAACATTACGGAGAGAGCCAAAGGGGGACACACGTTTCAGTGATAACCAAATTTGAGATGGGAAATAGCCAGCGAGTGAAAGAGAATAAATTTATATTGAAAAATATATATACTCGCATGTACAGTCATGTATAGGGCTTTTATGCCTAAATGTCCCTGCATGCGCTGGAATGTGCAATATAAACTTTTATGCCATCGCCAAAAACACAGTTTTTATTTACCGCCACTTGACCTTTTTCAATTTTTGTTCCCCGTTCGGTGTACGGAGTATCTTTACGGACAAACGGAACGTAAAACGTGTTTGAGGCCCAGTCCAGGCCTCAGTTATTTCCGACTCTTCCTTTCCCGTTTTTGTGCGTATGTGTTTGGTTATCAGAACATAAAAGGTTTGTATGACAAAAAAGCCAATATGGATAACATTGTGAATGGGAGCTGGGTACGCACTATAGAGTACTCTATCTGTCGCTCAATTCATTTCATATTTTGAATGAAACGTGAAGCTTTTTATAAACCTTTGAACAACGAAAGTGTATCTCCATATGAGTTATTAAATTGTTAAATTGTCAGAATGCCGTGGTGGTTACCCCTTAGGTTATGTTTCCTCATAGCATTAGAGCTAATGTGGATATACCACAGAGTATCCGATTTTTACCACCACCTCTGCGTATGCGCAATGCTCGTGGGTTGGTTTGCTGTTGTGGATGCAATCAACGCGGTGTCAGCATTTCAACTCGGCGCCATTCAAAAATGGAAATTAATTTTTCAGCCATGACAAGGCAATTAATTGTATGTCCGTGCCGCCGGTTGTTGTTGTTGGTGCTTTCCCTTTTGGCTAAAACTAGATTTTTTACACTTTCATGTACGCAAATGTGTGTAAATCAAAATAAATGTTGCCAAATCACGAACTTAATTTAAATGTCACGACGGGAGGAGCGCTGACAGCTGTAGCGCTACAGCGCTACAGAGTAGAATCAGTATAGTATCGTTACTGTGCGTTCTTTATAGTAGCAGCCTCTTAAAGAATTCTTGCTGCAGCTGTTGCCAGATCGAAAGGGAAACGAGGCGGCTCGAACATCTCTCCTTAATGTCCTCTTTCATTGCGTTTATTTATGCATTACGAATTACTTGGAATCTGTGGCAGTTGTCGCTCCCCGACGGCCATCCGCCACTCACCATCCGCCATTCGCCCCATTCGCCATTGCCCGGCATCCGGCATCAGTTATCGCCATTTTTCTTTCGCTTACCCAGAGAACTGCACGCGCCATTTTCGCAGCCGTTGGATAAAGGGGAAATCGAAATTAAACTGTCCGAAAGGCTGCGGACCAGCACAATTTACGAGCACTCGCGTGCTAAACGTGGCCCAGACAGACACAGGACGTTCTCCTCCCTCCTGCCATCTACGGCCGGAGCGAGCTGCGTGTCCTTTCATTTGGCCGCAAACATCCGCTCAGTGAAATGACTTTGTGGTTGGTTTTACATAACTCTGCGAGTGGGCCAAAGAGGCGGGAAGGGAGGCGAAAAGATTGTGCTGGACAAGGATTAAGTCCTTGCTGGGATTGCATGTGTGCATTTGATTTTTGGCTCCTTCATTGTGGATGGGATGGGGCCAACATGAATGTTAAATGCACATTTGTTTCCGGCCAACGCAAGCTCATGATTATTTTATTGAGCTGCTGCGCCCGGGATAACCTTGGAGCAGGAGGAATAACAGAGAAGCATGTCAGCCGATTTAGATTCGCAAGAGAGATGACAGTATAATAAACCTCTTGGATGGCTCTACATTCAGCAGCTCCATTCATAGTTTTGGCTGTGGCTACACATGTGGCCCAGTGGCTCGAGTCGACTCGAGTGGCTTTGCTTTCGGTTCGCTGCACGCACAAATTGCCACTCGAATGGCTGGCTTACCTACCTCTGTCCTTTATCCGCAGCGCTGTACAAGTATCTTTCCATCTTTGCGACTTTGCATCTGTTTCCCCCTACTCGTATTCGTATCCGAGCATGCACACATCTAAACATCCCTAAGCACAATATACATAGGTACTCTTGCAACTACTTTGAAGCTACTTAACTGACAATCTTGCTCATCTTGAATAACGCAATTTTTTGCGGACCCGAACCCGTTCCCTCTCCCAGCACTTATTGTATCTTCTGATTTGGGGCAGAAAAGTAAATAAAATAAAATCCACAAGTCCCTTGCCAAAAACTTGAGTAGAGCTCAAGTTTATCTACTCCGTACGTAGTATTATTCGATTGAGATACATACAACCACTGAAAAAATCGTTATCCTCACTCAATCTAAAGCAAATATCTGATAGAGAAAGGTCAGGCCTGTGATAAGATTCGCAGTTGGTTGCGAGCTCGTCAAATGTCCTTTCTTCTCTTCTCTTCTCTTGAGGAGATGATGCTGTTTCCTCTTCAAAAGTGATAGCGGTTACCAATGGCAGGAATGGTTATATGGATTATTTAATAATCCTACAAACAGGTGCAACCCACTAATATCCTTCGATATCTCCACATGGAGTGTGGAACATCCGTTCTAGAATGTGGACTTGAACGATAGCAGGGAAGCCTTCCACCCAAAACTAGTTCAATTTCCAGAATTTGTTTACAGGAAGATGGTCCGAGGTACGAGTTTTTCTCTGTGCATGTCACAGGCATAATTTCAAACGACTCTCCTCTGCACAAAGTTAAGAGGAAAGCAAAGGCATTCTCAGGATTTATTTGGCATGCATTCCCAACTTGATGCTTGACCAAAGCAAAGATATATTTGGAATGCATTCCGAGCTTGCGGCATAGCTGCAACCAAACACAATATATGTACCTAGATATAGATACTATTCTCGCATATGAGCAAACTTGTGCCACAATCACAGATGGCACAACACTTGGTGGCAAAGTTTCTTGCAATAACTGCACAAGTATACATAGAATGGCAATTGCAATTGCGGTTTCCAGACTAGGACATCATTAAGTAGGCCCGACCAAAGGACTTCTGTCAGAGGAAATGGTCCTCACATGACATTTATTACGGACAAACTTCGGTGGGAGGCCTGACATTAAAATTCTCATGGAGTTCGGACCAGTAATGACAACTGGAAAACTATAATTGCAGAACGTTTTTCCTGATTTTCTTTGGGTCATCTGCAGCAGCAGCAAAGTCCAGGAAGTTAGTCTTCATTTCCTCTGCTGATTGAAATTGTTTCTCTGCCTTGTGTTCTTTCCTTGCAATCTGTTTTGCTTCCCAATGATGCATGACCAGAACAAAGACATAGATATAGACACTATACTCACTTGGGGTGATAAATTGAAGCCCAAGTCCCAGAAGTTCCAAAGCAATACCAGAAAAGATTCGATGGGAGCCAGCTGCGAATATTTATATACTCGAGAATAACTCAAAGCGACTTAACTCCATCGATGATAGAGATTAAACTTTTGCTCGAACAATGTCAAAGCATCAATTTGTCCGGAGACGATGACAACGAATCAAGGGATTGGGGATAAGACCAGATGAAAAGCAATCACGGGCTATCAAGTCTCTATTGTATTGCTGAGGAAATTATGAAAATCCCACCCAGAATAGGCGAAGGCTTTTGTCGTCTTGACATATTTTAATGCGAATTTACGCCAAGGAAGATGTGCGGCGGCGGGATTGCCACTTGAGCCTGGTGGCCTCTGACAGTTGGTCAACTTTAATTTGCAGCCCTTTTGGAGGCCGACATCCTGGGCCCTTGGGAGTCGCCTGTCCTGATTCTGCCTCTTCCTTTGCCTGTTGGCAAGTTAGTGGCGCCGTCTCCCAGGCGACAGACAGCGCCTTGAATGTAATAAATAAGTGGAGATACTCGTACTCGTGCTCCCCCAATGGTGCTGGCGCGGCGTACCTCAATCAAAGCATGTGCCACACACTGGAAACAGCGGCAGCAGCAACCGAATCAGACGAAATGCGGGAATGCCCATGTTTCCCTCTATCAACAGTGTCTTCAATAATTTTTTACACACCCACACATACACCCACACACGTGAGAATGCCATGCAGACAGACAGAGAGACTTGGGTCGCTGTCATGTTATATTCCCGTTAGGCAGTTGCTGGCGCAAAGGGCAAAATTGCAAATAAGAAAGGAATAAAATAAAATGAAATAAAATATAAAAAACACTAGTACAACAAAAGAAAAATAAAGAATATGAAGTATGCGGGAGCTGCAATACCCTTTCAAATGAAATGAACGCCAAAGCTTAACTTGTATATAAAAGGTTGAAAGTACTTTACATTGGGAAAATTCGATTTGCTACGAGCACAATGTAGTTTCAGGAAGAGATAAATATCAAGATTCATTAATTAATACAAATTTAGGAAATAATCAACTACAAAAAAATCTCCTGGAAGAGGCCACCAGCCGAGCGTACCCTGCGCGAAAGAGAAATAACAGCTCCGAGTGTCATTTATCTCTCAGGGACGAAACTTTCCATCGACTTTCACTCAACACAAAAGTGCTGTAGCTATGTGTGTATGATGCTTGTGTGTTTGCGTAAGTGGGTGGGTGGGCGTGTGCCTGTGGTGCTGTGGAGATGTGGAGCTGACAAACTCTTTGCATATTTTGGCCGCCTCACTCGCCGCTCTCAGCACCCACTCATAGGGTGTGAGCCAAATTGATTTGACAAATATTTTGCTTGGCGTTTATTACATTTTTTTTCGTTGGCCTCAGCGCCAGCTCTGGCCTCGGAGCCGTCGAGGGTTGGAGGGCCTTTTCAGGCTTTAACCCCGTCATCGATGGCAGGGATTACGACGCACGCTATGGCAACAATTTCAATATGCTCCTGCTCCTGATCTGCTCCTCAGTTCTGGAGGGCGCTACACGATAGATGACACAATAAAGCAGCTGAAATTCCTTACGCTGCCACAAACACATGCTTTGGGGCCACATTTAAATATACAGCTGTGCATTGATTGCATTGTTGCACATGTTGCACATGCCTCGCATGCACATACACCAGCACAACCACACTCGCCCACGGCCTATTCCTTTAGGTACTGCATCAATCAATATGGAAACAAAAGCAGACCACCAAACATACAGGAATTCCGGAAAGCCACTTCCAACTGTGACGCTAATATTCGATGCTTCGGAGCAAGTTACGTTTTAATTAAGGGCTTGGAATTGGAAGCGCATTTATGCAATTAATGGACTTATGGAAGATTCATGGCATCTGATTTAGAATCTGCTAGATAACCTAAGGAAGAGCCAATTAAAGAACACTGAACGGGAAACAAAATTACGCAATGATGGGCCAAAGAAAGAACACTGAAAAGTGAACAATAATAGAGTACAGAAAGTAGTTTTTCCTTTACAAAAATACATGTGGGTTGTGTGGGTTGGTTGCGCAGTTATACTTTCATTGTACTTGCACATTGCGGAATGCTTTGTGCCTATTGTTCCTTGTTCGATTTCAGAAATTCTGTATGAATTCTCGAATAGAAATGCAAGTACCATCGACTCTCGTTTTCAGAGCATACATTTCAGGATTCTTGTCTCCGGTTTGAATGAAAACAATATGAACTCAAAAGCATAATTTTCGGAAAAATGCGTTGTCATTCAAAGGTATGTCTGTTACTCTGGCATGAATAAATCTGCAGTAGAAAAATATCTATTAGATCCCGATGAAATATCGCTTACACTATACTTTCATGATGGTGTTGAGTATCTGCCGGGGTTTATTTGGACGCAGACTCAGTTTAATTTTCACATTTTAGCCCAAAATTCACTCCTAGAGCCCCGGGCAGACAAAGGCAGACAAGCTGCGCTGCAACCGAATAAACCATTTACAAATACGAGTAGTATTCGAGCAAATATAGCCGATTGGCATTCCATTTGAATGAGCTGCATGGAGCGTCGGTCTAAAGCTTAAGGCAATTGTTTGAGTCCATTGAGATGCCGTTGATGGATAGGATTCAAATGGCCAGAGGCCTGGGATCACGTAATGCACTTCCCCAGAAACCACTGGGCCACAAAAACGAGGCAGCAAATAAGGCAGTGGCCAAAGTCAGCCACTAATTGCCACATTAAAGCTCCTTTTGGTTGCCACTGTGTGTGATAGGAGCAGTAGGAGCAGCCCCGAAGCAACATCCAAAGGATCAAAGTCTCTGCTAAAATACTGAGGTCACCTCACCCCTGCATCTGCTCACCTTTCTATCCCTCCATACGTGCCTCCATTTAGTTGCGCTTACAGGGACTGGGGCGACTTTAATCGGGAGCTTTTTTGTGGCATGACCAGAGTGGAAAAGGAAGAGCTATGAGGAGATGACTCGCCTGTTTTAGATATGGGATTAACAGTCCGCAGAACTGCCAATCTGGTGGTTGCCGGAGTTTGAACGTAGCATCCCACATGGCAGGCGCAGATGATTTTTGCGTATCGTATGCGTTGGGGCAACGCCAAGGCCAAAGGTATTGCCAACGGCAACGCCTGTGATGACTTTTAATTGAAAAGCAGAACCGGGGAAATGTTGTTAACTGCTCGCCACCGCAACATGCAACAAAATGATACATGGCCAAAACTAGCAACAAGCCAATTTGTGGCTGGCGATAACTTTAAAATTGGCAAAGTTTTGCGATTAATTAAAATCGCTTCATGCCATTGATGAAACAATAACGAAAAAACTAATATTTGACAATTGCCAATAATCGCCAGACAGCAGCATGTATCCGATGCAGCAAATTGCCTGTGGCAGAGGGTGCATGCAACAGCAACAGAAACAGCGACAGCAGTAGCAGCTGCAACAACAGAATGGAATCAGCAACAGAATCGGCAACCAGAGGAGAGAGCAACAATTAAAACAAATCGAAAAGATAAAAGTGCTGTTTGTACGATGTTGCTGCTGCTGTTCGATGCTTTTTGTTGCCGCAGCGGACGAAAAATCTAGAATCCATGAACCGACAATGGGATATCCTAAGACCTGCCTTTCTTTCGCTTCTTCAATAAGCATTCAAGTGATAGTTGGTGGGTCGACAGATAAAGGCAATATCTATAGCTCTAAATAACAATAGAGCTCAACTTTGGTGCCTAATAGCTCCTCGAGGCCCCGATATCTCCGAAGATAAGCCCAGATCTAATATATTACACCATCACCATCACACCCACGGACTCAACGATTAAAGGGTATCAAA
Organism: Drosophila miranda; assembly: GCF_003369915.1. Lineage (NCBI taxonomy): Eukaryota > Metazoa > Arthropoda > Insecta > Diptera > Drosophilidae > Drosophila > Drosophila miranda. Next base: position 8,964,550 of record NC_046676.1, on the reverse strand, counting down.
ACTTCCAACCACAGATACACACCACTACAGGCATGCAAATCGATGCACCCGTCCCTTGCTCTCTATCTCTCTATCCATGTGCTCCTGGTTGTTTGTGCCCATTTTTGTACCCTTGCAAGGACAAACTTTTATTTCGAACAATTGCCGCCGTGCAGACAAATTGAATTGAAAACTGGGAATGTAACAAATTATGCAATATATATGAGTCATAAGCACACACTCCCAGTCACATAAGGGGTGCGACATGTCTGTGCACATGCACTCTCGACAGGTGCCCAGTCGAACGCCGAACGAGGTCTGCTGTTTGATTGCAAAAATATAATTAAATGGCAACATAGGGGCTACGCAGGGGTTAGTGCAGAGGATGAACAAAAATCCCACTCAAAAAAGAGCTATTAAATATAAACGAAAAACGAGGGGGAACGTTGTGAGTTTCTGCTGCGACCGCAACTCTACATTTATACCCGATACATAGTCAGTATGGCCACATTGAGCGAATTTTTCAAATACACTTGTGCAGGTTCGATATCACAGGAGTGTGGATACCAAATTTGGTTGCTCTAGGTCTTATAGTCTCTGAGATCTAGGCGCTCACTTTTTGCAATAGGCAAAGCCGACCATGAAACGTGTGTGTTAGAGAAAGACAGAGCGAAAAAGAATGTAATTGTTTTCATCATTCTGGCTATAATAATAATACGATCTGGCTTAGGTTCTGCAGTCTAGAAAATATAATCATTCTCTACGATTCTAAATTTTTTGTTTTCTTGTATCTTTGAAATTGTGGATGCCGCAGATTTTCGCCCTTTGTAGGGGGCGGAAGTGGGCGGGACGAAGTTTTGAAATATACTTGAAACAGTGACATATCACAGAAGTCTGTATACAAAATGTCGTTGCTCTAGCTCTAAGTCTCTCTTAGTCGCAGACAGACATGGCTCAATCGACTGGGCTATTGATGCTGATCAAGAATATATCTACTTTATGGGGTCGGAAACGCTTCCTTCTGGACGTTACACACATCCACTTTCACCACAAACCTAATATACCCCTATAGTCATTTTGGGAATCGGGTATAACAATGATTTGCATGCATAAACCCGAAAGGGTGCAAACTATTGGTAAACATTGCTCCATAAATTATGAAATTAAATTTTCAATTGCCCGCTGTAGTTTCCGCTGTATTTTTAAGTTTAGGAAAAATATATACATAAATGACCAATGATAGACCGAAAAGAAGAATGACCTGAACGAAAAATTCAGGCAAAAGTTTTGAAAGACAGAAACGGCGACACTGGAAATCATTTTTTTAAGATTTTGATGAATTAAGGCCTGTTAAGGAAGTATCCATGATGGTCAATATATTCGAAGCGATTTCCAAATACCGACATATGTACTTCAAAGGTAAACTTCCATGTTAAGGGATGGACTCCTGATATTGTAAATATCTGAAATGAGAAAGCAGATACCCATTAAAGGAGAATCCCTGCTAGGTCTATATAAAGAGAACATTAAGTGAAAGGCAGAGCCGCTTTAAGGAAAATCCAAGGGAGTACTACTATAGTCAGTTTGTATCGATCCAGATAAGCGTATCTGCAAAAACGATGCAAAATTTCATTAGAAAAAAAACCGAAAATTCTATTTAGCTGACATTTTACTATAAATAGCTAATATGTATTTAGTGGGCGAGCCGCCTCCATCAAGGCTTAAGCTGACACCGAAAGAAATTTACTTTTCCGTTAGCCTTAGCTTGACCCCGGGAAAGCAGCTTATTGACGGCAACTTTAAATCACAGAGTAGGCCGCCCCGACTAAGACAAAGCCACCTGTAAGCCCCAAAACAGATAACACACCGCCTACCGGCCTGCAGACCAGGAAATACGGAAAAACCAAGCCACAAAAAAGAAAGAAAATAATTCAATTCCATAAACACTTGTTCACACAGTTCACGCAGATCACGCGGTCGCCTCGGTAAGCCCGGCCCAGAGACTTGGCTGAAACTTCATCAACACAAATTGTGAATTCCATACAAATAGTTTGACAAACTAACTTGGCTTTTCCCGAAACAGAAACTTGGCAACAGAGCCAGGATGATGGAGGCGAGAGACTCATAGAGGGGGCGGCCCAAATGAAAGAAGTTTTGCGGTAGGCCGGGTCGTGTCGGGTCGGATCGGGTCGGGTCGAGGTCGGTTCTGGAGCGTAGGGGAGCATAAAAGAAATCTTATAAATCCAAAGCGGCAACAACACTTGCATACATCCCAGATACATACCATGTATATGTATAGCCATATAAGCACACATATAGTACTATGTAAAAACTAGATTGAGACAAAAGAACTTGTGGAGCTACAGAAATGGAAATGGAGGATGGGTGGAGGATGGTGGAGCAGAAGCAGGGGCAGGAACAGGAACTTATATGAGTATTGCCACTCGCACAGTTTTCATATCTTAGTTTTGAGCATTTCCGGCGCCAACTATTTGGTCACGTAGTGTGTGCCTCTAATGAATGCGGGGCAACTATACATACGAGTATAAGCATGTATGTACATATGAATGTACAAGTAGGATGCGCGTACCGCATATTATCGCTAAAGGTCGCACGGCGAACTCGAACTATTTGGCTTGGGGCACTCTTTCGGCCAGACTAGGCCACAGATAATCAAAGCCATCGCCCATCCCCATCCACAACAGCACCCACAGACACAGACATGTCTAAAGTCTTGCCCAAAACTTTCACCTTCTCCCATAAAGGCAGAAGAAATCAAAGAAAGTATAGAAGGAGGACAGATCTGGGTCCCCACTCAAAAACTTTTCAGCTTGTTTGGGTTCGGTTTTGGTTTTGAAATTACTCTCAACGCGCATTGATTGTCAACGTCCAAAAGGGAATTAAACTTTCTCGTCAGCCCGGAGACTCGGGAGCTTTTCCGTTTACTCAGTGGCTCGGCGGCTGTTTAAGTTTCGGCACGCAGCCGAATCAAAATCCTGCAGAGTTCTTAATCGTATTAGTGGTCGATTTTGGTCGGCCACACTGAGCTAAACATTTGATAAGCGGGAGAGGTCTGTTCGTTGAGTAAATAGAGCATAAAATGTTGGAGTATCTGCGGATCGATTAGCACGGACTGTTACGTAACCCCCTCACAATTACGAAATGCTTTGTACTTAATGCACTTATAATTGAAAAATTTCCAGAAATACTTACATACGTAATAATAATAAATCCCATTCGTAGAAACACTTATTTGCACAATTCAAGTATTAATCTCTGCTATTGTTGCATAAGCCCCATTCGATTCCATTCAAATAGCCACACAACACACAAATACATACATATGTATGTACATATTTATATACCACATCTGCATGGTGTAAAAGGCTCCTGTATTATGAATCCGTCCCCACCGTTCGCAACTGTTGACACTTTTCAGTTTATTGGCTGAGCCAAGAATTTCTTTAACATTTCCATTTGTTTTTCCATTTCCCTCTCTCTTGTATCACTCGTATCACTCTTATCTCTTTTGTTTTTTGCTTCCACACTTACAGCTGCTCCTGGCCGCCATGCTGGCTGTGCGCTGCTTTGGCAGCGGGTCTTCCAGGCGTACGCTTGCATTGGCCTGTGAGGAGGTGGATGCCACGGACGGGGACGCATTAGAAGCTGCAGTCGCGCTCGAAAACAATAGATATAGCAGTAATAACAACAACTACAACTACGCGTTTGGCGACGTTGGTGGCATTGCGGATAGCAACGACAACGAGCTGAACAATGACAACTATAACTACAACAAAGCAGTGGCCAAATGGCAGCAGCACCAGGGGCTCCTACAGCAACAGAAGCTCTACGGAAATCCCATTTACAGCATATACGACTTCAGTCGAAGCCAGCCGCAGCAACGGCAACAACCACGGCGTGAGTTTGATGATGATCCAGTGAATGCTGGCAATGACTTCCGTCTGCAATTGTCCGACTTAAATGCGGCCGTTCAAGGTGTGGGCAGGTTTGTTGTCGAGCACCACAACAGCCCGGACCAGGACAACGACAAAGACAACGACAACAGCAGCAGCAGCAGCAGCAGCGAAAACAATGCTGACAGCAACAGCCAGCCGCAACAACGGGAATTGTTGCTGGAGCGCCGGAGTCGCATCAGTCGAAGGTAAGAGCCAGTGGAAGCACAGAAATCGCAAACGAGAATTAGCACGAGTGCTGCCAATCTATGCGAATGAATGGATGTGGGATAGTCGGAATGGGTGTGTCGGGTATAGTCAATTTGTATTATCCGTGTATGAGAGAGTCAAAGTGAGTATGGAATGAGTGGGATGGTCAGTGTGTGTGTGAGTGAGTGAGATGGAATGGAATGGAACACTGTGTATGTGCACATATGTATTTACGTACATATGTACATATGTACATTTGCATGTGACTGCAGTGTCACCGAATATCATTGGAGATGAATGACGCATTGACAAATCTGTTCCTGTTCCTGCTAAATGGCAATGCAATGCCGTTATGCATGACGTAAGCGCTTAAGCTGATTCGTTGCTTTTCATCTTGCTCTCCCTCCCTTTGGCTTTTCCTCTCTGCTTTGTTCTTTTTTTTGTGTTCTTTGTTTGGACTAGCGCGATCAGGCTTAGGCGGATCATGTGATGTCTGTGCCATAGATTACGCAATCGCCCGGATGCATGCACACAAATAAAAAGGCAAAAAACGAACTTCAAAAGAAATTTGAAAGAAGACAATTGGGAAAATCCTTGCTGAGAGAAAGATATCTCTATTGAAAGATACCCTACAAAAAATATTGAGTGTTGTCCATTAAAAAGGGAGAAGAGAGAAAAGAAAGCCTGCAACAGATTGATATACATATATAAACAGATAAATAAAGTGATGAGTAGATAATTTAGATTACCTTTTCGATCAAAAAAATATGTGTTTAGGTATTTTAATTGGTTTAAAATGCAGAAACCCTTTCATGTGTCTGCTTTTTCAAAATAACATTTACCACACGGTAAAAATAACATTTTCAAACTCCCACCAGAAACTGCATAGATCGATGTCCTCCCTTTTCGTTCTCAAAGAGGCGCCACAAACATCTTTATTCCACTTATTTATTTTTTTCCATACTAATTTGAACGAGAGCAGGCTCACCTCAACAATTCCAACAAGAATTCGTTTCTAAACATTTTTGCAAACTTTGCGACAAAACTATCAAAGCCGTTGTTGCCCTCAAAAGAGCCCTTCAAAAATGCCACTGTCGCTGGTCAGAGGGGGTGGCATGGTGGCTAGGCAGTAAAGCATTGACAACGAAAGAGGAAATCCGCTGGCAGCCAACGACAGCCGCGTAACGGAGGAGCTTTGTGCCGCTTCGTGCTCAGAACAACGCCATTGGTAGCACCATCTCCGGGACCTGCAGGGCCCTGGTCTCAATCCCGAACAAAGCCGCGCAAAAAGAAAGCTAAAAAATTCATTGGCATTTGCCGCAGTTGAATGCAAAATGATGCGCTTTTGTTGGCCAGCTGGCAAAAGGGACTATGAAGGATGGCGGCGGCGGAGAAGGGATAGCGAATATCCCACGCCATGCTAATAACAAACGTCAAAAAGAATTTATTTTTTTGTTGCAGTCGCCACACAGCAGTCTAAAAACCGTCGTTTTTCCACTCCGTCGCAGTCATTTCCGCCCGCCTGCGGCATCCGTGGCGTTGGCAGCTTCTGTCGGGCAAGAGACGCGAGCGGCGTTAATTCATTGCCAAAGCTAAAATTTCCATGCATATGCAATTTCAGGGAACCAGAGGAGGGTCAGCCGGAGCTTTATGATAACGAATATGCAGCAGCTGCTGGTGCTACCTCTGATGCTGCTCCTGATGCCAATGCCGACATTGAGGGCGAGGAAGACTATGCCGTGGCGGCCGAGGATGCGGATGAGCTGAGTGAACAGCTGCCCTACGGCATTCAGAATGTGCGCAAGCGTCGCGTTCGCAGCGTTATGCCTCCCGCTCAACAGCTGCTGGCTCCTAGCCCTAACAGTGACGAGGTGAGCGCCATAATGCCCCCAGCTGAGTGCTGTTATAATCCGTATGACTATCTCTTCCGCAGGTAACCTATCAGTCGCTGTGCCCCACCAATCGAGTCACCGTCAAGCTGGAAAGCGGGGACTACCGCCCTAATCATTATGTAGAGGTCACCTGTGCTCATAACTACGCCCCGCAGCCGCCGCGGGTTCACAACTATGACTACGTCTACAGGGGCAACGATCTGCTGCGGGCCCTGCTCGCGGAGCGGGGAGAGAAGCGCGAGGTGGGTCAAAATCTAAGGTTACATAAATGAACAGCTCCTGAATGTCCCGAATCCATTGCAGATCTGCTCGGCGATAGGCTTCGCCTGCATCCAGCTCAACCGCACCATCCACCTGATCCGGCTGAACGATGCCTCCGGCTGCTGGGAATCCGAAACTCGAACGGTGCCATCCGGCTGTGAGTGCATGTGGCCCAAGCACAGCTACGGAGATATCGGCTTCTACCACCAGACACAGAAGCGGCACGGGGGCGTACGAGGACGTATCGCTCCCACCATTGACTACAGGCCAGGAGTGGGCTATCGCCAGCTGACAGTGCGAGCCCGGAGTCCCAAAGCCGGGCAGCGTAGTCGACGCGATGACTTGGGCTACGAGAGCTACGAGATGAATTAGTGGCACAGCGAGTGGCAGTACCTGTGCAGGGAGCAGGGAGCAGTGAGTGGAGGATATGCCAAGCACACTCAGAGTGTGCCCAACTGGATTTGTGGCGGCAGATTAGTAACTAAGTTGGATCCGCATAAATTATTTTCGCTTTAGTTTAGCCGTAACGGGAAGGTCCCTTAGTTAGTTCAGATAATTGTAATGAAATATTAATAAACAACTACAATGGAGCAACAACAGAGCGAGCTAATCCTTGGCGAGGCTTTGCGTGCACACAAATCAAGGGGATTATGGAAATAAAATTGCGCTTGGCATGCGGACTTACAATTAATCCAATCGCAGCGCCGCTTCACCGTCCTTAATCCGGTCTATATGCAATTCTTTATATGCCTTCGTTCCACACCTAACGTCGCCTGTCCACGGCCATCGATTCCGGCGATTTATAGCATGGCTCTCATCGTAAATTAAAAATTAAGCGCCGACAAACAAAGCAATTCCGGATATTTACATTTATATCAAATCCGTTTTCAAGGCATAAATCAATGTACAATAAATCCCCTCGTTGAAGAGGTATAATCCGAATATGCCCCGCATTGCCCTGGGCACAGCCCTGAGCTATGTGCTATGCTAACTTGTTCAACGGCTGCCCGTCCACCTGCTGCTGCAGTTTCTCTGCAATTCCAGAAATCTGTGTGTGTATCTCTGCCACGGGCTGGTTGGCATCGATTTGGTGCCAGTAGCTGGACTCCTGTTCGCAAATTCGATTGAACACCTCGGCCACTTTTTGCTGGAACTCTAGTTTCTCATAACTGCAATGAAATCGCAAAAGGTTTATGCAAGTGCAACTCATACAAGATAAAAAGATAAGATAAGAACCTACCGCTCTTCTCCGTATTTACCGCGACTCAAAAGGTTATCTGAAGCTGTTTTCAGGTAAAAAACTGCGTCGGGCTTGATGAGTCCCCGTTCCGGGGCATAGCACCAGTCAAAGTCCAATCCCTTGGCTGCGGTATAGGCCACGCCAGAGTAGGAATATCGATCCACAATCAACGTTGTGCCGGCCAAAAGCTCATTCCGGATTTTGTTCATGTACTCCCAGCGGTTCGCCGAGAACATCAAATGTATCACCTCGTCGGAAAGATCGTTGCTGTTGGCCAGGTACGAGTTTATCACCTGGCCAGTACTGGATTCCCGCTCCGGAAAGTTCATGGACAGCGTTGGAATGCCCTTCGACTTGAGAAACTCAGCTGCAATCGAAAAGTTATTGTGTGAAGCGGAAGCAAATTTCGCGAAAAGTACAACTTACCCAGGAGTCTGCTCTGTGTCGTCTTGCCGCTGCGGTCGCAGCCTTCGAAAACGAAAAGGGCTCCACGTTTACCGACGCTCATTTTGTTAGCTGTAGTGAAATCGTTCTATATTTTATTGCAATATTGAAATTTTCCAGGGCTGCACAGTCGTATGAAGGTATTTTGGCGCCAAATTTTTAGCTATTTTGCAACGATTGTTTTTCGAAATTTATCCCGAAAAATGTTAAATTACGTCACGTCATGTCATGTCATGTAAATTAATTAAAAGCTCTGTTTTAATTGTTTGTTATAAAATTTTCGGATAAAATCAGTGCTGCCAACTTTTCAACAGGAAAAAATTATATTTTTAAGCTATCAAAGGCAGGAATAATTTTTTTATTAAAGTGATATTTAGTTTTTTAATTACCTCATCTACCAAGTACAAATCCCGCACCTCGTAGTCAAGCCAGCACTTCGCATAAAAAAAAAGCCAGATCTTTAGGGAAAAAGCGAAATCGGCAGCCCTGTATAAAATGGTTCTTTTCAGCATACACCTGGTATTTTAAAGTAAAGACACCTACGGTCACACTGCAGGGCATAGAAAATACGCGTTTTATTTGTGGTATTTTTTCCGGTATCTAAGAAAATTGCAAGGTGTGTGGCCTAGAGAGGTTCACAAAATCAAACGAACTATTAGAACGACTTAGTTTGGTCACACTGTAGGGCAGATAAATTACATTTTGTTATTTAAATTGTTATGGAAAATACGCGTGAAACACAAGAAAATCAATGCGGCTTGTGTTAAAGTAAGCCACATCTCTCGCCGTACTGCCACCGCAATGTGTTGAAAGCAAATAGCGGTCGGAAATGCGATTTTGCCAGTCTTGGATGTCCGTCCACGACCCAAAACAAGAAAAATTCGCAAACCGCCACAACGAAGTTGCGATGCGCTGCAATTGAGAATTGAGGTATTCATACAGCATATCATATCACCAGCAAAGCCACTAACTGTGCCGTCGCATCCACTCATTGTGCTAACCAAAAAACCCATACGACATAGAACTGGAAAATGACTTTTCTGTGCCGAAACCAATTGAGAACATTCATCTGTTACAAACACCGCGTGTTTTTTGCGTAGCGTGCAAAACAACGCTGTCATCTGTCGATAAGTTTATCGGCTGCCTTGTTTGTGCCCCTGTTATCGCGCAAGGACCACGAGAGCGCCTGCCGCTCGCTCGCCGAAAACCTTTCGCCAGTGGGTGGGTGGTGTGAAAAAAGTGCGTGCGGAATTGTTTATAGGCTAAGAAAAAGGGCATTAGCAGCGCCCTGCACTAGCTACATATAATCGGCTAATTTGGCTCGAGTTGAACACGTACGGCTCGCCTGGCGGCTGCATACACAATGTGGCAGGACATCCCGTGCCGTATGCTTATGTAGAAGGCTGTGCTTTCCCCCTTTCATCGCGAAAGCTATCAGGCACATTCCGACCCGAATGCTGGAACTGACTGCTAGATAGGTACAGGTACTGCCCATGATCTCAGGTCTTCCCTCCCGCGACACAAGTTAGCCCAACGGACGACTTCGGTGATAGAGAGCAATAGGGCAATGGCAAACAACAACCACCCGCACGGCCACCTCAGCCAGGCAGCCCAGAACCCCTCCTGGAACCCGTTGCAAGTAAGTAGCCACTCGGCCATCTGGAAGTCACACCTTGCTGACTGAAAAAATCTCAATCTCCAGATACCATCGTACATTCCACGGCAGCCGCAGCTGGCGCACATGTCGAACGAACGTCCCATGGTGCGCTCGCCCCTGGCCTGGCATGCCTCCGTGTCCGCCCAGCCACCGCCGCCGCCAGATGCCCTTTACAATTTTATGTCGGCCAATCATAAAAACGTAATTAGGAAACAGAAAGCAGAATCAGAAAACTAGACGCATGCTCAAATCTCCCGCCTAGCCAGTAGAATAGTTTCCTTCTTTAGCAGTTTATCTGCTGTAATCATTATTTGCTTTCTTGTTGTGTGTTTGTCGCCTGCTGCCACCCTGCATTGTATACCTTGTGATTGTCCCTGCAAAATGTCGCGATAGTATTTGCAGCAATGTCCTAACACACTCTCACTCTCCGCAGCTGGATCACCATCATCAAATGAATCCTTTGCTGGCGCCGCCATACTCTGGAACCTTGCCATTCGACTCCATGGACCTCTCCTTGCAGTCCGCACGCAGCGCGGCCCAGCCGCTGGCCAAGCAGCCCCAGCAATCCCAACAGCAGCCGCAGCAGCAGCAGCAATCACTCATGCATGCCCCCAACTATCCAACGATGTAAGAGCCATGTCCATTCTTCATAGCCCCAAGCCGAGCTAATCTCCATATGTTTCCGTTTCAAGCAGCCAAAACCTAGCGACAAATGCAGCGCAAACCAGCGCACAACTGCAACAACAGCAAGGCCACCTGGCAGCCATGGCGGCGGCTCATGCAATGCTGCAGTCGAGCAACCAGAATGCAGCATCTTCCTTGGTCCTCTCCAATGGCAGCGACTGTGAATCGCTGTTACCGCGGCCGCCACCCACGGCTAACCTTCCACCCGGCAGCAGCAGCAACCATACCGGCAGCAACAACAACATCCCCAGTCCGCAATACATGCAGAGTCGCGACGAGAACTTTAAACTGTCGCAGCTGAAGCGTAGCTTCGAGCAGGAGGTGCTATCTTCGAAGAACTTGCAGAAGGACAAGCTGTCGCCGCACAATCTCCAGCATCAGCAACAGCATGCAAATAAAAAGCGTGAGTTCACTTTGGTCCTTATTCGAACGTCAGCTAATCATTTTCTAATCCTGAACAGCCTCACCCTTGCGCAACTATCATCAGCAACAGCAGCAGCAGCAGCCTCCGTACAACTTAACCCCAAAATACAATGGTCCCCAAACGCCGCCAACTCCGCAGTCGCCATTGGCCGGACCTCCGCACCAGATGCACTCTCCCACAATGGACTATAATCAGCTGCATCTGCACCACCAGCTGAATAGTGGAGTAGGAGGCAGCCACGGTGGAGGCGGCTACCAACACATGCAGCAGGACCAGCCCCAGCCGCAACACTTGCACTATCATAATCAGCATGTGGGCAATCAGCCTGTTTTGGCCGCTTCACCCCTCCATCCGCCACCGCCCCATTTAGTTAGCTCTCAGTTCCACGCACAACAACAGAGTACAGGCCAGCAGCAGCAGCAGCAAGCACCATCAACGCCCCAACAGACGACACATCATTCCCGCAGCTCGCAACTGACGAATCTCGAGTCGATGGCCAAGCATAAGACGCAGCCGGAGACGGAGAATCAGACTGTAATCACGGATCTATCCTATCGAAATGCGACGCCTTCATTGCCACCCGCTTCGGCGGTAGAGGTGGAGAAACCACCAGTAACAGATGCCCCCGAATCACCCTACCTGACCACCTCTAACGAGGAGTCGCTGGAGTCGAATAGCAACAGCAGTAACAGCCGCAAACGTCGTAAGCGGAAATCCAGCCTTGTCATGCGGGTTACGCCCAATGAGAATGCACCCGAGGGAGGAGGAGGCGCCAGTGCCAGCTCCACCACCATGCACCAGCAGCTAGGAAACACACCCAGCATACACAGTAACATGTGCAGTCCAAAGCATTCGCCCAAAATCGCGGGCTCCGACTTCCAACCCTTTGGCATGCAGTCCGAATCGCAGAATGACAAGGCGCCGCAGGAGAACGGACGGGGATCCTCGCCATCGCCAACGGAGAACAGCAACAGCTCCACGCTCTACAACGACGAAAATCCCAAGACGAAGAAGCAGCGGCAGGCCCTGCTCCAAAGAAACCTGACCGAGCAGCAGCGTATACAGCACGAGGATGAACCCGATAAGCCAGTGAAGCACACTCCCCCGACCATGCCACCCCCGAGTCCGCAAAGCAATAGCAGCAGCAGCAGTTCGAGCAGCTCCAGCGGCAACACGCACAGCAGCCATAGTAGTCATGCTACTGGCAACGATACCCGGGTGCCGGAGAAGCCGGAGAACGATGAAACCAATGCCACTACGGACACGCCCGCGTCGCCGGCTCTCGTGGAGCAGGGAAACATTGATGCTAGGCCGGCGGTGAGTGTGCACGAGTGCGATGAAGAGGAGGAGCCAGTAGGCGGTGGCGGTACCACCAAGGAGCCAGAATCACCACCTCAACCAGCACCGGCGCCTTCCTTACCCCAGGTGCCAGAAACAGCCGGAACAGCAGCAATTCCAGCTCAAGAAACACCACCTGCGGTCAACTCTGAACACTCTACGTTTGGAGAGGTAGAGGATAAGCTGGAGGAGATGTTTGCTGGCATCGAGGAGGAGCCGGAACAGAATGGCCCACCGGAAAAGCCTGCCCAGCCAGCCGGAGACGCAGTAGCGCACGACTTGAGCGCTCAGCTGGCTCTGGACAGCGCCAAAGATGAGGATAAGCCTGCGGGAACGAGGACACCATTGTCAGCTTCACCTGCAACAAATCTTTCAGTCCCCATGTCCGAGGTGCGACCCGTAGCCACCAAGGCAGCGAAGAAGTCGACCCTTCCCAGTCCTGTGCACAGCCCCACGCCAGAAACTCGCTCCACATCCACGCCTTTGACTGGCACCGAGGACATCAAGTCTCCTAGCATCCAAACCCCTTCGAATGACGCGAATTCGCGCCGGCTGCCTCCCCGAAGGCTCTCTATAGGCATGGATGCCTCCCTGCTGCGCTTCGTAATCGATGAGCCCTCAGACAAGGCCAAGAAAGCCGTGGGGCGTGGCAGAAAGCGGGCAGCAGCCGGACCAGAGCTCGACAGCGAGGATGATGACAAGCCCAGTACCTCGGCAGCAGCAGCAGCTGCGTTGGCAGTGCGCCAGCAGAACGAGGTGGCTGCCGCCAAAGCAGCGATCGCCAAGCCCACAGCGAGTAAGAAAAAGAACGCGGGCGGTAAGGGCAAAAAGGGGGCAGCGGGGAAGAGTAAGGCCAAGCAGAATGGAAAGAAGTCGGCCGCCGGAGGTCGCAAGCCGCCGACCACCGACGAAGACAGCACTCCGGCGCCTACGAATGGAGGAGGAGGCGTTGATCTACGCTTCAAGTCGCCCTTCATACTGATCAAGCCGGACGGCAGTGTGAGCATCAAGAACACACACAGCGCCGAGGACGTCAACGAGAAGCAGACCAAGGCCAAGAAGGCGCCCCACGAGAGGAAGAGTCTGCGCGGAATGCACATATCCACACTGAGTAACCGCTACGATGCGGACACCACCGACTCAACCTGGATCTGTGTGTTCTGCAAGCGAGGACCGCATAAGATGGGCCTGGGCGACCTTTTCGGACCCTATCTGGTGTCCATCGACTGCGAAGAGTACCGGGCGGCTCTGCAGGCGCCCGGAAGCCAGGATTTCGATGGAGTCTTCGTCAGCAAGCGCAGACGAGAGGACATGGTCCAGCACCGACGCAACCTGCCCGTAGTGCCTGCCACACTGGCACACATCATGCAGGCACCGAAGATCAGCATGGTAAGCTTGAATGCGCTATTCTAGCCATTCGAATTTCTTATTTTCAATCTCTTGCAGCACAAGCGGAAGCGCAAGCAGATCCACGACAGCATGTACGCCTACAGCGATGATCCGAACGAGTCGCTCTCGCAGTCCTCCCAGGATCCTCTCGACTGCTCAACTGAGAACAGGTTCGTGGAGACGTTTCGCGGCATGTGTAAGACCTCGGACCACGGTTACGAGGTCTGGCTGCATGAGGACTGCGCCGTCTGGGCAAACGACATCCAGCTGATCGGCGCCCATGTAAACGGACTGGATGCCGCTGTGTGGGATAGCACGCGATACCAGTGCGCAGTCTGTTTCCAAACGGGGGCCAGTGTGTGCTGCTTCCAGCGGTGCTGCAAGGCTACTGCCCATGTGCCCTGTGCGCGCTCGACCAACTGGACTCTGGACGAGCAGGAACGTAAAGTATTCTGCCAGATGCATGGGCAGTTGGAGTCACAGACACACTTACAGCCGCCGGAAGTCTTCAAAGCTGAGCCTGTGGCAGCAGCTCCGCCAGCCGTTGCACCACCACCCAAGTTTGATGTCAGTTCGCTTCCCTGAGTTCGAGTTCGCGTCCGGGACTGTCTCCTGATCGCCAAGCGTTAAGCGTTGAGCGCAGCCTCTTCCTCTGGCTCTCCTCGAAGCCGCTGCCCCTTGTCCACCGCACCCTATACTTAGGCTTTGTAAATAAGTTTCCCGGCCCGGGGGCGTTTCATAATAGCGTAAGTGTTTTGTACAAACCCGCTGTACATTTTACAGGCTTTGACGCACAGCACAGGAGATATCAAAGCGTCTCTATGCTCTAGTTAGATTCCTTTCACAAATCCTTAGTTGTCCATAATTAAATTATTCTTTCGATGTGCACAGACGCGCCCTAGCACTGTGCCCTTTACATTAGTACCTTTTAGTTTAAATTAATTTAATGCTCCTCCCACAGCATCACGTATGCCAATTGATAATTTGATTCAGTTGAGTGTCATGTACATCAACGAATACTCCCTGCCATACTCCATCCGACAGCCAACTGAATAGACCAGGACGAATCACGATAGCGCCGAAAATGTGAAAATCCAATTGATACATATGTGTGCAATGTGCACAGCATTCACTGGAGTTGAGGTTGCAGCAAAGTAGGGTATAAACAGAGAAGAGAGAACATTCGAAGCCCTTTTCAAAATGGAAAACAATTGTAAAACAATATAAGTATAAATAATAAATAATATTAATAATTATACTAATGGTAAGGTATTCGTATAAATAGGACCTTGTACGTATATTGATGATAATTTTAAATTCTAAACATATAAACAATAAAAACTTAATCTCACAAGCAACGCAAAATCATTTGAAATATATCGGGGCGAATATTCAGAATCAGAATAGTAACAAAAGGTTATTTCTTGCATAGCTTCCTCCTTTCGCCCACAAGCATTGTTGGCTCTTACCGGGTCTTTTCGTACTTTGATTTCGATTTCTTTAGATATAATAAGCTACTCGTCTTTCTACCTCAGTAAAGACTCTTTAATTTAATCGGGAGTATACCGAGTACATATACTCTCTCCAAGTTTAATAGTTGCTCTGTTTGGATAGAATTCCCACCGCTAGATATTTGATTTTTCTTTTTATTTCTCAATAAATATGCAAAAAATATACAGCCGCATACGTATACGTACAGGATAGAATATGGGTCTGAACAAATGATCTCTAGATTAAATCGTTAACTTAACTTAGGCATAAATAGTTTATTAATTTAGCTATGCTATGAAGTATTGCTAGTGGGGAATCTCCTTCAGTAGCGTCGGTGGCGTCCGCGCAGCTGCTGCGTTATGTCGTTGGGCAGCCGACCCACGCTGCTCTGGGGCACCTGGTAGGAGGTGCGTCCGGAGTAGAAGGACCGCTCCCTGCTCTTGCCCGATCCCGAGCTGGCTGGGTGCCTGCCGCCGGTGTCCGTCAGCTGCAGCTGATGGGCCGACACGTCACTGCGCTTCTGGGCAAGCTGCAGTCCCGGAATCAAGCCATTGGCCAGCGTAGGCAGCTGAACATTCAGGTGATCCACATGGCGTCCACCGATGAAGGATCCCTGCACTGAGCCAGTGGCTGTCACAGGTGCCGGCGGCGCCAGGGGAGGGAACTGTGGCAGCTGCTGCTGTTGCTGTTGGTACGGCACGAAGATGTTGGGCGTCAGGTAGGGCTGCTGATTAGTCTGTATCGACGGACGAGCCTGCTGGTGGAACTGTTGCTGTTGCTGGAAGGGATTATGCTGCTGCTGTTGCTGCTGATACGAATGTGGCTGCTGCTGGTAGATGTTTGGTTGGTAAATGTTTTGCGAGGGCTGTTGGTATTGCTGCGTTATGTAGTTTGATTGCTGCTGAGGCTGCTGCTGACGGTGTACCTGCTGTTGCACTTGCACATGATGATGTTGGTGCTGTGGCACCTGCTGCAATTGCTGTTGCCCATAATGCTGCTGCTGTGCAGGCTGTCTCTGCACCTGTGCCTGTTGCTGCTGTTGCAGCGTTGTGGCGCCTGCAACACTGTTTGCGTTGCCCTGTCCGAACTTGCTGCTGAAGAAGTCGTTTAGCGAGACGTACGAGTTGCCCTGAGCGGCTTTGGGTGGCGCTTGGGTGGCCAGGGAGGCGATGATGTTGCTGGCGGAGTTCGGAGCAATCCGTTGTCCCTCGGCGCGGACAATCACAATTCCGGGTTGGGTGGGCAAGGCAGGCTGTGGCAGCTGCGACGGGCGTTGGGGTACTGTGAGACTGGATATGGCTGTGGAGCGGAAAAAGAGAGGGAATTAAACCGTGCCATACCCTCACCTTGAGGACTCCTCACCTGGTGCTGTGGGTGGCTTGCTGTAGCCAATGCTGTTTCTGCCGCTGCCGCTGCTACTCCTGCTGCCAATGGAGCTGGCCTTGGTCAGTGGACGGTGCTGCTGGGACTGGGCCGGACCCCTGGCCTGGACACTCTTGAAGTTCTGTAAGACGGATTCGTCAACAATGGCGCGCGTTAGCTTATCGAAGGAAAGGAAGCCAGAGGAGGGAGAAAGGCTCGAGGTGATGGATTGAGAGGAGGGAGGTGCAATGTCGCTGACTGTTTGTGTGGCGTATACGTGTGGGGTGAGTTTTTGGGTCTGCGGTGGGTTGAGTGGTGCCTGGGTGTAACCGTAGCCCGAGGCTATGGCGGAGATTTGCTGCGTCAGGGTGGACAGGGCAGGAGAGGAGGTGGTTCTGGGTGTGGTGTAGACTCGCGCGGTGGTTGGAGCCCGAGTTCTCGTGACTGGAGCCTGCGTCTTGAAGTTCGAATAGCGATTCTTTCCGCGATTCACCGATGCCGCTGCTGTGGGTCTGGGATAGCTGCTGGTCGTGGATGTGGCGCTGGTAATGGTGGTGCTGCTGCTGATGCTGCTGGAGGCTCGTGTTGCTGGCGTGTAGATGCGATTCCCGCGCTGCACTTGGAACCTCTGCAGATTGCTGTGGACACTCTCCCAGCTGGCCTTCCCGGTCTCGACCTTCGTTTCCCGATCAATGTGGCGCGCCGATAGCTTTTTGCTCGGCCCCTGCTCGGCCCCACCCCGCACATAGGACAAGGAGGAAGCTGTGGTAGTGGTTGCTTCTGTGGTGGCCGGCGCCTGGGTGGTCGGGGCCTTGGTTGTACTCCTCGTGCCCAACGACAGACGGGACAGACGCAAGCGGCTTGCTGCCAGACGTTCCAGGTAGCTGCGGGTGGGCATATTGGTGGTTCGTTGTGTCGTTGTGCTGGTCGTGCTGCGCACCACCGGCAGCGGACGAACGTTGGCGCGTCTCAAAGTGGAATTACCGCGATTCTGGGCGTAGCGCCGATAGCCACGAATCCGCTCCTGGGTGCTGCTGATCTCTGTAACCGTTTCCGTGGACGTGATCATTACGGGAGTGGTGCTGGTTGAGGTACTAGTTGTGGAGGGGCTGCTCTCTGCCAACTCAATTGTGTTGAGGACCTGTGTCTCCTCGTCGTGGGACGTCAGTTGCACACCAGCCAGCAGCAGCTTGGCGGCCTCCTGATGGACGCTCGACTTCTCGGCGGCCTCGGGACTTTCCTCGACCTGGACCAGGTCATCACTGAGGGGCAGGCTGGCGGTCAGGGCGGCTGCCTGGCCCAGGGATTCGATGGCGAGTGCAGGAGTCAGGATTGGTGGTTCCAGCAGGGTGAGTGGCACAGCAACAGTGCTTGAAGCGGTTTCTGCTGCCAATGTGGTGGTCTCAGCTTGCTCTACTTCTTCTGCCTCCTCCGCTGTGGGCAGGGTGGGGGCTATCAGCAGAGCTGGACTCTCTTCCGTTGTCGATGGGGTGGTGCTGGCGATTTTGGCAAACTTGTGCTTGTGCTCAGTGGATTTGAGATCTTCGGTGGGTATCTCATTGGGCTTTGGAGTGTAATTTGTGTGGTTTGTGTGGTTTGAGGTATACATATGTGGGTGAGGCATTGTTGAAGGCGATAGTTGATAGAGTAGCGAAATATATATAGATAGAGAGAGATAGAGAGATAGTAAGAGATAGATATGAATTAAAGAGATAGAAGAAATAGAGGAGCAGATTGCCAGATAGTTTCCGGGATTTTAGTGGATGATCCGTCTGCAACTCACCGTAAATCTCACTGTGCCCGGCGTCTGTTTGGGTTTGCTGTACACGTATGCCGAGGAGCTACCCTTGGAGCCATCTCCGTGCATGGCGAATCCGCGACTGAGGAACCTGAAGGGCTGCTTGATCTTGTGCGGAGCCATTGACTGGTAGCCGGAAATGGAGGGATCTACATCGGAGGAGACCTCGTCCAGCAGGTTGTTTATGTTGGAGACCAGATCCACTTGTGTGGCCTCGTCCTTGTTGCTCCGTATGTGCTTCATGTAGTCAGGGGCAAGGACCTCGCTCGAGGTCGACTCTGTGTCGGCCAAGACCTCCAGTCCCGCATTAACCCGCTCCGCAAAGTTCTTTTGCTTCTGGTAGTGATACTCACGCGGGTACTCGGCCACGATGTGGGCATTGGTGTGGTCGAACTGGATGCCCGGATCCGAGGAGAGCTCCCCCAGGCTGTTCACATAGATGCCCTCGCCGTCATCGTCAGAAGAGACGGAGGTAGAGATGGTCTCTAGCCCTGCTGCATTAAGAGGCTCACTTTTAATTTCCTCGCCCCGTCCTGCAGCAATTTGTGGTTCTTCGGCCTCCGCCGGATGGGTGAGTACTCCACTGACGCTGCTCAGATCCTTGCTCAGGCTCTGGTGCTGGTGATGGTGCTGCTGCTGTTGCTGCTGCTGCTGCTGCTGCTGTTGGGGAGAAGTCTGCGAATGTGTCTGGGTCTGTTGCAGGGCCTTCGTTATGGTCTTCATGGGGTACTCCATCATGTGGCGGACGCGCTCCATCATTTCGTGGGTACTTCCCACGGTATTCTCAGCATTCATGTCATAGTACCGCTCCGAGTCGTCGCAGTTCACGTTACGGTACCAGTCGCACACGAAGTTCTTCTGGCTGAACAGGGTTCCGTTGGGACAGAGGAAGCCGAAGCCCTGGGGGGATCTCGCTGTGTGGGCGCAGATGCGGAACGCCTGGCAGCGACTCTCCACGTCAGCATAGTAGCCTGTGAAGAAATCAGATTAGATCCCATTAGATCGGTGGTGTAGAGCGAGGGCTAGAGATGCCACTCACCTTCATGGCGGCCCTTGCACACGAAGCTCGTCTTGGGCGGGGCACTGAGGATGGGGTAGTCCAGGCCGGGCTCGCCGGGTATCGTGTGCCGCAGATCGAACTGCTGGTCCGTGTACTCGCTGGACTTGTCGGCGTCCTCGAAGTGCTCCCCGCTGCTGTGAGTCTGGCTCTGGCCCTGGCCCTGGGACGCCGCCAGTAGCAAGAGGAGCAGCCCCATCCACAGACAGGAGCTCTGCATGCTGAAAGTGGAGCTCGGATTAGCCGGCGCTTGCAACACCTCAAACGTTATTCATTAGGCTGATTGATAAACCATGAATCGGGGCAAACTCATTGATTAAAATGTTTGTCAAATTTGCATACGAATGAGAGCGGGACAATGGGGTATGGAGCCACGTAAGTGAGCGACCACCACGAGCCGACTGATTAGCATACGGATTGGGTAGAGGCGTGTCCGCTCTTTCACGTAACCAAAACGAGCGAATCGAGACCCAAACAAATGCCTTTTCCAGCCGGGGAGCAACTTTTGTGTGGCACTGTTGCGTGGGTCCATCAACGGTTCGAATTCGGACTCAAATGACAGTTAAGCCCGATAAATAAAACAATAAAAGGAAGCGAGACCTGACCCTGAAATAGCTGCCGAGATTTCCGTTCGATCTAGATGTTGTGCCTCTCGAAAAATTTTGAATATTTATGATCGATTTCGAATCACTTTCGATCTTAGTGCTCTGCCACTCAAGATAATTATGAATACCCATTTGAGATCGATTTTGAGTCAGTTTGGGTACGAGTGTTGGTCATTTCACTGATAATCCAGCGGCTCCATCAATCACCTGGCTGAGCAAACACAATTAATCACACTCGGGCCGCATTAGAATGTGACTAATTTCGAATTACCAAACGCTAATCAAATCTGAGCACCAAAAATATTCGAATCGCTTCCAGTTAAGCACTTGAGCAATCAATTCTCGGTGGGTTTGCAGCGGGACGCTTGGCATCGGTTGGACAGCCGCTGAGGTCACTTGATGTCATTATTTTGTTCCCAATGAAATGTGCTGACAGCAGATACAGATACAGATACATACGATTGCAACTGAATTAATGGCAGGTGGCAGAACTATTATTTTGACCATTGCTGTTCACGCAAATTGAAGCCTGCTCAAACGAAAGACTTAGGCAACGAACTTGCCAAACGAACACTTGGTCTTCAATTCACCTTCTTCAGTTGTGTTTACCCTGAAATATTACCCTTAATTATCTCCATGCATTGTTGTGTAAGGAAGCAACAAAGCACTTGAACCGCCATCATCCATCCAAACACTCAATGATTGATTTCGCTATGCCACATAAATAGTGCAGAAGCAGATCGAAGGCAATCAAAGCGAGCGAAAACCAGAGAAAAACTCTTCAGGTTTTAGAGAGCGGACCAAAGTTGGAGCTTTGTTCGGCTGACAAACAAATCGGCACTTAATTGTCTACCAGTTTGAAATGATAACTCAATCAAACGATTGTGCTTACATAAGATGGATGATGTAACAATTAGAAAACCAACAATAATTATAGCTTTGATAATTGCAGTGCTCGGTGGACAGTCCAACGACCTTCCCGCGAGTCAACAAACTGTAAGCTCTCCAGTTCTACATACGATTTCATAATGACTATCTAAGCGACATCTAATTGAATTTTAATGATCCACGGACAGATGCCAGAAGAAGCGCTGGAAAAAGTGCCAGTGCTCCACTCGCGTACTCCTCAATATGCAAATATCGACTGCAGCTGGGGAAGGGCCAGGGATAGGGACTTGGCCAAGTGCTACACTCATCTTTGGACAGCCTAGAGCTTCCACTTCCACTTTCAAGTTACAAAAACAATTTACAATTCGACAGCTTCAGGGTCATTATCAAGAGCAACGCAAAACTGAAAATCGAAACCGAAAACCGTACACCAAAAAAACAAACAACCGCCGACAACGAGGAAGCATCACAAGAAAATGTTTTACTTCTCATTGTTTTCAATGATCCATCAAAGAAAAAATTAAAATGCCAGACAAATGATGATTATAAGATGATGGGACCCGACCCCGAACAAGAAGCCACACTACGGAGTGGGGAGGGAAACTTTCAGATAACAGACTTTGCATTGAAAATCAAAACCCAAAACCCACAAAAAAGAGAATGGATAAACCCATCAAAGGCATTTTCAATGAGATGGAATACATATTTTCGCTGTAATTCAAATGCGTGGATCATTATATATTTTATTATGATCTCCGACTGAGTTTGCCTTTGCTGCAAATTAATTGGCAGCACGTTTTGTTGGGCCGAACCATAAATCTTCGCCAGGTATCACGAGAACGGGTTACCCCTAGTCGGGTATTTAATTATAGCAAATCGCTGACTATTTGGCGCCGACAAGCCCCTGACTCTCGAGTGTCATCCAGCTGAATTGATGGCTGGGATGTGGATGGGTAGAAGGATCTGCTGGTCACCGCCGCTGCTCTGCCACTCACTCATCTGAAGTGCCCGCATCTATGGAATTCGGCCTGAGTCTGGGTTCTACTTATGGTCAGATGACGTAAACGGAGTGCGTAACACGAGCTGAGAGTGAGCCACTTCAACGAGCGCCCAGCGTTCTGGGGAGATCCGTGAACTCTCATTCTGTATCCGCTTAGATATTCCGATTGGAGAGCTTTGGTGTTTGTTTTGTAAACATATCATTTGCAAATTTACAATCATTATTCCTACATCAAAGCGCCTCAAGATGTTTAAACGGTTTTGGGGAAATGTTCTTGAGAGGGGCTGTTAGATTGAGAATTACCTCGAGAATTGTAAGCCTCTTAGTTTTCAGTATTTTTATTCCATTTCTGTAACTTTGTTAACGACTCTCCATTTCGATTATAGGCTCTCAATATTCTCATCTTTGAACTTTGAAATGAGCATCGAATCTTTACTAAGCTTTCCCAGACTACTTCCTGTATTACTCATCCCAAAAACCCATAATTAATTATCAAAATTATTCATATTTTCTTTGCATTATTTCAGCGGACAAATCTTCAAATAAGTAGCTCCATAAAAGGCTTTATTTTTCGCTCACTACATATCTTCTAAGTAGCTCCCACTTAAGCGCACTGCATCATCTGCTCGTATGATCGTGGGGGTGTCTGATATTTGTCATTTTCAGCATTTGAATTTGATTTTATTAATCGCCGTTCGTTAGATGATTATTCGGGGTACTCTCCGTGGAGCCACATTTTTACCTTATTTATTTCCGAGTCAACGATTCCAAATGGACAAACTTGTATTTGATTTTCTTAATTTGGCACAACCGTCGTATGGGTTCTTTTCTTTTAATCAATATCCTATGGATGTACGCACACAAATACTTTCAGTATATAACTTCAAAAAACACAGTACTGAAGTCAGGCTAAAGCATTATCCTGTCGGTCGATGCGACTATATCCTTTATTCGAACTGGGGCTTAAGGAGCCGGCTACTGAGCGGAGCGGAGCCAGGTTAAACTGAACCGTTCGAGGCGCGATCTTGAACTGAACCTAAACATTCAATGTTAATCGAAATATTTTGGCCGCAAAAGAGTTTGAAGAGCGGCAGAGCCAGACCAAGACTCAGACCCAGACATAAGACCCAGACATTCGGACTCGGCCAGCCAGATAGCCCGAAATATACGCTGAAGAAGATACGTCTACAACAACAGAGACCCGATCGATTGCGTATGATGTTGCTGCGGTACCACCGGGAAACCGGTGACAACCTGCTGCTGCCGAAGTTTATGTTGATGATGATGATGATGATGATGCTGCTGCCAGCCTACATAACAGTAACAGTTGGAGTTCATAAAAATACTGAAAAACAACAAAAGAAAGGCCCAAGACCACTGTCAACTGTCTTCCTTAAGGGCGTGTGTGTGAATGGGAATTAAATCACAGTGAAAACTCCATAAAAACTAAAGGGTCCTCCCTATGACGAGAAACTTTGCCAGCACAAATACGGATAAAAGGAATCTTCTGCAGCTGTTGATTTTCGGTAGGTCTGAAAGAAATCCATTTTAAAAACAAACCGTCGGCCTTTAGATTGTTTTCACTGTACCGAAGAAGAATTGGCTTTCGTTTTCATTTGGGGCTCGGGTTCGGTTTCGATTTCGGGTTTCACACGGCTAAAGTGGCAGAAAAATGCGGCAGATCGGGTTCAAAAGCTCCCCAGATTCCTTGCATATGTATTTTCCCATAATTTATTGAGTAATCTTGGCCGAGGCTAAGAAAGTGGTCGAATAGAACGGGTAGGAGGGGTCTGGGACTTCCGCATATGAACCTAAGACCGAGTTTGAGTATCGTGTGACCCAAATCTGAAATTTTAATTAAACAAAAGCTCGATCAATTAACATTAAGCGCTGCTAAGCAGCTGCACTTGAAGCGCTTGGCTTCTTGGCCAAATGATTGATGGATGGAGCAGGGTTGGCGGTGTCATGTGAGCTTGGATCATTGGATCCGTGGATCCAGCGATTTGCAGATCCACGCATATCAAACGCGATGCTGTGCCTTCTACAAATTGGATTTTGAGCGCCATCCAACAAGCGGACGGACAAGCTCAAAAATTGTTCGCTGTGGCATCTGCCCCTGATCCGCTTTGGTTTTAATTCTTTTTTTTTTGCGCTAAACGTGTCGTACATCTGGCCAAATATTTGCCATGGCTGTGGCTCGACCGTGTTATAAGCCCAGCCGATTCGGGCCTGGCCAGCAACTGTGGCAACAACGGAATGGGGTCGGCCAGCTTTCAGTGCCACTGCCACCAGCCTATAAAAGTGCAACGCGAACGATTGCATCACCAGTTGATTGCGAGCAGAAAAATGATTCCCTGGACACTTGTTGCACTTGCGGCGGCTCTCAGCGCTGCCATGCTGTTGCCCCAACCCTCCTGGGCCAGTCCCCTCGGTGGCGACGACGACACCGTGGACAGGCCCAACATCGACTACCCGGCCCTCTTCAAGGCGTTCCTCGACATGGGTAATGCCATCTTCGGTACCTGGGCCCCCGTGGGCTTCCGGGAGGAGTTGGACGTGCAGCGGGCCTCGTTTTATGGATAGGCTATATCTCACTTTCTTTCTATAAAGATGTTGCATAACTGTCGCATGCTGCAGCAATAAATATACCCAGAAACCGAAAGAAAGGTGTGGGGGATAGAAACAACTTTTTAATTATGCACGCTTCCCTTTTGGCCATAACACCCATCATTACCACCACGTTAGATGTCCCCTTTTTTTTGCCAGAGCTCACACCCTTGCACAGGGCATTGCTACTTTTCCCAGATATTTGCCAAGTATTTATTAAAAAACAAAAAGCATAAAATAAACTACAAATTTCAAATAATTGCACTCACTATTTACTGAAAGAGATAGAGTCGATAGAGATATTGATTCTCTCTCTGTCGCATTTGAATAGTTGGTAAGCCAAAGCTTCTTATCACGCTTAAAATTTCAGGAAAGAACTTCAAAAGATCTCATCCCAAGAGTATTTCCCCACTCGGTGACAGTATCTTCTTTGTTTGTCTTCAACTTGGCCGTTGGCTGGGTGTTATCTCCGAACATGACACTTCATATGTTTCTTTCATTGGCAAATTAGTTATTTCTTGACAAATCCGCTGAGGCAAAGACAAAAAGTTAATAAATCGATAGATAAAGTAGAAGCAGACACAGGCTGCCTGCCATTCGACATTGTTGGGCATCGATCAATTTGACTAATCATATTTATAGACGCACGTTCAAAATCCCCAATCCCATTCGATTTTATGCAAAACAACTCCTACGAAAATAATCATCATTATGCAAGCCGAAAAGCCGAAGAGCCAACAAGCAGTCAAGCACTTGTCCGTCCGAAGCAATTGATTGAATCAATGGATGATAAACGGCCTGCTGACTTGAATAGGGGGCGGGCGCTGCTGGGGGAGGCAATCAAAATAATCATCTAGCCAAATTCTTTCATTTCGATTTCAATTATTTGGCATAATAAATGAAGCAAACAATTTGTCTGCGGCTCGCTCCCAAGTGTTTCCTTTGTGCCGCTTGGCTCAAGTGTTTTTCCTCCATAAATTAAGTAATCCAATTGTTGAAGCCATTCATCATGCTCCACTATAGATACATATATACAATCTATCACAAAAGTACCTTTATATAAATATCTATTCAAATTTGGCTATTTCACCTGCGGCCCATGCGGGCTCGCCGCGTTCGTGGAAGCGCCAAAGATTTACTTCCTGCACGTGTCATATATATTATCGAGTCGCCGTATCATCATTCGGCTCCGGCCTTAATTGTCGGTTATCGTGCTTGTCAAGAAAAGATGTGCCGGCTAAACTATTATTAAAACTAAATTTGCCAACTCAGGGCCCAAGAACGTGATATACTTCGGCAACAAAACAATATCTGTGGCTGTTGAAGCTTGAACCGGATTATCCCGAACAAACTTATGCTTACTCACGTGCCATCTGACACTGCATAGAATTTCCCTCTAATCCGACTTTAATTGAATGCAAATCCTATCCCACAAGCTCAGAGGAAGAGGCAAATCAGAGGCATCCATCCATCAGTGATGTGATGATCAAACCCAGACTTTAATTTGATTACGAGGTGGGGAACATACACATTTGTATATCGAATATACGTATACAAATATAAATGTTCGATTCACGGGAGCACGCAACGGAACAGTGGAACAGTGGAGCGGTAATCATCATTAGTTGGGTCCAATCATTTGTTTCCCGTTTAAACACTGAGCTTAACATAAAAATTAGCCAGAAATTCCCACAGAGATAGGCAGCGCCATGCCCGAAGACGGATGGGCGTTTGCTTCTAAATGCATGTCAAACATCACATTACTCAAAATGTTTTCAGAAAGTATTTGAATAAATCAAAATGAACACACTCTAAGAAACACACACCTGGAAATGTTATAATCAAGCGACGCGAACATAAGAAGCTGAAGAAATACCGGGTTTCACTTTCATTTGCCTCCAAATTCCCCCCCGAAATTCCCCAATATCGCTTTCAATTTATATAAATTTTGTGGAAATTATGTAAGTAAATGCTTGATTAGAGGCAAGCATTTCCAAAATCAAATTACTTCCATTGGTTCGCTTAATTACCGGAGCCCGAAATACCTGTAAGGCTCTGTAAACCGGGCGGAGTTCCATTTCCGTAGCCGCCAGAAAATTCCGAAAAAATCAAAGTAAATATGGTCAAAATTCAAATCAAACGCCATTACATCACATCAACACACTCGTATATGCAGATTCGGAGATGCCGGGGCCCCGGCGTCTGACAAACACATGTTAATTTCCACTCATCTTTTCCCGCCTGTCTTGTTTCCCCTTTGGGGACCCCATTCCACTCTATTCGATTCCATTCCATTTCTTTCTACGGTCCGCTCCGCTGCTCATATTATTGATTTCTTTTGGCAAGCAAGATTTCATAATCACACGGCGATGCTGCTGCCACTACCGATGCCGGATTATTATCAGCGCCATAAATTAATCAGAGGCACGGAGGAGCACAGGTCGCGCATCATCTCCATCTCCCATCCCATCCCGCAAGAAATGCATATGCAAATGGGTATGGGAATGGGCCTGGACTGAAACACTTTGATTTTACCGGGCAGGGAGCTGAACTTGGAGCAACTTGGGGCAGGTTGTGTGCAAGCGAGGCATTAATTTAATTTTATGTATTTATTATGCATTTTTTGTTTTCCTTTTGGTTTTAATCGCGCGATTGCCTCAAACTAGCCAAATGCCAGCGGAGAAAGTGCAGACGGAGCCTGCAGACGCACCCAACCCAGCCGAACCCAGCCCAGCCCAACCGAACCCAATGCAGAACCGATGGAGAACTCCCTCCGGCATTCTCCTCCATCTATCATAGTTTTCCGCAATTCCCCAACAATTTTGCATAAGTATCTGTCATCGATTAGTCAGAGCTCCAGCTGTCGGCATATTATAATCTGATTTGATTTGGGTATTTAAACCGTTTACAGTTTTTGATTCGGGATTGCGAAATGGTTTTCCGTTTTTGCCAAATTAACAAACGTTTATGTATTTTACATGTTTATACCCTTCGTCTTCGCCCTCCCGCGAGATCTCGTCAGCATTTTGATTGTGAATTTAGAAAATACTCGTATATTTATCACTAACTTTTATGAGATTTTATATAAGATGCCTATTTGGGTTTTCTGGCGACGCTGTTGTGGCATATTATACCACATATCTCAACAAATATTTTCAGCGTAGGGCTGGGTAGGGCAGGGACGGGCCTGAGGCGGGGTCCATAAATTTCTTTATGATGCCTATAATCATATAAATCTATACAGTTTTGGCTTGATCGATGATTAATGTCAAATTTGCGGGTCTGTTACGAGCTTCGACTGGTATTTCGGATGTGAACACGATGCTCATCGAATGTCAGCAGTGAGAACGCCCTTTTCGAATATCTGTGAGTGTTAATAAGTTGTGGCCT
Source organism: Drosophila miranda (assembly GCF_003369915.1). NCBI lineage: Eukaryota > Metazoa > Arthropoda > Insecta > Diptera > Drosophilidae > Drosophila > Drosophila miranda. The sequence goes on along the minus strand of NC_046676.1, from coordinate 8,936,881 downwards.
ACATTACAGAAGTGGTTAATGAAATCCAATAATCAATTTTTGGATATCCTCGACAAAAACAACATTGCCATGGCATTATACTACAGTTCTGGCTGAAGATCGTTACGTTTGTTGGTAGATCAGACAGTGAACAAGAATGTACATACATAGCTTATGGGATGGAACAGACTTTCTTTTTGCAACCTCTGATCGATTCGATTCGATCCATCAAAGAGTATGTTCTATCTTTATATCAATGTTTATTCAAGAAATTAAATTTACATAGTTTCATTGTTGTTTGTATGCTTTAACATGGTTGTATGTAGAAGTACGCTCACGTTACGAATAGAAGACACGGCTAACAATTTTCTCTGTCGGAGTGTGAGTGTGTGTGTGTGTGGGGACAGGCTTAGGACTAATAAATGTGTATTCTCTTCATATTCTCATTCGATTACTTTATTTGGTGCTAATGAACAGGTCTTTACTCGTTGTTGTTTAAGTTAAATATACCTCTCTTTAAGGTTAATAATTCTAATCAATTTTGTGAAGACTTTGCAAAGCGGATTCCATTCCAATGATATTCATCATTTGTGATGTTGTTTTGCAAAGTCTTCCAACAAAATGAACAATTGGTGTGTGTATTTATGGAGGAGCACAATGTCTCTTGCTGTGTGATAGTGTGTACTGATCGTTTATCTATACATTTAATACTGGGTTCGACGCTTCCTTTCACATGGTTACAGTTCGCTTACGCTTATGTTAGGTTCGCGGTTGCTTAGACAAAATACATTTTACATAATGCAACACAACGCTTAATAATCCGGTGCTGTTTACGATACAAAGACAAGTGACAGGGACACAAAGGAGGATAACGATTAAGACTATGGTAATCAAAATTTCCATCTATGTGAGGGGGGCGTTTGTGTAAAGGGAATCGGTATATTCCTATGTAAAAACGGATACAAAGATAAGCAAAGAATAGTGGGGGAAAAAACATATATGAGGCTAACAAACACTATTCATTATTCATAAAGATGTTCAGCTTTTGGTTCGCACATATGCTCGAATGTAACAAAAACTGAACATTTACAAAAATTGGCCATTTAAACATTTAGAATTATAATTATAACGATTATGTAAATTGTATTTTATTTGATAAGATTGAACGCAAACGTCCATCCTGTCCACATCATATGCTGCCAGCCACAAATTCCAAGCAATCTAGCATTCAATTTGCAAAATCTCTCAATTCCGTTCGATTTGGCATTTAGCAAGTTGAAATGTTTGCCTGAAATTTGTTAACATTGCTGACAAGCATAGGGGATGTGACATTCCATTTATCGATGCTTAGGACTACTACTTAACTATGATATATAATGTATAATAGATTCATTATTCGACGAGTTTCATCAAGCATCTGACCACAAGCGGTACGTATATGGAGTGCTTCGAAAAATAAATCAAAACTTCTCTCTGATTTCCGCAACTCTCTCTTCATGGAAATCCTTCTAGTTCTCTCATTTTGAATTTATTTTTAAAAGCGTCTGCCGCATGCAGCGAACGGGTATCTATAAACCGTTGTTCATCAATTCAATTCAAGTGGTAAATGGGCTTCAACATCAGCTTTAACCTTAAGTTTATATACTGTAAGCAGGTGCATACAATATTTAGTGGGGGTCGGGTCTCTTTAAGGCTAGTTATTGTTCAATTCTCAACTCGGAGGATAGACATGGACGACTATCCGTTCTGGTCTGCTCAGTGTATCTGTTCGAATTAGTTACATTCAGTTCTTTGCTTCGTTCATCAATTCTCAACAACAAATAAATAAAATAATAACACCAGTTTGGTTGCAAAAGTTGCACATAAATAAATAAATAGGTATTAACTAATAATTTGCTATTTCAAAAGGTAGGGTTTCTTGCATTGTTTCTCGTTTTTCTCTTTTTTTTTTTGTGTTTTTTTGAATTTGCACACAGCTTGGTTTTTGGATTTTGTTTAGGTTTGCTTTGTGGACGGGTATTTCTTTCGTTTTTTGCTCTTGCTTTTGCTTCTCTTCTTGCATATGTGCAACAACAAAAATTGCAGTTAAAAGGGAATTTAAATTGATTAGAGTTACTTTTTGGCATTGTTGAGGCCCAGTTCGCTGAGGATTTTTAAGGCATTGCGCGCAGCGTCGTTCTGCGACTCGTCGGAGCTCTTGCCAACGCCATGGCAGATCTGCGGCGGGTTCGTCGAGAGCGTCACAATCGTGAGGAACTCATTGTGGTTTCCCTTGGGATAGTCCGAGAAATTAACCTGCAAAATCAATAATTAATATTTGCGTTACGATTTCCCGAATGATCTACTGATCCCACTATTCATACCTCAAATTCAAACAATTTGCTTAGGTACAGAAGCTGCTCCTTCATGTGTACGGCTGCGGATGAACTACTGCTGGCAGCGGTATTGCTGCTATTGCTGCTCACGCCACTCGTGTTGCTCCCCGTCGATGTATTCAGCGTACTTTCGGCGGCTGCCTCATTGGGTTGTGGCTCGCTGCTGCTGCTGCTGTCGTCTGTCCTTGTGGTCGTTGTCTCCTTGTTGGCTTCCTCTTCCTCCTCCTTGGTATCTTCGCTGTCCTTGACAATAATCATTGGATCCACTTTCCTTTTGGGTGCTATTGGGAAAGAAGAAGGGCTGAATCTATGCTGCCAGGAGGAAACAGGGGGAATGCACTCACGTCTCTTGTGCTGGCGTAGAATCAGGATGCCTGGCATGGGGCCCACTGGCGTTGAGACCATCGGAATATCCGTTTCTGCAATGGCTTCAATTACTGGCGCTGATGTCGCTGTGGCAGTTGCTATTTCTGTTGGATTGCTATCGATTGTGGACTCCTGTGACTCCTGGACTGCGTTCCTATGCTCATCCGATTCCAGTAATTCTAACAGGGCTGCAAACAGAATTCAGTTACATTGATGGTAGAAGGAGACAATCATGAACATACCCTGCGCTGCACTGCGCTTGGCCAGCTTCTTGCTGTTGCCCGTTCCTCGGGCTGTGGTTCCGCTGGCCGACACCTCCATGACGAACTCGCGCCGCCTGGAGGCTTCGTTGCCGTTCTTCGCTATCAGTTCGAAAATGGGCTCCTTCTCCTTGCGCGTCTGCTGCAGCTGGATGAGCTTCGTTATGGGGTTCTCGGCATCGTCCAGCTCCACAGGTCTGATGGCGACATTGAGTCGCTTCCGCCGTTCCGGCTTTGCCATGGAGACCACGTCCGATAGCGAAATGGTTGTGCCACCTCCATTGCCGTTCGACCCATTTTTGCCAGGTGTCTTTACCTTGATGCGCCTTACTGGCGTCTGCTTGGTGGGCGTGAGTGGCGGCAGCTTCTGCAATTCTGTGAGCATCTTTTCGGCCGACCGCTTCTTCGACACCTTCTTGCCGTTGCCCTCTCCCTCGGTGACGATGCTACCCACGACGCAGGCCGTGATGAAGTTCTTCATGTGGGCCGGTCCATCCTCGCGCAGCACCTTGAAGTGAACAGTCATGTTGCGCTTGATGCCGATCTCGTGCACCTGAGAGATGGGCGACTTTTTGTCGCCCTCGTCCATAGAGTCGTCGAGCGCCTCCTCTGACGCTGAGCTGGCCTGCGTCTTGAGCACCTGCAGAGCCCTTGCCGCCGCATCGTGCTTGGCCTGCTGCAGCGTGCGTCCGATCCCCACGAATTTCTGCTTTCCCACGTACAAGGTGATCTTGCTGGGCGTGGGTGGAATCGGGGCGTAGGGCATATTTGGCCCGTGGATCATGTGAGGCCCTAGCGGCGGCACCATCGTATATCGTGACGCATATTTGGGCCCATAAACCCGCTGGGGATTATAAAAGCCATGTGGATGCATGGGCGGGGAAGGAATGGGCACGAAACTGTGGCCATGTCGTGCAGGGCGCAGGGCGAAGGGAGGTGGCAGTGGCTGAGGCATGGGCTGTTGCATCCCTGGCGGTGGTGTGGGCAAAAGGGAGCCCCCTCCGAACTCCGACGGCATTAGCGGATCGGTGGGCTGCATCTGTGTGGGGTCCATCAGGTAGTAGGTGCGCTGCCCCAGCTTCATGGCCAGCGCATTCAGCTCAACGGTGGGTGTGATGTGGGTGCGTGTGGTGCTGGCTTCTTCGCTGCGGCGTATCTTCGGAGGCGGATGCTTGTACTTGGTCTCCTCGATGGCCCTGGAGGCGGCCATGTGCTGGGCCTTCTTTATCTTGAACCCGTCCGCCGAATACTCCTCATCGCCCAACTTCAAGGTGACCGTGAAGGTCTTGCAGTGGGCCGGTCCCCGTTCGCCCGTCAGCCGGTACTGGTGGGTGATCTTGTTGTATCTGGCAAGTTCGTTGACCAGGCACATGGGCGTCTTGTCCTTGCCACTGCGTCCCGAGCTGCTGTCCTCGTTGGGCAGCGTGCCTGTCGCATCGATGTGCTCTGTGCTGCTGAAGTTATTTACTGTTGGCGCTCCCGTCTCCGTTGTGCTTTGCTCCACATTCGGCTGCTCCAGCTGCGGCAACTCCTCCAAACATGTGGATTCCGTAGCTCCCGGTAGGATGCTGCTATTCACACCTTCTGGAAGCTCTGCTGTTGGTGCTGGTGCTGGTACTGCTGCCACTACCACTGCCTCGGGGACCATTGCTGGGGCCATGACTGGTGCGACTTTGGCATTGCGATATGTTGTCTGTAGGATGGCCTTGGGGGCATAGCCGTTGCTGGTGCCACTGTTGGGGATGTAGTGGCCGCCACTGTTGTTGTTGTACTTGGAGGGCGGCTTGGGCTGGCTCATTTGGTAGTAGTGGGGCGGATGGGCTGCATAGCTGCCGATGTGGGTGGCCATGTGGTGCGGCGGCGGCGGAGGAGGCGGCAGCGGATTGTACGAGAGAGCGGCCGGATTGCCAACCAGAGGGTTGTAGGCCTGCGGCAGAGGCTGGTTGCATTTACCCACGTGCCCGTTACTGGAGCTGAGATGCTGATGCTGCTGCCGGATCTTTTGCATTTGGTTGTTGTTGCTGCTGCTGCTGATGTTGCTGTTGTGGTGATAGGCAGGTCCAGCCGCCACGGCAACGGCGGCAGGATTCGGCGACGTCTGCTGCTGCTGTGCGTGTAGATGGTGATGATTCAGTCTTCAAACGAGAAAGAAATTGAAGATCGGTTAATCGAACGAATGGAAGCTAGCTGAAGCCCTGGCGGGCATGGAACGCGATGGCTTTGCGGTTAAGTCAGCAAACAATGCATGGCAAAAGGATTAGAGAGGCAATGAAGAATGCTGATGGACAAAAGTACATCGACTGACATCTGGGAAAAACAAAAACACCAACACGCAGTCCGTCCCAACGTCCATTTCTGATGCTGCCTCCTCACCCCAGTTCAAGTCCTGCCCCTTTTGCACTGTTGTTGTTGGTGGTGCTGCTGCTGCAGAGGACAACAGACAACAGCGGTGAGGCAGAACAATAGGCGAAATCCTAACAAAGCACAAAAGCCGCATTCTCTTTTACGCATCGTGTCATTTTTCGCCAACTGTCAGTTTCAATTGAGACGCACCTACCGCGACACCCTGACATCCTTTCGCAATTGGGCATTTGAGGGGCCATCAGGGACGGCCCTAGCCTCAGCCTCAGCCTCTGCCTCAGCACCACAAATCATGGGCCTAACTGCCACACAGGCACAGACACAGGCACAGACACAATGCTGATCAGTTTCACACAAGACACGGACAAATTTCGACAATTTTTAATCGCTAAATCAGTTCGGAACGAAAAAGACTTCAAATTAACATTGATATGGACAATTAGAGATAAAGATCGGCTGTACTGGGACGCAGCAGATAACCCTTAGATAGGATTCATCAGGCATCTTTTGAAACCACTCACAAATGGTTACCAATTCAATATTTAAAATGTATTAAAGGATATATGTGAATACCTTTTGAGGTATCGGGAAATCACTTATTCAGGGAAACCTTGACACTTTCACAGTATCAAAACCAAAACCAACTGTTGCGTTAGACAGTGGCATTTTGGCTTAACAGAACTTCAATTGAAAGGATCTTTTTCTACTGTTTTCACCTCTTACTCGACATGGACTTGCGAATTTCATGACGTACTGAAATGTACGCTAAGAACTGTGACCGTTAACGCGCTGTTTCCCGTAAATTCATGAGCGAGCGATCCGAGTGCCAGGCAAAACGCAACTGAAGAAAGGACGAAAAGTTCAGTTGAAGTTGAGGCAAAACATATGATCGGTAAGAATACAAAGACGAAGGGAGACCAGAAAGCGATCCGAGAAATCCGAACGATCCTCACGAACGTCAAGGATAATTGCAGCCCAGTCGCTGCTGCTCCTGCTCCTGCTCAAACCCGTTATCAAGCGGAAGTCATGCTGAGCACGAAAGAACAAAGAGCCACTGAAATTATAATTTATGAGTTGAGAAAATGGGATGATGAGTCTCACACCGATTGTCAGTGACAGGAATTAACATAATTGCCGCATCGCATAAAGCCTAGACTTGCCGGCAGGGCGATGCGAGGCGAGGCAAGCAGCAACGCTGCTGGGGCCGATCAAGGGTTGGATCTCAGATAGTTCCAACTTGAACTCTAGCTCAGAATGTTTACCGTGGATGATGATGATCGCGGTGTGGAGCCGGCTGCTGTTGTTGCTGCATCTGGGGAGCGCCGGCCATTGATGCCGCGGCTGCCAGATGCTGCTCCAAGCTTGGATGCATCTGCATGTGAGTGTGGCCGTGAGTGTGGTGATGGGCGCGTATGTGGGGCGCCGGTCTGGCGGTGTGCACATTGTGCTGCATGTTGGGGCTGGGTTTCCGTCGGGAGATCCTCAGAGAGCGATGCTAGCGATTCTAGCGGGATGAGCGAGTGCAGCTGCAATAGAGGTAACATTTTTCATGAGATACGCAGGGACAAAGCAATGTTTTTATAGGGGAGAGGTGTCTCTTTGTTTGGCAATTGTGCAGACCTTCAGCAAAAATGGAAAACAACGTGCTGCCTGTAGCTGCATTGACACTGCATGCATGCAAATGCAGCGGCAGCCACGACACCAAAACGACGGCGGCGATGTGCCTAAATCAAATTGTGACAGGCTACGGCTAGGACTCGAGCTCGGGGTCGGGGTCGGGCTAGGGGTGGAGACGGTGGTAGCGGCAGTGGTTGAGGCGCTGCCAAGCAACCACCGTTTCTTAAACTTAAGAGCATTCGAAGCTGCTCGCCTGCCTGCCAGCCTTTCTGCCCATTGATCGATTTACGTGCAGCAATCTTGCCGACTTTGTTGCACTTTTCTAGTTTTGTGGTAGTTCTGTTGCTGCAGAAATTGGATAAAATGCAGCTGCATTTTGGAATTCGATTCGAAATCAGGTTCCAGGCAGGATCAGGATCACTTCCTTTTTAACGTGCATTGAACTGTTAATTTCGAAGTCGGAATCCGAATCGTATTCGGAATCGAATTCGGACAAACGACAGACTGAACGAACCCCCTCTGCTGATCGAATGCAGACGCCGCTGATCATATGGCATAACAATTTGCCGAGAACGATAAACTACAACCACAACATACCTTCTGTCGCAGCGGGCAATGATGTATTTTTGTACTTTACTTGCTCCCCGTCTGCAAAAGGCAAACACGAACGCACTTTATTGAGCACAAACACTCCTCCAATCGATTGGAGAGCTATATCGGGTGAATTATTAAGATTAACGACGCGGACTACGGTTGCTACTGGCCCCTGTTAAGCTGTTTTCATTCACAACTTTAAAAAACACTTTAGAACTACTTTAACACTTAAATTAAATTGATAAACACTTGGGCTGCGGATGAAACTCGAAAAATAATGGCATCAGTGTGACCGCGCATATTCGGACAAGGCCCTCAGAAATATACCGAAATATACCGTCTCATTTGAAAAATATACCGTAAATATACTGACGAATGAAAGTTCTATTGTACATATTCCTCGTTTTCTATCTTCCGTGGAATATAACTAATTAAATATAACCCTCAGCGCTGCCCACATAATTTTATCCAATTAATGCATCAATTTTCTACACAATTGGTTTGTTTTTAGTCCTTGCTTTTATTGTATTTATTGTAAAAAAAGGTTTAAACGAAAAAGTTCAACAAAAAAAGAGTCGCAATGTTGCTGGTATTTGAAGACATGATGCGTGTATAGGCATTTTTATACCCCATTTCGCTCATTTTATATGAAAATTAAACGTGATTTATAAAGACCTTTTCTCAATTTGATATTCTTTAGACATATTCAAGTACATTATTAGTATCTTGTGTATATTTATCTCGATCCTGATACCTACTGAGCCTTGGAAGACAAACATTTTCTCAATTCTATAACATCCATTTTCCCCAGGGTATGTGTGCATGGAATTAGCAACATGTATGTGTATGGAATGGGACTCATGTTGTCAATCGGGCCATTACCGATTTAAAAAAAACAACCAATTCCTAATTTTCTTTCTTCCGTTGAATAATACTATCTATATAGATAATTTAGCCATGCCCACGTAAATTTATCCGATCAATTAATCAATTTTCTACTTGACTGACTTGTTTTAAATACTCTTATTTTATTAGATTGTGTCTAAAAAACGCTTTATCGAAAAAGGTCAAACAAATAGAACGAAGGTGAGTAATTGTTTCTAATGCTAAATTTTGATATTCCGTTGAATATTACTGGCTAAGCTCAGCTCTGCCCACATAGTTTTATCCCGTTGATGCATACATTTTCTACAAGATTAACTACTTTTAAGTACTCTCGTTTTTTGTATTTTAACTAAAACTAGGTTTAAAAAAAACGTTCAACAAAAAAACAGTCGCATTCTTGTCACTTCAATGTTGCAGGTATTTGAAGACTTGTTGCTTATCAACCGGAGTATGGCTTTTGTATACTCTATTTCGTTAATTTACTGTGAAGATAATTTGTTCGAAACTGTTTTTAAAACGTTATTAATAAAGAAATTTTCTCAAATTGATATGTTTTAGATGTATTCATTCATTTGATTAGTTTCCTGTATATAAATGCTGATCGCGATACTCATTCTTGGTCTCCATAAGAAGACAATAAAGTGCAATATATCGTTGTGATAGCTTTAAAACAAAGACTGACTAGTTTCTGCATATATTGTAGCCTAAGATGACAAAAATTTCCGCAATTCTATAATATTCTTTTCCCTAGGGTATGCAGAAATGACAATGAAAATTGTATGTATGATTTAAAATTGTATATTTGAAAACATTGAACAGTCGTTGTGCGAATCGTTTATTTCAAAAATACTTTCAATATAAAAACATAAATTAATAATGAGAGATGACGTTCTAGGAAGTTGGTGCATTTACAAAAGCACCCGCGAAAAGGATGTTCTTCTTGTTCCAGATGACGTACAGGAACGGGCGATCAGCTTGGAACTGCAATGGGAATGTCATCATGCGAGTCATCATGATCATTCCAGTGGCTGCAGCAGCCTCCGTGCCCTCCTCATTGACTTCAATTGTGGCCTTGTGCAATACCTTTGACACAAACACACCTTCGGGAGATTCCAGCAAATTGTTGAACTCGGCGCTTTCCGTAAACATTTTCTTTATGCCAAGCTGAAAAGTACAGAGAAGTATGAAGCATATGTTGAATAAATAATAAATGAGGTCATCTTCCGCTAAAGGGTATACGATCGATAAGATAGACCCAACCGATTGCAACTACAAATAATTATATAACCGTGGAATGGAGTCGTGATACATGATCTTAGACACGAACCGCAGGCTGCGTCAATATGTATTGATCACCACAACATCGAAGGTTATCTGAGACGTTTTAAGCCGATAAGCTACTAAAAATATTCTCTCGAGATAAGACTCCCATAAATACAATACTTCAAAAGTATTCCATTTATCGGGGGCGGTGGTATGGTATGCAACGTGTCATAAAGCAGGTTCTATTTTAGTTACTTTACTTCCTCTGCACTCACCTCTTTCAACTTGTCGCCCAGCTCGAGAGAGTAGTCAACTTTGAACTTTGGGAACTTGACTTGCACCTCCTCGACGTCCAGTTTGTCGGCCAAATCGACCAGGTTCACTGACTTTAGTTTTTCGGCCAAGGCCTTCAGGCCAGTGCGTTCCTGTGGCAACAGCACAAACATGGACAAATCGGAGTCCTTGTACGGCATATCCAAGGCTGTGCAGCCCAAGTCCTCAAAGAAGCCGTAGCCGAATTTGGCCTTCTGATTCATGTAATTGACTTTAACGGCCTCCTCTTCGCCCACAAAGAAATCGTCCTCCGCGGTGCCTTGCTCGTTGAATTTGTGGGTCCAGCTGCCCTTGAAGTGGAGGGCGTTCAGAAGGACAAGGCGTGTATTGTCCGAGAAACTGTCGGCGTTAACCAGCTCCGTTATCTTGCCCTGTGTCTTGGCATTGACCCAACTGTTAATGGCCTGAGCAGCTGCATCGCTGAGAGCAAAGTTGATGGACTCCGCCTCGGAGTGGTAGTGCTCCTTGATGGCCTCCGCATAGGACTGCTTCAGCTGCTTGCCCTCTTGCACGTACAACTTATTGGCGACGCTCAGGAGGCTGCTGTTCTTGTACTGCTCCAGCACAAACTGAAAGGTTTGCCCCACCTCAGGGGGGAAGTTGGACACGAAATGCAATGCCTTGGCGATCTCATCGGCGGTCTCACCCTGGGCACCGGCAAAGGCCAGAGCAATGCAGGCCTGGATGGAGAAGGGCGAGAATACGATGTTCTCCTTGACGCCACCTGCGGCCAGCAGTTGGAACAGCTCACTGGTGAAGCGGGCACCGCCACGCGCAAATTCCAAATTGAAGTCGAACATATTGTCTAATGATTGCTGTCTATTTGTGGGTGTACGTGCTGCGTAATCACGAAATAGATTATTTCTACTTGTTTTCTCTTCCAACGTTTGCGTCCAACACTTACCGCTGTCTACACTGAAATGCCATTAAAGCCGTTTGGGGGCGCAAGAAAAGTGAAAACAAACAGCCATCCGGCTCTGCCTATACGGGTGACTCACCCGCATCTAACTGAAGGGGCGGCGGCGTCACCTGCCACTAGTTGATCATTTTGCTTTAAGGGGGTTTATTTCGGATGCCCTTAGTAATGCCAACTTAAAATAAGGGCCAGGAAATCTAGGAAATCCCAAAAAAGCCATTGGCATAGGATGCATCAGGTTGTGGGAAAAAAGAACCCGATAAAATTGAAAATAAATAAATAAACAGCTGTTCTGTCGTGAAATAAAATCTAGAGATGGCAATATGGCAGCACGTACTTCGAAATTCATTGCTTCTTCTACACACGTCCCTAATCCTACAGCTTTGTACGATTCGATTTCAAAAGGTCCACCACTAGGCGTACACGCATCGTTTCTTTTGATACCCTTTCAGACGATATGTATATTAAAATAGGTCAGTTGTTTGTAACGCACAGATTCGCAGATTAATTACCGGATCAGCCTATTATATAATATAGTAACGAACTATAGAGGATGTGCTGGGTGGATGATGGCGATAGGCTTATTGCTCGTAAAAATGTAAGGGTATATAAAATTCGGCTTTGGTTTTGATAGCGTGTTTGACGTTCTCGCACATTCGTAATATTATCATCGTTAGTTTGCGTTTTATGTCTCAGTATATATACATATGTTTCTCCTGCTTTGCTCGCATTCTAAAAATTATTTCACAGCTAACAGCACAAGAAAATTCAATATTAAAACAAAATGTGCTGTCTCATAGATTGTTTGTTGTGCCCAAGTGTACTGTGGGCGGCCCTAATCGGCGGTGCCATCTATTTCCTAAAGTAAGTCGATCAACTATCATTTCCCACAAGAGGTTTGCATGAAGTTATGAAATTTGGTTATGACTGTGTGGAATGCCACCTGTCGATACCATATGTCTGGATTTATATTGATAATGTTTGACCTTCAGGGATTACATGCAAGGTGGGCAATTCAAGAAGGACACCGATGAGACGGGCAAGGTATTCATTGTGACTGGAGCCAACACCGGCATCGGCAAGGAAACGGTGCGGGAGATAGCCAAGCGGGGGGGAACGGTTTACATGGCATGTCGGGATATGAACAGATGCGAACAGGCGCGTCTGGAAATCGTTAAGGAGACCAACAATAGCAACATTTTCTCTAGAGTGTTAGATTTGAGTTCGCTGGACTCCGTCCGGGAATTCGTTGCTGGGTGAGCTCATTTGAAAAGAAATCAAAACGATGTCTTATAAGTCTCCTCCCCATTAGATTCAAGAAGGAGCAGGATAAACTCCATGTCCTCATCAACAATGCCGGAGTTATGCGCTGTCCCAAAGCATTGACGAAGGATGGCTTTGAAATGCAATTGGGCGTGAATCACATTGGCCACTTTCTGCTCACAAATTTGCTGCTGGACGTCCTGAAGGTATTAACGGGTCCAATAGATTTCTCAAAGATGATTCTTAACCACTATAATTGTTTTAGAAATCGGCCCCTAGTCGCATTGTCGTCGTTTCTAGCTTGGCACACACGCGTGGGGCCATCAACGTAGACGACTTGAATAGCGAAAAGTCGTACAGTGAGGCCGATGCCTATAGCCAGAGCAAATTGGCCAACGTCCTTTTCACCCGCGAGCTGGCCAGCCGTTTGAAGGGAACTGGAGTCACTGTTAATTCCCTGCATCCTGGTGTTGTGGATACCGAGCTGGCGAGGAACTGGGCCTTCTTTCAGACCAATTTTGTTAAGTATGTGACACCTTGACTAATTAATAAGGCTGCCGTTAATCAAAATTTCATTTAGGTACTTCCTGAAGCATCTAATATGGCCGCTCCTGAAGACTCCCAAGAGTGGAGCACAGACTTCCATTTATGCAGCATTGGACCGTGACTTGGATGGCGTTACTGGCCTGTACTTTAGTGACTGTAAGCCAAAGGATGTGGCCCCTGCTGGCAAAGACGACAAAACTGCGAAATTCCTGTGGAAAGAGAGCGAGAAATGGACGGGTCTAGTGCCGTCTAAGTAGGATTAGAACAAGCGGTTTATTCAGACACGCGCAGTATTTTCAAACTTTCCAACTGTAATACTAGTTGCTCTCCTAACGATTATATTAGTTCAATAAATACAGATTTGCTCAGCATTCTTAAAGCGTGTTAGTGCAGATAAGTTCGATTAATATGCCATATATGTATGTAAATATTGTAAGCAATTTCAGTCTGCCTTTTCAGTGGCGCCCGCATTGATAAATATCCTGGAGTGGAGGGCGTTTGTTGTAGGCTCCTTCTTTTCGGACGCATTGGACACTGTGTTGACGTACGTGTACTGCATGAAGAAACCCATCACGACGTCAGTGTTCGGTGGTAGCTCAGCTGCCGGTGTGAACTGCAGCCTAATCAGGACCTTGTTGCCCTTGCGCCAGACGATAAACTTGGGCTCTTCGGTTGGCAGCTGCACATCCTCGTCGAACTCCTTGGAATCGTCGCGTTGACTGAGCACAAACTCGCTCTCGAGCGGCACAATCTCAGCATTGCTCACATCCTCCACATCGCGCTTCACTTCTCGGGTCGAATTTTGTCGGGACAAAGTTAGTCCGATGGCCCGCACCAGTGGAGACGATGTGACCGCTTCCTCGTTAGTTTTGCAGGCCTGCTGGAAGGCCTCAGATGAAATAAGTTCCTCCTCTGGAGGAAGTGCACTCAGAATCCGTATGGTCATGTCGTACATAGTCGGATTAGAGAACTTCAAGAGTATGGCATTGCTCTTGCCCGGCTGAAGCGGCTGCTCGCAGCGCACCATTAGCACCTCGGGAACATGGTAGCTGGCGAACAGCTGTATGCGGTACTTGATCGATGTCGGATGATACTCCGGCTTTATCAAATTATGCTCGCACTGGCGGCAACGCAGCGATCGCTTGATCCAGAGCGAACGTCGTCGCGGATAAAGGTTGCTGACAGCAGTCGGCTGATCTCCCGGCTGGCCGTGTCGCTGCGCAATCGTTGTTATGTTGCGAAGATTCAGAGGTTCAGTAAAGATGTCCTCTGGAAGGCCACCCACATCTGCAGTGACCTCGGCCGGCGTGATGTTAATTGCCTTCGTCTTGGGAATGCTTTTATCGTGCCACCCGATCTGGCGACGAATCAGGGACACCGTGAGGCCAGTGCGATCGGTCAGGCTGGGGAATTTGTGCTGCTTGGGCGCTTTGCGTCGCATAAACTCCATCTTTTCCTGCTTCTCCTGCAGTACTATCGACTGGTAGTAGTCTACGAGCGTATTGAAGCGCGCCTGGTACAGGCACTCGTTGTCCGGCCAGGTGCCAGAGGCCACACCCTGGTCTGGTATGCCCACATCGCGCGTTGTCCAGCGGCATGACAGACATGACAAGTAGTATATCTTCTTGGTTGTGGGTGTGGTCGACGGCTTACTGCTGCCTGGAGCTGGGGGTGTGGCTGCCCCCGAAGGTGACTCCTTACATTCTCCGTCCTTGATCTCCTCCGTCTTACGCACCACTGGAACGTTGGCGGCGCGAGCGGAGAGCGTGTGCTGGCAGCATGGACACTCAAAGCAATTGGCACAGCAATTCTTCTTGTGTCGCGCCTCCGACGAAGGGATGTTCTCCAGGCAATTGGAGCAGAAGTGCGACTCGATTTCGTGGCACACGCAGAATCCGCATCTCAACTTTGGACAGTGGCGGCAGAAGAACAGCTTGTTGATGGGGTTTAGTATGCCGCAGGAGCAAGCGTACTTGACGGGACTCGGTTGCATGAAACTCATTTCGTCTGCTTATATTTATTTATTTTTGTTATAAATTTTTTCCAGCGAATGAGGACAACGAGTGTGACTTCATCCACAATTGCAATTTCTTAAATCCTTGACAAGGGATTCTGGGACTCTGATGGGAGGCTGATTGATATCACAAATCACAAGACTTTTAATTATAGCTTGGAGATACTTATTTAATTCCCGATTTTTTGCTGAATATTGTCGTCATCAATTTATTACATGTTACATGGCAACTACACGGGTTCTACACATTTGCTACATAATGGGAGGAAAAAGAGGTATGGTATTTCTACAACGCGTTAGGTCGTTTAGAAAACGCCGTAGAAGGTTTTCCGCTGACTAATTTGATTAATTAAAAGCTTGTGATATCAATCAACGTCAATCAATATTTTGAAAATCAGACGGTACATTTTGGTATATTTCTGAGGGTCACACGGTTACACTGCAGCTCTCCTGCACCGAACAAATGACTCATAATTTTGAATGGCCAATTTGTATAGGGTATGGACAGCAGGCAAAACGGCTAATGTAAATTGCAAGGTTCCTGCGAACCTTACCTCGCGTGAATGAACTATATACCTTGCATGGTATGAAAGGTACGTTAAGCAAGAGGGGTGGATTTTACCTTGCATGTGTTGGCTTTTCTTAGTCGCGTTGCCTGGTGTCCATACCTCTCTTTTCTCCCATTATGTAGCAAATGTGTAGTAACCGTGTAGTTGCCATTAACGGCAACGACAATTTTTCAGCTGAAAATCGCGTTCGCTGTAAAATCAGGCAACAAATAAGCTTCAAGCTCCAATTAAAAGCCTTGTGATTTGTGATATCAATCAACGTCCCAGCAAAACCTTGTCAAGGATCCAAGAAATGGCTGATCTAATTAAATTGGGTAAATCGGATTATATCAAAGCTAATGTATCCAACTCGCATAATGATGCCGTCGCGTTTGAGGTAAAGCTTGCCAAAGACTTAACGATCTCGGCCCTGAAGGTACGTAGCCGCTATGCATATGGAGACACATTTCCAGATGATTGAACATTCTGGTTTCTTTCTTCAGAGCAAGCTGGAAATATTGACTGGCGGGAGTGCTGGCACCATGAAAGTGGAACTGTACAAAGGCGACAAGTGCTTGGGCACCCTGGATAACAACGATGCCCAGCTGGGATACTATGCCAGTTGCGATGGTCTTCGCCTGCATGTCATCGATACATTCGCCAGCTTCTGCTTTGACGCTCCCGTTGAGAAATTCGAGCTGAGCAAAGACCAGTACGACCAAAGGTCCGACTCAGTGCGGCATTACCTGAAACAAAATCGTCTGGGAAAGTACAACGAGGAGGAAATGCAGCAGATTGAGGAGAAGAAACGACAGCAAGCAGAAGAGGTACAGAAGCGGGCCGAGCTGTGTGTCGTTGACAAGCGATGCGAGGTAATCGAGTTGAATATACCTTCCCGAGGAACAATATATTGACTGCACTGCTCTTTAATGCTCATCAGGTGACTGTGCAGGGTAATCCACGACGTCGCGGTACGATTAAGTACAATGGACCACTTGAAGGGAAAAGTGGTATTTTCATTGGAATACAGTATGATGAACCACTGGGAAAGAATAACGGAAGGTACCTGCTCATCATAGCACACAATTCTAAAATGCCAACTTATGTCTTTCCCATTCCAGTGTCAATGGAAAAGTATACTTTGTATGTCCTCCAAATTATGGCGGCTTCGTCTCCCCGTTATCCGTGACTGTGGGTGATTTTCCACCAGAAGACTTCAACCTTGATGAGGAACTCTGAGCATTTTTCAATCCAACTATTAAATCTCACATCGCACATACCACTTTAACAGAAAGACTCAACAAAGCAAATTTTAGTTATGCCATTTTGTATTTATTAATTAAAACATCTATGTATGTATATCAGATAATCGTACAACATGATTATTTGTAAATTCTATAATCGGCTTAATCATTTTTCTGATTTAATGGTGTTCTCAATCATTTCACATCTGTTTATATTACTCGTAACTCAACCACTTGTAGACAAAATAAATACCAGAAGAATACATTCTAAAATATTGTGCAATAAGGATATCTGCGGAGTCCAACGAAATACATTGGCCGCTGATTGATGACAACATATTTGAATATCTGCCAATTTTTAAAGATTTATGTATGCATATCTTCCATGTAGGGGAGCTTTCTACGTGAGGATATTAAGCATTAAGCTGCTTGCTTTATATGTATATTTATGTTTATGTGTGTGTGCATGCATGTATGTATTTTCTTGCTTAATTCTAATATTTATTAATAAATTGCAATCAGCTGTCGTTTAACAACAAATATATAAAACGTTGCATGCGTTTACTCGAAGGTCTAGAAGTGTTTTAGAAATGCGTCACAATCATTGTAGCTGCAACCTTTAAGTGTAACTATGTTTTGGTATCAATAGATTGATTTTGAGCCTCCACATACTTGTCGAATCAACTAAGATAAATGGTCGTCTTTTCTACATCTCACTTGAGATCGGTTCTGCTTTAATAAAACCCATTTACTTTTCCATAACACATAAAAGTCTGATTCTGAAACATTCAACAATCGCATAGAGCCCGAGCCTCTATTCCTATCTCTTCGGGCTATGCAAGTAAAGTTGAGCTTAGTGGAAACTAGCTAACAATCGGTCGTAATTGCTTCTGAGTTTTACATATTTCGTTTCGGATAGGTTGAGTAAACTTGTAGCCTTAACAATAATATACGTACAATTCTCGTCTGTGTTCTATGAACTGTTCAAATTGAATGAAATTAACCAAATCTTCAGTTATAAGTACCAATTTATACCAACTACCGTATTCGAGCACGTCTTAACATTTACAATAGATGCCGTTGGGCATTTTTCATGCTGTAGAAGAAGAACTTATGTTTTTCGAACTGCAATCCAAGCATTGATACCTGATGCTGCCCTAAAGTTTGTCAATCAACGTTCTTTAAATTATTTCTTAAAAATGAAACAACCCGAACTTGGATATCAGTGTATGTATATTGTGTACTTTGATCGTTTTCTTGCCAAGCAATTAATTTTACTGGATATCGACACATAAATGCAGTTTATAGAGCGTTGATTTCTTCTTGTTAATATTTATTATTATTCTTTTATTGAATTGTGTGATCTGTCATGATTATATTTACTTTAATTTTGTCGATTCGAGCCTATCGTCCGCAGGCCTTCTCTAGGTTCCTATCAATTACTGTATTCTATGTAAATATGTGCGTATCTATGTGGGTTCTAATGCATTTTCAAAGTAGATACATATATATCAGAGCAGAGCTCATCTGCTCGATTGTTCTGCGAGCATGTAGTTTATACCAATGAAGGACACTAAAATGTATTTTTTTACTTGAGATTCTGTGTGGACCTTTAGTACGCATTGACCCAAATATTTAGCAAACATACATACAATAGATACGTACAGACTACATATCCCCCCCACAATTAAAGTAATTTCGCATGCTACGACCCGGTTCTATTATATTTAGAGAGTTGTGGTGCGTAGCATTGCCACATGCGATTTGGTGTTTGGTTTTTCCTCTTCCTTGGCCACTGGATTCTGTCCATGCTGTTCGGGTGGGACCTGTGGCTCCTTTGATATTATGCTTGTCCTAGACGCACCCTTTTTGTCTGAACCGCCATGCCTGAAGGCTGTTAGTTTGCGCACAATGAGGCTGCCCGTGTGTTTGAGGTTCCTTTTTATTCGATTGCTTCCGCCCCTGCCGCTGCCACTGCTGTCATCACCTCTGCCCTTTTGGCCACTGACATCATCTTCATGTCTTCCACTGTCCACCGATGTGGTCGTTGGACCTTTGGTTGTCTCATTAAAAGATTCACTCGTTTTATTTTCTACGCTCTCGCCTTCCTCTTCCAAAATGGCGTTTATTGTATTTAATTCACTGCAGAGGGGCATGATAATTGAATCGCTGGGCTGCGCATCAGTACCCAGCGAGTCCTGATCACGCACTATGCCGAGGCGAGCTGCCTGCATGTCATCGCCTGACTCCAAATTCTCCTTGGAGCTAAAGGGCGAGTACATTTGAAAAGCCGAATGCAAGGATCCAGATTTTTTGGAGTCCTCGTTTCCCGCGCTAGACAGCCTGCTCTTTTTGCGCCGCTGAGAGCCATGCTGACTGGTCAGGGATCGGCACATAAGCGAGAGATCTGACAGCTTGCTGCTACCGTCATTGCTGCCCGTGTGACGGTAGTCCGTGGAGATAGTGTCGGCCTCAATATCGCGGACTGCGGCGGCGATCCCCTCATGGTTATTTTGGTTAAGTCACAGACGTAAATCAAAAGCAATGCGAGACGCAATGTTCTTGAAACCGATGCTGGTACCTGTGTAAACACGGGGAGAACAAGGTGTTGCAAGTGCTCTATTTTGTTTCGAGAAAATCACTCCACACTTACCAGAGATCCGCTTAAAGCGCACCCCATTCAAGGAGAGGCGCGGTAGCTTGCACACCTCAATCTCCCACTGCACCAGGGAGTCAGTGTTGGGATCGCCATGCACGCACCAAAGAACAAACCTTATAAAAAGTTAAAAAAAAAAATTGAATTCATTTATGGAATTATCTTACTTATCAATGTCCGGCTACTCACCTCTCTCGCTGCTCATAGTCGCAGTTGTTCTGATCCAGTACTTCGCGTATCTTTTGCATTATCTGATCGGGCATCAGGGGCGATGTTGTCTTCATGGACCATGTAAAGCGCAAAACACGAGGTTTCGCTGGCTCTTCCGTGGTTGATTGACTGAAATTATATAACCGGTTTAGAATAGCCAAAAGTCTCGCGAACCACAAGAAAGAATCACGTTTTTATTATATTTTCTGAGACAAGAATTAAGCGTATATGGCCTTTCAAATGGCGAGTTGTTTAACTGACCTTTAGATCTGAGCTATTTACTTAATTCCAACTAATTTTAGGAATAGGAAAGTTCTAATAATAAGCAACCCCGACAGCTAGAAGGCTGCATTCAAGAGAATGCCAAAAGAAAGCTTTCCTAAACACTATTTTCCGCCATCAAATCGTAGCAAATGCTCAGATCAGCAGTTTCTGTTGTCAGTGTGTCGGAGATGGCCAATTAGGTCACTACTAGCCCGCTCCATTCGAGAAATGAGAAATTTAACCAAGAGTTTTCCCTATGATATTATTTTTGGTTACTGAAAGCACTCCTTACGGACAGCCGGACAAGTTCCCGTTTATGTCTCAATCTAATTGCGTAAACCCTCCTACTTATGTATTCTTAGGGCGGACATTGAACATGTTCTAACTTCCGGAGCGAGGGATGCCTTCTGTGGAAAGATGGGAGGGGTGTTCCAGAAAATGCAAAGGCGGGAATTGAATAAAATTGAAATGCGTGTAGAGGTTTCTTTGCTCACAAATTTTTCACATCATTTATTATGGATTTATTAAATTATCAATTGTTTTAATTATGCGTTATTTCTTTGAAACTTAATATTTAAAGATAACTACTGGTCGAGCCACTGAAGGTGTCCGACAATAACACGATCTATAGATAATCATCTGTACAAATAAAATGGTCGCATGCACTAGTGGTAATACATTGTTATTCCTTGAATTTAAGCTTATTTGTTTAATTTCTGCCGTTTTATTTTTAGTGGCTACGTGGTATGCTTAAATTGCTAAAAAAAAAAACGCTTCACCTCTGCTCTGGGGCCCTGCACCCAGAGTTGCTCGGCTCTGGCGCAGTTGTGTGGAGGGGGGAGGGTGATTTATGAATTGCAAGTTCGTTAGTTTGTTGGTTGGCTGGCTGGCTGGCTGGCTGGCTGGAGTGCTGGCTGTCTGGCTGGCTGGCTGTCTGAAGTCTGATTGTATGATCCACGGATACAATTTAGTGCAAGCTCAAATCGGAATACAAATACAGTCCATACATACGTACAATACAAACATACATACATAAAACTACAGGTATCGCTAAATAAAAGTTAAGATCATACAGTAGATACACAATTAGCAACTTCTTTTGGTGTTTCGTTTTATTGATTTTACATTTAGTTCAGCTTAGATCGGTTTAGATTTGGGTTTCAGTTTCAGTTTAGTTGAGTTCAGTTAAGGCTAGCATTCAGTGTACTATACTACTGGAACTCTGCACGTTTTCTCTCACTTCGGTCACTTCATTTGGTGATTCCGCTATTCCGCGAGTCCGTTATATCCGTAATATATATATATATTTTATTTATGTGTAGTTTAGGTAGTACTCGTAGGTGTAATATTTAGTAGTTGGTGTGATCCATAATCGTGACCGTGACAGACAGCAACTGTAGTCAGGATTCTCTCTGATTATTATCATTGTGATTATTAGCTTGTGTTCCTTATTGCAATTTCGTTTAATTTCATTTCATTTCATTCATTTGTTGTGTTCTTCCATGCGCTGGTCGCTCCATGCATCGTTTTGCGAACAATGAAAACAAAGGGTTCGTAATTTGTGTTTGTTGTTGCTTTACTTTAAATATATATATGTATATGTACGTTTAATTTATATAAATGTATATGTATAATTAGTTAATAATTGTAATAAAAAATAGGCGCATTTGTGAAATTTTGCAACACAATTAATGCAACGGAACTCAACGTTGTCGGTGTTCATTTGAGGGGCGGCTGGCTCAAAGCTGAACTGGGTTCGGAGTCGGAATTGAAATCGAATGTAGTAATCGTAATCGATATTCTGTATCTGTATCGGTATCGGTATTCGTATCGGATCGGTATCGAAACGACGCGAAGCAAAAGAACCCGATCCGATCCGATCCGATCTGATCCAATCTGAATCGACCTTATCTCTGTACTCTGTCTGTTCACATCATATCATATATCATATCTCTCTGTAACTCTCCGTCACGCGCGTTTACTCTAGGGGAATCGTTTGTCTCAGTTTCAGTTTTAGAACTATTAACAAGAAGTAGTTAATGCTTGATTTGTTAATTACTGGTTTGGCCTAAAATTAAAGAAAAAATTTTAAACAAATTATTCACGGCTGGAAAAAATATTTATAATGGGTAAAACAAATACCAGAAATGAAACCAAAGAAGACAGATAAGAATAAAACGGAATAATGGTAAAAGTTTTGTTTGTTTATTGTTTTGTTTTTTATGTTTCTTCATATTAGAAAAAGAAAAGTAAACGCAATATCTCTTCAGCTGATAAGTTCATTGTACATTTCACATTGTCTTTTTCTTTCTAATCAACAGCATTATCGTATTCGTAATCGTAATCGTAATAGTAATTAAACTGATCATGTATTTAACAAATGAAGGAAAAGAGACGAGTACAGTACAAAGGAGCCTTCCTAGCGGTGTGGTGATTTAATGCAAGTACAGAGTCGTATAAAGCAAACGTGGGATATAAATGGTTGGAAAAACTACAAAATATCTATATGCATATAGATCGTATATGCATATGTATATTGAAAGTATAAATTCAACTAAGAATAAACAAATTATAGATGTGACGGAGATTTCGAGAGCGTAGAGAGGAAGCGACAGACGACAGGAGTGGCCATTTCGGCTCTTGTCAATCAGAGATTTTGATTCAGTTCCGTATTACACGTATTAGACGTATTGCACCTATTGCACGTAGTCACATATGCAGTATGTATGTAAGGTTTGTATTTGTATTTGTATTTCAGCGGTAGGTTTAGATACAGAGTCTTGCAACCGATTCGGCAGTTAACATATCGTATTATTTTTTTTTTATGGTGGAGCAATTGGTTACCGGGCGGGCAGGCAGGGCACGTGCCCGCGCCTGCGCCCGCTCCCACGCCCGCACTGACACATCGGCAGATCATCCCGAACGATTGATTGCCAGTTATTTTTCCATTCATTGTTACTACAGCTGGGCCACGCACAGGCACACACACACACACACAATCATTTGGAGATCACAGAGTAAATACATGTACGTATATATATGGTACGTACGTAAGCTAACTAAATATGAGTAGGAATACAAATGTATTTGCCAAATGCATGCGTCGTTCCAGCCCCGAGCTGGCATTTGCACCCCACAGATACGCAGATCCACGGAACCCAATGGACCCACCAATGGTGGACCATCACAAAATCAGTGAGTGCGTGCCTCTGGTCCGTGTCGGTGCATATGCGAATTCGAGGAGTCTGTTCTTAAGCAAATGTGTCCTGTGTGTACGTTAGGTGTGTTAGATGTTCGGGTACATACTCGTACACATATACATAGTACATAGTACATACATACTTTCATTCTGAAAGGCTTTCAGTTCAAAAAAGAATAAAAAAAAAGAAACAAAAACAAAAAGAA
Source organism: Drosophila miranda (assembly GCF_003369915.1). Lineage (NCBI taxonomy): Eukaryota > Metazoa > Arthropoda > Insecta > Diptera > Drosophilidae > Drosophila > Drosophila miranda. The sequence goes on along the minus strand of NC_046676.1, from coordinate 8,913,782 downwards.
AAAAAAATTTCATATACAAAACATGTGCATATCATTAGTGGAAAAAAAATAACCAATTCATAATTATTAAAAACTCCTCTTTTGCGTCAAATCAAAGTTAATCAAATGAAATCACGACCGAAAATCTTTTCATGCAACCAAATGGGAGTGGAGTGGAGTGGAGTGCATTGCAGTGCTCTTCCGCTGGCTTCTCTGAACGAAGAACCACCCATCGCAACGGTTTGTTTGTTAGTAACCTTATTATATCCTACGGTCAGAAATTGCATGGGTAGCAATGTGCATAAGTAGCAATAAAAGTTAATGGGTAATGTCGGTTAGGTTGATAGGCGCGCAATAGGATAGTTTTCCGTGATCGCCGCAAGACTTTATCTATAGCTTCATTGGGTTCTCGGATTCCCCTCAGTCCCAGACCCAGTCACAGTCTCTGGCTCTGGCTCTCTCGCTATCTTTTCTCGTTTTTTTGTTTTTGCTTTTTCTATAGTGCAGTAGGGTGGACCTTAACAGTGGTGATACTTGATTGGTGAGTGGGTGAACCGACAAACAAACGAACTTGCATAAATATCACGTGATTGACACTAAACAAAACAGAAATGGTACACAGAAATGTTAGTGCATTTGTAGAATGAATACTTAAGACTCGTGGAGAGCCAAATACAGTGCGTTTTAGACGATTATCTGGTAACATATTGAAATAAGCCTTTGAATCACCAGAAAGATGATCCTGTTATCTAAGAGAATTAGATGATTATCATATATTAATTATCCACAAGCTGTCCTTGTGGAATTTCATGGGGTCTCCCATGCAAAATCGAATTCCCAGTACCAGTACCAGTAGCAGTACCAGATAATTTTAAGCCGATTTAAAACCAATTTATCACACGGGCTCTGTCCTCTGTCTTTCTCCGTCTCCCTGTCCGGCTGTCTGTATCATTGACTCCAAAGCATGTCCTTCTTTCATAAAATTACTATGAATCCTATCGTTAAATCGGAAGAACGTTTGAATTGTTTTCAAGATCCACATATCCAACAAATATTTATTTGTAGTCTGCGCTTAATGTGTTTTTTTTTTTTTTTTTTAGCGATAATTTGGAGCTGGCTTGGGTGAGCAAAAACTGTTCTGGACAGAATTGATATGCAGAATGGACTTGGTACAGTACAGAACATAAACACACACACCCAGGATCATAAACATATTTGAATAGTGTATACCCACGGGTGTGTGCGCTGCAGATATGCAATTAAATGATACAAAAATACATGAAACATAAAATGAAAAACAAGGAAAAATTAAACAAACAAAAACATAGTAAATAAACACGTAAACGAAAAATAATAAATTATGTATTTATAAAAGGAAGGAAATTAAAAACGATTAAAGTAAACAAATTCAAATTTTCAGTTTGCATTTGCTTTTCTTCTTATATTCCATTAACTGAAGAAATCAAATTGGCATTTCGAGTGACAAATATTTTGGTTTGGTTCGTACTTACCGTTTGCTAAAACGTGAGGAGAGTTTCGAAAAGAAGCTCATACGCCCCGGATGGGCGGAGTCGCCGGAGGCGCCACTTGTGCCCGAGTATTCCAGCGCCGTGTTGTTTCGAGCTCTGGTTTGACCTGTGGATAGCAACGATCATATCGATTAGCAGCGATCATACTTGTGCAGCACACATCACACGGCACACAGACACAATCTACGAGCTGGATAATTCCTTATTCATACTGATGTACATATTGTACATTATAAGACAAGATCGTTACGATGTTTATATGTATGTACATTCTAGAACATAAATATGCCCCATTTGTCGACACAAAGTGCACTGGGCAACAGTTTTCCCAGTGCACTTTGCACCATGGGATGTCCGCCAGATGGTAGTTAACATTAGTTTCTTTATTTCTGTTTTGTGTTTTGTGTTTTGTGTTCTGTGTTTTGTTTTTTTTTTTTTAGTGGTTTTTTGGGTTTCGCGGTAGCTGAATGTGGACAAACAAATGTCTCTGTTTCTATCTATCGTTGAACATTTTGTGTTGCTATGAATAGTTTTCCATTCGTATTTCCCAAACACACAAAGATATGTACAGGGGAGGCGGTATGGGTTAGGCAGTGGTCATTCGGGATAGGTTCAAGTACAGAAGGCATACGTGGTACAAACAAACGTGCATGGAAGAAGGTGTGTGTGCAACAGAACACGCAAATCATAAGCGATGTGGTGCGGTACTATACCGTACGATAACACAAATTAACATTCAGCTAAATGGATCGATAGTCGATAGGAAACAAGATAATCGACTGAAAACTGAAACAAAAATCGATGCGCGTTTGGGTGTGGATATTGATATGGATATGGCTGTGGGTGTGGATGTGGAGGTGCAGTGCGGTATTCAATCGGAATCGGATGCATAATGAGAACAGTTATCGTTTCAGCTATCGATAATCTTACGATTAGTCGATAGGTTAGCTATGCGGGTTTTAAGTAGCCTAGTTTTTGGTGGCTTGGGTTGGGTTGGGTTTAGTAGTTGTGGATAAAATTAAATTATTATCATTAAAACTAATAAAAATAAGTGAACAGAAAACTCACCAGAGTGAAAGGTTGAACGTGATGGAACATTCCTTGGAAAGTGTCTGCTTGATTTAACAGCCGATGCCATTCTAAGTCGATCGAACAGACTATATATATGTACAAGTACAATACATATGTATGCACACATAGGTATGAATGGAAATCAAATCAGTTTCGAATCGGTTCGTCGGAGTACATTCAAATCCAATGAATCGCATTTCAGGGAACGAATATGTTTTTATCAGTATACAAATGTTGGTTTGGTTTGGTTTGTTTCATTTTTGTTTTTGTTTTTGTTTTCCATAAAATATTTGTTTGTGTAATCGTTTGTACAAGAACCGTTCGAGGGTGAGTGTTTGAACGTATGGGATGAGTAATGATGGTTGGATGAGTGTTTCGGGTGATGAATAAGGAAGGCGGCGCACATCATCGTCGATTCGGTTCGGTTGGGTTTTTGGAGTTTCGTTCCCATCCAGTGGCGATTGTGTCATCGATTTGACATCATTTATCGATTAATGGGGTTGGATTTGTATTCAATATCGATTCGGTTCAGTTCGATTTGGGTATTTGGCAATGGCGACATGGATGTAGGATGGCGGCAGGCGGGTGGGTGTTCAGAACAGCGCGAATCAAGCAGTTTGTTTGATTTATGTGATAAATAGATGGCGATAACCAAAAGTTGATGGTTTTTGTATTTTTTGTATATATTGTATTATCAATCACGTCGTAGACATAAACAAAATGAAAAGAAAAAATAAAAATAGATCATGTAAATTTTTCAAGAAGACAAGCACTTAAAGATACGATTCTTATCAATTATACTGGATACTAGATACAAGAAATCCTGAATGAACATGAATATAGTAGTAGTATGCCATAATGCAGTACGTTGGAAAGCTGAGAGAGCAGGTACAATGTATGTACGTACGAGGAGGTGGCAGGGAACCGATTGTTCCAGTTTCTGATCTACATGAAAGCGTTTGATGACTCATGCTTACGAAGTTTGAGTGCTTCAGATGAAACAGACAGTACATTCGACAGTATTTATAGGGGACTCTCTGCATCCCATTTCTGATATTCGATTATTTCAGCTAACAGTAAGAGTTACAGTTTGAAGAAACTACGCATGAAATAGACACATCGAACATTGTAGATCGTACATCGGAGAGCATATAGTTAGTATGATCAGTCAGGTAGACAAGGTTACAACAGCAGCACAATAACAAACTATTTCAAATCGAGTATAAGTCTGGGATATAAGCATTTAACAGTAACAGTAAATGAAAACGAAAACACACACACAATAATGGAGAAAATTCAATTTACGGGCGATGGTAGAGTCATTCGTGATAGACTGACGAAGACAGACATGCATGAGGAAACGGAAACAACAGAAATTATGAATTTATAGAAACGTATACGGATATTCGGATATTCCGCTTTTGCTGAGTGTTGAGCTGGCTCAGTGTTTGGACACTCCCAATGCGAATACGAAATACGAAAAACTATTCACTTGATCTGATCAGTCTCTTAAGGCTCGCAAAACAGATCGATATTCTACTCGGAAGGACCTCCAATTACTGGGCAAGTGTCGGGCAAGTGCAATTCCAATTAAGGTTTATAGAAGTAGTCGTATGTATGCCTTGACATCGCCGCGAATTGAATCTCGTTCAGATGAATGACAAATTATGCGAACAGATGCGAACATAAATTGGAAAAATAAAGCCAAATCCTACGCTAGTTGTATACACTTAATTATACATAGCATCTGTATCTGTATCTGTATATCTTTATATGGGAAGAAGGGTCGCGATCGCTTACTGTACACCCAAACAACTTCAAAAATACAAATGATCATTCGTAGCTATTGAATATTACAATACAATCTACATAGCATAGCATATCATCTTATACTCGTGTTCTCTAAGATTACTTGCAGTGTGTATGTGGAGACGCTCACGACCCTTGGTTAAATGAGGCACAATAAAAAATCTCTTAACGTAAGATTGGATATTCACTCACCAAATTTGTTCGATTTATTTCGATTCGATTCCAAATTGAATTCAATTCAAACCCAAAATGCATTATTCATTCATTGATGAATTTAGTTGTTGTTGAATTGAATTGTTGAATTTTTGTTTGTTTTTGTTCAGGTTTTCAATTTGCATTACGATTACGAACGAAAAGGTAGTAGTAGTAGTAGTAGAGTAATACAATAATTGGGCGAGCGTCGATAGGAAGGCGAAGAAGGTTGTTGCAGATTCAGATTCAGATTCGTAGGTGGTTCAGGTGGTTGGTGGCGTTATTTGTAGTTGCGGATATAGAACGTCACAGAGAATGGATGTACATATGTGGTAGTGTAGTAGTTATCAAATTAGACATTTTGTTTGTAAACAGACAATGTTTAAAATTGTAAAAAACATGAAAAGATAAGAGATTTACATTATTCAATTGATCAAATGGTAAATACATCGAAAAAAGGATACAAACGAATAGAGAACCAAACGAGAAAAGGCCAATACTACAATACTAATAATAGGAGAGTCAATCAACAGTAATAATATTCAAACGAAGTACTTTGAAATTATATATAGATATACAAACAGATATATATATATATATATGGAGGCTAGATCCACATGATCAAAGACCCCAGGGCGCGCTTAAACAAACATAGGTTAAACCACACTGTGGGTAGGTATCGTTCCAATCCTAATCTGAAATATCTATAAGGAACCATGTGACAGACCATGTGTACTACTTGCGACAGCCGAGTCTCAGACAACACGCACAGCACGAATTATTTAATTCAATTTTGATTTTCGGTTTAAATATTGAGTGGTGAGAATTATTGGCAGTCTCTGGGATCCGGTTCGCTCTAATTGACTTGCTAATGGGTATTAATTTGCCGACAGGGGAAAAGGGAAACGATGAAAGTCACATCTAAATCAGACTAAATTATTGATTATGATTCGAGAATCTTTTTGAGGAATTGTATATAGCAGCGGTGGGCAGCAGTCCAATAACAAAGGGTAAAACAACAATTATCAGCGAAACTCGTCATGCACACGACTTGTCATATAGGTTGTTTGTTCGGGTGTACATGTAGAGTTCAGCATCATGTGGGAGCGGTTATGAGCAAGAACAAGCCCACCGCAAAACGATTGCCTATCAACCCGCTGAGGTACTTTAACTCTGGGTATCTGGGTGGATTTTCTATAAATTTGCTAATTATTGTGGAAGAATTGGATTACATCGGCTGTACATATGTATGCATGTAGATGAAGGTGTATATGTGGGTGCTTTCGGTATAGTTTTAATATACTGGAAACTACATCTATAGAGCGCTTGGCGACTGATATGGAAACTATGATATATGGAGGTGAGACGTCGAAATGAATGTCCAAATGCACAATAATTCTCCCAAAGAAATCAAATGGCAGCCAATCTTTGAAATGATAAGAAGTAATTGAGTTTCAAATAATCCGATAATCAAAGTAACAAAATGTTGTATACAGTTTTTGCGGTTTTTTGTTTGTTAATTAGACAAGTGTATACCTCGTTCCGAGCGGGTCATTCGAGACTGAGACGCATCCGTCTGTGGAGGGGCGAGGGCTCGATACAGACGCGCTTTTCGTATGACCTTTTCCAGCGGGAGCTGCCGATCCGCTGCTGGTTACGTGCATAGTGGTGGTAGAATCGTAATCGTAAATAGGTTGTAGGTATCGGTATGTATTGCTTGTGGTTTTGATTTGGTATTCTTACGATGGGTTAGGGTTTTTCGATTTTCGGTTTGAATGGAACCAAATGAAACGAACGGGAAATCAAAATTAAAACAGAATTACTTTTGAAGTGTGCTATCTGCACGGCAACTAAAGAGAACAGAACTGAACTGTGCGTGACGGTATACAATTATGTTTCTATTGGGTTTTTTGTTTTTTTTTTTTTGTGGAGTTGTCGCCAATTCCACGCCACTGTATGACTTCCTCTACGGCTCTGCACTCCTCTGGCCAATGCAGACTAAATGCTTTCTAGGCCGAGACTTTCCGTGAACGGAAACCGTGCACAAACCAAAGACAAAACTATAAAGGACAGGCTCCACGATCTAACGACGAACTGAACAACTAAATGTGCCTGCCAAAACGAGGGTATGACAATGCAAACAATAACCGGGATTCGAAACAGCAGTAAGGAAAACTAATGCAGCATAAGAAAAAAAGACACTACTGCCGCCCAGGGCAACGGGCAACGGGCAACGGGTGGTATAGTTGGCAAGTTCCGGTCTCACGTACTTTGTCTCTGCAGGGATAACGTTGGTCTTCTCCGTCGACGAGGTCTTCTCGTAGAGCGTGGTGGAGCGGCGTGGAATGATGCCACTGGTGCCGCTCACCGTGCGATTGCCGTTCGTCGGATCATACTTCGTTGCCGTACGCGGCTTGGCGGGACTGTTCAGAGCTGCAAGAAGATTAAAGATGGATGGTTAGATGGATGTCCGTCTGTCCCTATTATGCATTAGGCATAATAATCCTCATACTTGTGTCTGTCGTGGTGAGCATCTTTTGGGTAGCCGAAGCTGGTCTCTGGCTCTGTGCTGCCAAGCGCGCCGTGTTCTCCTTAATCGTGGCCGAGTCGATGGTATTCTGGCGCTTGAAATTGCTGCCACTGCAATAGAAAATGATAAAATTTCAAGCAATTGGCGAGGCCATCATTAGCATATGCCACTTACACTGATGCACGATCCGCCGCTGTTCCTGCAGCGTTGTAGTTGTTGCTTGGGTTGACCGCACCCACAGCCCCCGCTGCGGCCGCCACAGTTACGGCTGCATTTGCCGGTCCGGTGCCTGCGATGAGAAAGATCGGATGTTCTGATTAGCATGGGTCGCTTTATATACGATAAATGGTTAGTCCCTTTACGGGACTTACGCAATGTTTCCGCACCAGACGAGGCCCGACGACTAGGCTTAGTGCTAGACGCAGATATGCTCCTGTGGACCCCTCTATGTGTTGGACTCTGCACGCCCGCGCTGCCCGCGGTGCCGCCCGCATCATTGCCAGAGATGTTGCGCAGTGAGAGTGAGGAGCCCGACCGCGATCCGTCACTTTCCGGCTGCATTGGAGGCAATTGGGAGACAAGAAATGAGAAAGAATGAGGCGAGATGAAAAGACAAGGGAATGCCGCCACACTTACGTCTGTGCTCTTGCGTCCCAGCAGCAAATACGTTGCAAACACATCATCGTAGCGCACCTGCGAGAGCGAGTTTTCGATCTCTAGTCGGTTGTAGCCCATCGCGACAAGAGCTTCTGTGCATCGCGCGAAAGGACAAACAGTAGAAGGTGTGAGTAGGGTTTGATGATCAATGGATTATTGTAGAATAATCAAGTACATTCAGATATCGCATGCAAAATATCATTACGTTTACATTATATTTGGGGGCTAGGAGCTCCCATACCACAGCCACGATCAGATCTGAACTCTCATGCCGAGAGTGGAGAGCATTTGGGGAGCGTGTAGCATGGGGCGCACCAGCCATAGATTGTATGTATGTAAGTGTAGCCATGCAGCGAGCAAAACAAACGGTATTTAGCTATGGATCATCACCAGACCAGATTGATATTCGGCTTGCAGCAGACCCCAAACCGGACTCAATATTCAGAGCTTTGCACTTGGTGTGGAACGCCTCGACTCGCATTGAAAGAATACCACGTCAGTTCTCACTTCTCGGAGAAATCAATTTATTTCCCATATTTATACACCGAAAAACATTTACTACAGATTGTACAGAAGATGCGTTAAAAGAAAACGAAAAACGAGAAAGAAAAACCAAAGAAAAGGATAAAACCAATTTCGTGTCAACATTCAACACTTTCCGTTCTCTTGAGCTCGTTTGGCATTCGCCTCCTCCCGGTCGGTCTGTTGGAGCAGAGGCAGAGGCAGAGGCAGAGGGAGGCAAGAACAAGTGGGAAATAGAACAGAGATGAATTGGGATTAATGCGTGGGGCTGTCTGCTGTGGCGTAGATAGCCACGCTATGTGTTTCTCCAAACGGGATTGCATACATTTTGGGGTGGTTTCCGTTCGTCGATCAGAAAATTCACCATCAACATCAAGTTGTAGGCACTACGGCGAATCGAGAGCGAACCTTTGACACCGGTTTGTGGTCCCGCAGCTTTGTGAGTGAGAATTTACAAAACGAAAATCAAGATCGAGGAGGCGTCACTTGGCATCCTCCCATCGCTTTGCCAGAGCCAATACACCTCAGGGGCTCTGGTGCCGCAATGGGGGGGATTCACATCCGTGAATCGATTACAAACTACCAAATTATAAAACCGAAACACAACAACAGTTGGGTAAAGATATTAGTAATATTACATTGCAGATACATTGATAAGAGAGTATAACAGAAGATAAATTGGCAGGCAAAAGGCAAAACTCGACTCCACACATACACAAATCGTTAATAGTATTAGTAATGAATTTTGTATACAGTACCCGTCTTACCTATCCGCTTGGGATCGGCTAAATCGGCTTTTGGCTCAATATACGGCTTGAGCTCGTCGTCCTCAAACCCCATATTCATCCACTTGTCGCCCATGATTGTCTCCAGACTAGCACGCTTTGCGGGGTTCAGTACTAAAAATTTGCGTAGCAAATTCTCACAATCCGTCGACATATAGAAGGGGATTCTGCAAAGATCCAAGCATAGCTATATAAAAACTGATACACCTAAATTTCGTATCCCATCAAGTACCTATATTTGCCTCTGAGTACACGCTCGCGCAGCTCCCTTAATGTAGAGCCGTCGAAGGGCAGGGAACCGCTCACCAACGTATACAAGATGACGCCCAGGGACCACACGTCCACCTCAGGGCCATCGTACTTCTTGCCCTGGAATAGCTCTGGGGCCGCATACGGTGGACTGCCGCAGAACGTGTCCAGTTTTGAGCCGGGTGTGAACTCGTTAGAGAACCCAAAGTCAGCTATCTTTATGTTCAACTCGCTGTCCAGCAAGAGGTTCTCCGCTTTTAAGTCCCTGTTGAATACGAGAATGTTGCATACAATACAATTCAAATGCATTCTAATGGCCCCGATGACGCATACCTGTGTATAATTCTCTTTTGATGACAGTATTGCACAGCTGACACGATTTGCCGAAACTTAACGCGCGCCTCCTTCTCCTTCATGCGTCCGTGTAGTACCAGATAGTCAAACACCTCGCCCCCCGACGCATACTCCATGATCAGATACAGGGTCTTCTCCGTTTCGATCACTTGAAACAGTTTAACAATGTTGGGGTGGTCGAGCATCTTCATTATCCTAACCTGTGTGCCAGAGAAATCCATTAGCCCCATCATTGAGGACGTTACAACAAGGACAACAAACCTCTCTGAAGAGTTTCTGAAGTGACCCAGGATTGAGTTGGGTCTTGTCAATTATCTTAATGGCCACCTCCTTGCCGGTTGGCAAATGCTTGGCCAGCTTCACCTTGGCAAAGTTGCCCTTGCCGATCGTCTTGATCAGCTTGTATTTGCCGATGTGCTCCTCGGTGGCGCGCCATCGCATCGGAGCACTGCTCCGCATCTGCATGTTCGGGGAACCCTGGAAGAGTAAGGCAGGGATGGATTAGTTCAACTCTCTCTCTTTCTCTATACGGGGGAGAAATATTTAAAGATCTGTTACCCCCCGCTAGCGTCTCAGTGAATGAGGCTTGGTTTGGTACGAAGGAAGGGGCTTGCAAGATTGCTTCAGTGGTTTCGGGTGGTCGGTCGGGAGGCTTGGCTTATAGAGAGAGGGTTTTACCTGTGCAACATGGTTGCTGTACACGTTGCTGCGGTTCACCACCGCGTTAGGTGCCGGAGGAGTTGTGCGATGGTGTCCCACAGCTGGGGCAGTCGCCACAGATGCAGACCCCGAGCTTGAGCCAGACGTGGAGCGCGGATCCACGCTTGATCGGCCCGTGTGAGAGCTGGGTACAGCTTCGGTTCGGATCGAGTTGTACGGCGGAATCGGCGCAACAATGGGCCGTTCCGTGCGCCGCTTGGAGCTGGAACTGGCACTGCTCCCAGACCCAGCAGCCCCGCCTGATGCCGCATGACGATGCGACTTTTGTGCCAGGAGCGCTTCGAACTGGCGCAAGTTCTCCTCCCGCCGCTTGGACGACGATATCGTGGTGGCAGTCAGCTTGGACGAAGTGATACCATCCACAACGCTGTTGCTGCTGCCTCCACGACTTGTCGTGGTCCGGACGGCCGGCGTGGGTGCCGTCCCAGCTGGTCTCCAGGCCGGAGCCGGTTGCTTTTCGTCCGGGTGCTGGTGCTTCTGTTTGAGCGTGGCTCGCATTGCCAGCACTGTGTCCGTGTTCTTGGTGTCCGAAGCAGTGCGCGCCAGCTTGTTCTTGACGGCACCAGAGCCGCCAGAGGCAACCGCCGTGTTCTTAGAATAGGCTCCAATAGAGTTTCGGCCATCGCTGCCCCGCTGAAACTCGGAGAGCATCAGCTCATTGCTGTCATCAAGCTCGGCACGCCGTCCACCAAGGTACTGGAAGTCGTTCTCCGAGGACATGTCACTGATGCCCGGCCGTAGGAGGTTCTCGGTCTCGCCGTACCGCTTGCTCTGCTTGCGCATGATCTCCATCTTCATCACGTCCATCGAGGACTGCGACTGCTGCTGGTGCTGCTGCTGCTTGAAGCTCTCCTCGACGTTGTGGATGTGCTTCTCTATGGAGCCCAGGGCGAAGGTGACTCCCACGTCGTCCTCGGCAGTCATCAGTGTGCGCGGCGGCTTCTGTCGCTCCTTGGGCTGTGGGTGCAGGGTCGGCATGGCGGAGACGGCCACACGTGGCAGAGGCGGCTTCGCCTCACGGCGCCGCAGCTCCACCGAACCCCCGTCCCCGTTGTTGTCGTCGTGCAGCACCTGGGCGCTTCCATCGAGATCGGGTTCGAGATCCTTGTGGCTGGGACCAGCGGTAGTCCTCAGCGAGCTGGCAAGTAGTGTTCTCTCGCGTTCCGGCAAGATTTCGCTGCTTTGGTTGTTGTTATTATTGTTGTTGGAGGTGCTGGTGCTATCAGGGAGGGGTACGGTCAGCTTGGGCGGCGCCGGTGCCGCCCCCTTGCGCGCTGCATAGAGGCGGACACTCTTCCGGGTGGTATCGCCGCGGATTAGGTCAGGTATTTCCATTATGCTTTTGCCGCTGGTGCTGCTGTTTTTCTATTCTCCAAAGGTAGCTTCACTTGTAGCTTTTACCTGCTGCTTCGCTGCTTTATGTTTTTGTCGTCTTCTATGCGAGTGTGCGGTGCACTCCACACATGTATGTAAGTACTTGTCGGAGAGATCGCGACTTTTTCTCTTTTGTAGCTATTGTTCTTTAACGTCGGCTGGCCACACTTGCTTTTGTTACACTGTAAGTTTAGATGGTTTTTGGGGGTGGGGTTGGGTGAGATTATTTTCTTTGCTTTCGGCACGCTGCTGCACCTGTGTGGGTGTCTTCTTTGTTTGCATGTGTGTGTGGCTGACATTTTAAAGAGTTTTTCGCTTGAGAACATTGGCTTTTTGCTTCGGCAAACGGGAAAAATTTAGACTCGTCTTTGTTTGTTTTGTCGCCTGGCCACACACACACACACACACACGAACACACAAACACAAACGTGTCGCAGTTGAGGCGCATTTATACCTCGAAAATGAATTAACTTCCATCCGTACATATGTATATATCTAATGTGCACAAAAAATAAAAAAACTGCTGCGAGCGTAATTTTTACGACAAAAGGCGGGCAAGAGCTAATCTGTCTACACGGTGACACTGAAATCAACACATGCTACATACGTGCCAGAAAGAAATGGCTATAGTTGTATTAGTGGAGAGAGCGAGAAGGAGCTAGAGAGAGGGATAGAGAGAGAAACACCTACATAGACGCTTCAGCCAACGCACACACCTGCGCCGTAAGCTGTTACCTGTGCGAGTGTGTGTGTGTGTGTGTGTATGTTGGCTTTTCGTTGCTCTCACTCACTCTCTCTCTCTCTCTCTCTTTCTGTGGGAGCCCAGCTGAGATGCTCTCAGCTCCAATGTGTGTGTCACCCTCCCCTTCCCCGTCACCATCACAATCTCTCCCTCTGCCACTGCTGTTTCGTTCCAAGCTCTCTTTTTCGCTTTATGATTCATTTGCCTGAACGCTATTCTTTCTATTTGGTTCGTTGTTGCTTTAATTACTGTCCAAATAGTTGCAATGCCTGGTATCTATCTATCTATCTATGTAACAATGTACAAGTATCTAAAAAAACGTTTGTTCGTTAGCTTCTTTTTGGTTCAGTGAGCAGCTGAAAAGCTCCAATGCACACACACACACACACACAACTAACACCAATGCAGCTTTTACACCAACACCAACACACAGGCAAAGAGTCGAAAGCAAATGAACTACTTTTTAGACAATTAAGCCGACTTTTTTCACTGCTTTATAACAGTTAGGTTTTATATTTAGATATCTCTTTATATTTCTCCCCTTATTTGGGAGGAGAGTATCACTTTTTCGCACAAATCCCGTTTTCGTTCTTTATTCGCGCAGTTATCTTATCAGTCACACACGCGGGGCTTTCGAAAGTTCTTTCGCATTTGCATTTACCCAGCGGAGAGGGGTAGCAGTAATGCTATATTTTAGATTTATTTGTCTTTATTAACGGCCATCCGTCCCTTCCGTCCCTTCCGTCCGTTCGAGTGTTACTATGACGTAAACACGCCGCCAGCCACAGAGCCAACTACTCGTACAATCAACAGGCGGCAGCGGACAGCAGACAGCAGAGGAGCAGAACACATCAACGACAACCGACAACGACAGCTCAGCAGCCAAGAGCCAAGAGCAATAGCCACTTTAGCCACACGAACCAACAGCAGCAACTGGAGTGCGAGTGAGCGAGCGAGTGCGAGTACTCCAAAGCAAAGGCAGAGGTATCGTAGAATGGCGGCCGTGCCGAGGCAGAGACGTCGGCCTTAATACACACCAAACGAATGGATTCGGTGGGCTGCTCTCTCTCTCTCTCTCTCTCTCGCTACGAAAACACACACGCATACACACAGGCCCCCATCATTCCCCCAAAAAAGTATCTCGACAGAGAGCCCCGTTTTAGAGCGCTGATTTATGAATGTGTGTGGTTATGAGCGAGCGTGAATGCATGCCTGCATGTGGTCATGTGTATGTGTGTGCAGCTGATATCACCTGAGCGTAGCGCAGAGCAGAGACCGTTTGCTAGCAGAGAAAGAGAGAGAGAGGAGAGAGCGATTGCTGGGAGCTGTTTTCAACGAATTCGAGTCTCGGTCTCGGTCTGGAGCTCCTCCAATGATTGACGCAAATCTTCGTGTTATGCAAATGGTTGCTGCTCAGCCTGATCTGATCTAACACGCTCATGCAACCTGCTGTTCAATGTCTATAGGGATGGATGATCATGATCCCAACCACATGACTGCCTACCACCCCAGATTGTGGACTGAAACCAATTGGATTGGGTCAAATGACCCAGTTAAGAAATATGTCGTATAAAAGCTCGAAATTAGAGTTTTTAGACCACTCCGGTTCGGATCATCCACTAAATTCCTGCTTTGACTATCTTGTTTACTTCCAAATTAGTTCGTATCAAACAAGGGAAAAACGCTCGCGAAACGCTCACCGAAACTTGAGATACTCTTGTAAGTCGATATTGTTTTGATCTTATCGATAAGATCTGAAGGAATAATTGTAAGTGGTACCTTCTCTGGCTTGCACAATTCTGTCAATAACCATAATACCTTCCGTAAAATGATATATGGAATGGAAAAGGTAAACATAAGAGAGGCAGAGAACCGAGAAATGAGTTCTATAACTGCAGTAAAACTCCATAGTTCAAATTCCTCAAGAATACTTTCAACAGTCGTGTGTACATATGTGCGAGATTTCATTTGAAAGAAATTGGATAGCAGAAAACTGTTTCCTTACAGTTTCGCCGTTACGGGAATGTCTGTTAATTAACAACCCACAAGTGCAGCCTGGTATGCTTTAGTCTACTCGTATCTATGTAGTGCTTGTATCGCACACATGTTTATATTAATTAAGGCAATTGAATAACTTGCCTCTTAGTCCCCATTAAACTGGGAAAACAAAATTCAACCCTAGGAAGCAGCTTAGACCCTATAATCTATGCAGATCTAAGGATATCCTAGAGGATAGTCGAGGATTCGATTAATGTCAGACATGGGATCATATCTAGAATTTGTGATCGTATGACCTACGATAATTTATTGAGCCCACTAAAAGCTGCTACCCAGCCACCACTCTAATCAATATAATTTAGTCTCCAATATCAGCTCCATTGAAAAACCCGGTCAAGGTCAAGTGTGCAATTAGCAAAAACAAAAGGTAATTTCCGCTCGGATTATTGGGTAAGTAGGAATCTAATGTGGGGAGGGAAACAAAATATCTGAAATAAAACAAAAGCCATAATCAAAATAATGGAAATGTTAGTAAACCAAATCGAAAATCATTTCAATTTGTTGCACGAACACACACCAACCAAAACCGATAAAGTCACAGAAAGTTTCTTATATGTGGACGAAAACAGCGACAAAAAAGTGGCGATTGCGATAAGATTGAATGAACGTAACGACAGGGCAGGGCAGGGGTAGGGGTAGGGGTAGGGCAGGTGACAATTTTCGTTAATGAAATGCTGTGCGTGGGGGAGAATGGATGGATTGCTCATTGGGGACAAGATCACAACAAATGTAATTCCGTAAAAAGAAGAACGCTGCCATCAATCAGAAACTTAAAACTAATTAAACCCCAATCAGATCATCCCCATCCCTCGGGAAAGCCAGACTCTGCGTATACATACCCTCGAGGCGCGTGCCTTGTCACTGGAAGATGTGGTATCCTTGGCCTTTGGGCGCTCCGCCTTACTGGTGGCCACAATGGGCAGTCCACCGTTCTCAATCATTGTCACCACAATCTTGTTGTTCCGGCTCCCCAACGGTCCCCCGCCGGAGGAGGTGCCGTACCAGGCATTGCCCTGCTTAGAGCTTGCACCCGCTGCCGTGGTCGCCGCAAGGTTCTTCTGGCGCATGGCGTTCGAGAGTCGCTGCTTCCGGTCCAGGCGAGCCTCATCCTTGTCCTTTTGCAGCTTGGCAATGGTGGCAGGAGTGTGGCTCTTGGAGCGCTTGAGAAACTTCATCAGCTGGCTCTTCACATTGGTGGCTGCGCTGGCACTGGTGGCATCGGGGCCGCCCATGTCCTCGGCCCGGGAGGAGCGACGCGAGATCTGCGCCTTGGTGGGCACCTCGAGGCGCCGGAACACCCCATCCGCCATGCGGACAAAGCAGCCCTCGGACATTTTGTGGAATGAGTCCGAGGGCAGTTTGTGGAACTCTCCGTTGGGGCCGCGGAAGTAACAGTGGTCCGTCCGGTGGTATCCGTCGCCTACAATGTAGAACTCGTTGCGGTTCTCTTTGGGAGCAGCCACCGACTCCGCGGCCAGGTCGTCAGTCTTGGCACTACGGTCCACCGGCACCTGGAAGGCCATCAGGTTGGTGCTGCTGCTGGCCGCCTCTCCAGGTTGCGGCACTACCGACCCGTTGATATCCTCCACTCCTCCTTGGGCGGCACTCGACGAGGCAGCCGGCTGGAGGGGCTTCAGCTCACTGATCGTCACTGGCCGGCGCTGGGGATCGCCCATGTTCTTGCGCATAATGCTGCCATTGCGCAGCAGGGAGTCGCGCAAGAGGGAGAGCTCGTCCTTGCGTAACGGCTGCACCAGTGTTGAGTAATGTTTCGACGATGTGGACTTGCGGCCCGATGTTCGGCGGTTGCCAAATTGTGATGTTGCGCCGCCAGTGCCAGTGACGGTGGCGGGGACGAGGAGCTCCTCTTTATTGTTGTTATTGTGGCTGCTCGAGTGGGTCTGGCGGTGACTCGAGGTCTGGCCCATGATGGGAGCTTGGTTTCTTTGTTAGCCAACTGATTCTCGAAGGTATGGTCTGGTCTGCTGAATGGATGTTTACGGCTTACGGATGATCGCTGTCGTTTGTTGTTGCAGTTTTTGTCCCAATTCCAATGAAACAGTGACACATATTCCTCTTCCCGGAGATGCAATGTCCACCAAACAGTAATAGTATTCCGTGTGTCAGCATTGAGAGCCCTTTTCCAGATTTTTTTTATATTTATACTATAGTTGGGGTATTGTACATATGTATACACGAAGTGGATATATGCACGAGTATTGTGTTGTATTGTATTGTATGATAAATTTGTTCGTCGGTATGGCACAATCACGAGGCGGTCGTAGCTTTGTCGCTGCGACTTTTCAAAAGTTCATCTTGTTTAAATTCTATTAGAGGATTAACAGCACAAATAAATGAGAATTGAAGCGAGTCTCAGTTCCAGTCGTAGTCTCATTCCCATTCACAGTCACAGTAACCAGTAACAGCTATAGTCACAGCAAAATAATCTGGTCTTTATTATTCCTGTCTGATCCGCCTCTTATATACGAGTGTATGCACATTCTATTTACATATCTAGATTACCTTCCTGTATACCAGAGCAAAGAGAGAGAGGGCAAAGCGTAAAAGATAGAACGGGAGGGGGAGCTGCTTGCTCTTATCAGTTATCGCACTTTACATATCCGTATCTGTGTGTACAAGACGCATTCTTGATAATTTCCACTGTCGCCTAAATACGATCCACACGGCAGCAGAAGCAGCTTCAATGTCTAGTGTGGATCGTAAGCCTCGGCACGCCCGAACCGAAGGCGAAAACGTAGATGCAGAGAGTAGATGACCAACAACAACAAACTACTGTCATACTGGCGAACGCAGAGACACAGAGAGGGAGAGAGACAGCGAGACACCGATGAAGCCCCACACGTTGGGGGCAAAAGCTATTTTTGTTGTTCCCTCCCTCCGTACCCTTCTCTATCTATCACTGTATCTTGCTGCTGCTGTTGCTTCTGCTAGTTACCTCGTTTACGTTGTTTTTAAAGCGTTACTTGTTCCCACATACACATACAAACACACACATACACGCAAAACACACTAGCTTTCCGCTGTTGTCTGTATATCTCTCTCTCTCTCTCTCGCTCTCTCTCTGTCGCAGCACTGTATGTGTTTCTGTGTGTAGGAATTTGTTCATATTTCATTTTCATTCCGCTTTCGTTCTTTTAGCTTGCTCTCTGACTCTTGCTTTTGCTCTTGCTCTCTCTCTTGCTTGTTGCACCATGCCACTTTTTTATACTTTATAATTAAATTAACTTATCATCCCAATTGGCTTTTCTTATTGAATCTGCGGCGATGAAGTGGCTGTAAAGCTACTTTCCAGCTGAATATACTCATTCCACTGGAATCGTTGCTTGTTATTGCCCTGTTGGTTTTTTTTTTTGCTCTGCTCTAATCTCTTTCTCTCTCGCACACACACACTGGCATACATTTAAAATTTATAAATTAAACACTATTTAACCGAATTTATTTTTAAACAAGTCCGCACGTGCGTGTGTGTATCTGTGACGGCCCACCCTTAATCCCACCCTCTCCTGGCCGCTGTCCTGTTGCCCTTGATGTCATTTCAAGCCCCTGTCCGGCACAGTCGTAATACCTATTGTAGTTATGTATGTATATATGTATGTAGCTCTACCGCGGATGCTGTCGGATTACTCTTGCCACTTGGGGGAGATCGCTGACTAACTGCGCAGCCACTAACCGGAGAGCGCAGGCTGCTGCGTTTCGTTTTGTATTTTTATTTTTTTTGCAATATTTTTTTGACGTAACGCCCGCCGTTACCCTTGTGCTCGGCGCGATAACAGTCACAATGGCAAACGCGTAGAGTCGAATAATATAATGCAAAAAAGTTCCAGTCAAATCATCGCTGGGCGATAACCACCACGATATCGTCGGATCGTCGTCGGGGAAGGCAGCGACGATACGCGACGGATAATAACAACAACGACGACGCGGCGCGGCGCGACAATAGTGACCACACGATTGAAGTGGAACTTAATACTAAAACAAGCTTTCGACCATCGCTTGTATCTGTGGCCTGGCCTGTGGTTGTGGAGGCGACTCGACTGTCTGTTGCTCGTACTGTTATTATTGTGGCGAGCTTCGGGCTTGTTTGTGTTTCGCAAAAGTTCTGCAGCGGGGCTTACTCAGAGCGGCTGTTCGTTCGTCCAATGTGCAAAGACAGCCACGACACACCCTACACATACACACACGCACAGTCTTCGGAGACGGACGCAGGTAAACTGCAGGTGATTCACAACGCAAACGTGTGTGTAGCATGCTCACGCATACACTGCTATTAATGCGAGTATAAGATATTCGTAGCAGAGATAGAGAAAGAGAGAGAGCGATAGCGATAGCGCGATACCAAGAGAGAGGAAGCTTTGGCATGCTTCACACGGATCTTCAGCATAAGTTTGGCTTGGCTTCCATACAAGAGCGGATTGGAACTTGCGAAAGCTTTGTTGCAATCGAAAAATGTGAATGCCAAAGAAACGGATAGATTCTAGTTTTTCACGAACCGAACCCACACCACCTATCGCGTATCGTCATCGAAAAAGTCAGCTTGTTAAGCTTATTTATTCGCATTTATATACTTATGTATGTATGTGTTGTGTGTTTTGTGTGTGGTCGTGTTGGATAAAGCACACCAAATGGATATCAAAACAGTTACATGTTTTTGCTGCTCTCTGAGAGTGCCGTAGATCGCCTAGCTAGCCGTAGCTTTGCCTGCGATACAGCTGACGATTTGAATACAATAAATGTGGTTCTTGAATGGACGAGGTGTGCATTTTTTTATTGACTCACTTGTTATATTTTCCGAGTATGCCATTGCGAATCTAACTCAAAGTGGTTTAAAGATTGTTTGGTCTGCGATTTATTTGCAATTAGCAAGTCTACATATTGTACAAACAATCTTTTGTGGATATTTATTAACTTATGTACATATGTCTATTTACAGCTGCGGCCCCAGCTGGCTATTGATCTCACAGTTGCCTTTCCATTAGCAGCGAGGGAACCGATAATATACCTACACCCTACACCTTCGTAAAAAATTTTAATCTTTTCAAACTTTCAATTTGAAACTTGAAGAGGTTCTACTGCAGTTGGTCAACACAATTGGATATTAACCAACACTGGTCTTAATTTTTTTTTTTTTTTTTTTGAAGCTAGTTTTTTTATGTCTGTTAACATTTAATTATTCCAAACACTTTTCTGCTTAATTTGTAATCCTTCCCAGCATTGTCAGTGAGATTGGTAGTAAATTCTCAATATTGTTGTCAAGAAACAGTGAAAGTAATCCCAATGCATTTCAATTCCCATTTCCCAGTATTTTAATTTTGAAGAGCTTGTTAATGCAGCTGAAATATGATTATAGGACACCAGAGAACATATACGAGTACTATTTGGTAATGAGTTCACAAGGGCCTCGCCTCAATGGACCCGTACAGTAGACAGTTTTTCCCAATCTGTGCCGAATGTTCCATGATACATTCACAAATGATTAAATCCGACAAACCCAATCGATTGTTCTACTCATACAAGTAGGTAAGATATATTCCGCCTCCCAACGAGAGTACAGGACATTTGACTTGTAATAAATCAATTAGACACTACAGGGAATGACCCAAGCCAATGATACTCTGAGTAACAGGGAGAAGGTCGAACGAGTAGATGGATTCTGGATGCTAGTGAACATGTGTAGTTCTGGACGGGTAACAGATACAGCTAAAGCCACAGAAAGATACGCAGATCATTTGGGGGAAGGGACTCACCTTGGCGGATGCGGTTCGCTGCTTGATGGCAGAGGCGTGAGCAGAGTGTGTGCTGAGAACGTTCTTGTTGACGGAGGAAGGCACGGCCGAACCCACGCCGGTGCCTGAGTTGTGGTGGTGGTGGTGGTTGATCGCGGAGGCCGCCACAGTGGCGTTATTGCTTGAGAGTCTGGCACCGTCCGTAGTCATGTTGTTGGCCACGTGATGGTGGTGCTGATGGCTGTGCTGGTGCGAGTGGTTTGTATTTGCCGTGGTCGATACAGCGGACACCGACACAGGCACGGGAGCTGGCGTGGATGTCACCGAGCCTGGTGCGGGGCTGGCCGGGACTGTGGGCGTGGGCGCAGCCGCAGGGCTGTTGCTGCTTGCCGCATTCGAGGACGTTACGATGGGCATCACCGTCGTGCTGGCTACAGAGGTTGTCGTTGGTGGCAGTGAAACAATGTTGGCATTGGCGGAATCATGCTGTTGCTGTTGCTGCTGATCCTTGACAGAATGCGAGGATGTGCTGATCGAGTTGGTGGCGTAGGTGGTTGTGCTTGAGACGGCCGCCAGGGGAGGCGTCGCAGTGGCACTCGACGTGGTGGTCGATGGCGCGGCAACGGTGCTTGCGGTTCCATTTGAAACGCTCTCGGCTGGCAGGGCTTCAGGAACTGGCTGCAGTGTGGTTCGCATTGCTGTAGACATATTTCTACCAAATCCAAATTGCCTACGGCTCAGTAATGAGTAATCTTGAGGTCCGTGCAGGTCCTGCTGAGTTTGGTACGTCCACAACGATCGTGAGATTCAATCGGGCGTCTCGTCTCGTCTCTCCTGCCCCTACCTCGGAACTGCACTTGAGTACTTGCCGGTGAGTCTATATTGTTTCTCCTCCTAAAGTTATCCTAATGCCAGGCGGTTCCTGTCATCCGTGAAGCTACTTAACATCTGCAAATACAGTGGGGATACAAAATACATTAATTTCATTAGGATAAAAGTTAGGCTTATAACAAAAAAATTTAATTGACATAACTCAAATTTTTGAGAGTTTATTCAATGTCTGGTCGCGACCACATCCAAAATAAAAAATTTTTCAATGTGAATGTCGTATTCAAGTGTCGCATTTTTTGGGAGCGGAAATTTGAGTTATGTCAACTAAATTTTTTTCCTCAATCTACTTTGATGAATATTGCTATTATTTTTTTTTTTAATTTATGCTAAATTGAATAGAGATTTGAGGAAAATTCAAATTCACCGTTTTCTTTGGCTTGTGCCGGAAATATTGGTGCCTAAAGTGTACGTTTTAGTATGTCATATTCAAGTGTCGGGGAGTGTATCTCCACCGAAATGAATACCTATAAACTATTTTAATCTCGGACTATACATTTATATGCACTTGAATCCCTTACATATTATATTTAGCCTAATTCTACACACAATTTACGTTTTCCTTGGCCACTGTGGAAATAGGGGACATTTCACAGTGCCATTCAATGTATTTATCGAGCAAGTGCATCAGTCGGAATAGTCCATTTCGGACATTCGATATTGTATTTCAACAATCGTTATTATGTTTAGATACTTAATAATAACAAAATGTAGTAATTAGTTTTCTAAATATGAAAATTATGGTATTCATTAAATAAGATTTCGTCTGTATTTCATTAACTAAAAAATAGCCAACTAAAAATTATCCGTCATCCGAAATATAGATATTCTCTTGTTACAGTTTTGCCAATTTGTCATTCAATAATCAACATCAAAATCCACTTCTCGTTCTGGAATGCCATTTTTATGATTATCTTTATAAAGAAATTAATCTTTAAAATTATTTTTCCAGTTTTTTGTTATTGAAAAAGAATTATTAATTTACTAAGAATTAATGGAAATTTCTGTTGATTATTTATATTTACAGAGTTTCCATTGAGTTTTCGTTTAAGTTTGTGCCATTTTTGAATTTCTGCTTTGGAAGTCCGCCATATTTGTTTTTACAAAAATTAATATTGAATTGAACTAATAAATCTGTAGTAGATACAGCTACAAGTTCAGTAATTGAAGTCATAATTATGTGTAGATATATGAAGAAATTAATATGGTTTGAATGTAGTTATTCTTTGCCTTTCAGGCCTCTAACAATTTTAAGGAATATTCGTATACATTTTCAATGCATTTTAAATGAGCTTTCCAGAGAGGTCTCTCGAGGAGTCTATAGAAATAAATTCCGATTTATTTTGTTCGGAATGTAGTCGGTGGACAGGAAGTCAATGACACTCTCGATTTCGGCCTTCTGCTGAATCTGCCGCAGCGAACGCAGCTCCTGTCGCACTCCAGGACCAATGTAGTCGCGGGCGAGTATGTCATAGATTTTCTTGTTATCCCCACTGCTAAGGGCAACCGCACCACTGGAGAGGGCCGGTATCTCGGAGGGGTGGAGGCCAATCCACCGTAGCGTAGGCGTGGCGAGGTCTCCCGATGTGAAGCTCATGGACTGCGACCCGAGGCGATAGACGAGCATTATCTCAATGCCGAACGGATCGGCGTCGACGAGTATGTAGGCCGGCAAGTGGCACTCTGTGGATAGCCGGTGAACGATGCGCCGCGTGCTGCAGTCCGGGTAGCCCTTGCCGGTCACCAGGATGCAGCGGCGACCGAAGGTGCCGAACAGATCGCGTGCCAGCAGGCTCTCGAAGACAGACTCCTTTTCGACGACCAGCACAAAGTCCGCCTGGGTGACAATGCGTTCCACCTTCTCGGTGTCCGTGGGCAATATGATAGCCCCGCTATATACGCTGCAGTCCAAGACATCTCCGTTGGTCATGAGCATCCGTATGTCGCCTGCAAGAGATCAAGAAAAGATCAGCATGAGCAGAGCGGATCGCCAAGCTACCACGACTCACCTGCCATTAGACCCTTGGAGGCGGAGAGCACTCCCAAGCGAGTAGGCGACGTTTTCAGCATATGACAGACGTCCAGTCTGGCTGCGGCAATGTGCCGCTGCGTCCGTATCAGGTGGGGATCGCTGTAGTAGAGCCCCCGAACGGTGTAGCTGCCGCCGTTCACCTGCAGCCGGTGAATCTTGGCCAGCATATAAACCACCAGACAGAAGCGATGGCGACTCCGTCGATTGTTATACGACACTCGGCGATATCCGTTTCCGTTCCGAGAATCTCTCGATACCGGACCCATCTGGGGTACCATGAACGTGGCATCACCGTGGAGCACCAGGCTGGCCAAAAGTCGCACCACAATCCCCTCAACATCGCCGCTCATTTCCTGCTCTCAATGAACTTATCCTCAATGGTAGATCTTTAATCTTAGATATTATCTTGTTACCTTGCTTGTTACCTCGCTTAAAGATGAATTAAAATCTAAGGAACTTACACAAAATTGGTTCAAAGATGGCACTCAATTACTTTCCTTATTTACATTTAACTATTGTTTAATCTTAATATTAATAACTTTTTTCGATGGTTTACACTTGTATTAATATGTTAACTTTGATAAACTTGGCACAAAACTGGTTTTCGGTTTTCCTTGTTCTTTGCAGACATTTCGTCTCTTCTTTTTGGAAATAGTACTTGTTTTTTTTTTTTTTTTTTTTGGTTAAGTAGATGGATTTACAATCGCAACAGCTGTGTTTTTTTTCCTGGCCACGCCCCCGTATCTGAATACGGAGAATTTAAGGGTCAATCAATTATTTATCCCATCAATTCGGGTTTTTTTCAATAGCCGGAACAATGGTTGTGGGACAGGCAGGACGGGGTCGGGTCGGGTCGTCACACGCCCACCCTATATACATTGGTACATACATATGTATATATATCTGACGTACATACGTAAGCAAGTATATAGAAACGTCAGTTGATATAGTAGGTATGTGCACATGTAAACTTACATTTCCCCAATGGATTTCGTTTTGGGAACACTTATGCTTCGTAAGCGTTTATCGCGTAAATCATTGCGTGGAAACGTTCGAGTGGGTTATAAATAATTTAAGTACGGGAGCTTGGGGTCTAAAAATACAAGCACCGAAAATTCCCTTTCTGCCAAACAACTGTTTTTTAAAAATTAACGCAAAACACTCGCACCGCTCACACGCACGCACACGTACACGTACACAGAGATGGACACGGAGGGAGACACTTGTACATAAATTAATGTGAATTTCTTTCTTTATTCGGTCTTTCTTTTTTTCGTATGTGCAGAAAATTGTACTCGTTGTTACAGAGCACACACACACACACACACACACGCACACACACTCACGAACATACAGCAGCGCTTTTATAGCTGGGCGGAAACGGGGGCGGTGTTGCTGGCGGACAAGGCGGGGGCTGGTACTGCCAACGAATGGGAAAGAAAAACTAACGAAACGGAATGGCAGCCCCTTAAAGTATTGATTTGCTGGCGCTGGCTGCCCCGACTCGCCATCCCATCCGTCCGACTGCGCGGAGCAGAGCGGCGCGGCGCTGAGCGGTGAGGCGCTCTCTTCTTATATGTACTTACCAATAAAATGAAATTTCCGATCGGACCGAGGCGAAGAAGTGTTTAGGCGTTTGCTGCTGCTGCTCTCTTTTGGGGTTTCGGGGAGTCAGGCACAGTGCTTCCTCAGCGCAGACTGTTTCCATCGATGTAACACATTATTATTATTTAATTTTTCTCCTTTCTTTTCCTTTCCGATTTTCACGCACAAAGTGGTTTCGGTGGAAAGGCCGACTTTTACCGAACAGAGTCGAAAGAGACGACAACGGACACACACAACGAAATGCAAATGCAATACATATCTTTCTTACTCGCTCACACACTCACTCGCTCGCTCGCAGCAGCAGTAGCGCTAGCTCTGGTTTTCAATCAGATTTTTCTCTTTCTATTTATTGCCTTTTGTTATTACGATATCACCGAGACGGTCTCCGAATTTTCACAAAATTACAGCGATTGACACCACTCTTGTTGGCCACGAATTTTCTTCTGCTCTGCCCTTCATAGGCTATGTATGTACATATCCAAGATGATGTGATGGGTAACTTGATATTGGGAACTATTTTGTCAACTGCGCGAGGGGGCAAGTGCAATTCGTCGATTTTCCGACGCACACACAATGCTGTTAAATTTTACTATTTTATTATAAGCACATTCACTTTGCCAGCAACAAATTATAGGTGTCAAACCATCGATGTCACTATCGATAGTATCGATGTTTTGGTGCTAGTTGATACTATCGATGGTTTTGCTACTTTTCATGATACTATTGAGCTCTTATCGGTCACATCCCCATATCTACTTTGATTTTGAAAAGTGCAGTGGTGTCAACCGAAAAACTTGAAGATCCCTTTATTCATTCAGAAACAGCCAACTCACTGCGAAAGGTTCTGGGTGTTATTGTAACTGACAATGCGAGGGCGACAATGGTTAAGGCATGTCACATTCTTCAACGACACCTACACCTATGCCCACTGCTTAAATTTAGCGGTGCAAGACTGCTTGAGCCAAGAAAAATTTGAAGTTAGGGCTTTTGAAAGTAGCACGATCGCATAAATAGATCAATGTTCACCTGTTGGCAGGCAGGTCTGCTTTTTTTTGCAAGATAAATAAAAAAATGGATTTTGATATTTTAAGATCGCTCAGGCTTGCCACCATCCCCGATATAAAAAATAAGGATTTCGTTTGCAGTTCAATGCAGATCAAGCCGACGTTTTACTGGAAATAATGTTCGCTACTTCCAAGAAATTCCAAGAAACCCTGCCTAAATTTATGCAAGCGAAAATGAAACTAAGAAATAAAAGAGTCTCTGAGTTTTAAAAAGGAAGAATATGAATAAAATGTTTATTTTGAAAAATTTTTTATTTATTTTTGCTTGAAATATAGCTATCGATAGTATCGATTTTTTGAATCATTCTATTCAAAACTATCGAGTGGCGAATTCAAGTTCTATTTTACATATTCCTCGATTTTGATTTTCCGTGGAATATTACTAGCAAGATAGATCTCTCAGACCTGCCCACATAATTTTATACGATTGCTGAATCAATTTTCTACTTAACTGGCTTATTCCAAATACTTGCTTTTATTCATACCATCTTTCCTCTGAACTTAAAAAATGTATTCGGTGGAATATTAAAATACCCCGTTGATCTACAACGGGTTAATCGTTCTCCGTCAAGGATTGGAAACCAGATTCCTCGATTTTGATATTCTGTGGAATATTACAAGCTAGATAAATCTTTCAGCTCTGCCCACATAGTTTTATATAATTAATGAGATTATTTTATACTTGACTGGTTTATTTTAAATACTTGCTTTTATTGTATTTTGTCTAAAAAAACAAATAAAACGTAAGGGAAATTGCTCATTGTTACTTACCGGTTCAAAGAGAACCATACCCGATTCAAGTTCGGCCATCGATACAATCGGCTGAATACGAGTAGTGCGCGGTAAAGAGAAATTGTTTGAAAGTGTATGAGTGACAAAGATATGAATGCAAATGTAAAAGGATTAATGATAAATAAATATACTTTCAACTCAATTTCGATGTCAAAATATATGGAACAGAATACCGTAAATGATGCAACCACCAATTAGGGATGGGATGTATTGATGTGCTGATAATATATTTGTCGGTGATATTTTTGTGCGATTAGAGGAACTTATTCGTAGCTTATTTTGACCTTTTGCAGTGGCCAGAAGTGTTTTTGCTTTGCCCTCCGTTTTACTTAAACTGCCGGTGTTTTTTCCAAATAAAACCTCATTAAATTAAACTACCGAATCAACCTGCCATCATAAAATCTATCCTTCACCGCCAGTTAAGTTCTCCCTATCACCCAGGGATGGCAGCTCTTCGATTTACTTCGCGCCCACCTTTCAATTCGAATTGAAGAACAATAACGAATTTAGGTTTATATTAAATGCAAGTGGAACTAAGATCACATTTCATCGACATACTTATAAAACATTTTCCCGTTTAATGGATGACCAGCCTGGTGTTCTTTGAGTTCGGAATATATTTCTTCTTGTACTTTTCGAACATCTTTTCCAGAGCCTCCATGACCTGGCCATGCACCTTGTCCACATAGGCGGCATCAGGCTGATCACTTTTCACCACATTGATGGGGGCGCCCACTGCGTAAATTCAATAGATTAGTTCAAGCATTCCCCTACAATATAATCCCACATGATACTCACCAACTTGTACGATGCGACATCTATTTGGCAGGAAGCCAAATGAATAGTTGAAGATTCCACGACCCACTGGAATCAGAGGTGATATGCCCGTAAGCTGTTTCACCGCAGTCTGCACTCGACGAACCAGGGAATTCGGGGGATTGGGCACCTGATCGAATATGTCCACCTCCCCAAAGGAAAATGTCGGAACGATCGGTGATCTGCATTAAAATGGAGGTAACATAGTTCCATATTTAAGTATGCACTTCCTACATTTACTCACCCCGTTCGTATGGCCATTTTGACGAATCCCTTGCGGTTCTTTAGGGTGACAATGTATTGCCCTGGATGCGAGTCCATGGCCTCTTGGGCGCCACCCACAAGTATGGCTACCGCATTGGATGTGAAGCCATCGCGATTGTCCGCATGCTTCGGATCATTCGATTTGGTTAACAAATAGTTAAGGGAGGCTTTCGACACCGACACCAGGCCCCAAGAGCGCAGCACCTCACGTCCAATAGGTATCAGGAAGTTCTGATCCAGAGTGCCCACCTTGGGTCGGATCTTAGGGAACAGTTCGAGCCACCGTGAGATATCCAGGCCCATGTTGATGCCGATTCCATTTCTATTTCGATCAGTACATATGTATGTATTGTATGTATGCATATTGGATTTCGTCACTGGAGTGGCTCGATAAGATTGGCTATCTGTCGACATTCTTACCCGAGTATGCCGTGCGGAAAGCTAGCCAAGATATAGTTTTTGTTTGGTGGCAGCTCGGCTGTTTTCACCAGTTCCACGGGAAAGTAGTTGCGATAGTGCCGATACAGGCGATTAGAGCGGTTCAACAGCCAGCTAAGGAAGATTTTCAATGGGATTATTGTATCTTAAACGGCTGTTGTGGACGATCGACACTTACCCATTGCCATCTATTACGGAATTGTTTCGCTTGTGATCATAGAGTATGTAGACCAAGTAGACGAGTATCAAGCTACGCAGAATCAGACCACCATAGATCTGAATGGAGTGACGATTTCAGATAATTATCTAAACAATGATAGCTATGACAACGAAAAAAACATCTATTGCCTTACCAGCGAAGCCACAATAATCGGAATGGCAGTTATTGATAGAATGAAGCACGTAAACGTGATCATAAGCGTGACTAGGGTCTGCAGACGCCGGCGCGGCGGGACTTTGAGAGGAGCCCATTCAATTTTCATATTTTCCGCTACGGATCGGACCGACCACAAGCAACACAATCAGCCTTTTCAACGGCACTCCAGCGACTGAATGAGAGTTCAGTGGCGACAAACGATTTCAATTGGACAATATGTACACACTCGAACTTATCCTTATCAGGGGGCGGGCGAATTCGGGGCCCCCAGCTGTTAACAAGTTAATAATAGATTAAAAACTTGTTAGCACTTACTCGGGTACTCGTCTCGGTCTGTCCGTCTTTCTAAATCCCATTAACTAAGCTAAGATTTTTGCCATCATTGGTGTATCCAACCTTTTAAAGAACCCCTTCCCTACCATTTGGTATACCAATCAATGCATACGATCTATTAACGTGAAAGGCGTCGTTTCGAAGTGGCTGCATTTTAATCATCGTCTGGCAAATTATATGCTTGGGGTTCAAAGTGGCCCCCCGATAAGAGTACGGGGCTATTGCGATTTCGATATGGGTTCGATATGGGCATGTCCGTTTTCGTCTTTATCATTCTCCCCCTCTCGACCTTTAGATTAGTATTTATCCCACTCCACGTCTTCAGTTTCATGCATTCTGTCATATGTACTATGTTACGAGTTTTGGATATACACATGTAACATATATATACTCACACTTTATATAAAAGTGGTGCTGTAATTACAACCTGTTTTCCAGTTTGCAATTTCACGGGGGCGCCACATAAAAGAAAATTGCCTGAGAACTTGGCACGTGGAAAAGTTTGTATAATTCAATCACGGTCATTCATGTTCTACGTTAATTATGCCAACGATTCGCTCATTTATTGACCCCGTGCCAAGAATGTTCTCGCATTCGACGAACAAACAGAACCGAAAACGCTGGCGCACAACTGACAAATGCTGAATGTAGTGCACGATATGCGAGTCATTTATATACTATATGCTATACTACTATACTATACAGAATGTGCGCTATAGGCTACAAAACACATGTAGGTATGCCAGAGCCATGTCAATATCCAGCCGAGATATAGCTAACATAATAATTGGGGACTTTCTATAGGTATACATAGGTATAGTTAGTTCAAGAATAAGTAAATATATATATGTATGTAGGTATGTATTTATACTCGTAATAAATGCTTTTAAAGTAGATTGAAGATCACATTATTTAAAAAAAAAAAATCTATTGATGTTTCTAGTTTAATGTATAACCAGCTTGGTGTTCTTTGAATGCGGTATATATTGCTCCTTGTACTGATCGAATATCTTTTCCAGAGCCTCCATGACCTGGCCATGCACCTTGTCCACATAGGCGGCATCCGGTTGATCACTCCTTACCACATCGATGGGGGCGCCGACTGGAGGATTCAGATCATGGTTTAGGCCTTAAAGATCTTATTCTTGTATACATTTTACAGATACTCACCGACTTGAACGATGCGACGGCGCTGGGGAAGGAAACCGAAGGTATAATTGAAGAAACCGCGACCGACTGGAATCAGCGGGGCAACGCCCGTCAGTTTCTTCACCACAGACTGTACGCGACGGAGTAGGGAGTCCGGCGGATTAGCCACCTGATCGAATATGTCCACCTCCCCAAAGGAAAATGAGGGCACAATCGATGAACTGCATCAGGAACAAGGTTACTGTCGTATTTAAACAATGTGCTACTTCCTTTATACACTCACCCTGTTCTTATGGCCATTTTGACGAATCCCTTGCGGCTCTTCAGGGTCAGTATATATTGGCCAGGATGCGAGTCCATGGCCTCTTGAGCGCCACCCACAAGTATGGCCACCGCATTGGATGTGAAGCCATCGCGATTGTCCGCATGCTTTGGGTCATTCGACTTAGTTAACATATGGATCAGGGCCTCCTTCGACACCGACACGAGCCCCCAGGCGCGCAGCACCTCCCGCATAAATGGCACAAGGAAGTGCTGATCTAAAGTTCCAACCTTGGGCCGAATCTGGGGGAACAGTTCCAGCCACTTGGAGATTTCCACTCCCATGTTGATCCCGATTCCAGTTCTATTGCGGGAAATCAGTTGCGAATCGAATTTAGAATATTTATAGATAAGATTGTCCCTGTCCGGCGCTCTTACCCCAGTATGCCGTGAGGAAAGCTGGCTAAAATATAATTTCTGTTTGCGGGGAGCTCTGCGGTCTTCACTAGTTCCACGGGAAAGTAGTTGCGATAGCTCCGATACAGGGTATTGGTTCGGTTTAGCATCCATCTATGGAGTATTAGTATTAGGAATATGTACTGTTTATCTGTTAGGATTATGGACTTGCCCATTGCTGTCAATGATGGAGTGGGTTCTCTTGTGGTCCAAATACATATAGACCAAGTAGATCAGTATCAAGCTGCGCAGAATGAGTCCACCATAGATCTAGAGGATAGATACTACATATATACAATACTGACCCGAAGAGAGAGGATTATCTCACCAGTGAACCGGCAACAAACAAGTAAGAAGAAAACAACAGCACGAAGAACGCCATGGTGAAGAGTGCCGTGATCATGGTCTGCAAACGCCGGGCCGGCGGAACTTTGAGAGGAGCCCATTCGATTTTCATGATTCCCGTTGTCCTATAAAACCACTCTGCGGTTGGTCTTCCTACTCGTCTTACGCCTGACAAGCTACTGAACGATTGCCGAAGCAAGCCCCAAACAATTTCCGAAGTAACACTTATGATTATCGGTATTCGAGTTGATGGTGGCAACTACTATCCGTAATAGTTGCTAACAACCACATCCACCAACTGGTCAACAGTTCTTTGTTTGTTGGCAAAAATTCCGATTATGACGATAATAGGTTGGTTTTTAATCAGCGTTTAGGAAATCATATTTTTTGGGTCAAAGTCGAGTATGGTACTATGCCAAAACTGCTACCGAAATTCCCATAGTCATCTCTATCATAGCCCCTTCTCGACCTTTAGAACAGCGAGTGCATATGATTCAAAGGTAAATTTCGATTATTTATTGGGTCGCAACAGGCACTTGGGATTGTTGAAATCAAATTATGTGGCGTCGATTGAGATTAGTGAATCATGTTCTGGATAGATTTTGATGGGAACTACTTTAATATACATAATTAAGATGCAACAAGTGGATTAGGGAACGTAATTTGATATACTTGTATAACTAAAATATATTAATAAAGAGCGAAACACCAGTGAATGTATGTAAAACATTTTGGCATTCCTATTTGCCAATTCAAATATCCAATGCCTGCAGATACATTTTCAGGCAAAGTGTTTTATGATTGGATGTAGGTATTTTAAATTTAGGCGCCACTCCTGCTTTTACTGAGCTGCATTTTTCTTAGGAATCGATATCATACAAATGTAGTTCGAAAAATCAATTATCGACTTCTTCGAAAACAGTTCGAATTAACAGTTATTTGCCGTCCCAAAGAACTGTAATTTTATAAATAAAACATAAAAGAGGTTCCTACTCTGAAATCCCACTGTTCTATAATCAAAGTCTGATATACTGGTAGAGAGGCCACAGAAACACTGCCGGAACGACAAAATAACATAGCATGAAATAGTAATAGGTAATGTATGCAATCAAGAGCAGAGATTCCTGGCACATTCCATCTATCTTCTTCTCCGCTGATTTGGGTGTGCGGGTGTACATATTCCGTTGCTCTATGGCGTCGATCAGTTGCCCAATCCCCCGTCATCGAAGAGAAACGTTCGAATTTTGCATTTCATTTTAAATGCATGGGACAGACGTCGAAGCAGCACAAAACAAAACAGAATAAAATATATTCCATTCTGCTATCCACCGCCTTTATCATTCGTTTTCGCTCCTCCCGCTGCTTCACTGCCGTCTCACTCTCGCGACTTCACTCTAGCTGGATAATCCGTGTGCGGCGGTTGAGATTTCGCCAATAATTAATTCCTTTATCATTTATAGATTGGGAAGAGTAATCCAGCATTAACTGAAGGGCCGCACGGCAATGGATTGATGTGCCAAAGTGCATAATAAAAAGTGCAATAACCGTTGCGTGACCTGCACGGAAAGAAAGCCTATTAAGCAGCTCGAAGAAACAAATTGTATATTTTGCATACACATACGTATGCATCGTACAAAAAGAACTGAAGAAATCGAACAGGAATAACAAAATGATGATTTTCTATGTCAAATACGCGTTTCTCTTTTGGCTGACGATTGGCAGCAACCGAGGAGAACTGCTGCTGATGAGCCAGATCTCAGAGGACAAGACGCTCCTCACGGTGTCCGCCTGCACCCAGCGCTGTCTGGAAGAAACAAAGGTGAGCTGCCCCAGGGGATTACTGACACGCTAATCCGTTCAACGACCTGGATGTCTTTTTGCAGAACTTTCTTGAGTGCTACAAGATCTGCAGGGAGAACGAGGCCAGCGACTATGCACCCGCAGCGGTGCGCAGAATCCAGGAGAACTACCAGCTGAAGATGGTATGTCGCACAGAGTCGATGCTGGCCTTCCGCATAGATTGGGTGCAGCACAGCCGGTTGGAGCTGGGCCAGACACCAAACGCCACGTACATCATCAAAGTGAATGCTGTCAGTGAGGACATTGTGGAGTCGAAGATCTTTCTGGTGAGTGGAAGACGTATTGGCGTTCTTTGCTCAACGAATCGTTTCCCTTGCAGTCAGATGACAACTTCCTGGTCCTGCACTCACTGGAAGCCTACACTGAGCACAACATTACCGCTCTGGCCGTGCACAGCGATGGCAGCTACTCCGTGATAGCCAACGAGGAAACATTTGGCACCCTGAGGCGTGGCTATCAGCCCAGCAAGATGGGTGCCGTGAAGCTGCTTGGATTTGTCCAGCCCCAGGAAGATGGGCAACATATTGCCGCCGAGATAGAGTGGCAGCCCTCTGCAGGTGGGTGCTTTTTATTGTCTCATCCGCCGCGTCACAATTGTTTGCTTCTCCAGACCGCAACTGTTTCTTCGATCTGGTGTATTATTCAACCGAAAGCGTGACAATGGATCAGCCTATGCAATTGGAGATTCGCGATGTAAGTAGCAGGAATGTATGCGAACCATATGCCTATGGCCCCATAATCACCATAACCTGCCATCCACAGCCGCGTCGACTGTACAGACACACCATCGACAGCCTGAAGTTCGGGGAGCAGTACATGGTGGGCGTGCGGACGGTGAACTACTTAAACATGCTGGAGAGCGACCTGAAGTGGTTGGTAGTGCAGGCTCCAAATTGTCTGGACTGGCATCACTTCAACTACACGCTCTGCGGTAAGCATACCAATCCCCACAAGTCGGTTAAGTATATCCCACTTATCCTCTCCTCCGACAGCACCGACCAAACCGTCAAATCTATCCGTGACACAGGAGCAGTATTTAGAGAACACACTGGCACTGAATGTCAGCTGGCAGCGGCCCAGCCACCTGCCCGATTACTACACACTTCACATCCTCGACCTGCACGTGGAAAGCCAAGAGGCGAACTTCACTTTGGACGGGAATGCGAGCTACTGCTTCATTCCCATGATTAAGGTGCTGGGATCCAGCTTTGAGGTGCACTTGGTGGCCCATACGGCAGGCGGCAGGAATGCCTCTGGAGTGTTGCTGGACAAGGCGCCTCGCGACGAGTGGCTGAAGGGTGAGGAGTATTCAGGTCAAGCCGCAATCGTATAACTGATGAGATAACTTCACTTTGATAGAGGGAAATCTGATCAAGCTCATGGTATTTGTCATTGTCCCCGTCTTCTGCATCATCATTCTGTGCTCACTGACGTTCTGCAAGCGCAATCGTCAGGACGCCCAGTCCGTGGACATGGATTCGAAGGAGAAGGCCAATCAGAACAACTTCCATCTCTCTCTGATAGACAGTAGCGGACTGTTGGTCACTCTCTCGGCCAACGAGAGTTTTGACTTTGTTGATGAGCTGGAGGTGGAGCCGCAAACCGTGCTCCTGCTGGATGTGCTGGGCGAGGGTGCCTTTGGCCTGGTGCGACGCGGCGTGTACAAGAAGCGCCAGGTGGCCGTCAAGCTGCTGAAAGGTGAGAAAGGGTGCTGAGCTCCTTTCCAGGCGGGAAATGATGTGTCTATCTTCCTGACAGATGAGCCCAACGAGGAGGATGTGTATGCGTTCAAGTGTGAGATCCAGATGCTTAAGGCGGTGGGCAAGCATCCCAACATCGTGGGCATCGTGGGCTACTCGACGAGGTACAGCAATCGCATGATGCTGCTCATCGAGTACTGCAGCCTCGGCAGTCTGCAAAACTTTCTGCGGTGAGTGGAATGGCATGCAAAGCTCTGGCCAAGTCTAATTTCCATTAACACAGCGAGGAGTGGAAGTTTCGACAGGAGCGCAGTGCGATCCACTTGAAGCAGAAGCACGAGCAGGAATTCGAGAAGCGGAGAGTGCAACGTCCGAAGCGTAGTCCTTCTCTTGATCTGGATCGGAACATACGCATCGAGGAGATCAACTGTTCCATGCTGTCCACCGTGGAGGAGGAGTCCGACGCAGATCAGACGCGCACCAGCAACCGCGTGGAGACCTACTCCCTCGCAAGATTCACCAATGCAGCAGACAACAAGTCCTACGGACTCGATGACATTGAAAACATTGGAAGTAGCATGACCCTGCCACCACTTTCGAAAGAGTCGAAGATCCAGCAAGTCGATCCAGAGAAAGGTGAAGGAACAGCGACTAAGCGAACCTTCGAGAACAAGGAATACTTTGATTCGCGAACAGACCCTAAGCTAAGTCCCCAACGAGCGCCACTCAAGTACGCGGATTTGTTGGACATCGCCCAGCAGGTCGCCGTCGGCATGGTGAGTGATTGGAACAGCTTTCTATTGGTGATCAAGTGGCGGTCAAAATATCCTATCTCTTGCATTTCAGGAGTTCCTGGCGCAGAACAAAGTGGTGCACCGCGACCTGGCAGCACGCAATGTGTTGATCTCCCTGGACCGTAGCATCAAGATAGCCGACTTTGGGTGAGTGTCCTTGAGGCGTAGTGTTCCCTTCTAGAAAATCCTAGGCCCTCTCTCTTTCAGGCTCAGTCGCGATGTTTACCACGAGAACGTCTATCGCAAGAGCGGAGTCAGCGGAAAGTTGCCCATCAAGTGGCTGGCCCTGGAGTCACTCACCCATCAGGTGTACACCAGTCAGAGCGATGTGTAAGCAGCCTTTAAAAGCAGATCGTTTACTTTTCCGCTGATTCCTTACTTCTTTCAGTTGGTCTTTTGGTGTGCTGCTCTATGAGATTATGACCCTCGGCGGAATGCCCTATCCATCTGTATCGCCCGGCGACCTGCTCCAGATGCTGCGCCAGGGCCACCGCATGAAGCGGCCGGAGGGTTGCACACACGAAATGTATGTCTAAACACTAAACTCCATTGAATCTCCACTGCCAACTGGCTTTCGCCCACTTCTCTAGGTTCGGTCTGATGAAGAGCTGCTGGAGCTCGATGCCCTCCCACAGACCTACATTCACCGGTCTCAAAGAGCGTCTGGGCGGGATGATTATGGCCACCAACGAAATGCCGCTTCGCCTGCAGAAGCAAGCAGAAGCCAAGTCCAAGTCAAAGGCAGAAACACAGCCCGAGCCAGAGGCATGTGGCATCCTGCACAGTAGCAAAGGGGTGCCGGAGCAGGAGCTGCCCAAGGATGAAGAGACTTACTTGGAGCCTTTGAACTAGTGGGATAACATCAGACGAAATGGAGTTCATTAAGCACGCAAATTAATGCGTTTAATGTGCAATACGATATAATATGAATCAAATTCAGACAACGCTGAGAAGCAGCTACGAGTAGATTACCTCTTATTTAAAATAAACATTGAAATCAGATTCAAGAGAACCTGAGGCTCCAACCATTGCTGTGCCATTTCTGTCATCAGCTTGCGGGCAAGTGCTCCTCGCAGCTAAATCAATTCTAATCATTCCCAAACGTTTGATTCGATTCTTCAATGGTGTGTAGATCTAATTGTTTCGGCCCATTTGGACATTGCTCGTTAAGCTCTTGAAAGCTATCAAAATTTTAAAAATATCAGTACAAAAACCCCTTCAGACCTCTGCTTAATCCTAATATCAAGATCCTTCACGATGTGCAACTTCTGCAGCCAGCAAGAGAGCCCCTGTCCGCAGATTCCCTACGCTTGTCCGAACTGTCCGGTACGGGACATCACCAGGAGTTGTTCGCTGCAGCGGAGGACCATCAACCGAGAGCATCTACTGCCGGACAAAAACAGGCCATACCCGAACCAGTGCGACACGATGCCCGAGAAATGGCTGGAGCTGAACCGCAAGCTGATCGCCACGATGGCCGAGAAGATGCATCGCTCAACGCAGACCATCCACTACATGCTGCTGCGCCTGCTTCACGCCAACTACGCCGGTGTCTTGCAGATCGTTCGCAGGCGACGGGCGTACAAGGTTCCGATAAGTGGCTACCCGGACGCCCTTTTCTCCAACTTCTCTCTGTTCAACGATCTGGGATATATCTCCATTCCAATGGCTCCGGAGGCTGTCGGGAAGCTGATGCGGATGATGCAGGACTATGTGTCCCAAATGCAGCTGCTGAACCGCCAATATAAGTGGTTCAGAAACGGCCAGGACAAGGGCGACCTGATGGGCCTGCTGGGGAAGCAGGACGAGCTGCTGAAGCTGCTTCGTGCCCTGTTTAGAGACAGCGACTCGACGTTCATAAAGGATATGCTTACGACGCTGCTCTATCTGGATCTGTTCGTTGTTTTCGGCAAGTGGACGGTGGATAGAAAGCGCTCCAACATGATAAGGGGTATCTCAGACCTGTACGCGGGCGTAGCGGGCTCAAAAGCCCAGAACCCGAATCGTTCTCCATTGAAAGTTACTGCAGAAAAGATGACAAATCCCCCAATTTGCTCGGCATATAAAACAGCAGACCCGGAGACCAGGACCATGGTAGCAACACCCAAGCCATCGCGAGACAACGAGCTCCTTAAGATCTTCAACGAATATTTGGAAGCCAGGAAGGCTCCGTCGGAAGACTTTTTTCTGCCGTTCGGCAAAGCTCGTCTAAGCCAAGTTAACGAAAGTCGCAGCAACAAGACTACCAATCGAAGAAGGGTAGAGTAATCAAGAGAGGCGCCTGC
Source organism: Drosophila miranda (assembly GCF_003369915.1). Taxonomy (NCBI): domain Eukaryota; kingdom Metazoa; phylum Arthropoda; class Insecta; order Diptera; family Drosophilidae; genus Drosophila; species Drosophila miranda. The sequence continues at coordinate 8,876,009 of NC_046676.1, read as the reverse complement.
TGGCGATGGCGGCTGCCCCAAACGTTTGCTACGTTTTGTGGTAGCTGCTGTTGCCATCGGCTGCCTCCTGTAGAAATGCAGTTTGTACAGTTTTGTGGTTGTCCCCTTAGAATTAGGTTTAAATTTGAAATAAACTAGTGTAAAGGTGTAAAAAGAGAATGCAATAGTTAAGCAAACAACTAGCTATCTAGTTCTATAGTTTTCCCCACTCATAAGCCCCAACAAAATTCTCATAATTCATTTAATTTCTATATAATCATCACACCAGAAAGAACCCACAAAGGACCTCCGACTCCAGCTAAACATCAGGATTGTAGAAAGAAAGACGTACGTATATGTACTTATAAACATGTAGAGTTAAGGTATAATATAAGTGTAGATCGTTGAATGGGAGAGGATCCATGGCTGCCAAAGGATTCCCATTCCTTCTTTGGACTGCGTGAGGCAAGAGGTCTCGGGGCTAATTTCGCTTAAATCCCAGGCCGAGTATATTCCGTGCCTGTGTGGAGAATAAAGAAGTTGAAGAGTGAGTGAAGGTCGGAGATCGCGGATGTCAGGGGTTCCTCACCGTTATGAAGGCCGAGTTGAAGGAACGTTGAAACGTGTGCGTCATGCCCTCGGTCTGGGAGAGTGCTATTTGCAGCTGAACGGCCTCGTCCATGCGGTTCTTGAGGAACTCCCACGTCTGGACGTTGCCAGCGGAGGTGTCCTGCAGCAGGTACAGTTCGGTCATCTTCATGATGGTCGCCAAGCCAATGCGCCGCGTGTACCAGCCGAACTGCAAGGATAATCAGTCAATCAAATCTTTTGGGATCACGATTACTCGCGCCAACTCACGTCCACGGATCGATCGCCCGAGTAGTAGCAGATGTCGTCCACCAGGGTGAGCACCTGGGCCAGCGCCGTCGACGCGTGCTGCGGTTTTGCTATCAGTGACATCGCCTGCGGCCATTGAGCTTTGTACGGGGCAATCATTTCCATACGCTGACGCACCGCCTGCACCAGGAAGTCGAGCGGATTCTCGACCTCCTGCTGGCCCTTGCTCGTCTTCTCCTTCAAGCTCTGCACCAGCTGCGCGTTGCACCTGCCGTTGAAGTGGGAGACGAGGGCAAAGCCACCTTCCGGAAACATGCCATGGACCACGCTGGGGTAGCCGCATTGCTCGGCCCCGAGGACAATGGCCTGCCTTGTCCAGCCGTGCTGTGGCACATGCTCCAGGGCCGCATCGAGTATCTTGTCGCGCATGGCATCTACCTTGGCCTGCTTAGCGGTCTGCTCGGCAGACTCTTGGTGCTTGCCACCTGCTCCCCCACTACCGGCCTCATTTTGTGTGGCTTTTGCTGCCGCCTCCTCCGCCGCATCCCGCTCCCTTTCCAGCTGTTCCTCGCGTGCCCGAAAGTCCTCCAAGCTGGTGCTGCCGGTGGTCTTGTCCGTGGCATCTTTGGCATAGCCGCGCGCCAGAGATGCAGCAGCCAGGGGCAGCTGTCTGTGCAGGGAGGCCAGGTGACAGGTCTGTGCATCTGAAAATAGAAGAAGCCACACACAGGCAGGCATGAGCCCCGAATTAAAGTCATGGACAGGACGGGCAGAGACAGAGCCAGCCTCTGTGGCCAATTGATTAGCACACTCAGTAGCTCCATTTGCCATTTGCCATTTGCCGGCCAATTATCGCCCCGGAGATCCCCCAACACACCACACAGTTCGCTTGTTCGTTTCAGTTTCGGTTTCTAATCTGTTTACACATACAATTAGTTTACGCTATCATTTCGCTTTCGTTATGGACACAAATGTATAAAGTTAAGAGCCTAAACGGGTTCTGGGGCTGGGGCCGGGGTCGGGACTGGGCCCGCGTCTTGGAGGAGTTTGCGCTGGCGGGCGGTCTGCTCGATTACCTCGTTGGCGCGCACATAAATCGACAGGAGCCATTCCAGGCTGGTGATAGAGCTGGTTAGCACGTCGAGCTTCTCCTGGCGCCCGATGTCGGGCAGACTGCTGTCGCCTTCGCCGGCAATGCCGCTGTTGGTGATGTTTACGGCCAGCATTTGCAGCTGCTTCTTCATGAGGGCGTCGTCCGAGGCACTCTGGCCGTTCTCCACGCGCTCCTTGTACGCCTTGTAGTGGGCCATCGAGAAGTCCAGGGCCGTGCCCAGGGGCACCAGCAGACGCTTTTCGATCTCTGGCAGAATGTCCCAGAATCCGGTGAAGTTGCCCCTGTCGCTCAAGGCAAAGTAACGCAAGATGTTGATGGCGTTGCAGATCCGATCGGCGTGCAGCAGCAAATCCGACTTAACGTCGTTGGGCAGCACGCAAACGCACAGCATCAACATTTCCCTGAAATGCTTGCCGCGGAATTCGGATGGCATCGCGACGCCGCTCCTTATGTGGGCCATCAGGGCCTTGTCCACTAGGTCCTTGAACATGGCACTTAGGTAGCCCATCAGGCCGTCGTGCTGTAGCGTCTCCAGCAGGTTCTTAAGGATCAAGCACTTTCCCTGGTCATCGAACGCCAGTATGTAATGCCGGAGCACGTGCAGTCCCAGCTGACGCAATCCCACCTGCGGCGAGTAGCCGACAATCTTGCAGAGCTCATCGCAGAATCGCTTATGGACGTCCAGCTGCAGCGAGGAATGGGGCACCGATGCGCCGCCGCGGTTGATCAGCATGTGCTCGAGGAGGCGCAGGCCGCAGTGCTGCAGCGGTGGCTCCGGCTGCCGGAGCAGCTCAATTACCAGATAGAGGCTCGACTCGAACAGGAAGAGCGGCGAATAAATCTTGGGTGTTGTTGGCGGCAACAAGTCGCGCACGAAGAGGGCGTGGTAGTACATGGCCAGGGCATACAGGGGCATCATATCCTCGACGAGGAACACGTTCTGGCCAGTCATCGCGTAGACGCCTTTTGCGGCGTTCAGTTTGCGCTCCCAGCGGGCACGCTTCTCCACCAGGGCAAGCAGATAGAAGGGGTCGCCGCCCATGGACTTGGTGACCTCCTGGGTGAGGTTCTTTACCACCTGATGGACGTAGGTGTGGGTCAGGTCGTCCTTTACGTAGCTCATCTCGAGAAGGGCCAGTGGCTTGCCCAAAAGCTGCACTAAGAAGCAGGTGAGAACGTTGCGGCGTGACATAGTGGAGTGGCGGAAGATGTGGGGGTCGGGACGGGCGTCCCTCTGAAGAATGTCCACGAGCAGCGGAGCCTCGAACAGGCCGACGGTGATGTAGTGGGCCAGTAGATCCTCCACCTGCTTTTCCTGCTCCACGAGGCGGCCCGCAGCCTCGTCGTAGCCCTCGCTCAGATATTCCGGCAGCGGCAGATCCTTTAGGCGCGTGAACACGCTCTGCAGACACCACATCACAGCCTGAGGATTGTCCTGGCCCTGGCGCACAAGGATTACCTGCAAAGCGCGCAGGTATGCCGCGAAGACCGCGTGGCTTCTGCTCTCCTCGATCTTCTCCATTAGCTCCATCATCATCTCCTGCACCGGGGCGTGCTCGGCGAGCAGTTTCAGCAGCTCGTTGGCACAATCGAAGAGTTCCGGCTCCCGACCATTGACCTCGTCCACCAGGTTGACCACGCAAATATCGTTGTATATGTCCATGGCGATGAGCGGCATGTGCTGTATGTTCCTGGACGCCTCGTTCGGGCTCTGGAAGAGCATTCTGACGCCGTCGTATGCCTTCTCCAGCAGAAGCTGCTTGATAAGCCTCAGCAGGTTAGCTGCCGCGGCATTTTCCTCGATAGACGGCTCCATGTCCACGTTTAATTTTCACAAAGTTCACAAGATTTTTTTAGAGAATACTGACAAATTTTACTACACAAATCTCTAAAAAACAATGACCCGGCGGCATTGGCATTCGACATTCGCCCCCTCACACTACTCGATCGTAAAACAGCTGTTCACCGCTTCTCTTTCGTAATGGCCGAGAACTGTGAATTGAATGGCGCGAAATGTGGCTTTGGACGTGATAACAGGCGTGCGGCTAGGAACGGAGTACTTACGAAGGGGCAGCAGGAGCTTCTGTAAACGAAATAGTTTCTGCAAACAGCGCACGTTTGCCATTTTAGCGCTTTGAAAATGTCCGAATGACTGGAAACAGTTTATTTGGTGGGGGGAGTGTTCTAAAGCACTACTTTTTATACTGATTTAGTGTGACTACGGTATATTTGTGGCGTTAGGACGGTATGTTTTACACGGTATGGCGTTAATATGGTATATTTTACACGACGTCCGTATTTTTCCCATTTTATCGAAACATTTTTTTTTCAAGCGTGGCGGTAAAAAATATTTTAAAGTTTGTGTTACGAACCTTTGTTTTCTTTGGGGCAAGGCCGGCTAGCCAGTCTGGTACTTTCCACGCCCTCAAGTCGCACAATATACCAACTCATTATACATCTCGGACAAATTCAAACGGAAATGCCCGTATATAGTTTCTTTTCCATATATTTATTTTAATATATATGAGTAAAAAACAACTTACTGAGACCAAGAATAGGGATCGTGGTCGAGATATATATACAGGAAGCTAATCAAATGCATGAATAGGTTAAAACATTTCAATCTGAAAAAAAGGCATTAGTAATGGTTCAAATCTATCACATTCAAAGCTTGAAAAATAATGGAAACAGGGTTAATATATGTCCATTCAAGCAGTACTGACAACATTTCATACACTACGTATCGCTACGTCTTCACTTACGCTTTTACATAAATATGTAGTTGATATGTACCAAATATGTAGCTAGTGTATTGTAGTTACCATGTACAAAAATATTCACTTGCGTTTTTACGGTTGGCAGCAACTCAATTAGTTTATTTTAAGGTTCAAAGGTTTAACTTAATTAATGGAAATAGGGCATACAAATGTCCTTATAGGCATAGCTGAACTTGTTGACCTGCAACAATACGTAACATTCCATACACACTTACGTTTCGATCCGTACACACTTACGTCTTATGTTTTGACTTTATTGGTTGAAACTGAGAAACAGTTCAGGTGAAAGATATCGTGGTTTTCTTTAAGTAAAGAGAAAGGATAGGATGGATCTACGAGACGAACTTACAAACAGTATTACTTTCCGCGGCTTAGCTCAAGCTGTTCACCTGTTTAAATAGAGGGGGATAAAGTGGGTTAAGTTATTTTTTCAATCGGTATATATACGGTATATTTTGAAAATAGGGTTCGGACCTATCGATAAGTGCATTAGCGGAAAATGGTCTCACAAATTTTTCTGTGATGGGCCGGGGGAGAGCGTAGTTTTTGTTAAAGTGCGTTTTTTGCGAACTTCGGCGAAATTGTTTAATCATAAATTAAGTGAACTGCGTTAAGTGGAGCCGCAAGACGCGCGCGTGCCGGTTGTACCCAGAAGTGTTCCAGTGGCCAGCTCCTGGTGGCTTGGAAAAATCCGCGAATGCGGCAAACGAAAAGTGCAGAGTAAATAGAAATTCGAAAATTTGAAAATTGTTGAAATAAATAGCAAACAGAACAGTTAACGTTGGCAGAAAAAGAGCTAAGAGAAACCTGGTTCTGGTTCTGGTTTGGTCTCGGTATCGTGTTCGGGAGTGCCGAGTTTTCCGACCCCGCGAGACGAGGGTGGAAAACGCGTGAAAAGCGTGAAAAGAAAGGAAAACGGCAGGCAAGGCGTTGTGCGTGTGTGAGCCTGCGAATAATGTGAATAAATAAAAGACGTTGCCAGAAGGAAAAGACGCAGCGAAAACCCCACGGAAGCACCGAATGTCCGATCAACCATGGTCTTTCGGGGATCGGGATGAGGAGTAGCTACTGCAGAATCCAGTTTCTGGCTGCTGTGAGGCAAGGCGTCTCGTCAGGATTGAAGTCGAATCGAACCGAAAACCACCGCCGCCACCACCACCACCATTAAAAACAACAACATCAACCATAAAAACAACAACAGAAAAAGCGGAGCCAAAAATCTTGGCCCTTTCCTGGCATCACTGCACCCGCCGCCGACACCACCACCGCCTGGTTATTCCTGTTTGACTTCATTTTCACTCGTTTCGCTGCCAAATCGGCGCTACTTTCGCCACAAAAGATTTAAACACAATTTTCGGAAGGCAAGATGTCGACGCGCTCGCAATTAACCAAGGACTTGAACGGTGAGTAATTCTCTCTTTCGTCTCAGTCGCTCTGTCTCTCTTCCACTCTCTCTCGTTGTTTTTCTCCCCTTCACACACTCATTCTCCTTCGAGCGGTGTTTGTGTCGTTCCTTTGTTTTGAGGAAGTGCATCTGCATCCCCTGCGCCGACGATGACGACGTTTTGTTTTCGGTTTTTACTGTTTTGTTTAGCCCGCTGCCGGCTTCCGTTAGCCTGAATGCGACACCCGAGTTGAGGGACAGGGATGGAGACAGGGATACAGACGGACCGTTCGCACGTTAACATTTCCACCCACCCAATGACAAATGGCCCCCCACACACACACACATGCAGACTACTCCCCTCCTCCCCTTTGATACAATCAGTTTTCGAAGCACTGTGTCGCAGACAGTGGCTCTCCAACTTTGCTTTTAATTAATTCTTTACCCTTTTAAAAATGGGGCTTTCTGATTAAGTACTCCAATGTACAATGTACATATACAAAATAACGATCAATCTTTAACGGTATCTTAAGCTTCAGCCGCGATGTATTATTTCCTGCTTTAATTGAGCTTAAACTTAGTATCGGAGCAGAAGCAGAAGCAGAAAGTGGAAATATCATTAGACCGTGTTTATGTGCTCGTAATAAAAAAAATTTAAACAGCATATAAAAGTAGGTACATACCATATAAGCTAAGTAAATAAAACTTAGTCAGCGGCCGTTTCTATTTTATTGTCATTCAGAGCTTCCTTCCATTCAACCATATTGATAACAGGGCATACAAATGCGTGTACTCTACCGAAACAATCCTCTTGGTTACCAATTAAACTTCGCGTTCAGGTTCCTACGGAAATCGGTTAACGCTTGGCCAAACGCTGGGGGGGGGGCAGAACGCCACGGGGCGTGAAACCCAATCTGACAAAAGCCGAAACACTGTTTGGACCGCTTGGCATGAAGAGCCCCCACCGTAATGTTCTATGACAGGTGTCTGTCTGGTCCAATATCGCAGGCTTCCGCAAACCCCCAACCCTTCCACACACTGGTTCCGAATCGAAGCGAAAACCGGAACATTTTGTGTGCCCCATTTGCGCTGCTTTTGCGGCTAGAGTGGATTACGTTTTGTGGTTGCAGAAGAACAATTGAAAAACTACCTTAATTTTAGAATGGTTTTGTTTTTCCAAATGATGAAATCTCTAGGAATAGAGATAGGTTTCTCTGATAATACATATATCTTATCTATCCGATTTTACTATCACTGAAATTGGTAATTGTTTTTTACTATACTATCCATCATACCGAAGCACTGTGCCCTGGCGATGTCAATGGGAATTTTCCCCAAGCTCGTCGCCACTGCGAGTAATTTAAATTGAGTGCAGTGACAGCGGAAGGAGGAGTCGGTTCTCTGTTCACGGTGGTTCTTGGTTCTTGTTCCCAGGTGTAGGTGTTGACATGGTTGTTTCTTGTTTGTTTGCTTTACGTGTTGTTTGTCCAGGTGGTGGTCTCCTCTATCCTCCATGTGTACCACCGTCTACCTATCCCATCGAGATGCTCTCGTTGCTACTCCCGTGTTTACTCCGACTTTAGAAGAATCTTTTCCCTTCCAATTAGTATATTCTTATTAAAATTAAATGGGAAAAACCTTATGCAATCATCTCGATGTTTTATTGTCGACGGCTGCTGCAAATGAATTTGAATCTGAGTCCGCTGGAATGTGGCACACCCGCTCCAAATTGTGCATTGACAATTTAATTTATGATTCTGTCGCGACTTTCGTTCCAGTTGGCTACCAAAATAAACTTGATTCTGTCCCGCAGCTGTGTGGTGTTTTTGGCCTGGGGCTATCAGTGCTGCACCCGAAACTCAATTGGGCGTTATATAGTGGTCGCCAGCCGATCAGCTGTCTGATTTATTCTCGGCCTGACTGCACTGTTCATTGTTTTGAAAGATTTAAGACTGTTTGGACACCTGTCGCCGTCATTAATCATGCTGAAAATCGTTCCATCTTGCAAGGAAATTAACGATTACCCGATAGAAGGCGCCGCCCACCCTTCTAAAGTTATAGGAAATATAAGATAAGAAGTCGGTATAAATTGATACCACAGAAAGATTGCGATTGAGTGCAAGGTAATTAAACAAGCATAAACGCTTCCTTTGGGGTTCCTTTGTCGTTTATCAACACTACGTCGCAATGCAGCAATAAATGAGGGGGGAAAAGCCACATTTTCTTGTATGCCTATCAATGTTTTCTATTGTCCAGTGTACTCGATTCTTTCTCTCTCTGTCCCGCTCTCTGTCTCTCGTTCACTGCTGATAAGCCAGGGCCCACTGATAAGGCGGTCGTGTTTATCGGGGGGCTCTCAGTGCTTATTTCGACGCGTTTTGTGCCTGGCCTGTCTCTGTGGGCCCGCAAATCCGTTAAGAACGCGTCCCCCGGTCTTCGGACACACTCGCCGTACGAGTATTTGTGTCTCTCTTTCTGTCTCTGTACTTGAACCGTTATTACGAATATTACGTGGATGGCTGCTATGTACACCAACGAGATGATGAATCACATCGATCAGTATTTGCGGCGCATTATGGAGCTGCAGATACGCGACGTGGTGAAGAAGCAGCGCGACGAAGGTGAGCGCCGTCGTCTCCATTTGTTTACCGTAATTTGAATGCGTCATTGCTGCGGCTGCACATTCCCGCTCTGTTGCTCTGTTGCTCTCTTTTGTTCTGTTCCGCCTTGGAACCGATCTATCGATCGATCTGTCAGTCGTTCAGGTGCGGTCTCTCCAACGATTTTGCACTTCATAAAAGTTTGCCCGGCCCCTCCCCCCCACTGACCCTCTGACCACACCTTGTACTCAAACGGAAATTGACTTGTTGAAAGTATATTGTTGCTCTTGCGGTTGCTCCTCTCTTTGTTTATTTTGTTGTGTAGGGTCTTCAAAGGCTTATCTCTGGCAGCGACTTCCACTCCATTTACTCAGCGCCAGCGGGGAGTTTCGGGGAGAGAGCCTCCGAGGTCGTATACCATACTGATTGTTGCAATCGATTACACACAAAGTGGATGTGCAATAAGCCAAATAAACATAATGATTGAGAAAAACAGTGCGTTCAGGAAGATGTTTCAAACAAAGGCAGAGTTATGGCCAACAAAAGTGCCTACAGACCAAGGAAATTTCTGAGTGGGATTTATGTGGAATCGAACAACTGTTGGGTCGAGAGACCGCCCAAATGCATCCTTCCACTGCCCCAATTCTAATAGAGTTCAACCGTGCGAGGTCTCCCTGTCTCTGCCCTGCCCCGCGGCCCCTCGGAAGACGTGTGTGAGAAAATTCCCAGCCAAAAAACAAATCAAATGCAAATCAATTCACAAATTTATACAAATCTCAATCGTCGGGCGGAGCTGCTGCTCTCCGAAGGCCAATGCAAAAAAACAAAGGCAGTGACGATTGCCCCAATTGGGGTTGCGAGAGCCTGACCCCGGGCTGACCCAGTTGCTAGCTCTCGATGATACTGTCCGCTCAGGTGGGGGATAATTTATGCCGCCAATTAAGTGGCGTGCTTACCATTCATTTCCAATGCAACTAAGTGGCAAATGGCTCGCCATTAGTGCGAATTTATAATCGCAGGCACCAGCCTCTGTTCCAGCACCCGCTCCAGTTCCAGCTCCAGCTCCAGTCAGATGACGACCCCTCCTCTCTCTTGGCGCGTCGCGGCTCTCTCTCTCTCTCTCTCTCTCTTTCCTGCTATCTTTGTTTTACTCTCACTTTCAGCTTGCTCCAATTTCAATGGCGCTGCTCTAGTTATCCTTGTTGCTCATTAGTGATGCATGTTTTCGTTGTTGCTTTGGCTCACGCATAGTAACGGCACCTGGGCGCTCTTAGCCAGACAATTTTCGGTGGATTGGGAGGTAGAAGAAGAGAAAAGTTGGGGCCGAACTAGTTTGACAGCATCTCAAAAAAAAAAATACATTGGAGAAAGAAGAAAGAACGAACCGCACGGCAGCGCCATTAAAAGCCAAAGCCGAAACACGCTCATGTGCTCCATTTTCCAATAGCCAAGTGCGAATCTCTCTCTCTTCCGCTCTCCTGCTGCTCTCTTTCTCTATGGCTATGGTGCTGGCTGGTGAAATTGTGTCACCCAACAAGTGACGTTAATGACGTCGGGCCCGACGCTCGCATCCCTGACCTGGCTCCCGCTCTGCTGCCCCTGCTACTGCTGCTGCTTTGGCCCACTTGTATATTTTGGGCGAGCAAGAGAGTCGGACAACGGACCGAGAGAGTAGGAGAACCCGAACCTGTCGCTTTCTAATAATCTGCCACAATGGGCGAGCGCAGGCCGCAACGAAATTTTCGCACAATAAATTGCGTTTTGAGGTCAAGCAAAGCCCGCCCCGCCCCGCTCCGCCCGCAATGACAGTCACACATACATATGTACATATATGGGTAGCAGAAGGTGTTGTTTACGCCCAATTTGTTAAACAATTCGATCAACAGCTGTATAGTAAATGATTCACAGAAAATCAGATGACTCTTTTGTTTTGGTCACTGTATAATATAACGGTGAATGACTTTAAACGATTAAAGATTCCATTCTCTTACTCTTAAGAGTTGAGCGCTTAATTAAGAGTTTGACAAAAAAGCATGCTTCCTACTTTCTCTCTTCCTTCTTGAAGTCCCTCCCACTCACTCTTCGATCCCCCGTCCGCCCACTGTCTTCGCCGTGTGCCCTATTGCACAAAAATATAATTAATATAACGTAAAGTAATCACAAACTTGCGCAAAGAAAAACGAAAAACAAAACAAAAAAGCCTTCGTTTAACTTTCTTTTGTGCTGCGCTTGATGGAAGCGCCGGCAGCGGTAAGGGCAGCCGACAGCGACAGAGACAGCGACAGTGACAGCGACAGAGGAAGAGACAAATACAGAGGCCTTGCCATTGTTATATCGTACTCGGACTTTTTTCTCGCAAGCATTTAAAGCGATTGCCGTTAACTGAATTTGTTGTTGTGTGTGCGAATGATTCACTCTCTGTCGTCTGGCATGCACTGAGAGAAGCTGCTAAGCCTCTCTTTGGTAAACATTTCAATTTGAACGAGGGGGAACGTTGTGAGTTGCTGCGGAGAACGCAACTCTACATTTATACCCGATACTTAGTCAGTATGGCTCTCCTCCGGCAGACGCCGCTAATATTGAACGACACGACAAAGAGAGAGACAGAAAATCAGTCTGAGCTTGTCGTCGGGCGCTGCGTGGCCACTGCGAATTGATTTGTTCCTTTTGGCTACAAAAATGATTCGATCTGATCCAGATTCAGCAATCTGATAGATATGATCATTATCTATGATTCTGCGTTTTTAGTTTTCTCGAATGTGCAATATTGTGGATGCCCCAGATTTTCGTCCTTTGCGGGGGCGGAAGGGGGTGTGGCGAAATTTGGACACGAAACGGTCAAGGTCCGATATCACAGGAGTGTGGATACCAAATTTGGTTGCTCTGGCTCTTATAGGTTCTGAGATCCTTGAACTCATATTTTGCAATTGGCAAAACCGACCATGAAACCTGTGTGTTAGAGAGAGACAGAGCGAGAAAGAATGAAATTGTTTTCTTGATTCTGGCTATAATAATTATACGATCTGTTTGAGCTTTTACACTCTAGAACATATAGTCATTTTCTACGATTCTTCGGTTTTGGTTTTATCGTATCTTTAAAAATGTGGATGCCACAGATTTTCGTCCTTTGTGGGGGCGGAAGTGGGCGGGGCGAAGTTTTGAAATATTTTTGTAGCAGTGACATATCACAGAAGTCTGGATCCAAAACATCGTTGCTCTAGCTCTTATAGTCTTTGAGCACTAGGCGCTGAAGGGGACGGACAGACGGACGGACGGACAGACGGACAGATGGACAGACAGACATGGCTCAATCGACTCGGCTATTGATGCTGATCAAGAATATATATACTTTATGGGGTCGGAAACGATTCCTTCTGGACGTTACACACATCCACTTTTAGCACAAATCTAATATACCCCAATACTCATTTTGAGTATCGGGTATAAAAATGATAAATGGGTAAGATAACTACCAGATTTTTTTCTGTTTTCCCTGGGTAGTCATCATTATCTCTGTCACGACCCCTGCCCTGCTCCTTACCCCCTTTGACTGACCGTTTTAGAATATTGTGTGCAATTGCTGTCAAACTGCAAAATAGTTTTCTGACAAGTTTTGACAGCCTTTGCTGCATTTGCAGGCGGAGACAGTGCTACAAACTGTTGTACAAACTACACAGACAATGCACGCACACACACACACACACACACGCCGGGGTGTTGGACTAAGAGATACTGACGGGTGACACATGCACTATGCACCCGCTCACGGCACAGTAGAGGCACTCCCAGCACATAGGTAGGCGGAGGCGGAGGGGACAGGGCGATGGCGAGGGCAGACACTTGTAGTTGCGATTGTATGAGTATTTTGAACTCGTGTAATCTCTGCCATTGTGCCGAGCTTTGCAGCTGCAAAAAGCTGATAAAATTGGGTCACATTCGTTGGGTTCTGAGTCTGAGCCAGCTTAGATGGTTGTCAATGCCGCCTGCAGATTCCGCTACGAAAAAGGCCACAAACTGGACAGAAACTTTTTTGACCAAACTTTATGGGAGTATCAGTTCTTTGAACCCAATCTGGGTACATTACACGGCCATTGGATAGCCATTTATCTGGCCCAAACCGTAAATCGAACGAAACAACCGCAGAAATCAATTAAAGCCAAATTTCCTTTTAGCGGAAATGGACCTGCGACAGCCGAGAACTCGGAGAGTGTCCGTCCCCCAGACAGGTAATCATGTTGCATGTTCAATGTAATTGGCTTCTGGCTGTGAAGTTTCAGGTGTACATATGTATATCTGTATCTGTATCTGTAGAACTCCGCCCTCAGAGAAGTTCAATGTTTGCTCCTGTCGTCTCACCGCTCTCCACCTTTAATAACCTTTCCTCCTCTGGTTTGTCGTATGAGGGTATTTCAGAGCCATCATTCGGTTAGACATTCAATATGAATATATAGCGAAATCCCAGTGAATGTCGGATATACCATGTGGCAATGTTTATGCGTGACAAATCAGTGACTTCTGGGAACTGAAGGCTAGCTGGGGAACTGGCGCTCCAATGACTGGGTAGGGAGGAGAACTGGCAGCAAAGTAGTGGAAAGTTTTCAAAGTGTATAGAAACTTCGGTAATTTCCGTTCTCTATCATTTATTTGTTGTACAAGTAGTTCCGCTGCTTCTGCTCTGAATTTCATCTCTCTTTCGTACACGTTATTGACATAGTGACGCCCAATACGTACCTCTGTTTGAGAGCTCAGAAAGGGAGTGGGAGAGGGAGAGGGAGCGGGAGAGAGTGCCCAGGTTCATTCACATTTCGAAGCGCTCCGCCTGCAATTAAGAGAGAATCAGTCAACTGTGGTTCACTATTGTTGCCATCTCACTCGCTCGGCTTCTTCACGCGACAGGCCCGGGTCTTTCAGTGGGGTGTGGTGTGGTGTGTGCGTGTCGAAATGTCTTAACAATCTATTTTGGCCATAACGCACAATTGGCACTCATTATCGTAGACACGCCGTCCTCCCATGGGCATGGGGCCGTGGGCCATAAAGACAAAATGCCTTAATATTTATTTTGCCCAGCACTTTGTGGCCGGGCCTAGTGAGTGTGGTCAGGCTCGGTCAGCTCTTTTTATGGCCGTGAAGGGAGGGGGGGCGTCATCATGCAAATCCATTACCCGTATCTGCTTTTCACTTTCCACTGGCACCACTCCAAAAGAGGGAGAGAGGCGGAGAGAGAGAGAGTGATTATCGGGAAGATAGCTGGAAGAGAGGCAAATATCTCCTTTCGTTTCGAGGGAGCGGCACCTCTGCTATGCCGGCAGTCAGAATTTTTGGCATTTCAATTCCATTTTTCCCCCTTTGCGTGCGGCATAGCCAGACAAGGAGTCATAACTCTCGACTCCAGGCCCAGAGCCGGAGGCATGCCTGTCGCATGACATAATATGTAGGCCCTCCTCCCCCTTGCACTTGAGCATGCTGCTCTTCCTCGTCATCGCTCGGGAGTGTGTGTGTGTGTGTGTGTGTGTGTGTTTGGCTGGAGTGAAAGAGAGTACGTGTGAGAGTATGCTAAGTAGCTGGCGGCACAGGCACGACATTGCCCCGTGCCCCTATCCTGCTCTCACGGCCTCCCCGGGGGGCTGTACGTGTTTCGTTTGAAAACCTTTGAATCAATTCGTTATAGGGGCAATGATATAATTCCCGATTTTAGCATGCATAACGCCACAAAGCGCGACACACACATACATATATATAACGATATGTGCATACATATACATATACATATACACTGTATGTGAACTGATATCGTAATAATATTTCAAGTTTTTATTGTGCGACGCAGTTGCACAGCGGACCTCGGATGTCACTTAATTGCATTTCCGCTTGCCTCCAAGATGATATTGATACCGTTTCATCTCTCTCTCTCTCTCTCTCTTTGCAGAAAGTGTCAAATCGATTCTGGGGCGCCACACAAAGATACTCGTCAAGTATATGGTCAAATTGGAAACGAAAGGCGATAAGACGGAGAATCGTGTTTTGGTAAGTGGATCCCCCCAGCCCACATCCACCTTCCCCCAGTGGCTGGACTTTCAACAAGCTGCAGGTGCCGCTGATGCTGCTGCTGCTGTCTGTCAGCGGCACAGATTCAAATGTTTGCCTCTCTGTCGGGCAGTCCAGTGGTCCAATTTGTGCATGGAAATTGCATTCTGCAACCAAATTGCCAGCAAATGAATGAATTGTCAAGTACACTTAGGGCCCAGGCATGACCTGAATTAATTGAAGGAGCAAGGAGACAAACTTTGTCCCAGACTCAGTTTTAAATGTCCAGAACTTTTTACGAAAATTCTCCTTAAAAAAACAGAAAATGTTGAAATATTCTCGGAAGTCTAGGAATAATGAAAACTTAATCACAGAATGTAAAAAATGTTCAGTAATTGAATTGAGACAGGTGTCGAAATGGGGGGCACATGGCACAAAGCCCCACAAATTGAACAAGGAGACAGAGAAATGAGGGACGAGGTTATTATTGAGAATTATAGATTAAGGTCAGGTCAGTTGTCGAGTCAAGGAAGGCATTGCATTGAATTATCCAAAAAGCTGGAAATCTGTTAAGTATTTTTTCATCCAAGACTGAGTTTCAGATTTTCTGAAATACTAACCACTACGTGAAAATCATCTCAAGTTCTGTAGTTTTTGAATAGAATCTAAAAGGTAATTATCGGAACTATTTGGGAACGATGATGCCATCCGTAAATTAAAGCAATTAACATACGTAATTCAATCATCAAAGATTAGATTTCAATCAACAATTGAATCAACTCTTACAGTTGTAGCTCCATCCCAGGGGCTATCAATCAGTAAACTTAATTAAACAACTCTCGGGGGAAAAAATAACACTTTCTGGAGGCAAAAGTTTCCCACCTGCCTACGGGGCGGTGCAGGTGCCCCATCACTGTCCGTAATTGATATTTTATAGCATACTTAGCGGCGACACGGCCCTTGCCCTTTTAGAGGCCAAGCTATGCTAATTTCTTGGATGGCCGGGCCGACAAAACTTGTACGGCCGCTTGAGGAGCTCACACAGCCGGAAAATTGATTTGTGCAAGCCGCTTACCCGTATACTCCCACTCCCACGTCGCGTACGGTGGCTGAGACAAAGTGTCCAATTACCAAAGTCGAACGGAGCTCCTCTGCTGCTTCTACTGCTTTGTTGCCTCTGCATTTGAGTGGCTAAACGAATTATTTGACGCACTTTGATTTCCAATTGGAAGGCAATGCAGAAGTTGAGGAGCAGAGAGACAGCCACCGGGACTGGGACAAAGGCCGTAGAAAATTGAGTTTACCCTGCAAAGAATACCCACGATACAGGATATTTCTTTGAGTGTAGGTCCGCTGGCTAATGGAGTTACTCTCCACTAATGAGCCACCTCCCTAATGGAGTTGCAGTTTTGTGTCTAGAGTGTCTGCCTTTTGATTTCCAATTAAAACACTCTGTCTAATGGTTCTCTCCTTGCAGGTCTTTACTCCCGTGCGGGTTTACTTGCTGAATGCCAAAGTGCCAACGAAGGTGAGTGCCTTTTAACGCACGGCCTGTGCATCAACGCTAATTCTTCTTTTATCTCGTATTGCTTTCAGATCGAATGCCATTTCCACTATCTGGACATTGTGGGGGTCGAGAGCAAGAAGTCCACCCACTTTTCGATTGTGACCAACGATCGGCCATACTCGTTTGCCACCACCGGCGATGCGGGCAATTTCAGCTCGGTACGGAGCCCTCCATCCATTCAATTATTATTATTCTAAAGTACAATATGTGTATAATTAACTCGATTCCATCTTTGTGCTCATTATGCAGAACGCTGATGTCATTCTAACCGATTTGGCCTCAGCCATCAAGCAGATATTTCCAACAGTTCCTCTAAAATACATCATCCGCAAGGCAAGTATGAATGTTAGCCAGATGAATCCATGGAATCGTTGATTTTGGGATCGTTTATTGATGGAGTGTCAGTGGATTACTTCGCGGAGAGCTTTTGCCAATGGAAAACCCACTCCCGAAAAGGGTGTAGAGAGACGACAATCCACTGACTACTGACTGACTCACGTCGGGCTTTAATTAATGTTTAATTGAATATTTAGTGAACAATTGTGTGTATCTGGTGTGCCTCACCCACAGCCACAGCCATAGCCATAGCCATGCGTGCGTTCCATCTGCACTGCTCCCCCCCTCCGGCCAATTAGGGGCTTAAGTGCATAAACGTTGTCATCTGGCGCAGTCGGGGTTAATAATTCAATGCATTTATAATGCTCCTACAACTGGCACACGAGTTTGTTGTAAAATATGCTGGCCATACGTTTATGCAAATCGGGCAGATCCGCCCACCACCGGCCACCACTCGGAGCGGCACCCACGTCATAATTTAAGAATAAGTACTCTCTCTATCGCTCTCTTGAGGCGCACAGCAAGTATTCCACTGAGACTTATACCGCACCGTATAGGGTATCGTGGGTGTCTGTCTGTCTTAGGCAAGAGTATCTGAAACCTCGGCCCTTGAAGCTTCCACCTCTCTTGTTTTCCATTGTCGAGTGGGGAAAAAGGCAGCCAGCAATTGAAGCAACATGTTTGGATAATTGCCACATGACACGCGAACTGTTGACGCCTCAAAATCTAGGCATCAAAATTCACATTAAGCCAAAGTGTTAAACGCGAGATTAAGCAGACAGGCAGGCAGGCCCAAAGTGGGGTCGGTTCCGAGTCCAAGTCCGAGTCCGAGGAGTCATGGAACTGTGAATTGTTCTTCAAGTTGGTCAACTTGCAGCACAACAATGTCGGACACTTGAAACCCTGGAAACTCTTCAAAACTTGATGAAGTTTTTCCAAAACAGATTTTTGCAGCAGGTCTCTGAACTTTTTGCATTTCTCTCTCTCTCTCTCTCTCTCTCTCTTTTCTACAGATCGATATACAGCCCCCGGAACGGGAGACAATTTTCTCCGAGGAATTCCGACCCTCCGATCCGCGGAATGTGGGACCCTGCGGTGGCTTCAGCGCCCAGTACGCCTGCATGTGCGACTTCCATGGGGTGCCGTACCGCGAGGAGGTGGCCTGGGATGTGGACACCATCTATCTGTCCCACGACACGCGAGTCCTCAACCTGCGCGACTTTGACCACTTGGAACCGAAGTAAGTTTCTATGTGGCTAATGAGGATTATAATTGACTGAATGACTCTCTTCTGTTCTATGCAGAGACTTGATGGCCATCGTTTCGGCGCTGGAGTACAATACGTTTTTTCGTGGCCTAAAGGCCGCCCACATGCGTCTCTCCCACGAAACCCTGGAACGCATCCTGCACGTGCTCAAGCGCTCGATGTGGCTGGAGGAGCTGCATCTGGAGTCGTTAGGCTTAAGGTGAATAGTCCGCCACATTCCGAGTAATCTGCGTGACACTGATGGCATATTATCGCTCTTTTCAGATGGGATTTCCTGAACAAGTTATCTATATCTGTGATAACGAATAGCAATCCCGCCATTCGCACCATCGATCTGAGCCACAATATAATTGAGGACAAAGGTGTGTCTCCCCCAGGCCATGCAGCCATCCAGCCCCCTATTCCCAAACCCCTTAATCCTCTGCCCTGCCACCGAGAGCCGCCACGCGTAATCCAATTAATCCAATTCTTGTCTACTCTACCCATCTGTTCTCTTTGTGTGTTCTCTTGTCGATTGTATTGTCGATTTTCCTTTTTGTTTCGATGCTTATTGTCGATTATGTGTGACATTTTGTTCGTGTAGGTGCAAGCTCGTTGTGCGCCCTACTTGGAAAGATTGTACAAGGTTTGCAGCCACTAATAGAAACATCATTTATCATTTATCTCTAAATATATAATACATATTGCCATATTGTAATACATTTGTCATGCCATGCCGTTCTTGCCATTGTTGTTGCTGTTGTAAGCGCTCTTGTTTGTTGATTTGATCAATATTTGCAATACGATTATCCAAAACGAATCCTCCCACCCGACATGTCCTTCCCGTCCATAACCCATTGCCACAAATGCCCCCAGCAAATTGCCACCAAAGTTAGCACTCAGTCAGACCTTATTTCATACTCTTTTTCATGCATTTGATATACCAAAATATTGGCCCAGAAATTAGTGAAAAATTCCCCAATTGGAACCACCACAGATCATGCTTCATTCATGTCAATATCTCTCGTTGTTCGTCAAATATCGTTCCTTAGAGTTGCTTAGATCCATTTGCTAAAGCATTTGTGTTTCTTTTCTGCTGCTTAGGTGCCATACATCTGGCCGGACCCATAGCCAAGGTGTCGAAGGGTCTGTGCAAGCTGGCCCTGGCCCACTGCGGCCTCACCTCGAAGGGCGTCAACCAGATGTCGCACTCACTGACGCTCAATCAAAGTATTTCGAACTCGCTCACGTATCTAGACCTAAGTGGTAATAGTCTAAAAGATGATTTAACCGTGAGTACTGCCTGCGTCTGCAACCAAATGGAGCTACAACTGAATCTGCTATTTGTTTCGTAGAATCTGCACAATTTCCTGGCTCAACCCAATGTGCTGGAGCACCTGGACCTGGCCTCGACTGACATCATGCTGGAGAATGTATGTATCTTGGATTAGAAATCGAATCTATGGAGAATCTCCAACTCAAACAATATCCATGTAATCCTCTAGCTGTTTGGAGCTCTGTTGCGCGGCTGTGCCACGCATCTGGCCCACCTGAATGTCTCGCACAACTCGTTCAGCACGAAGAAGGGCAAGGAGATACCGCCCTCGTTCAAGCAGTTCTTCACCAGCACATTGAGCCTCAAGCATCTGAACATCGCCGGCTGCAAGCTGCCCATGGAGGCGCTCAAGAACCTGCTGCTCGGCCTGGCCTGCAACGAGTCCACGGCGGGCCTCTACCTGGACCTCAGCAGCAATACGCTGGGCACCCAAGGCGCCCACGTGCTCGAGTCCTGCATACACGGCGTACGTGTGCTCCAGAGCCTGGACATCAGCGACAACAGTGAGTGGTGGCCAGAGCATAACTTTTCCATAAGGTGTCGCAATCCCTAACCTAACTGTTCGAATCCCCTTGCAGATCTGGATGCAGAGCTCGCGCCCGTGCTGACGGCCATCTCGAAGAACCCGTCGATTCGAACGCTCCACCTGTGCCGCAGTCTGACGGGCATGAAGCCGAAGCACATACCCCCTGTGATGGACGCCCTGGTGAACCTCATCCAGAAGGACGACTTCCCGCTGGCCGAGCTGGTGTTGTCGGAGAACAAACTCAAGCACGACCTGCACGACTTCATCAACGCCCTCGGCAGCAACCAGAGTCTCCAGAAGCTCGACATCAGCGGCAACTTCATGGGCGACGTGGGCGCCCGGCTACTCGCCAAGGCGCTGCAGATCAACAATCGCCTGCGCACCATCTACATGGACAAGAACGGGGTCACGCTGCAGGGGTACGCGGACATTGTGTACGCGCTGGAGCACAACCACAGCATGCGCACCATCCCCTTCCCGGTGTTCGACATTGCGCCGCACCTCAAGAACCATCCGGACAAGACGGACGCCGTCATGCGCAAGATGCAGGAGCTGCTGCAGCGCAACTGCAATGGTCTGCAGCGGACCAATGGTCAGGGCTTTCGGCTGCAGCACGGCTTTATGCTCTCCTCCACCCACCAGCTGGTGGACAAACTCGTGGCCGAGACGCAGGACACCATCTCGATAGCCAAGGGCGGGGGCGGAGACTCGGCTGCCTCTGCGGTCCAGCGGCTGATCACCGACGCCGAAAACTGCAAGCAGCTGATGCCCAAGCTCCAGGAGGCCGTGCGCAGCGATGCCCATCCCATCGAGATGAAGCTGACGCGAGTGGCCAGCGAGCTGGGCTACACGATCAAGAGCTACCTCGAGGAGACCCTGGAGACCATGATACGCACCGGCATCGAGCAGTGCCCCAAGACCCTGGGCAATCAGATTGTGATCCAAGATCTGCGCAAGGCGCTCGCCGAGCGGCTGGTGGTCCCCGAAGACTTTCTGCAACAATGCCTCCTCAACAATGCCGGCAGCGAGATAATGAACAAAGTTGGGTGAGTGTCACAAAGATGGAAACGATCAGGGCTACAATAGGTTAAGAAAGTGACTGTTGAAAGAGTTGGAAGATTGGGAGGACTATAGTATACAATGGAACAACGAAATATATATTTAAATGAACTTCGCAGTAAGCGGATCCATAGAGCATCTTGCTTTATATACAATACTCATAGCTATCGCTAGAGCAAGATTCGAAGGTCAAATTCAAGCCCGAATTGCGATAACTGAGAGAAAACGAGGGGGAACGTTGTGAGTTGCAGCGGACACCGCAACTCTTCAGTTATACCCGATACTAAGTCAGGCTCTCCTCCGGCAGACGCCGCTAATATTGAACGACACGACAAAGAGAGAGACAGAAAATCAGTCTGAGCTTGTCGTCGGGCACTGCGTAGCCAGTGCAAATTGATTTGTTCCTTTTGGCTATATAAATGATCTGATCTGATCCAGATTCAGCAATCTGATAGATATGATCATTATCTATGATT
This sequence comes from Drosophila miranda, assembly GCF_003369915.1. Taxonomy (NCBI): domain Eukaryota; kingdom Metazoa; phylum Arthropoda; class Insecta; order Diptera; family Drosophilidae; genus Drosophila; species Drosophila miranda. Next base: position 8,854,748 of record NC_046676.1, on the reverse strand, counting down.
CTGCGTTTTTAGTTTTCTCGTATCCTCAATATTGTGGATGCAACAGATTTTCGTCCTTTGTGGGGGCGGAAGGGGGTGGGGCGAAATTTTGAGATATACGTTTTATAGTGAGATCTAACAGGAGTGCGGATACCAAATTTGGTTGCTCTAGCTTTTATAGTCTCTGAGATCTAGGCGCTAATGTTTTACTCTAAGCAAAGCCGGCTATGCTACGTGTGTATTAGAGAGAGACAGGGCGAGAAAAAATGAAATTGTTTTCTTGATGCTGGCTATAATAATAATACGATCTTATTCAAATTCTGCAGTCTAAAAGATATGGTCATTCTCTACGATTCTGCGTTTTTGGTTTTCTCGTATCTTTAAAATTGTGGATGTCACAGATTTTCGTCCTTTGTGGGGGCGGAAGTGGGCGGGGCGAAGTTTTGAAATATTTTTGTAGCAGTGACATATCACAGAAGTCTGGATCCAAAACATCGTTGCTCTAGCTCTTATAGTCTTTGAGCACTAGGCGCTAATGGGGACGGACAGACGGACGGACGGACAGACGGACATTTTGAGTATCGGGTATAAAAAGGAGACCAAACGGAGTGTTGATATGGGAAATGTTTAGGAAAATTTCAGAATTTCATTTGAATGGTGAGCATTGTAGAAAGATTAAGATTATAAAGTAAGTATAGTATTTAGAGTAAATATTAACACAGTTATTAGTCATGATTCGCAAACGAAAAAAGAAATGGAACCGAAGCTGTAGATACACTTACAGCTGGACAGCACATTCTGTGATCCGTGAGTGATCTAGGACAGGTTACAGCCGACAGAGTAGTTTCCATAAAAACAGATAAATGATTAAGAATTTGTATGGAAAATCTATGTATATCCCAAATGGGGGCTACCCTCTGGAAGAGTATGGGAAGCAAGCAAACAAACATATTGTTTTTGCATATTTTAAATTGCGTTTCGAGTTACGCTCTCTGCCAGCGAAGCAGCCTCTCCACAACACTCGACTCCCCACTCTCAGTTGGAATGTGGGAGAGTGGAGAGTGTGTTTGTGTGTGTGTGAGGGAGAGTGGTAGAAATAGAAAGAGCAAGAGAGCATACTCCCCGATAAGATTAAAAAACACACACACAAGAAAAACAGAAACAGCTGAATGCAGTTCCACTGTGCCAAAGGGGATATCGGACTCAAACGCGTCTGTGGGCCAGAGCCAGGCACATAGGATATAGGAATAGACATATGTATACATTTCTAAGAAAACATATGTGTCGCGATATTGTGTGAGCGCCAGCAAATAGTCCGAGGAGAATCCAGTGCGAATCAGTTGGCAGTCATCGTGCGACAGCTGTTGAGCAGCGACCCCCGACCAGCATAGAGATGGGTCTGATGCGCACTCTGTGCTGCTGCTTCGGCGGCTCGTCCTCGAAGGCCCAGGGCAGCAGTCCAGTCTACAGAGTGTGTCCCGATGAAGAGGTGGAACCTTCGCCTGCCCTTTTACCCGCAGATCCAGAGCCAGCTGGCCAAAAGTAGCCCTGCTCTCCGGCTCCCCTTCGACTCCATTGACTAATTGGTGCTTGGTTCTTTACAGTGAGATTGAGCAGACGCTGGCCGCCGCCATCTCGGACCGGGCAACGGATGAGGTGCTGGAGGCATTGACCCGCTATCGCCGGGGCATGGGCATCGCCGAGTCGCCGTCGGTGCTGCTGGATGAGCCCCAGACGCCGGACATTGTACGCAGTCGCTCCAGTCATGTAAGTAGTGTGCATCGATCTACCTATGTGTCTATCGAGGCGGCATCCCCCTTATCAGGCCCGGGGCAAAGCTGGCTCATGTCACATGTGATGTCATGGCCCCTAAGGCCCCCAGAGAGAGGCACCTACTTTCGACAAAAGTGGAGCACCTCGCCAGCGACTGAGCCAGTTGGCCGCCGACTCTGCTTATCAGCATTCGATTAAATATTGGGCCAGTTTTGGGGGGTTGCCGAATCGACAAACTATTTGGAGTGGACCACAACACAGACAGCAACAGACAGCGACGAGCAAACACTAACCGATCGCACATACCCTTCAACTCTGACTCTTGCAGGATGCGGACGGGCTGATCATACGCCCGGGCGGACGCGGCTCGATACTGCCCAAGCTGGGCCTGGAATCGCCCACTGTAAGTGTTGAAAATCTGTCGCTACCCAATTGGATGCAATAGACACCTCCAAAAAAAAGAACCAAAAACCAATTAGACCATAGAAATACATCGAAGATTGCAAGCGAATAGTGTAGAGTGCTAAATGCTGAGAAGAAGTCACACCCTCATAGATACACACACATACACCCATATAGCATATATACGTACATACGTACATTCATGTGTAAAATGAACTCAAAACAAAAAACAAAACGTAGCTGGAACAAACACACGATCGCAAATGAAAGACATCGAAATCGAAACAAATTAATGTGCAATATGCACCAGCATACCTCCTACATACTCGTGCATACATACATCATTGAATCATCGAATCTCATTAATAAATTATGTACTCAAATGTGTATTCAAAATGCTCATGCTCATTATTTTTCTCATGTCTTCCTGCCCCCGACAAACACCCAACCAACCAACCATCAACCATCAAATCAACCAAACCAAATCAATGTACAAAAACCGCAACAACTCGTACTCGTAATCGTACTCGTACTCGTACTATATAAATATAAAATACTATATTTAAACCTTGTCTCCAACTCATTTACATAATTGCATTTCAAAATCAAACAAACACAAAAGAAATTGGAATATCTCAACCTTGTAAGTAGTATTTGTCATATCTCTCTTTCTCTTTCTCTTTCTCTGTCTCTCTCTGTCTCGTGTCTCTATCTCTGTATAACTCTGGAGTTGGGTCGATGAATCCGCTGCCTCTGGGACTGCCAGCGAATCATGGGGCAGATGCTCCTTGATTCCCCGACAGCTGAGAACTGGCTGAGAGAGATCGGACTCAACTCTTATCCTTAAATTTATGCCATTCCATTCCCCCGCTCTGCTGTAGTCTGCTCGTTTCTGTAGAATATCTATATCTGTTTTTAACCGTAGTCGATCCCCCGAAATACAAACACATTTCATTATTTCACACACACCATAATCACACCCGTAGAAATCCCTCCCCGACCAGCCCCTCCGAATATAAAGGATTTGCAGACACCTCCATCTAATGAAGCCCATCTAATGACATCCATCCACCCCGCAGGCCACTCCCCATCTGCCCACCAAGCGGCGCAGCGTTGCCCGAAAGGTTCGTCCCCAGTCGGTCGTGGAGAATCTCAGCCTGAGCCACATACCCGATCTGCTGGAGTCCCCCTCCTCGCATCGCTCCAACTCCCAGCTGTCGAACCGCGGTGCAGCTGCCGGTGCCGCCGCCTTGGCCGCTGCCAGCAACATGACGGACAGCATCGCGGCCATGGACGATGGCGGCGTCGACGAGTGCTGCGACTCCATCACCGAGCTGCCCAGCGCCTCGTTCCAGCTGCAGCACCTGGTCAAGGGACGACCGAAGCGGGCCAAGACGCGGGCCCCGACCCGGCCGTTGGTCAGCGCCGAGTGTGCCGGTGGCGGCAGGGAGATTGGCGAGGGACTGGAGCACTTCTTTCGTCCGGGATCGGTGACACCCACCACGCTGACGCCCCTCGTCTCGCCCACGTCGGAGGAGTGCAGCTCGCTGTCGTTTGTCGACAGCCCCACCATGAGCCGCGATGGCAACGGACAGATGACCTCCGAGGAGACCACGCCCATCCTGGAGGAGCGCCGACCAATCAAATTAGACCGCCAGTCGCCCCTCCTCAAGAGTAAGTGAATCCTGGATAGCCACAGAACCATATCTGATGATGCCTTTCCCGCAGATGCCTCCTGGGCCACCCGGTCGCGCTCCACGGACAACCTCGAGAAGTATTCGCCGTTGGTGGGACGCAAATCGCCGCTGGTCAAGATGCGCACCGAGGGTGGGCCTGGCTCGGGTGCTGCCATGGAAGAGGGAGCCACATCCGGATTGCTCAAAGCGGGAAACCGCGATGACAAGATGCGCTCGCCAAGCAGCGATTCGATCAAGAGCCACGCCACCAGCGGGGAGGGAAGCGTGATAGTGAAGACGGGCAACGGAATCCTGCGCACGCCCATTGTGCTGCAGAAGCCGCGTCCCTGGTCTGTGGTGGGCAGCGAGCCCAAGTCCAGCGATCTGGTCACTGGAAACGGTACCGCCGACTCCAACAAGACGACGCCGGACAAGCTGCAGGAAGGTATGAAATGGGAGGGGGGAATGAATCCTATCAGCAATCACTAATCACTCTTTTGTGTTCAGATGTTGAGGTGCTGACCTTTGGCCAGAGCACCGGCGGCTCAATAGTGGGTATCACACCGGGCATAGCCATAGCAGGGGGCGGAAGTGGCGGGGGCAGCATTGTGGGCATTACACCAGGTGAGCGCCGGACACTGTTCCCATAACGAAAACGAAACGAAATAATCAATCTTCTGTTGCAGGAGCTGCCCTTGAGAAGAAGTCTGTGCGCGAGCTGGCGGCAGGCCTTAGTCGATTGGGTAAGTGGAGTGTCCCAGTCAGTGCATGAGAAGATGTATGCGATGCCTGCCCAGCACTTTGTAGATCTATCTCCATTCGTAGATGTAGATTTTTGCAAGCTTAAACTATTTTTATTTTGTATCTTATTTATTTTCATATTTTGATTGATTTGTTGTACTCGTTAAATGTAAAGAACTCCCCATGAAACCGCCCGTTATGCCCAGAACCCTCCTGAACACAGCAGGTGGGCGCACGAGCAATGCATCTTCCACCTCCTCGAACTCGTCATTGTCATCCTCGACCAGTGGCGGTGGAACCACAACTACTACAACAACGACGACAGTATTAAATACCCAGAACCAGGCGCGCTCAAGGATTGTGAGCACCACGAGCAGCAACAGCGAGAGCCAGGAGACGCTGAGCAAGATCACCATCACAGAGCACGGCGGCAGCAGTCAGTCCATCAGCCACTCGAGCACCACCGAGAAGAAGCACGCCATGGCCTGCGCCAGCCTCATCAGCAATGAGATCCTGAGCATGCGCAACGGTCAGCTGAGCGGCAAGTCGGGCAGCTGTGCGGAGAGCGGCGGCATCAAGCGCATCGCTGGCAAGGAGATCTCAACGCTATTCGAGGTTTGAACCCGGAACCACAGCTGCTTCAATCATGAATCGCCGTTCGAAATTTTTGGTGGCCTCGTTGTTTCGGTTGCTCATCCTGTGCGTCTAACATTTGTTGTCTAGTGTGTAGTCCTTAAGTTGCATGTCACCAGCACTCATCCTGCATCTGTATGTTGCCTGTTGTCATAGTAATTGTTAAGCTGAGAAATACGAAAATAACGTAAACACATGTTTAACCTCTGCCCATCCGAACAGGAGACATTAGCTGAAGACCTGCAGCGCACCATCTCGACACGACGCATGTTTAGAGAGACTACGCCCTACACAAAGGAGGATGTCGTTGATTTATAAGTTTTCTAGTTATATGCTCAACATTCCTTTAGATCGTCCCTGGCCCACCCTAACTCCGACCCCCCGCCCCATCCCATCCGAGAGCCAGCCACAGTTTTGTGTGATCGATCGATCCAAAGGGATGATTAGATGATGAGATGATGAAATGATGATATGTTTAAGACGAGAAGATATGTAGAGACGGTAACGGAAACGAGGTTGCAACTTATTCGTACTGAACCATTAATTTATGTGCAATGGCGCGTGTGTATTGTTTTCCTTTGGTAATTTTGTGGAATGAACGTGATTTATTTATTGATATACATACCTACTATATAACCTACATTTTATCCAAATTAACCTTTGCATATTTATAAAGATGTTTTTGTGTACTATATTTTATATTTTATGTATTTTAAATGATTTAAGTGCCAATTATATACAGAACTAAAAGAAATCTATTTTTAGCGTGTGCTATTAAACAATTTCAATGAAACTAACGAAGGAGCGCAATGAATATGATATGTATCTATGAATGAGAGATATGGAGAGAATAGACGATGTATACACTTTATGTAGATCGATTGCGTGCATACGAACTATTTTAATGGCCTACACCTAAACAAATCGATATGAAATACAATATTTTTTATAACTGCTTCCAAATACACGTATTTATGGTTTATTATTTCAATAGTTTTCATTTTCCTTACAACTATACACGTACATATATGTATGTACATACATGTGTGTGGCATTAAAACGACAATCCGTTTCAAATATTCAAGCGCCGTTTGCGACAAAGAACGTATGCATTTATTTACTGAGAAGGTCTGCTCTGATTTTTTATACAAAGTTAACAATTTACGCTAAGAAATTACTATATGTGAACGATAACGAATTACCCAATGCATTTAAAAGTACAGTAAACATACTACTATATACTCGAGATGAAGATCAAGTAGTTTGCACGAACGACACAAGAAGTTTTATCCAAGAGAGTTTGACCCAGTCCACCTCCACCGAACACACGCACTTCGAGTTTAGAGTGTTGCCCGATATCTCCCATAGTTGGCTCAATTGTTTGCCATTCAACTTAGACACAAAAGAAACGAAAATACGAAATACTTTACGTGTTCATTATGGTTAAGCAATTAAAACATCATTGTAATCTATTGAAATTCAAATTAAATGGAAAACAACAATTTAGCCCTGCGTTTCCCTTTCAAACTTCGATACAAAACCGCCACTACTTGCGCTATCGGTACCGATATCTTTCTATTATATAAAATTGTTTTGGGTCGTCGTCGATATTTTAAATAGTGGGTTAAGTTTTTTCATTCCACACTTTACGTTTTTTACCGTTGGGAACATTCAATTTGTCTAGAACATGTCCCGCAAAACGGGCGCGCGATTCTGCACACCCTAGGGAAAGGATATTATAGAATTGCGAAAATGTTTGTCATCCGAGGCTCTAATGAATACAGAAATAGTCAGTCTCTGTTTTAATTTTATTAGTGGCCTTCTTACAGAGACCAAGATTAGGTATCGGGAGCGATATTCAAATTAGCTTGGAAAAATAATTTTAGCGTGAAATAGGGTATAAATACTCGTAGCGGATACCTTTGACTAGCAACAATGACGTAACATTCCAGACACACTTACGTTTCATTCCTTGCACACTTACGTTTTTGTGCTTTCTCTTTATTTTTTTAAACCTTATTTAAGAAAAATGTAATAAAAGATAGTACTTAGAGTAGCAACTCTTGCGGAAAATGTATTCATCAATGACATAAAACTATTTGAAAAGAGCTGAAGGTCCTAGTTAGCCAGCATTATTCAAGAGAATAACATAATTGAGCAATAGGAACGATTATTCCCTTACGTTTATTTGTTTCACCTTTTTCAGTAAAACATTTATTTAGACAAAATCCAATAAATGCAAGTATTTAGAATAAGACAGTTAAGTAGAATTTTTGATTCATTAATTTGGAAATAGTTTTTTCAGGGCTGAGGGTTCTATCTAGCTTAGAATATTATATTTGACGGAACATCAAAATTAAGCAATATGGTTTCCAGCCCTTGACGGAGAAAAATTAACCCATTGTAAGCCACGGGGGTATTTTAATAATCCACCGAAAATAAAGAAAATTGACTAATATTAGCGCAGTTCAGGTGAAAGATATCGTGGTGTTTTTTGAAGTTCAGAGAAAAGATGGCATCTACAAGAAGAATTTACAATAGTTAATATTTTCCGCCATTTACCTCAAGTAGTTGAACTATTTAAATGTAGGGGGCTTAAGTCGGCTAAGTTTGTTTTTTCATCATTAAACCGGCGGTCACATTGAACGCTTCGTTTTTTACTGTATTTTCTGTAAAAAATATTGTCCATTCAATAGCATTTTTTGAGTAAACTATTATAAATAAGCACAGACACTATGGTGAAGCTTACTCCTGAGTTGATAAACCAGTCCATGCAATACATAAATCCGTGCAGGGAGCGGGAGCTCGATTTGCGCGGCTACAAAATTCCACAGATCGAAAATCTTGGTGCTACTCTGGACCAGTTCGACACCATTGACTTGTCGGACAACGATTTGAGGAAGCTGGACAATCTGCCGCACCTACCGCGTCTCAAGTGCCTGCTGCTGAACAACAATCGCATTTTGCGCATCAGCGAGGGCCTGGAGGCCGTCGTTCCCAATCTGAGCTCCATCATTCTGACGGGCAATAACTTGCAGGAGCTCAGCGACTTGGAGCCACTCGTTTCGTTCACCAAGCTGGAAACCATATGCCTGCTCATCAACCCGGTCTCCACAAAGACCAACTATCGCGAGTACATGGCCTACAAGTTTCCGAATCTGCGCCTGCTTGATTTCCGGAAGATAAGGCAGAAAGACCGGCAAGCGGCTCAGGAGTTCTTCCGCACAAAGCAGGGCAAGGACATGCTCAGGGAGATTTCGAAAAAGTCAAAGCTGAGCGCTGCCGCAGCACTGGCAGCCGAAGCGAGTAGCGGCAAAGGGCGCGGATCTGATGGTGGTCGATTTGCCAATCCGGAGGATATGCAGCGCATCCGCGAGGCCATCAAGCGGGCCAGTTCTCTGGCAGAGGTGGAACGTCTGTCACAAATACTACAGAGCGGGCAGCTGCCGGAGAAGTTCCAGCACGAAAAGGACCAGGGGCAAAACGGATCATCGCACAATGGCTCGGAACCGGTGGCCATGGATTACTAGGATTTCCCATAGCTGTCAGCTACCTTTTAACTGTAGATCAATATATTGTATTTAACTGTAGAACAATATATTGTAATAAAACATCGTGAAAAATTGTGTCCCCATTTTCTGCACTATAGATATACATACATACACAAATATATATATTGTTTCTGATTCTCAAGTAGTGCCGATGACCGGGATGGATCTTTCACAGAAAAATCTCCGTCTGGCGATGATACAGAACAGCTGACCACCATTCAAATGCACACATGATAGTAATTCACTAAAGTTTAACAATCTACACTGAGTTTAAAAAAGGACAAAACGGTTTAGCTTATTTTGGCTTCACAAGTGGATCTGCGGGAATAGTTGTATTGATATTGGACTCTGGAATTGGTTACTGCTCTAGTGCGGCGACGAGTGGCTGGGAAATGCATTATGAGGACTTTGCTGCCATTATCGAGTCGTAGTGCAGTCCCGTGTAGAAAATGATCCACGTCACCAAGAATCCGGCAAACGATGTCATGAATCCCTCCTTCACCAATTCCCAAACACCGCCGTACGCTTCCTCGTCCACGTTCTGAAAGTTGATGGCGTACAGGTAGACAATGCCACAGCTGATGCCGGCGAAACTGTGGACAAGTTTATGCATTCGATGTGAATATGAATAGTCTATTTATAGTCCGGTCCACTTACAGCACAAGACCCAGGAAGCCTTTGAGCGGCACAATGCCCCAGATGACACCAAGGATAATGCCGAACACCTGTCGCGACCAATAGATGACATCTAGGAATTCCTCCTGCAAAAGTCGAAGAATGAACCCTGGCCCTGGCCTGCACGCGGTCTTTGGTGCACATGTCGGTGCTCCGGACGTTTCTTACCTTGTCCTCCCATTCGGATTTTGTGATGGCGCGCGCGCATATTTCTTTCAGTGTGGATGATTTAGCGCTACCGTTTCCATGGCGCTCAATAGTATTCGTTTTGGTTGACATTATGAATTTCAGTTATTATTATTGTTAATTAATTTTTTTTTATCACTATCAGTGTGACCGCGGATTTATCGCTGAAATATTCCGTCCGACCCTCAGCAATATACCGAAACATACCGTAAATATACTGACGAAGTCAAGTTCTGTTATACATATTCCTCGTTTTTGATATTCCGTTCAATATTACTAGCTATATAGAATATTTAGCCATGCCCACATAAATTTAGCCCATTGATGAATAAATTTTCTACACAATTGGTTAGTTTTTAGTCCTTGTTTTTATTGTATTTTGACTAAAACAAGGCTTAAACAAAATAGTTCAACAAAAAAACAGTCGCAATGTTGCTGGTATTTGAAGACATGTTGCGTGTAGGCCTTTGTATACCCTATTTTGTTAATTTTATATGTTGATCAAACGCAATTTATTAAGACCTTTTCTCAAATTGATATTCTTTAGACATATTCGAGTACATTATTAGTATCTTGTATATATTAATGTCGATCCTGATTCCTACTGAGCCTTGGAAGACAAACGTATTCACAATTCTATAACATTCATTTCCCCCAGGGTATGTGTGCATGGAATTAGCAATATGTTTGTGTATGGAATGAGACTCAACAACCAATTCCTCATTTTCTTTCTTCCGTTGAATAATACTATCTATATAGAAAATTAAGCCAAGCCCACTCAATTTTATACGATTGATTAATCAATTTTCTACTTGATTGACTTGATTTAAATACTTGCTTTTATTGGATTTTTATATAACGTTGAAAATGAAATTTAATGGATTGATGAAATTGACAAAATATACCACTATATAATTTATCGAAGCACTGCCATCTCAATTGCCTGGGACATTGCAGTGTTTGGTTATGTTACGTATTTTCGGGTTTTGCCGCTGCTCCACAAATAACATAATGCTACAAATCACCAAGCTGTGTCTTGCCACTTCAGGTAGAATCACTGGTGAGTTGCGTATCAGAAAACAGACTCTCGTTGCACATTAATTCGTGAACTCTGTTCCCCCAATAGCCCAGCGTTATGTCGCTGTCACCACCGCTCTGGCCATTGACCAGAAGTGGAGAGAGGACAAGGGGCTCCCAGAGAATCCGAATGCATTTGGGCCACTCACCAATTTGCCGGACTACACGTTCCTTGACGGACGACCGACGCCACTGGGTGTATGTATAAGATATTGCGAAATCCGAACTGCCTACTAATATGGTTATTGTTTTAGTCCAACCAGAAAAAACGCCTGGTGAGGCAACAAGAGATCGCCACCAAAATCGTCGAGCTGAGCGGCGAGCTGGAGTTTGCCAAGCAGAGGTACGAACGCCAGAGAGTTGCAGCCGCCACAGAGAAGCAGCGCATTATCCAGAACAAATTGAAGCCCAAGGGCCATCTGATGCTGAAGCAGAAAAAGTAGCATCATTTTGTTTCCGCGTCTTACTTGTTATAAGCTATACTAAGTTGCCTAGTGAATGAAATCAAAACTATACGATTGATTGATTGGTCTTGTGATGTGGGGACACATTTTTGCCGAAAACACGTTTATAAAACGTTCCTCAAACTGTATTAAGCGTGGCGCAGTCGCCAGTTCATTAGACACACTGCTAATCGTGATTTAATTGCAACTAATAGCAGAGACGCATCTCTATATTGTGGGATACCTGTTGTGGATAAGGTACGATACACCGGGCCGGCGTTAGCATGATGGGAATATCTCGATAATGAAGTGTTAAAACGCCAGTGACGCACTTGCGGCAACGTGTCCTGGCATTTAGTTGAGATGAAAGAGATGCTGGGTTTTCCGAATGGCATGCTGGTAATACAAGCGTGGCCAAACCAACCGAACCCTTGCGCCGGAAATAGACTGTACGTGAGGGCACGCTCAATCGGATGCGATTCACACGTTAGCCGCTAATAAAAGGCTTGCGCTATCACATTTGTGTTGCTGCACAAACTATTTTTGTCAACAAGGAAGTGAACTTGTTTATTTGTAAGCGATTCTCGAGGGTCGTTTACAAGGTAGCAGCGAATAAACCTTATTCATCGATCCGTCTTCCGGCGTAAGCCATCTGGAGCACCCAATAGATCGTGCTTACAGAGTTAACCGGGCATAACAAACATGCTTCTCACAGTCATACAAACACAATATGTGCCTAAGAGATTACCAGCTAAATATTTGCCCGTGGCTCCCTTGTTTTCCTGGCTATTTGACTAATCGGTTAGGAGACCAAGAATTTTGCACTTCATGGCAATGTGTTTGTCTTGTTTGCGGCCAAGATCGAAATAATTCGAGATAATTCACAGAAACGTGCTCCACTTGACTAACGCTGTAACACCCATTCCATGAGGGATTGGGAAAGTATCAGCTCTTTCTGGCAGTCAGGTTTTATATATCCATAGCAGCCAGTTGTAATACCTTCTAGCAGCCAGAAACTGGTTGAAAGCTATTAACTGTAGGTTACTTCATAGTTTCAATCCCTGATCCGCCCAGATCCATTGATCCCTGAGGTGGCAGACATGAAATTTTCCATAAATCATTGTAATACAAATTCACACCAGTGATTGAATAGGCGAAAATCGTGCCAAAATCAATATTAAAGTACTGGAAGGCGGCAAATTTAGATATTTACATTGCCACATGGACTGCACTCAAAAACTGAAATCTAACAAAGAAGTCAAGTCTAAGGAAACTTACCGAGCAGCTGGAGGGTGGATGATCGGACCTGACTACAAAATGTTTGTCGGACGTCGGGCATAAATTAGCCAGGGCGTCTGATATTTTGCACCAGCTTCCAAGCATCTGTGGGGGTGTGACACAAAAGCGTGCTGGAAAAAACGTGCTCCCAGAGCAGTCAATCTGATCGACTCCATATTGACTTACTGCCAGTGCAGCCAATCGTGCGTATACGTAATGCAAGCTGAACTCGATTTCATTGCTGATGTTTTCCTTTTTCTCTGCCGATTTTAACACCTTTCTGCTGTTGCTGATGTTGGAGTTGGCAAAAATATTTACTCAGCGCGGTATTTTGCGAGGGGGAAAAGAAGAACTGTTGTGGGAAAACAACGAAAATGTTGTTCTGACTCTGAGACAGGCGTCTTGGGAATTATATTTATATAAATTGTTTATAAATTTATTGAATTAGCACGTTTATATTTACCGACTCGAGCAAATCTTCTAAGCACCTGAAGATAATTAAGTGCGAATTAATTTATGTCCAAGCATTAGTCTTTTCCGGAACTAATTTCATCTACTTAACGACGGTTTACAGAAGACCAATTCCTTGGTGTTCGTGATTAATTTATGAGTACCCCAGCTATGAAATCATGCCCCCTTTTTGGTAGCTGCGACTCAGACTCGGGCCCCTTCCACAGACTGACAAAATTTGCTAATTTTTTTAGAGTCCGGTCCGCGTTTGAATGCTCATATTTTTCCAGAAAATTTTGGATTTCTCACTTGAGTCAGCAACATTTTCACGCCGCGGCGGCATGAAGCATTGCGGTTGGATATTTTTAAGTCAGTGGAGTATTTTCGGAAGGCGCCAACTCCATTTGCGTCTCTGTGCTGATTTATAATAAAAGCTCTGAACGTCGCAATATTACAACGATATTAGGATGTCTCGATTTAGATTTAGCGTGTGACCTGACCACACGAAAATTACCACTCCCGACCACAGCGCCTGGTACACACCCATATATGTTACTCATACGCCGTGTGTCACGCAAAACCATCAAAAACCAGCTAAAACTACCTAGTTATTTTCGTCTGGGCCTCGTTCACCCTAGACACTAGCTTGATGCCAAAATAAGTAACCAAATAAACGAAAAATTAATAAAACTAATTCAAGCAATATACACAACATAGGGATTTTATGTGACCAAACGGAAATGACCACTCCCGACCACAGCGCCTGGTACACACCCATATGAGTTACTCATACGCCATGTGTCCCGCAAAACCATCCAAAACCTGCTGAAAGTACCTACTTATTTTCGTCTGGGCCTCGTTCACCCTAGACATTAGCTTGATGCCGAAATAAGTAACCAAAAAAACAATAAATTAATAAAACTAAGTCAAGATATATACACAACATAGGAATTTTATTTGATCTGTAGGTATCTTTCCGCACACTCGGTCGCACACTGTCGACTTTGGTTTGACGTCAAAGTATTGAAAACAAATAATTAATATATTAATATAATATATTAAGAAACTCCGTCAGATCTCAGTAGCGTATCTTTCCGACCTCGAATCCGATAGACATTTGGAAAGCATTTAATTAATATGTTTGTTTGAAAGACAAAGCCAGACAGTGGGGGAATTTTGGGTGTCGTATCTTTCCGCATTGTAAAAAGTTTTCCGAATCAAACTGGACCCGTTCCCTGCTAACCGAAACATTGCAACCGGCAATTAGAGCCTTTCGACCAAATGAATCACATAGTGATAAGACAACAGCCCATCCCAATGATCCCAACGATTCGTATCGAATTGAAGTCACAGCGCCGGCGCATGCGCAAAAGCCAGACGACGGCGGTCAATGAAAGAGAGTTGAGAAGTCGAGTGTCGTTTGTCGATTGTCGATTTGTCGCAGCCGCCAAGCGTTTCCTCCGGACTTGCGTCATAGCTGGAGCATCGGCTCTGCCCGAAGCAAAATTTTCACATTTGGGTGCGAACAGGGCAGCATATTCGTATATAAAGGAAGGGTTCTTCACTGCTATGACCACAGAACTCAACAGACGTTCAAGGCACTCACAGCAAAGCAACCACAAGCAACACAATCACCCAACACCTAAAGGATACCACACTCAATTTTGGATTTCAAAAGATTATACCAGTTCAAACCCCACAATGGATCTTAAGGTAAGCATCCGCTACCGCGCCACAGCCATCTCCAGCCAACCCGACTAACTCCAAACTCTCCCCATCTCTCTATAGCAACTGTATACATGGGCCTGTCTCCTGCTCAGCATCATCGCCTGCAAACTGTCACAGTGCAGCGCCAAGCCCACATACTATGACCTGGATAGCTACGAGAACTATGACACCGATCGCTATGACACGGGCAACTCCTACGCCCTCTCCTATGGCAAGCCCCTGACAGAGAACCGCCTGAAGAAGCTCAATCCTGGCTACTACTATGTGGATGACGGTTACATTGCGCCCGTCTCCACCGGGACAAGACCCTACACCCGTCGCCAAGATGCCAACCAACAGGTTGGTGATCTGTCCTCCAATGTGAGATTCACTCCGCTCGTTCGCGTCAGAGAGACCCGCACCAAGCGCAAGAAGCTGTTCGTCCCCAACTTCTTTGGCTAAACGACGGTCCTGCTCCAAACCGGATGTGAGAGTACAGACTGAAGATGATGATCGTTATGCATTAGACTAGGGAATAATTATTGTATAGTCGAGTGCCTTCCTCACCAAAAAGTACCTAATAATGTTAAATATTATACATTTACCTATCTAAATATATACCCAAACCAAATTATATTTATATCTAAAATTCCCAAGTCTCCATCAATAAATGGTTCACCAAATTGATTATAAATAATATCGCCACCAAAAATATCGAACACACGAACTGGAATCGTGAAAGCTCAATTAATTGCATTTATATATAGAATGAAATTGGCACCTGTGCACCTGGCTTGTAATTTACAGGTCGACCATAATGGTCTAAGAAAATGGAAAAAAGGGGGCCTCCTTGGATTTCTTAGATGATCCAACGTTTCAAGTAGTTGCTGAGTAGTTGAGTGTGTAGCTCTCTTTTTGATCTCCCAGGTGTGTATTTCATATGAGGAAATGATTTTGATGATCTCCTTTTATTGAAATAATTCTATGATACATCAAATGTCTAGCCAATTTGGCAGTCTGGTGCTAATTGACCACTTAGGCGCTTCAATAAATCTTGGTTCAAGAAAATATTTTGCTGTTGAACAGCAGCCAAGACAATTGACAAATCTTAAATCTTTGATGGATGGTGTTTCACATCTGTCAAAAAGTGATTACGAAAGTTGTATTCCTTCTGAGGAAAATGGCGCGCGCGCCTTCAGGCGGCCGGAACGATACTCAATACGGCTGTCCGACTCAAACGCTGGACTTCAGCGGATATACATATGTGGATATATTATAAGATATATATTCCTTCACAGATGACTTATGCACCCTAAGCCTTGCCACAAACCGAGTCGTATCCCGCCAACCGGAGTCCTATCCAAGCATTACTGAGGCGTGTCCGCGACAGACCGAGTCCTGTCCCAGCCAGACAGAATAGTATTCCAGCAGGACAGAATGCAAGCACCCCTTGCAAGATCCGATCGTCATCCTTCGACCTGGCCATCGACTACAAGGACTTTGACTATGGCCACCAAGGGAGATGCTTCGCAGGTTACTAGACTTTAGATAGATCTCGTTGTTGTTATGTTTAAGATATGTTCAAATATTTACCACTTGTTTATTTATTTTATTATGCTATGTTTTGAAAAGTCATTGTTTCCCAGAATCGGGGAAATATGAATGGCTGGGCTTGTTTCAGTCCTTACCAAAGGATCAAGATTATTTTTCGAATTTCAGGAAAATGGAGAAAACAGAAAATATCCTTGATCGTTGGTCCCTCCCTAATAAAGTCTTCATCTGATTAAGGATGTTTTATTTAAATCACACAATTTCGATTTTCAGATCTCGGATACCTTTTTTTTTTTCATGTGGAAAATTTGTATTTTATTGTAAACAAGTTTACTGCTACCTTTCGTGGCAACTTAATCTAGTTTTACATTTAAGGGGAAAAACAATTGATCACAGGAGATACATACATAAACTTAATGTTACATATATGGAGTAGGTACATACATTATTTACAATATTTACAAAAAGTTAACGAGATGTTATAGGAGGGATCTAGTAGGGAGATCCAGTGGATGACACCTTTTGAGTCTTCTTTTCCTTGGCGGGTTAATTAGACGTCTGGCTAGCGCATTAGGGTGACCACCAAGTCGTTGCAAGTACCTTGCTGCATGTAATTGTATAACATCGCCCACTTTGGGAACCTTTAGGTCCCTCTCGATGTCGCTGTTTCGTATGTACCATGGAGCATTTCATATTCGTCGTAGAATTTTTGACTGAGCAACTCTAATTTTATTTAAGTTGGTTTTTGCCGCGATGCCGTAAACTTGAAGTGCGTATTTCCATATGGGGCTGAGGATGGACTTGTATATCGTGACTTTGCTGTACAGCGACAGCTTATTTCTTGGTGCAAGTAGCCACGCCATCTTTCCCGCTTTCGCCATCACCGACTGTCGAACCATGGTAGTATGGGTTTTGAAATTTAGTGACCTGTCGAGTACAACACCCAGGTATTTGTACGAGCTCTTGTGCGTAAGTGTGGAGCCCAGCATATAAATGCCTCCGCAAGAAAGTTTTCTCGTAGCAAAAGTAACATTAGCACATTTGCTGCTGTTGATGCCTATGTTCCATTTCTGAGCCCAGACCTCAAAGCTGCTCACATATTGTTGCAGAGCTTCCGTAGCTAGATTTATGCTTGGACTTCTGGTCAGCACTGCAGTGTCATCCGCGTAGGTTGCTATCAACACATCGTCCTCGTCCAACCCAGTTATTACCCTTGAGGAGGGCATAACGTTGGTCCAAGAACGCTGCCTTGTGGGACGCCTGCACAGATTGGGCGCTTCGATGATTTTGCTCCATTTACAACAACTCTAAAACTTCTGTCCATTAGAAAGCTACTCACCAGCTGGAATAGCTGCGGCGGCAATATGTTTCTCAGCTTAAAGAGGAGGCCATCATGCCACACCCTGTCAAACGCTTGTTGAATGTCCATAAACACAGCTACCGAATACATTTTTTGCTCCATTGCATCAAGCGCGAAGTTGACCACTCGATGAAGTTGTTCTGGCGTTATAATAATAGTTATGCTATAAAAATCAAGAATAACAATTATAATAATAGTTATTCGATACAAATCAAGAATAACAATTATAATAAAAGTTATTCAATAAAAATCAAGAATAACAATTATAATAATAGTTATACGATAAAAATCAAGAATAACAATTATACTAATAGTTATACGATAAAAATCAAGAATAACAATTATAATAATAGTTATTCAATAAAAATCAAGAATAACAATTATAATAATAGTTATACGATAAAAATCAAGAATAACAATTATAATAATAGTTATACGATAAAAAGCAAGAATAAAAATTATAATAATAGATATTCAATAAAAATCAAGAATAACAATTATAATAATAGTTATTCAATAAAAATCAAGAATAACAATTATAATAATAGTTATTCAATAAAAGTCAAGAATAACAATTATAATAATAGTTATACGATAAAAATCAAGAA
Organism: Drosophila miranda; assembly: GCF_003369915.1. Taxonomy (NCBI): domain Eukaryota; kingdom Metazoa; phylum Arthropoda; class Insecta; order Diptera; family Drosophilidae; genus Drosophila; species Drosophila miranda. Next base: position 8,836,658 of record NC_046676.1, on the reverse strand, counting down.
TAACAATAATAATAATAGTTATTCAATAAAAATCAAGAATAACAATTATAATAATAGTTATTCAATAAAAATCAAGAATAACAATTATAATAATAGTTATACGATAAAAATCAAGAATAACAATTATAATAATAGTTATACGATACCAGGCGAACAGAAATAAGAAAAAGGACAGTCGCTGGTTTAAAAAAAATGTTGTTTATTAAATTATCTGTGTGTGCGCGCCCAAAAGTATGCAACGCATTTTTCATTCTAAAGCTGCTTGTTGCTGATTTCTGTCTGCCAGTGTCCTAATCTGAAATCCCATTGTTGAGTTTTTGAGACAAAGTTTTTGTGCGGAAGATTTTTTCTTTCTTTTATGAAAATGGATAAAAACTTGTTAATTGTCTTGGCTGTAGTTCAACAGCGAAATATTTTCTTGCAGCAAGGCTGTTTATTTATTTGCAAACGATTAGTCTTGTGATTTATAAAGTGGGATTTGTGCTTGAAACTTATATCTATTATTTGGTGTTCTGTGGTGTTGTGCAGTCTATTCGTTTTTTCAATTCCTATATATAGTCCTTCGGTCTTAAGATGCGGCCAGGATGTATGGACGTATGTCTTCCACGTCCAGCAGTTGCTCGGGGGCCACTTGCTCCCCGCACATGGGACACTCGCCATTCTCTGAGAGTATTCTGAAAGAAGAAGTATAATAATCCACACTTGACCTTTTCAACAGTTTATACTCACTTTTCCATCTCGGCACGAAAGCAGAGAAAATCGCATTGCGGGCAGGAGGTCATGAGCGTTTTGATGATGTGCTGACCCGTAGCTATGCAGATGGGTAGCGTAGTCTTACAGCTGTAGCACGTCACTTCCATATTTGCCAAGTTGGAGTCGCATATGGGACACTCCATGGTCTCATCGTCTATCTCATCCCGCAACTGCTTAATGCCCTTGGGAGCCTTCCGGACGACAGATTCAATTTTCTTTGCATAGCGAGTATCCAGTTGATTGCGGTAGTCCGGACGCATCAACGTGGAAGCATAGGTGAACGCAGACTTCTTGAGACCTGCCCGCTGACACTCAATGACCGTGGAGGTGAGAATAGGGATAATGTCTGGAAAGGCAATGAAAATTTTAATCAAATCCCAATACAATTGACTCCATTCTTACGCTCTGGAAACTGGGATATGCAAGAAGCCACTTGAACGAGAAGCTTGGCAGCCAGGAGATGATTACCCAGCTTCACATGTATACGGACCAGCGTGTAACGGTGGAGCAGGATCAAATTGTGACGCATTTCGGCCGATACAGATAGGTTGTTGCGGCGAAGTTCCTGGTACATCGAATAAAGGAGGTCCCTAGCGGATTTGTAGTTTCCGGCGATCTGCTCTTGATTGGCAATTATCACGGCCGTCTTGGCCGCATCTTTATAGTGCTTTCGAGCCATATACAAGCGGAACAGGTAGCGTGGATCCTTGGGAACACCATCCAACTCACCCAAGAGAAACTCGATGAGTTGCGAGGCCAGCTGCTCGTTGTTCGATGTAGCCACACAGTCGATTGCCAGGGAGAGAGCTAGCTGCTCCTCATTGTTGAAAGCAGAGGCTTTCAGCAGAAGTCTCAAGGACTTGGTAAACTCACGTGCCAAGAAGTAATACTTTCCAGCCTGCAATGTATATTTCTCACTTTCGAAGTAGTGAGCCAAGGCCAGATAGTCGGAGGATTTCGCATTTTCATAGCGTTCCAGGAGTTCGCCATGCCGGCGCAGCTTGTTGTGGCGCTGGGCAAGAGCAAAGGCTTCCTCCACACAGCCACAGATAACGAGAAACTGAAGAGCCTGTTCAATATCTCCAATCTTCTGGTAGAACTTGGCCAGCAGTTTTGCCGCGTCCATTGATCGTGATTCTAAAACAATTTCTGAGGCTGCATGAGGATCACACAAATGATCAAGGTATATCCTAACGCAAGCATCCAAGTCTCCGGCAATGCGATAACACCGTATTGCTTCTTCGAAATGGCCGTCACTCTCTTTGGCCCTGGCATAGGATGCATGCAATTTGCTACTCTTCACCTTGGAAAGTACATTGTTGGCCTTATGCCACATCTTCAGGGCTATGTAGTGGCCACAGGCCTCATCATAAAACCCTCCACGTTCATAGAGTCCCGCAGCCTCTGTCAGATGTCCGACCGTAGCCAATAACTCCGCACAGTCGAAGAGGAGTTGCTTATCCATGAGCTCTACGGCATATTGAATCTATTCAAGGAGATTTAAATACACTTTTTGTCCAGATTCTCAGATAAATCAAATGTCTTACGCCTCGTCGAAAATCCCCGGCACGTATTGAAGTTCGGGCAATGCCCATCTTGCAGAGGCGTACATGATCCTGGAACTCAGGTGTGCTTTCCATCGTAGCGGACTGCTCAGCATCCTTGTCGTTGATTAAATCCTCCTTGTAACCCTTCTCGTAGTGATATAGGGCATCCGCATAGTTACCACTTTAAAGCAAAGTTTAAACATGAAAATCATGACCTTTGATTGTTCTTATACGGATATATATCATACGTGAATTCCAGCTGCTGGGCGTATTCTCTCGCTATGTAGGGAACTTCTTGCGGGTCATGCTTGTGCGCCAGAAGAAGAGCCTGATCCCATTGGAGGAGGTCTCTACACAGTTCCAAGGCTGCCCTTGTATAAACACCCTTGAGCATATGTTCCTTGGCCTGCTCGTACTGGGCCAAAATCGTGCAGCAGCACCCGATCAGCATGTCCAGGTCCTCCACATATCGGAGCTCACCCAACGCATTTACCAGAGCAGCGTCACCCAATTGTCGATAGGCCCGAATAGCTAATGAATAATCGGATGTCGATGAACAACAGGATGTTATGGGAATGATGAGAAGTTGTAATATTACCAATATCCGGCTCTAGATCGGAAGTGGCCTGTTCGCCAAACTCTCGCCATGCACTACTCAAGTTCATCTGCTCGCACAGCTTGTAGGCCTCGTCATAGTTCCTGAGGCGTAGAAGCAGTTGGAGGTTCGCAGTCTGGCTGTTGCTGGGATTCACCATATGGGTGCTGAGGGATTGCGTGGCATACTGTCCGCCATCCACGTGGAGAGCCATTTCGCCGCCGCAGAGTAGCAGCGGCCATTGCCCAGGATTTAGCTTGGACTCGCCCACCTTGAGTGTATGTGTGCCCTGCACGGAATGGCGAACAAATACGTGGGTGCTCACAATTTTTGCATCGTAGCTAATGAAAATATTCGGCTGCGTGAGATCCCAAAGGCAGCCGAGGCACTGCTTCGGAATGTCCGGTATGAGCAAGGCTTCATCCAGCGCGGGTAGAAACAGATGTCCTTGAGCATGATCGTCAATGAAAATAATCTTAGTTCCTTCAATGTCCATAAACATCTGGCGAATACCCATGCTATGACGGTAGATTGTACAACTGTCCCATTTTTCAAGAGAGTAGAATACTAGGTGGCCAATCTAAAAGAGACAATACAATACGGCTGTAATGTAATACGAGTACCTGACCAGGATCAACACTCACATCAGTTGCAAATACCAACAGTTCCTGACTCAAAGCAAAACACGTGATCACTGCATCGTTGGGCATGTTTGGGAGGGCGCTGGGAAAAGTGGCCTGTAGCTTGTCCTTGCAATTGGGATTGTCTGCAGTAATAGCCTGCAGGATCAACTGAGGCGGACAAAGGGCTGCACAGTACTCAGCATTCATCTTCATACTTGACACATTCCGTGGGAAGTCCCGCTCACTCATCGGACGGGGCTCTTCGCCCAGGGTCCTTCCCAGAGCGTAGAACCAAACATGCTTGTCGATGCCAGCAGCAAAGTTATACGGGCCAATAGCTATAAAAGTAGGTTCTCCCTCCAGGGGCAATCGAAAGGGCAGTGGCTTGGACTTATCCGGCGCATATACATAAATGGAAACCTCTGCCAGACTGCTGAGCATAACGATCCGGGGTGCGGAGACGGCAAATATTTGAGGGAGCTTGGTTACATAGATATAGACGGTACCACTATTCGTTGTTACTGCCAGCAGTTGACCATCCGGTGACCAGTCGATCATTTGGACGCCAGCATGATCTGGTACAGTGATGATGCGCTCGGTTTCTTGCAGGTTTGTAATCGAGTGTATTTTTATGCTGCTGGCAGACGATCGTAGGATGGAATTAATATCAACATTTGGCCATTTACATCAGTCATTTACTTACCTGTCATCTCCACAAGAGGCCACGATATCTAATGTGGGGCAATAGGCCAAACCGGTCAACGTGTCCTTATGATTCTTAACCTGCCAAAGCTCCTGTCCCACGTCTTTGGGGTGCGTGGAAATGGCCACCACATGTCCGTTGGAGAACCCCAGCAATATATAGCCGTCTCCGAACCATTTGTGCTGAAGGAGTGAGCCGTAGCGACTCTGAAATCCCAGTTCTGTGGGATTTTCCGGGTCTGGTAAGTAGTAGAGGAACAAGGTCCGTTTTCCAATGATCATGCTGATTGCATTGTCCCCAGCTATCCGATCATCATTTGCCATTTCCGCGAAATACATATCGGTAGGTGCATCCCGCAGCTGGACCACACGCACGGTGTCGCCATCCTCGTTGCTCAGCGAAAAACTTTTGTCCTCCGATCCAAGCGCGAGAAGATTCTGTGCCGACCAGGCGCCGCAGGTTATTCGCTTGCTGTGCTTACCTAGAACCGGGGTTGGACGCTTTCCACTGCGGGGATTGTAGATCGCCAAGTTTCCTCGCCCCGTGCCTACGGCCAGCAACTGTTGCTGTTTTGACCACAAAATGCACGTGAGAGGATCTCGCAGTCCAGTTTCAACGCTGATCTTTTCCTGCGTGCCATAGTCCCAGAGAGTAATGTTCGGGGAGCCGCTTGTGATGATTCCCAGCAGATCCCCCTCATTGTCCCATGCAAATCCTGAACAGAGCCTGATGGAACAATTTTGAGGCAGATAAATATATTTTGAGTACAACTTATGGGGGCTGGGCTTACCCTGCTAGGATAATGCGCTGCACCAGTTGTCCCTGGCGATTGTACAGCGCCACAGATCCATCTGTACCTGTAGTCGCAAGCAAAGCCTTTTGCCAAATGAAGTAGACGTCCCCGATTCCGTGCGGTTCCTCGTACTTGTAGAGTATCTTCTCGAACGACATTACCTTACTTAAAGACAGCGTATTTTCTATACCGAAGAAGCACTCATTCTGTGATCTAAAATTTTCCGGCTTTTGTTTACGGTTTTCCCGTTGCTATGATACGAACACAGTCACCACTACAAGCGCGTGTGCGTATGTGTATCTGCGCTACCTGTCATTTTCGTGCACCTGTTGATTTTACAGGTACAGGTTTTGCATGAAATAGTAATCGGCGAAACACGCATCATTATGATACTCTGTCTTGAGTTTATTATATTTTTTTTAAGTACTTCATTGTATTTCAAATTGTAAGTGTTAGTGCCAAAAAACTGTGCAAATTAAATTTTAAATATTTTAAATATAAACAGCTGTTTAGTGCCGGATTAGCCAGCACTGCCTCGACGGATATCGAATAATTGTCCATCTCTAAGCAGATGTTTGGAATTACCAACGACAAAAAATTTTGATATTTCGTGTTTTTCTTATCCTTGCGGTTAATTTGATCCTCGACAAGCTCTCTCTTATAATGGCGGATGACTTGCCGGAGCAGTTTGACTTAATAGTCATAGGCACAGGTAAGCTGGATATCAATTGTAGCTTCAAGTTCGTATGAGTCATACAGGTCTGGACGCCCTTTTCAGGCTTCACTGAATCTTGCATTGCCGCGGCGGCCAGTCGGGTGGGCAAGTCCGTGCTCCATTTGGACATCAATGACTACTACGGTAATGTCTGGGGTTCATTAGGCGTTGAAGACCTGATAAGTCTGTTGGCCAGGGAAGCTGCACCGCACTCGACGCTACGCAATGGAAGCTACCACTGGCACGAGCAATCTGCTGCCACTCCCACGTCAGAAACGGAAGAGATGAAAGTAGAGACTATGCAGCCATGGACCCGGGAGACAGTGCTGGCCATGTCGCGTCGATTCTGCATTGATCTCTGCCCACGTGTTCTCTACTCCGCTGGAGAGCTGGTGCAGCTGCTTATCACGTCCAACATTTGTCGTTATACGGAATTCCGTGCCGTGGATAATGTGTGTATGCATCAAAACGGAACGATCGTTTCGGTACCCTGTTCGCGCAGTGATATCTTTAATACGAAGTCGTTGACTATAGTGGAGAAGCGATTGCTGATGAAATTTATGAACGCGTGCAATGACTACGGCGAGGACAAGTGCAACGAGGATACTCTGGCCTTCCGGGGCAGAACGTTTTTCGACTATCTGAAGGCCCAGCGTGTGACCGAGAAGATTGCCTCATGCGTGATGCAGGCCATTGCCATGTGTGGTCCTGACACTAGCTTTGAGGAGGGAATGCTGCGCACTCAACGATTTCTACGCAGCCTCGGTCGTTATGGCAACACGCCCTTTCTTTATCCCATGTACGGGTGTGGGGAATTTCCTCAGAGCTTCTGTCGTCAGTGTGCTGTATACGGGGGCATTTATTGCTTGAAACGATCTGTGGATGACTGTAGCGTGGACGCCAACTCGAATGAAGTTTTGATAAGCAGCGCTGGAACAACGTTCCGCGCGAAACATGTGGTTTCTGCTCCTAGATATCTGCCAGCATCGCGCGACTACGTGATGCGACCTCATCTATCTCGCGGCTTGTTTCTATCCTCCACTCCTTTGGGCAACGACGTGCTGAATAAAGGTGGCGGTGGTGTTAATATCCTCCGTCTGATGGACAACGAAGGAGCGCGGGAGGCCATCTTCATCCAGCTCTCGCACTATTCTGGAGCTTGCCCGAAGGGATTGTGTAAGAACCAATCGCAAACCTAACTAAAAGTATAACTAATTCTTATACTCAAATCAATTGCAGACCTCTTCCATCTGACTACGCCCGCTATTTCGGATGATCCTGAGGCCGATCTAAGGATATTTACATTGCAGCTTTTCCAGTACGCCGATCCAGAAATCATATTCAGTTCATACTTTACGCTTACTGCGCAATCACAACCGGATAAAGGTGGCGCGGATGATATCGTTTACTATACAGACGCGCCTAGCTACGAGATGGACTATTATGATGCCATTGCCAATGCCCGTCACATCTTTGGCAAGCTCTACACGGATGTGGAATTTTTACCACGTGCCCCAGATGTTGAAGAGATTGTCGTCGATGGCGAGGATCCAAGTGCCTTGAACGAGCATAGTTTGCCGGACGATTTGCGTGCACAGCTGCAGGACATGCAACAGGCGACTGAAGAAATGGATATACAAGACTAGACAAAGTATATATTTGAATGACAGCTGCGCTTTAACCATAGTTAAATCTACCTTCATCAAAACATTATCAAAGCACAACGACTTGAATGTGGACTGTAAGGTTTTAACGTTAATAAGAAAGAAAGAATAGGTATATTATACAAAGGTATTTGTATTGATAAGCTTTTTTGCATATATTACGATATATTTATTAGGTAAATTAGTTATAAGATCTAAAAGTACTAGTATATATATAAATGTGAGTGCTTCAGTGCATTTTGCTTTGATAAATATGTATACCTTCGAAAAATATTCATTTTTATGCGTTGTAAAAACGTATTTATTTATATTTATTGCTTGACGGGTTTCTGTGTGTGTGTGTGTTTGTGTTCGCACGAAGACACAAGTAAAAGTATAAAATATAGGAAGAGATTAAGGTTAATAGTAGTTAACCGGGAAAAACATTTTATGGAGTCTTATCAATTTGGAGTGGACTTAGGCAGTAGATAGTGCAGGCAGCTGCGAGATGCAAAAATATCTTATTAATTCGAGAATGTGTTCGTTGGAAGATAGATGAAGTCCGAAATCATATAAATTATGAAACGAAACAAAAACTAAAATTTTGAACAAAATCAATACGGAAAAAGGAGGAAATAAGTGTTCGTGCGTTATTTAATATATGTATGTATGTTGTATGTTTTTCCGACGACGTTTATAACCACATTTCTTTCCTGTTTTCACTGCATTTTACAATAAAGCTTTTGTTTTTATATCTTGCGTTTTGTTTCGCGCCCTCTACACTGTATTGAATGATCAATATGGAAGAAAGAACCTGCTTCAGCAGCTCGAGCACACTTCCGTTGAATTCCCCCCAATGCAAAGGGTGTTGTGAGTTAAAAATCTATTTTCAGTTGCCTTGCAAAGTTGTGAGTCGATTTTTCTATATCTTAATCAGATTATTATTGATATTCTGCTGGCGTTTGCGCTTTGCATTCATGGCATCCACAATGGGCTGCCGCTTGGCATTGTATTTCTTATTCAACTGCTCAATCTCCAGCTCCATTTCGTGGTCAATGTTGCTAAGACGCTGATTTAGATCGTCGAAGGTAAGAAACTTAAGGAACTCAAATTCACCCTCCACATATGCGTGCGATTGCGCGTACATATGTTGATTCTGATATGCGGGCGGCGGTTGAGCTGCAGCCACAGCCGGGTGTCCCTGCTGAGCGAGGGGCGTGGCATTGTTGCGCAGAAGATTCTGTTGATTGTTGATGGCAATGAGCTGATCATTCATCAGTGGATAGGCCATGAGTACATGCTGCTGCTGGTGCTGCTGGTGTTGCTGTATCCCGTACTGATTGATTGCGGATATCTGCTGGAACTGCATTTCCATGTTGTGCTCCCAGTTGTTTAAATCGTTGGCTCCACTGGCCAGATGCTGCTCCTCCTGTTGTTGCTGCTGCTGCTGCTGCTCGGCTGCCGCAGGGGAATACTCTGTAGCCGCCGACTTGTCGTCGCCCCGTCCATCGCCCCCATTTTTACGTTCGAAATGCTCCAGGAACTGAGGACGATACCGGTTGCGAGGTTTCTGATCGTCATTGCGCTTAGCTGTTGTCGAATCGTCCGAGTCAGAGTTAATCACCATTGTGCCTGAAAAGCAATTAAATGTTTTTAGAGTTTGTGTTTTTGTTATTAGTCTTAGGTTTTCCCTTACCCAAGTTTGACTCCAGCTCCACCATCGTACCACTATCGACTGCTGGTACATCCAGAGGTGATGATGCAGACGCAGCAGTCGCGCCGGTTGCCGTTGCCCTGCTCAAACCTCGTACGCCACCCGGTCCCAAGGTGCCTTCGTCAAAGTCTGGCTCCGGATGCGATATCATGGTTGCATCTGAAGCGGAGCTTTGCTGATATTCACCGAATTTTTCAGGTACCAGCGTGCCAGGATCATCAATGAAGGTCTTGCCCGTGCCGTTGAACTCTGTTTCTTCCTCTTGCATGTTGTGTAGCATACTGTTCTCCTGTGTGGCAAGACTCTTGGCCTGACTGGAGGCCAACACTCCGCCAGCAGCCCGATTGGCCCGCTGTTGTTCTCGAATGGCACAGGTCTCCTCCAGCATGGTCTTCAATATGGTACGGTGCTTGGCATTGCGGATGAATTCATGCTCCAGTAACTCTGTAGCTGTGGCACGTTCATCGGGAGCCTTCACCAGGCATTTGCTTACAAAGTCAATAAATTCAGTGCTCCATCTGTCTGGTTCCCGAAACGAGGGTGGTGGCTTCTGAGGTATCATAAAAATAGCTCGCATGGGATGTATATCACCGTAGGGGGGCTTTCCCTCAGCCATTTCAAGGGCTGTGATGCCAAGGGACCAAATATCCGCTACACAATCGTAGCCAATCTCCTCAATAACCTCGGGGGCCATCCAGAAGGGAGTTCCTATGACCGTGTTCCGCTTGGCCATCGTGTCTGTAAGCTGGCCAGCCACACCAAAGTCGGCCAGCTTGGCATAGCCTTCCGTGTTGAGCAGTATGTTGGCAGCCTTGATATCTCGATGTATTTTCCGGCGCAGATGCAGATAGACCAGGCCTTTGAGCGTGTCCGACATTATGGTGGCTATCTCGTCCTCTGTCAGCGTTTTCTTGCGGAGGCGCATTATGTCGGAAACGCTGCCCGCCCCGCAGTATTCCATGCATATCCACAAATCGTACTGCTTAAAGTAAGACCCGTAGTAGCGAACCACGTACGGAGAATCGCACTGTTGCATAATTGATATCTCCTTTATGATCTCGTGCAGGTCGGACTCCACCGGCACCAGCTTAATGGCCACAATGGAGCAGCTCTCTTTGTGGAGCGCCTTATAGACGGACCCGTAACTTCCCTCGCCCAGTTTGTACATAATATCGAAAACCTTTTCCGGGGGCTGTAGTAAACTTTCCTCCGAAAGTTTCTTTAACTCCCCATTCGAACTGGAAGACATGTTACCGGCCATTGTTATCTTCAGTCTCAGCCACACAAGCACATATATCTGCGCGTATATATCTATTTCACTTAAATATATAATTGCCAATTTAAAGCGACAATTTTTCACATTTGTTCCTTTGTGCCTTCATCGAATTTATCGGCCTCAGAAAAATACCAAAATATACCGCCTCATTTTAAAAATATACCGTAAATATACTGAGGAATTCAATTTCTATATTCCTCGATTTTTATATTCCGTGGAATATTACAGCCATGCCCACATATTTTTTATCCGAATTGTGTCCAAAAGCAAAAAGTTCAACAACAATATAAAGCAAAAAACGTAAGTGTTCACGGAATAAAACGTAAGTGTGTACGGAATGATTCACCCTCTTTTAGTTAAACAGATGTGAAACTGGAGTTAAACCGCGAAAAAAGGTACTTTTTTAAATACTTCCTGTAGATCCATCCTATCCTACCTTTTTAGTTACAAAAAACACCACGATATTTTTCACCCAAACCCACTGGTTCTCGATCTCTGTCTATGATCGGAAATCATATTCCTTGATTTAAAATTCGGTGGAATATTATTAGCTTATAACCTATTTCAGCTGCAAATTTTTGCATTTATTGCATCCCATTAATAATACCTGATACTCAAAGGCGGAAAATCTGTGGCATCCACAATTTCAAAGATAAGAGACAATCGAAAACGCATTTGATTAAGTTCAGTTGCATAGTAATATTTATTGCCAATGGTTCAGTTCCACTTCAAAATAAGCTAGTAGTACATACATATGTACATAGAACAGTTATATAGGTTACTGCATCTGCGATTAGCAGACGTTCAAGATCACCCACGATATAGATATGCCATTGGGAATTTTATTACATATGTATATTTAAGTGCAAAAAAATGTTTATAATGTATTTTTAGAGTGTTAATACTACGGGTTTTCTCCCAAGACTCTAAGACCAGAGAGCAGTTCTACAATTGAAACCATTCCTGGAATCGCCTGTTCTGGTCTAAGGCCCTTACTGGATATTTTCATTTTGTACTATGTAATGGTATAAATAACATATAAGTTACCATGTAAATATACTAGATTTAATTTACCTAGGAACTAAGTTGGCTCCAAAATGCCCCAATGTTTCCAGTTTTTCCTTTGACTTTGGCTCTCCAGTAGCCTTGCACATTAACACTTCAGATTTACATATAGAATAAATAGAAACACAGATTCCACAGGAAATACAAAAGAAATAAAGGTAAATCTAATACTGTTGAATAATTTTCTAAATGGAAGGAAGCGGGCTCTGCTCTAATGTTAAAAATCAAAGTACATAAAGATCGTAACCAGCAATCCGGAGAACAGAGCGCACAGATAGCCCAAGTGAAGCGACGCACTCTTCTGCTGACGGAAACTGCAATATAAAGACACGAGTTTTCAATGTTAATACCCCTCAAAAGGTCGTGTCTCCCCACTTACCGCTGTTTCGAACGGGGCGAAAAGGGCGAGGGTGGCGTCACACCTGGCACTGCGCTGTCCAAGTAAACCATTCCGTAGGCGAATGTGGCCACGATGAGGCCACACAACAGTGGGCTCAACTTGGAGACCAGTTGGTGCCTCTCAGACCAGCCCAAGGCCTCGCTCCATTGACCCTGTACATAGCCGGTCAACTGTTGAACGCTGTCTGTGTTGATGTACGGCACTGAAATTCGTTAAAAGTGTCAATAAATTGATTTCGGTGTTATCAGTGCCATCATGATAACATACTACCGCAATTAAAGTTCAAGTTTTCATAGAAAACCGAAAATACCTCAACAGACGAAGTTGTTGGCGGATTCTGAGCGAAATTAAAGAAGTTTCTAGCGGGACGTGACATGGGAAGCACTTTTTACACAAGTTTGAATACATGTGTGTGTGTCGCGTGACGACCTGAGTGCAAAACACCGTTAGGAGTCAACCATCAAAGTAAGCCAACAACAAAGGCCGAAGAAGGCAAACAATTAAGAAAACTAATCACTCCGCCTGGCTGGCTTATTTATGCAAATGAGAATCTACGGCCAAAAGGCAAAATGCGCAACACACAATTTGCGGTCTTTATTTAGATGCTTGGAGTATTGCAGGAGGAAGGGGAGCGGAGGCCAAAGCAAACGGAATGAAAATGGCTATGAGATCACACAAACACACACATTTCTTGGCTATTTATAAGGCAAACACAAACAAATAAACTTAGGCAACGACGTCACCGACAATATCAGCCTTGTGAACGCTTCTCCCCCTCCCCATCCTGCTTCTCCATCAACTTGACACACTTACTGCTTAGAATGACGCTCTTGTATCCAATGATGAGTATACCCAGAAAAAGCGCTGCTTTCTTGAGCCGCGGGTCGAAGGTTGTCAGTGTCACGCCCACGCCTACGCCGCCCTTGTCAGCCGCTTCGACTGCACCTACACAGTTACGGAAAAGTGGCGATGTAATTTCTGTGGGCTGACGACTATTATTTGGGGTCGATGTGAATATCCGTGTTGTGCTCTGTTGCGCGTTTGATTTTCGAATGACAGCCGCAGCGGCGACGTTTGTTTTCATTTTGCTTTTTGTTTACCGGGGCAGGTTCAACAATATCTAAGTATGTGTGTATGTGTTGGCGAGCTTGCAAACACGAAAGCACAATATTTTGTACACCACAATTGATATATTATTGCAAAACAAACACAACGAATATTACAACAAGAACTAAACACGTCCATCCCCCGTTTTTCCAATACGAATGCATTTCAGTGCTGCCATTTTAGCATATTTCAGGCTAGATCTAGCCTTTTTAAAGATGAATTGCTCAAACAAAAAAGGTCAACACAAATATAAAGTTTTACAATTTAGAGGCTATTATTGCATAGCTACTCAACATACAAAAAAATTTATAAAATCCGTCATGGCATTCGTTGGAGCCTGGACGGACAAACATTTCATCAATCCCATAATGCCCTTCCATGGAAGGTTTGCTGACCAAAAGGAGGGTATAAGCAACCGGCAAAACGGCTCAGAAAATGCCACGCATGCAAGGTAAAATCCACCTTTTGCATAACAATAAGGACGATCTTCGGCCTCATAGCATATTATAAGTGTAAACGCGGCTAGGTGAGGTTTTTGCCTGTTGTACACACCTTTCCAAAGCCAGCAGTTCGTTCAAACCGTTTTTACGCTCTCCCAACATATTTTTGCGTTGATAGCAAAGAAAACGATGTGTGCAATTTTATTATTTAAATAATATTTAATTTGTATGTTTAATTCGTTTGAAAAACAGTTAATAGATAAATTTACATTCTTTAAGTTACATGATTGTAGCTTGGTAACTTGAACCCTAAAAAAAAAAAAATGGGTTACATGATTTGTTTTGTATCTTTGTTATGCTTTCAATATCCTTACAACATATTCGTCTCATTATTGTTTTATGCATTTTTAATGCATTCTCGTCTGATAAAGTTATGAAACTGTATGTATTTATAACTAAATTTTAACTGCGATCATAGAAAAGTTTATTTTAATTTCTTAATAAGGCTCATTTTACGTTTTCATTACTTTACTTTCGCACTCCACTCTAATTTTCAATACACTCTTCGTCATTTATTCGACAGGGGCCTACGACTAAAGGTTAAATGAAACAAAGATGATTTGCAATACAAAACACGGAACAGTTTAAAAATGTTAAATCATAAAATATCATAAACAGTTAAGGATAACGTTAACAGAATAGGCGAAAGATAATTGTAAATTTTGGGTTTTGCATTGGTCTGGGTCTGGTCTCTTCCACAAATATGAATATTTTACAGCAGCGGAGCAGCATGGTTTAAAACATAATCATATGAGGAAGGAGAGGCCAGGAGAGGCGGGGCCATTCTCTGTATGTATGAGTTGGGTTGGGTTTGGTTTGAGTGCGCGTGTTCTTTGTTGGTGTTGTGTTTTGTAGGTAGTGTCGGTTTAACAACTATCGTAGTTCCCATCCTACGTGACGTCTTACATATTTAGTTAACTTAGGCGCCTAGTCTAACAGTAACTAAACTAACAAGTACGCGCTTGTTCTTTTCTCCGTTCTCTACGATTTGGCTGCGCCGGCTCCTCCACGCGTTCGCTTGGCAGTAGGCTCTGTTGTGTCTGCTGCTCGGATGTTATCAAAAAGATTGTTCTCCTGTAAAACAAAAAATTTCAGTTAATATTCACAATCCACAAGCTTATTTCTTTTTATTCTAACCTGTGGATCCTCATCATCTGAGAGGGACGGCTCTGCGGGCCTTTTCGGAGCAGCAACCGCTCGAGACGATGCCATTGCTGTCGTGGTGGCTTTATTCACTTTGGCGCCCAACGTATACACGTCCAGCGGTATATAGACCTCGTTGTTCTGGAAGTTTGCAGCGGCAGGCTGCTTATAATACATTTCTGGCAATGCCAGTGGCATGGAGAATGTGTTCGAGTTGCTTTCACTGATGTGTCCCATCTTCGAGTCGATAATATACATGGCGAGATCGCAGAGTGCCCACATTTTCTGATAATTTAAAAGAGTGCATGGTTTTAAAAGAGAAACGGGACCCAAAAACCTTTTTAAGGCAGTTTTGCATACATAGTTATCGCGCTTGTCGGAACCTTGACTGAATTCGCGGTGCTTTATCAGCTGAAGGAGTTGCTTGTAGAAACCATAGACGAAGGATTCCCGCTTGGCCATCAGCGGTTCCAGTATGAAGCGCAGACATTTCTCCATTTTTCGCAGCTGAACATAGTCCTCGTGATTCGTATAGCCTGGATCGTGGACCAGCACGGGAATGGCAAAAGCCAGCATGTAGTCAGGTAGAATGTGCAGCGATTGTGATTCCGTTGAGCTGTCGGGGGCTATTGGAAATGGAAATGATCGTATCCTATGCAAATACAAACCATTTAAATCGCACACTTACAGGTCATAGCAACAGTCTTGAGATATTCCCGACGTTTGTTCACATCCGTGTCCACATAGTGACGCACCAGGTCTTGCAATCTGTTGCAAAATATTGAATTGAAAATAATGGAAACTGGAAAAACTTGAATTATTAGATTTCTCACTTTCTGTCAGTTTCCAGGCCAGCAAGCACGTACAAGCCCATAAAGTCCAAGGGTAAGCAATTCCTTGGCAGGCTCCTGCCTAGGCCCTTGTGCAGCTTGCGTGCAAAGATTTCCCGCACCTGTGGCACCGGATCAGTCTGAGCAACAACAAATAGTTAGCGAGAGTTCTCTGATAATACGAAGGACCACTCACCATAAGCTGAGAGAGCTGCAAATACTGCTCGGCACTGTACTGATCGCCTACGCCCTTCTGTTCACAAACCTTGAGCATCGCACAAGCAGCGCCCAAGCGTAGCCAGGACTTCTCAGCTCCACAGAGACGATTCTGGGCGAGAAGATCGCCACGTTGATTGACAAAGGCGGCCAACATCCGGAATGTCTTCTGGGCAGCGTGTTCATCCGTGCGCAGGCCGAGCAGCCAGCGGGCCATGGCCTTTAGGGCATCCAGCTTGCACAGCGTGTCTGGCGGGAGATCTTCTTCGGCACACCAATCAGCATCGTCGGGCAGATCGTAGTCCCGCTGCACTGGCACCTCCTGAATGAGCAGCTCCTTGACAATACGGCGGGCAATCATGTTCTTGATGGGTGTGAGGAACGCCTGAGGCATGTTGTAGGCAATGTGGCCCAGGGCCACTATTTTCGTGCGCTGATGCTCGCAATTTGGTGTCAGCTTCAGACGCAGTGCCTCAATGATCTCGTTGAAAATGGGATGCACCGTCTGTGTCGTGGTCGATGCACTTCCGCCACCTCCAGCTCCATCGGTGGGCGCCGACGATTGACTGTTGACGAAAATACAACGTACCGCGTGCTTGGCCTGCTTGGGTGTTCCAATTAAGGCAAAGTCTCGGCAGATTGGAGCCAACTCATTGAGAATCGCCGGCGTGGCGTCAATCAACGGTTGATAGCGTCCCAAATGCGTGAGGGTCTTCAGCACCAGTGGCGCCACATAATCGTGCTCATAGCTGAGCAAGGCGATCAAATGACGCAAAGAGGTATCGGTGAAAAAGTGAGCCGAGAAAACATATGAGAGCATCTGAAAAGCAGACAAGAGGTTACAGTTGTGCATGCTGCCTGGCGTCATATTTTAGCTTACACTCAGAAGCTTGAGTCCGCGCTCGCCTGCCTCCTCGGACGATATGCCAATCTCTTCGCATATAGAACCACCCTGAATGCATTGGTCAATCAGGCTGCCGGAGAATAGGGAAGGATTAGGTGTAACATGAAAGACTCAATCTTGACTTTGGCTTACCCTATCAGCACACCAATAGACTCCTTATCCACCATCACGGAGGCCACGCGCTCAATCAGCATCTTGACCGTATTGTAGTACAGATTTGATTGAACGTGGGAGCCCAGCTTTTTCAGAAGGGTGCCCATAGTGTCGGCACACTCACGACAGCTGACATCGCGCTTCAGGACAATGTTGATGCAGCGCAACAGCTGGGCATCTTTGCGTAGATTGTTACTGAATTGTGTGAGATATTCGGAAGCTTTCAAGGGATCGGGAAGCAATCTACAAGCGACACACACAGTTCAGTTCAGTCATCAGTTAATAATTTATATTATTCTTTCACTCACTTGGAAATGGTGGTCTGTTTAACAGCCAGTTGACCGAGCACCCGGGGAGTAAACTCCTTGGAGTGATGCAGCTTGATCCAATCGCTAACCGTGTTGCGTGTCTTCATTTGATTCTTTTGCAGTTCAACAAAGGCCTTGGTAGCATTCGCATCAAGATCGCCCAGCAGATGGTACAGTTTCTTCATGCGCTCCTCGGGCCCCAGTTTGTAGGGAACCAATGAGGTGATGAGCAAACGCTCTACTAGCAGGCGATCCTCCAGACCCACCTTGTAGTAGCCGTGCAGTATCTTGTTCTTGATCCAGTCCACTCTTTGCTTGGCATCAGCACTCAAGCTATTTGGTTCGCAGATGGCCACTTTGTAGATGTAGGCCAGGCCATTCATGGCGTCTCGTCGAATCTTGTATTTTTTGTCCAGCGTCCGCTCGCGCACAATCTCGAGTAGTTCGGGCGCCTCTATTACTACGCTGAATTCCCGCTTGGCCGTCGCCACAATGGCCATGACCACTTCGTGGCGCACATTTTCGTCCAAATCGTGATTACGAAGGCGCAACTTTTCCGTTATATCAGGTTCCAGATGTGGGTGATTTAGAAGAAAATGCATGGACGATTGTACGCACTTGACACGCACTGCCTCCGAGATATCGCAGAATCGGCCCAAGAAGGTGCGTAACAGGTTTTGATATTTCTGCGACAGCTGCGAGTCCTTCTCGGAGAACATGCGCGACAGCAACGTGGTGGCTTCTGTTGGGTCAGGAATAAGGTTATCCACATGTATAGACGAGTATATTAAGAGTGCATCGTGGCATCACTTACTCAGCCTTTCTGCATCATCAGTGGACAGTAGTTTGTTCTCCAATTGGGGCAGCACGGAGTACAGAAGATCGGGATTGATGCGATTAACCTCATAGATGATATCATAGATTTTGTTTGTAATAGACAGTTTGTTGTTCGGCTTATCCATGACCAATGCACGGTTAAAGAACTAGCAGGAAGAAATAGAGCTTCTTCAGTTGGTATATAAACTGAACATCACTATTCATTCATACCATTTTGATTGGGGACTCCAATGCGTCACCGGTCTTGGCGAGCAGTTGCTCGGTTAGATGTGCAGCACATCTGTTGCTTGATTTATTTGGTTCCACTATGTTAATCAGTAAGAGGTCCAGAAGTTCCACGGACAAATTGTCAGCCTCGGTTATCAGGGGACTCAGCACGTCCAGGAAAAAGTTTGTGATCTTGGCACTGTGCTGATTGCTGCAAGGGAATGGTAGTCAAATTAATTGCTTGGTTATAAACCAATCGCCTGAGACTCACTTCACAATTTTAAAAATGGTACTAAACAGGTCTTGGAAGATTTCCTGGCAGTCCTCGAGCTCGAAGCACATGTTGAAAGACTTGACAAAGGCTAAGTTCTCCAATAGATAAAAGTAACGCTTGAAGGACGGATCGCGGGGTTCCTTTAGACCGTGCAATTGTTTGATAAAAAACTTGAAAATGCTTTTGATTTGATCTTGCTCTTTGTAGGGGGCCTCAGGCGCATATACGCGCAATACATCCGCTATGCAGCACGCTATCAGCAGTTGGACATCGCGGGATGTATGCTGCATAAAGAAGTCGTCCAGCAGGTGGAGTGCCAATGGTATATACTGTTGATAGAGATTGTCATCCTGGTCCATGGTCTGCAGGACATTGGCGAGTGTCTGTCAATAAGGATAATGTGACTTTCATTCGTTGTTAATTGATTTTCAGTAAAACTTACCTTAAGGCGGCGTATGAGCTCGTCTGTGCCCAGGTCTTCCACCAATGGCCGACAGCCGTTCGGATAAACAATGTCCGTCATTCTCACCCACTGAAGCCGGACAGGAAGGAACGCGGCAGGCGCTGATCTGAAACCCAAAAGCGTGTACTCGTATGTAGTAGAATTTCCACATCAAAACCACATTTTACAACAACAATTTTAGGCGACCCTCAATGTACAAATAGCAGTGCCAAATCGGAGGGTGGCATTGCCACAGCCACACTCACGCATACGTTCTCGCTTACACGTACACGTACTCCACTCACACTCGCACGTTTGCAGTGTTTTCCTCGTTTCGACAAACAAAACAAAAAATATTTAAATTCAGTGTGTTTTCATAATGCTTGTTGTACTAATCGGGGACGGGCAAAATGGCAGAGAGGAAAATTTCTGATGGGCAATCTTACTTTTCTTCACAACGGGCAGCGGCGGTACAATTCCTTGCCAATTTTCAGCCGCTTCTTTTTGGTGCACACAAACGAAATCACTGCAAACTACAAGAACATAACTTTGGAATGGACGTTTATTTACACATGTTCCAACGTCTTGGTTATTTTTGAGCGGCGCGTATGTTGTTAAAAAAGAAAAACTTTTGCAGGGCATTTATGCAGAGTCGCACGCCATCATGACCGCGGATTTACGAACTTAACCCACTTAACCCCCCTCTATTTAAACAGTTTAACGCCTTGAGGTAAATGGCAAGAAATATGGTAAGTTCTTTTTGTAGATCCACGCCAACTTTTCTCTGAACTTAAAAAAACTACGATATCTTTCACCTGAATTGCGCTAAAATGATTACATTTTCTTCATATATTTTGGTGGCATATTAAAATACCCCCTTGGTCTACAATGGGCTAATCATTATCCGTCAGGTATTGGAAACCATATTTTTTGATTTTGATATTCCGTAGAATATTACAAGCTAGATGGATCGCGCAGTCCTGCCCAGATAATTTAATCCACTTAATGAACCTATTTTCTACATGACTGGTTTATTATAGATACTTGCCTTTATTGGATTTTGTCTAAAAAAAGGTTTTAGCGAAAAATGTAAAGCAAATAACACGTAAGGGAGTAATCGCTCCTATTGCTCGATTTTGATATTCCGTTCAATAATGCCTGGCTAACTAAGATTTTTAGCTCTGCCCACATAGTTTTATCCCATTGATGAATAAATTTTCTGCAAGATTAACTACTTTTAAGTACTCCCAGTTATTGTCTTTTGACTAAAACATGGTTTAAACAAAAACGTTAAACAATAAAAAAATTGCAATGTTGTCATGGCAATGTTGCTGGTATTTGAAGACTTGTTGCTTATCAAACGCAGTATGGGTCATTGTATACCCTATCCAAACTAATTTTAAAACGTAATTAATACAGAAATGTTTTCAAATTTATGTGTTTTAGACGTATGCATGCATTTGATTAGTTTCCTGTATATATCCTGTTCCCGATACTAGTTGTGATAGCTTTAAAACAGAGACCGACTAGTTTCTGTATTCATTGGAGGTTGAGATTGCAAACATTGCCTTAACTCTATAATGTCCTTTTCCCAAGGGTATGTGTGCAGAATGTTGCTAAATAAAAACGGCTATCGATTAAGAGCCCAAAAATACCACATTTTAGAAACACGGCCACACTGCAAAATAGCAACAAACACTTTAGATAAAATATTTGTATTTAAATTTAAATTAAATAATTAATATTCTATTAAATAAAAAGATAGAGAAGCTGTCATTGGGCAGCTTTCTTGCGACAACAGGCTTTACTAGATCCGGATCTGTGTTTGGAATCGCCAGGGCCAGCGAAATTCCTCAGGTAAAGGCAGGCAGCGCCCACGTATGTTTATTGAATTGTATTTATTGTCATCTTAATTGTTCCATTAGCGCTCTGTTCCTTGAGGGTTCACATGGCACAATGAGGGGGATCTGCTGGGAATCAGAATCATCAACAGAGGCTATGGACTATGGCACGCAGGAGAACACCAGCGTTGAAGCTAGACACAGAATCTTCTTGCGCTTGGATCGGAGGAGATAGTCTTTATTTTATATTAGACGCTTTAATTACGGAAGCTGTCAGCGCTGGTGCCGGTCGCAGTAACGCTCCTCTGTGCATTTAAATTCGAATGAATCAATGGCTCACACAGCCATAGCAACCAGTGCAGGTAGGACGCAGTTTACGCTTTTGCAAGTCGCTATTCCCCACGTTGTTATATTCCGTTTTTCTAATCCAATTAGTGAGCGCAGTGCAATGTATGCCGAGGCATCCGATGCAAAATAGTTGATTCGCGGCGTCGAAAAGGGAATGCCCAGATAGCCCAGCTCCACATTCGCATAATTATGAACAGACTTACGTAAATATTGCATATGCAACACGTTTAAATATAGACGCCACGCCGCAAACGCAATGCCACGCATTTGGAAGAAGGAAACCTAAAGTATTAATTGAATCGATATAGAATAGCGCACAGCTCGACTGCATTATGGCTTCTTTGCGCGTAGTTAATAGGTATAAATCGAATCCCATGATGTGAAGAGAGTTACTTTCATTCATTAAAGTCATGGCTTAATTTCCCCGTCCAACAGACTAGTATGCCGCGGCTTTGTAGTGCTGACTCTGCTGCTGATATTCTTCAACGAGTTTCTCATCTACTACATGGCCCAATCGAGCTGGCACCAAATCGATTGCAAACTGGGTAAGCTTCTTAGCCCAGTTCCTAAAAATAAACTCGCATAATTTACACACAGAATTCTTCCATAGATAATTGCACACGCCTGTTGCTCATCTCAGACCCGCAGATCTTAGGCACCTCCTATGATCGCTCGTCCCACAGTCCGCTGGCTCGCTACGACTCGGATAGATATCTGCAAAAGACCTTTGAACGCGCCGTGGCCTTTACCCAGCCGCACATAATCGTGTTTCTGGGGGATTTGCTAGACGAAGGCAACATTGCCACGGCGCAGGAGTATAAGCAATATGTAAAGCGCTTTCGGCGCATCTATCAGAGCAAGAAATTCCGTAAAGTATGAACAAAATCCCTTCAGCTCAGAGAGTGTCCTGCTGGCAATACCATACCTTTAAGTTCCGCATGATATCTGCCTATTTTCAGCGCGTCCATGTGCCGGGGGATAATGACATAGGCGGCGAGAATGGCGACTACATTTCCAACTCGAACCAGCGACGCTTCGAGAACGAGTTCATGAGTGAGGACCTCTTCGACTATGACCATCACATTCGCTTCTTTAAGATCAACCGCATGCTGTTGGACTTTACAAATCCCGACAGGGACCATAATGCCGACCGGCTCCGTATTGGGGTCTCGCACGCTCCTCTGCTTATTGGCGGTGGACCGCTGCTGCGGGCCGTCATCAGCGACTTGGATCCACATATCATATTCTCTGGCCATTGGCACGAATCCAGGATATTTATTTACCCCTCCACGAAGGTGATCAACTTCTATGAGAATGCAGTGCGGCATTTTGATTTGAAGGCGCTGAAGGAGCAGGACCACAGCTATTTGGAGATTATGGTGCCCACCTCCTCGTATCGCATGGGAAAGTCCAAGATTGGCATGGGCTATGCTGTGCTGGGTGAGTACAAAGCTGGACTGGTCTGTTTTAGGTTATTTTCTAAGTATATGCATTTCCCTTTTAGAGAACTACAATCTAAGCTACACGGTTCTGTGGCAGCCCAACCGTTTTATTCTGCTCTTCACCTACGTCTTCTGGGGCCTTTTCGTGCTCTGCGGGGCGATTGTCTACAAAATGATGACCCGCTGTCCCTTCCGTGTGGCCAAACGACAGACGCACTATAGCCGCGTCTCCAATATACCTCAATTTTAGACTGTATCTTCCTCTCCCTCCCGCCCCTTGAGGCCAACAAACTGGAGATTCTCAACGAAAGTAGCTCGATTAATTAAAGAGATTGCAATGGTATATAATGCTAAGTAGAATAACTCAATAGTTACTTATAAATTGTTAGCAAAAGTGATGATTTTGTTTGTTTATTAACTTAGGAAATAAAATGTATCGCTGTCCTCCGATTTGCTGCTCTTTCGATTTGGGAGTAGAAAGTGTAGTAGGCACCTACAGGGTTGCATTCGCCCAGAAAATAGCGGGAAATACTGGGTGCAGTCGAGTGCGCATGCGCAAACCTTCCGATGCCTGCTACCATCCGCTTCCAGCTGAAAATTAGCCCCGATGCCGCGTCATTTTAATTTTTAAAGTCGAACCGAGAGGTCGGTCGGTCGGTCAGCAGCGAAACGCGAACGAGATCCCGGGGCTCTCTGCGTCTGCGGTAGGATAATTAAGCGTGACGCGTGTGCGTAACATAAAAATAACCATAAACCAAATGCCAGCCATCCAGTCGGCCAGCACAGCACTCGTGTCCAGTGAGAAGTGAAGTGAAGTGTATCCGTATCCGAGTCGAACGGAAAGGAAACGAAGGTTAACTAAAACCAAAAATTCGAAATTCCTTTTAAAAATCGAGGAACAAATAAAAGAAGAGCACGCACACCGGTTTTGTGCGAGAGAAAAAAAGACAAGGGCCAAGACGAATCATAAAAGCAAAAACAACTAAGCCCCAAAGGAATTCTTCCCCTCGCGAGATGAACGGAAGGCGATTGTTGGGCTGCTGCCTGGCTCTGAGCCTGATCTTCTGTAGTTGCGGTGAGTTCACACACACAATGCCACCGCTGACTCATCCGAGCATCATTCTCATCGCCATCCCCTGCCCCACACAGCCTCCCCAGTGTCTTTGGTCGATGTGAGCATTTTAAAGGGTCCCCAAGCCGCGCTGACCGTCAAAGAGCAGAGCGGGCTACAGATGCCCTGCCAATATCAGCTACCTGACGGGTATCGCCAGAGCAGCAGCGTCATTCTGCGCTGGCGCAAGGACAACAAGACCCTGCGTCAGGCGGAGCTGGGCCAGACAAGCAGCACCACCAGCGAGCCCCAGCTGGAGAGCATGCTGCGCGAGGATGCGAGACTCACGCTGAACAGGGAGACCGGAGCTCTGCAGTTTGCCAGCGTTCTGGCCAGCGATGCGGGCAAATACCAGTGCCAGTTGCTGGTCGAGGGAGAGATGGCTGCCAGCTCTAGTAGCGGCATCCTGGAGGTCATCGAGCAGCTGAAGTTCGTGCCGCAACCGACGTCGAAGAATCTGGAGCTGGGCTCGCTGAGCAAAGTGCACTGCAAGGCTCAGGGAACGCCGCCGCCGCAAGTCAAATGGATGAGGGTAAGTCGGGCTCGTGGTCGGGTACCTCTGCGGCCATTCCACGGATTAATTATGGGATACTCGTTTCAGGAGACTCAACTGCCGCTGCCGGTGAACGTGACCGATCTGAATGGCACGCTGATCTTCAGCCAGGTCAGCAACGACCAGCGCGGACAGTACACCTGCTTTGCCTCGAACAGCCAGGGCCAGATCAGTGCCACAGTGTCCATCAGTGTGGTGGTGGCGCCCAAGTTCAGTGTGCCGCCAGAGGGGCCCATTGAGGTGACCGAATCGGGAACGGCCGTCATCCACTGCCAGGCGATTGGGGAGCCGAAGCCCACGATTCAGTGGGACAAGGACTTGGCCTATCTCAATGAGAACAACACGGATGGGGATCGCTTCACTTTGCTGGAGAACGGCACCCTGGAGATACGGAATGTCCAGGCCGAGGACGAGGGACGCTATGGTTGCACCATCGGCAGCAGTGCTGGCCTGAAGCGTGCGGATGTCCTGCTGGTGGTCAAGTCAGCCAAATCGGCCTCCAATTCAATTGTCACCCGCATCATCATTGTGATCATTTGCTTGGCCTTCCTCTACTTCGTTCTGGTGCTGGGCCTGAAGGTCTGGTACCGCTATCGCCGCCACCTGGGCAAGGTGCAGCTAGAGGATGCCACCCATGCGCCCACCTGCGACGGACACGAGCATGCCGAGCATGAGCCCTGCCTGACGGAGGCCAACAACTCCAGCAAGAACCTGAAGAGCAAGCTGCGGGAGAGCACCATCCTGGAGCAGGAGTCGCAGGTGGCCGATGACATTGTCTGAGTGCGATGCCTCCCTTTTGCTCCCTTTGCTTCTTTCAATGATCTCGTCCCCACCCATCCTCCCCTCAAATGTTACTCCATTTTGTTGTTGAGTGTAAAAAAACAAAAATCTAAAAAGGAAAAATCGAAAAAAATCCCCTATAAATCTATTTGTATTTATATTTACATATATATATATATATATATCTTTATGCGTGTATGTATGTATGTCTCTGTGTATATATCCATGTACAGTTATTTTTTAGTAGAATAAATATTTTATAGCTCTCATAGAGCCCCATTTTATAGCGCAATCGTTTCCATATCTTTTTTGCTGCGGCTCCACTCGGAACGGACTTCAGAGTGGGGGTGCGGACTGGTACTGGGATTGGGATTGGGATTGGGGTGGAGTTTGCCTCGTAAAAGTCTCCTCTCTTTACCATCATAAATTCGTTGCGTTGCCCACTTGGCACGGCCGTAAACCTCACAGAATGCTCAACAGTTTTTTATGCGCTTTTTATAGCGAAAGCAGCCGTCAACCCAACCCAAACCCCCCCCTACAATAGAAAGTCGTAAAGTTTCCCCGAGCTCAATACTTGGGAGGGGTATGAAATCTTGCGTTAAATGAATATGAAATCATGGGGGTGCGTGCACGACAGAAGTACAATAATCTAAAGGAGAGATCAGAAAATATGAGATATTCCTTGGAAATATTCATATTTTTTGTACCCCTTCCAGAAATAGTTCCATGGAATAAGTGGAGTAAGTTAATATGGAAGGGAAGGGTTCCCTCCCATCTGGAGATGTGATTTCCCCTAATGTCATCGGTTGTCAATACGAATTCCTCTGCATTGCCAGCGACAATTCCATTCCAATTGCCAGCGTCTGCACTTAATCGCTTCATTTACATTTCCATTTCCATTTCCATTTCTGTACGGCCCCAATCGGCCCGCCCCAATACCTTCCCTAGGAAAAAGCTATGCGTTTTATGCATATTTTATGGTTTTTTATAGCGCTCGCATAAACATTATGCGCCCACCGCACATCAAAGGCAACTACACATGCGCAGGCATGAGGCATGGGGCAGATACAAAAAAAAGTAAGCGGCAAGTGCAATTAAACGACCACCCCTACCCTACCCCTGCCCCTGCCCCTACCCTGTACAGCCCATTCCGTTCCAGTGCTATCCCATCCACTGCCTCCTCCGCCGATCCTCCGTGCCTGATGCCATTCGCCTTTGATCTGCGGCGGCGGCGACGACGACGACGACGACGACGACATCGAAATCGACATGCATTAAAAACTTGTTGTTGCGTGGCCCTTCCGCCGATGTGATGTGTGCCTTCTTTTCGTTTTTGGTACTTTTTCGCCTCATTTGTTTATAGTGGATGCCCCATCCCCCATCCCCCCCCCGCGAAACACCTTCAGAAGTTGTATATGGGAGAGCGGTGGTGGGCGGGTGGGAGAGGAAGCTGTTTAAATGTTTATTTTGTTTAGTCTACGCAAAGGCCGCGTTGCGTTACTAAAATTTATTGAAATGCCTCCAAATGTTTGATGTTTGCCAGCGTAGAGGATTCGATATGCACTCGATTCCGTATTACCTGGGGGTTTTGCTCGCTCCATAAAATTATACGAGCACGAGGCGTTGACTAAAGGTAGCGTAACCAGAAGAAAATACATAATAACTTAAACATCCATAAATGATGTTGGTCCAAGGAGGGAGAACAATAACTTCAGAAAGATGAAAAGATCTGAGGGCATTAAATAAGTTTGGAAAGATCTGAGGAACTAGTACCTTACGATGGGGAGTCCTTGGAGAAAGTACTTGTGTGGAAATACAAAATATATATCGCAGGGAACAGTTCTATGGGATATATGCATGCATGATAAATGGGAGAGGATCATCTAAGCGGCAACTTGCTTTCTACCCATTGTTAACCATTTAAGAAATTTACTTTAATATCTAATTATTAACACACCATTTGGCCCGCTTTGAGTCGACTGATCTGATCCTCTCCACCCCACGATATGGGATATAGGGGAGGCAAAAATAATAAAACATAAGCCCAACATTCTGGCAGAGCAGAGCATGGCATAAATCTCCAACTTTATGACATCAATAACTGTCGTGCGTCCGGGGAAATGGAAAATGGAAAAGCGCAGTGCTCTCTCTTTCTCTCTCTCTCTGCTTTCACTCGATAACCGCACACACACACACACACACACGCACGCACATTGTACCCAGATATAATCACAAAGGGCTGTTAATCAGGGGTGGGCAAGGGGCAAGGGGCAGGGCACCGGCACCGTCACCACCACCCCTCGGACCGGGACTGGATGTATAGTTTATACAAATGGCAGCGGCATTTTACGATTGTGTTGGATGTCAGTCAGCGCCGCTGCTCGTCCAAAAGGATCTGCTGCAATTGTTTTTGTGTGGGTTTTTGGGTTTTGTTTTCCATTTTCGGGGGTAGAGAGGGAAGAGGGGGGTTGAAAGACCTCGTAAAAAAACAAGCGGAAAACTATAAAATGAAAAACACACAGACAGAGAGACAGAGACAGGCACCCAGGCAACCAGGCACCCAGGCTCATAATCGGGCCACGCACAGTAGCTCTTGGGTGTCTCGGGCGGAAGCCTCTTGCAGTTTCCCCAAGCGTGTGCGTCTGCTCGTAAAAACAGCAAGCCGCCAATGGATATTCCCAAACACCCCAACCCTCCTTCTACTGACACTATCTAGCCCGCAGCACCCCCCTTTTTGGGTCATTAAGACGCATTATTGTTTGGATTTAAAATGAGGGAAAAACCACAGCAGGGGGAGGTGGAAAAGCCAGCAATGATTGCCTAGCGACTCTTGGCTGATTACTGGCAGCTGATGGCTTCATTTGGAGAAAATTAAACCGGCGTTTGACTAAAACTTGTGATAGCATTTGACTAAATAAATAGTGAATAAATGTATGAATGCATTGCATCGGATTGGCATTTTCTACTTTGAAGAAACATGAAAGGCGACATTTATCTACTAGCTTGTGCAATAAATCAACCTGTCATGGCTATAGAATTAAAATGAAGAGTAAAAATTGTATTACAGAGCTTTAAATCAATGCTAGCCGAATTGTAATACCGCTATTCAAATCGCATAGCGAACAGATCTCAATTAATTTGTGTGATTTTCTGATCTTACACTCTCTTACTTCTTAAGTAATTAAACCCGAATATAAAATTGCAAGATTCAAATTCAAATTATTTTGGCGCGCAGCGTCTGCTGCACGGCAATACTGCCCAGTACAAGCCAAAAAAACTGGTTCGCACGCAACATGCAGACTGCACCCAGTATTCCACAGGAACCTTCTCTCTATTTCTCTCTCTTCTCTCGGGTCTTGGTCTCCAAGGTATGTTAAGCAAAGGGGGTGAATTTTACTTGCATGCGTTGAATTTTCTCGGCCGTTTTGCCTGTTGTCCACACCTTTTTTCTTCTCGGCAACACGGGTTTTTTGTTGCCGAGCAACATTTGTAACCACCAGCAACATTTGAAGGCGGGCGGATTTGAAAGAATGGCCTTGCCGCCCGAATGTATCTCACACGGCAACCAGTTTTTCCATTTCCACGACAGTCGACGCAAGCAGTTCGTTCGGTTGTTCCGTGTTCCCTTGCGTCCGAATATCTCGAAAACTCCCCCCATTTCGGGGAGCGGGAAGCAGGCAAAATCACCCACCAAAAGCCGGTTCATTTCGAGTTTCGAGCCCAATGCCAAGGATGCAGCAGATGGACAGTATTCCTCCAGTAGTATCTTTGGGATACAAATTAAGTTGATTCGTTGCGCTCTGTTCGGATCGGTTCGCATCATCATCGGTCCTCTGGGTAATTGAACTCCACCGTCACCGTCACCTGAGCGCCCAGTCCCGGCCCCGGTCCGTATCTACTACTCTCGGTCGTCTTGCAGTGCATTTTGTGTATCTAGATACCTTTGTCGGCGTATCGGCGTATCCGTAAACTGTTACAGCACCTCTTACTGTCGCTCTGCCCCCAGTCGCTTGTCCCTTGTCGCTTGTCAATCTAGGCACTGATAAAAAAGCAGTAACCACGAAACATAAACCAACAACGCAGCTACGCTACAGACTACAGACAACAGACTACAGACAGCAAGTGCCCCGTATCTCTTTGAGGCCCCCGAGTTGTCTCCGTGTGCTCGTTGATAAATGCATTTCATGCGTTCCAGCTATGTAAATAGCAATTTAATTTGAGTGTCCACAGTAAATATCAAAAAACCGACCCGACACATACACAGCTCCTCCGATTCCGGGACCCAGGGACCAAGGAGCCCGTCGAAAAGGCCATTCAGCAATTGGACTCGTCGTCTGCAGTCGTCTGGCAGCCAAATATTGAATATTTACAGATGCGTTGAGTGGATTTTCGAGTGCCTGGCACTTACTTGGCAGCAGATCTCCCCGACCCGGCTCTGAGCCGATGGATAGTCGCCTGACTATATCAACGGATTGTCAGCACATAATACCCATCAATCCGATTTGTGAGTGTCCTCCCGCGTGATTCGAGTGTGTGCGTGCGCGTGTGTGTGTGATTGCGAGGCTTTATTCCCGCTAATTGGCCAGAGAAAGACCGAAAGAGAGACAGAGAAAGAGAGAGAGAGCGATAAAGGAGTACAAACTATGGATATGGATGTGATGATGATCTCGATGTGCATCCTGGCGAGCACCTTGTTGGGTAAGGAATCAATCATTGAATGGGATGGAATCATGGGGGATCCGTGATAAATCTAATCAATATTTAATTGAAATTGAAATTCTTATCAATGTTGTTTCGATGTTCGGAACTTGGGAAATTGCATTAACCGACTTCAAAGAACTTCAAAGGATTCATATCCATTCAAATCTTGCTACGTAGTTGGGCACATCCTCATCTGCCATCGTCTGGGTGGGTGGCCGCCTGGGTGCCTGGGTAACCATGGTCCCTGTCGGGCCTTTGTATCTGCATACAATTGAGTTCTGAATAGCGGCAGCAGCGTGCAAAATGACTCAATTAGAAGCCGGGCAGAAGCAGGAGTCTTTCATGTTCAAGGCAGCGGGAGAGGTAGCCGATGGAATGATTATGAGACCCAAAATGAAGTTCTTAGGCAAACAGGACGGCAGCCGGCGGTGAGAAACCCGAACAGCAGCTCATTTGAAGCAAAGGACATGCCATGACAGGCAGGCACAGGCAGTCGGACAAGGATCTGTGCATGGCCACTTGAAGTGGGACAGGCGATGCCGAAATTTCAGCTAATCAAATATAGTTTAGGGCAAGGATCATACGCGATCTCAAGAGGCTCACAGCACACACACAAACACTTATGCCAGCTGAGGTCCTTGGAGGCGACTGCTGCGTGTGTGTGTGTGTGTGGCAGGATAGAGCCAGCAACTGCTGACGGCTGACGGTTAAGTAGCACAAAGGCAAACAGCCGCAAACAAAGGGCGTCCCCCCCGTCCAGACGACAGACAGGAAAGGAGAGGGCGAAAGGGCGAGAGTGAGGCACAGAGAGAGAGAGGCCTTGCCATATTTCAAAATCTGTGCAACGAACGCCACGCCACAGAGGTCCATTATTTGTATGGCAAATAATATGCCATGGCTGTCCTGTCTCTCCGTCTGCTCCGTGCGCCTGTGTGTGAGTTCCTTTTGTGTGGCAGTCATAATTTGTTATTCAAGCATGCAAAATGCTGCATGCAACATGCCCAGCCGGGCCGCACCACGGCAGGGCAGGACAGAGCAGCTGTGTGGCAACTACAACTCAGCTTTCCTGCCTCTCTATGCCACTCCACTCCACTCCCACTGCGGCCTGTCTGCTTCATCCTGAGCAACCTTAAAGCCTTCAAGTTGAAAGTTCACTCGAGAGCGCTCTCAGAATTGCAAGAAATTAGACTTTCATTCAGATTCAGACGAATGTTGACGGAGTTCAGGGAGGAATCCCCCGGCAAGCCCGAGAATGATTACCATTTGTGGAACCTCCGAGACCTGACTTTTTACCAGAGACAAGACCCCATCAAAACGAACATCCTTTCACCCTCAAAGCCAGAGCCCCAGATCACAAACTTTTGACGGGTAATTGTCAGTCGCCGTCATTTCCTCCTGCCCGTTTTCATTCCCATGTTGACTTGCAGTTTCTCCCTTGGATAAAGGTTTTTCCAGACAAAATGCCACAGATTCCAGACAACAGAGTGACAGTTCAGTTTCTTTTCTCCATCTGTCTCTAGCCTTAATCGATCCCCCCCCAATGAAATCAAATCAAAACGCCACCCATGGGGAGTGCGGAGTGCCTGATGCCTGATGCCTGATGCTGGGGCAAGTTCAAGTGGATGCCACAGTGGGACTCCAGATTATTACAACAATATTTCGCATTCATTGTGCTTAATCGACAAATGTTGCCGCACAATTTGTGGCAGTTGAATGTGTGTATCTCGAACTGATTCGGAATCGAAATCTGAATACGAATACGAATCCGAGGCAGAAGATGTTGATACTGACGAGCAGCAGGCCCCAGCAGTGGGTCTGGCAATGCTGCTGACTTGCTGATTTCGGTTATTTGAGCCAAACAAACGAACTAATTATCACACACACAGAGGGGGACGGAACGGCGGGGAGACGGCGATGGGGACGGAGAAAGGCAGCTACTATATAGACAGATCAAGATGGGCAGTCGCTGGGCAGATGGACTACCCGCTGCTCTGGTAGTGCCTGTCCCTGTGCACTGGGAGAAAAAAAGATTGAGTCCCGGGCAGGTAAAAGCCCTTCTATGCCATAAAACAGGGGAAAACAACTAGTTTTTTAAGATTTCTCTCTTACTGCTAGCCTCACTTTTCCTCTCAGTGTAGCCTCTTGGTCTCTGTTTGCAGCATCAACACTTTTTTCTGGCTGCTTCCAGCTCCCTCTTCCCCTCACGCATCGGGCCCACGTCAGCGCAATCAACGCCGGAGCCAAACGGGGCGCATATTTCTTTAATCGACGCCCAGTAACTGCCCCGAGATGGGGCAGCCTGCGACTGGGGGGCAGGAGGGGGGGGAGCTTGCCAACTTGTTTTCTGCACAGCAAATTAAATCGATGCGACTCGCACGCACAGAGGGACCAGAAGACCAGAAGACCAGAAGACCAGGAGACCAGCAGACCAGGGGCAGGGCCAGACTCCCATCCAAGCTCCTGCCTGTCCCACTGCCTTTACGGTGGGGCTCTCGCTCGCTTGTATCATAGCACGTCGTCCGGCTATGTGACTGGCATCTGAATACCACTGCGCTGCGACTGTGCCCCAAACAGCAACAGAAACTCGACTCGACTGCCTTGCCTTGCCTTGCCTTGCCTTTAATGATGTTGTTGCTGGTGTGGTTCTGTGTCTGCTTATTGATTCCTTGTCGTGGTCGTGGTTCTCGGTCTCGTTCTGGGTCTGGTTCGTGGCCCCCACAATCTGAGGTGTTGCCTCAAATTGCTCCAATTAGTGGCCAAATATAATGGTTGCCGTTTTGTAGTTCTCCTCGTGGTGTAATCAAGAATAATTACTTTCGAATTGCATGGCTTTTACTCGATGGATGCGATGCGGTTCAAAATAAACTGCAACTCCGCTCCGGCTTCAGGTGCTGTGGTGGCGCCTCCCCAAAAGTTGTGGCCGCATAAGACCATCTTTTATGCACATACTCGTATGAATATATATAATACTTTGCTGCATTTCATTTCTGGCTCATTAAGTAATCCCATTAACATTTAAACGTGCTTTCTGGCCCCGTAGAACCGCAGGATAATTCCCATAAACTGCACTCGCGGATGTTGATTCAATATACGAATAAATAACGAGTAAATTGCATTCACCCAGAGAGAAAGAATATTCTATAAAAAAACAAATTAAAAAATATAAAAAAATACACATAATAAAATGAATAAAAACATATTTTCCCTTTGTGCATTCATAGCACGAGTTTTTTTTTGTTGAAAAGAGCCTCTCGCCCGGCTTTTAATTATGTTGGCTCTGAAAACGTTTTTGCTTATTTTATTTTCCTCCATTTATACATTGTAATTTTAGTAGAGGGCACGCAACGATGCAGGGACCTTTGCTATAGGGTATGGGATATGAAATGCCCTGTTTCCAAAGGGGTATACTGGTTAGCATCAGATACAATCTAGCTCTTGCTCTAAAGAGTATAGGATGAAGCTAACCGGAGATAGGAATTTTTGGGAATCATTCTGGCTTCTTGTCAGTTGTTGAAAGACTTTTAGGTACCCGTTTGGTATATTTTTTGAGGACTATCCAAAGCTATTTAAATATGGTCGAGAGCTCGTGATTATTCTACCTTCTTGTCGAATGATAGCCTGATAGATGATAAATAAATTGGTAGAGTATTGTATCCTTCGGAGGTTTCATGTGAAATTTCTTTTCCCCTTTCAGTGTTCTTTTTTTTTGCTCAACAAAATTACATTTAACCTAAACACCGTAATTTGTGCAGCTTAAGCGCATTTAATTTGTTAAACCAATTAAATGTAATTATGCTTAGTGCATTTTTTTGGCAACACTCTTTAATCATAAATATTATGTAAGGGGGCTTAACTTTTAACTAATTTTAATCCACTTTGTATTCAAATTGCAGCTCCCGGCTGGGCCAGCACATCGCGCTTCCTGCGCGTGCCCCAGAGCCAGTCGATTGTGGAGAACGAGGCCGCTGACTTTGGCTGCGAGGCCACGGATCCCGCCAGCTATTTGCACTACGAATGGCTGCACAATGGTGAGGCCATACCACAAACAGTCCAAACCCATCCATTCGGCTGTACTAATTTGATTCCTATGCCCGTTTCAGGTCGCGAGATTGCGTATGACAAGCGAATCTATCGAATCGGTTCCCATTTGCATATCGAGGCCGTGCAGCGGGAGGAGGATGTCGGCGATTATGTGTGCATTGCCACCAGTTTGGCCAGCGGCGCCAGAGAGGCTTCGCCTCCGGCCAAATTGAGCGTGATATGTGAGTAGTCCTCATTGTCCTGATTGCAAGAACAAGAACATCCTATCAAAGAAACTATCAAATTAATTTGATTAATGCTGGGTCTTTAATGGCATTCCGTCCACCACTCCACTGACAACCCATCCCGTCCCATTCCATCCACTCTTTAGATCTGAGCTAACCACAAGACAGACAAAGGTAAAGAGGCATAAAAACGCAACCGAAGCAACCCGTTCTCGGGCAGCTGATGAAAGATAAAAACCGAACAGCGAAAGTTTTGATGTACATGCGTCAGGCGTCAGGCGTCAGGGGGCCCTCGCGGCCACAGGAAGTGCACTGCAGTGAGCAGAATGCAGTGCGAGGCAGTGGAGCATGCTACTGGCACCGCTCCCAGAGAAGAAAAACTGCCGGAGGAGCAGGCAGCAGCCGCAGTACTGGTGGCGTGGCGGCCTCATGTGATTGATGTTCATTTAGTTGCATTTGCCTTTAAGCAGAAAAATGCATAAATTTAACAAACAACTCCGCGCTCCGACCCTGTACGAGGAGTATCTATAGCCTCGCTGCACCGTCCGTGTAAACAAAACGAAAGTTTTTATGCACAATCTGGACTGCATGTGTTCTGGCACTGAGGAGATCTGTGAGATCGTATAGATGGTGAATGGTGGTATATCGTATCTGGGAGAGTTCTCCTGTCAGCACTGGCACGGCATTCGAGCGGTGATCAAAGCCACCAACCACCCAGCAGATGCAGAAGTGGATCTGCATCTCCATCCATTCATCCATCTACTCATGCCATCGCATCTATTTATAGCCCTCATCTCAAGTGTTTTTAGCTAATTAATTAACTAATTAATTTGTAGTTTTGGGAGTTGATTTTAATTGCTGCTGCTGTCTGCCGGCTCCATCTGCTGTTGGCTGTTGGGGTCTGCAGCGGGGTCTGGGCGAGGGCTGTAGAGGATGTCTTGCCGGTGGATGGTGGCTGGCGCCAGCTGAAACTAAGTGGGTTATGTGATTATCCCCCTCCCTCTTCCTCTATCAATCTCATCATTTTCAAGGAGCAGACAAAAACTATTAAAATATGCATTGAATGATGTTGGTGCCTCTGCCTCTGCCTCTGCCTTTGCTCCTGGTCCTGGTCCTCCTGGCTATGTTTCTCCTCTTCCTGTCAGGGGCTGCCCCCGGCTGCTTTTGTCTGGCTGTCTTAGCCATCCGTTGGTGCCATCTATCCGCTGGAAATAAATGTTCAATTAAGCGCAAGAAAAGTGACATTTTCGCTGGCAACATTTAACAGATTCGAGAACAAACAGAGAAACGGAGATGATAATTCCGGGGGAAAATCGAAATCGAACGAGGAGGGTATTATTAAGATATAGATTTGGACTTAATGGAAGTAAAGTCTCCCTCAATGCAGGGGTCGTAAAAAGTCCAAGCCTGACAGAGCCACGGAACTAACTGATGACTGAAAGGAATTAAACAGACAGCAAAGCAGCGGCAGCAGCGAACCCGAAAAACAATTCAGAGCCAGAATCAAGTCAGAAACAGTAGCCAGACCAAGAGCCAAGGCCAGAGCCAGAGCTCGGCCAGACCCCAGCCAGACAACTGCCAAGGGGGGCGGATGGGTGGGGGGGGGGGGGGGGGGGAGACATTCCAAACATTTGCACAGCCAAAAGGGGTTGTTGGACTCTGCAGCCAGGATACAGCCAGGATAAAGTGTAGTCAGCACGGGCTGGCCATTGAACAGCTGAGCGGAGAAAGGCTGTAATGTACATGGAAATGAAATGCAACATTAACACGAAACATAAACATAAAATGAGAAATGGCAGCAGCAGCAGCAGCAGCAGCAACAATGGCAACCAACCGCCAACAGCCAACAGCAAAGTCATAAAAACCAAACAAAATGCAAAGACACACCATCAGGAGGGGGGGGGGGGGCCACGGCGAGTGGCTGTGGCTGTGGCTGGGTGTTCGGTGGGTGGAACAGGACAAAAGCAACCCTCGAATCAGCAGAACAACACCCCCCATCACGTAGAGGCAGAGTCGCTAGGTTTTGTCTGGATATGGCTGATATTCTCCTGCTCCGCACACAGCACGAGTATCTGTGCGCCAGACCCAAGTTCAAGTTGACTGCAGTTTGGTCGGCGACTGGGGGGGAGGGGAGGGACGAGCCGGGCTAGAACCGGATAATTTTCATTTTGTGAATGCCGGAAAAACGCATAAAATTTTACGAGCTCGAGCTCGGAGAGAACATTAAAGGGGACGATGAGGACATGGACGAGGACGATGACGATGACGATGACGGCCTGCCAGACACTGGATGTAGGGCTGGAATAGAAGCAGAAACTGTAGTCAACTTTTTGGCGCGCTCTCCTGTTCTCTCCCTGTCTATCTCTGTCTAATTTTCTGGTTTTTCCTTTTTTTTTTTGTTCTTTTGGAACATTTATTTTACTTTTGGCTTTTCTCTGTTGTTACACGAGTTGATCATTAGCAACTTTTGGCCATTTCATGGGGAAGGAAGGAGAGGAAAGGCATGAGAGGGTAAGCTAGGAACAGGAGCGTAGTCTAGATATTAAAGAGGGAAATAGGGTTAGGGGACCTCAATGCATACCACAATCTTGGATAACAGGCGGTTCCAATCCACAGAATTTTGGTGGATCGGTAGGACATAGATGTATCTTGAACTCGACTTTATCTAGAATTTCCTAGCTCGCTGATGGAATTAATTATGATTCTAGATATATATTCGTCATTGAACCCCCTTGGGCCATGCCTCTGCAGGGGGATATATGTATCCCCCACGCAGGCAACGTGCGATAATCGAATGTTTAACGTTTTAATTTGAAAACTGTTAGGGGTGGCCACGCAGGGGCGAGTGGGGGGCAGGGCGGTAAGCTGTGTCAGCGACTGGCCAACTTTAATTAAAGATCTGATGATAACGCCCAGAGGAAAGCCCCCCAAAGCTCTCGTAGTCGTACTCACAGACGGTACAGATGGTGCCATAAATTTTCCCAGCAAATGGTCGAAGGAAAAGCACAGTCCATGTCAAAGAATCGGGTAAACTTGAATCTTCATTGATATTGAAATGGAATCATTTGATGAATCAGTAGCTCTTGTCAATAATCGAGTGTATCTCTGGCTAATAGTTCCACAAATTGATGGCAAATAGTTGATTTCTTGACTGAATTTTATCTGGATGAAGTTTCAGATTGAACTGCTGCGCCAATTTGTGAAATGGGTCAATAACTTGTAAGCCGCTTTGTTCGAAACCAATTGAAGTGCATTCGAGTGGAGTGCTGCCTGCTGGTGGTTGTGGTGGTGGTGCATAAGTCCATTAACGATCCACAATTACTGCCGGCCACTTCACAGTCCCTCGTCCACTTCTATGGGCTCTCCTCTCCGTCCTCTGCCCAGCCACTTGGTTTATGACAGCGCTGAAAACATTTCCACTCGAGCTGGAGCAACAGCTTTAGCCAGCCCCCAGCCCCAGCCCCAGCCCTTGCCCCCAGGGAAATAATCTATTTTTGATTATCAATTAATTATATTTTCATAAAAAAGTCAACGATAAAAAGAAGTGCAGCGAATGCAGGGCGAACCGAACCCTTTTCTGTGGAGGAACAGAGTTCTCAGCTCCTATCTTATCGCCGCTTACATTTTGATGGAATAAGACCCAGTCGGCACACTTATACCGTCTTCGGTGGGAGGCGGCATCGATAACAGTCGATCTGGTACCCAAAAACCAACTCCGGCGACTGTCAATTTCTATATCTATAGTTCCCCTGCCCCTGTCCCTGCCCCACACCCCATGCCCCATGCCCCATGCCCCATGCCTTTCGACATTTACTTCCACTCTGTTTACTCGGGCGCGCGTTTATTTCGCGTCTCTTTTTTTATTATGGGTCTCGGGTCTCCGCTCTCGTCTCTGTCCCTCTGCCACATCTCCGGACATTCCAGAGCCGTGGCCTGGCATTTGTTTACAGCCTTTTGTGGTTTATGCCTCAGCCAGCGGAAAAAGTTTAACAAATTTATTTTTTTTTAGAGCCACCACCCGAAGGCGTTGCTTTTCTTCGTTTTTTCTTCGTTCTGTTCTCAGTGTTGTTTTTCTATGTTTACCTCGAGTTGCACGACCAACGTGTGAATGATGGCCGCTTCCACGACAGACAGGCAGACAGACAGACAGATTCTCCCCCCGCCTGCCCTCGATTCTGTGATGAGTGTAGGTGTCAAAAGATCTGGGAGTTGCCCCCCAACTCAATGCTCATGCTCGCTGGAGTCACCGACGCTGCACAGCACATCAGTCTAATGAGACGACGCTCGTTAATTAGCGAGCGGCGTGCAACGGGCCATCTAATTTGAGTTACAGTTAGCCAGGGTCTACGACCCGCATCCCATGGCATGCCATACCATTCCATCCCAGCCCAGACGGTAGTTAAGATACAGATAGGAATGGAACCCAAGGATATCCAGATTCAGAATGGTTTTAACTGAAAAACAACCTCAAAGCCCCTTTATTCATTTTGAAACATTCATCAGATACAATATCTTGTAGATAAAAACATACTCATAACTATTTAAGCCGATTCATCTATCACTAATGGATGCTATGCTTCTTCCGCAATAAAAAATTTCTTGACATTTCCTGACTCGTATCCGTGCGATAGTTTTGTATCAATAATTCAGCAAAGTTTGTACGAGTATCTGTCACAGATTTCCAGCTTACGTAGCCATTAGATACTTTTGTATTTATCCGTGAGACACTTCACCTGCCACTTTGCCCCTCATCCATGCCATCCACTCATTCAGTCATCCATTAGATACTTTCGCTGGTTCGGGTTCGGGCTCTGGTTGGGCTGTCTAAGTGCCAATTAGTTCACTCTACTGTCATTCTAGTCGTAACATATACCAAAAGTTTATGCCACAGGCCGACTGAATGGAATGTTTCCGTCAGTATGTCGTTGATGGGACGTGCCGGTGGTGCCCCACCTCATGCACACATAGAATACAGAGCAAATACAAACACAGATACACATACGTGCATACATCTCAAACTTTTGACACTTCCTCGACGGCGACGGCGACGGAGAGGAAGATGGGCCCAGGCTCTGTTTATTGAGTTGTTGCTGTCGCTCTGTATTTGGCTGGGGTGTTGGTTTTGGTGTTGCCATTGCCGAGGTTGTTGTTTTTTCTTTCCCTCCAAATAAGTATCTACAAATATTTAGAGGGATTCTTTTCTTGCTGTGTGCCCCCGACCACCGACTCCCACCGTCGCAGGGCAAACAGAGGCAGAGAGTCGGAGCCCAAACAAGATTTATGTGCATATGTAAATTGGTGTTTTCTAACCGCAGTGTCCGCAGTCAGCAGTCGACAGACCTGGCAAACATTCAGATAGGCCAAAAGAGAAATATCCATAAAACATACATCACACACAGCGGAGGCATGGCTTCCTTCATCAGCCTCCTGCCTCCTGCCTCCTGCCCATCCGTAGATAAAAGAAAATTATGGCAGCGACCGAGGAAGAACCAACAAAATATCATTTGAATAAATTATCCAAGAGCTCAAATGAGAACTTTAAGGCGAACAATCTCGCGGCGATTGACAATTATCACGCTGAGATACAAAAGTATCTCGCTCTCTCATTGCCACAATGGAGCCCCAGCGCCGTCGCAGGCTGTCCAGGTCCAGAGATATGCGATGGCGAGGCAGAGATACGGCAAGGGACACGGGATGGGACAGTGCCACGGGGCACAAAGGCTACGGTGCTGCGCTGGCATGTCTGCAACATGAGCGACCACGCCCCTTGCGCCTTCAGCTGCCACTAAAACATAAATTAAACCCTAGCATATTCTTCTTTTTTTTTGTTTTGTTTTTTTTTTTTGCCTTGCATTCAGCCTGTGCTTTTCTTTTCTGCTTTTTGTGCTCTTGCCACAAAACTCTTTTCTCATGCAGCAATTGTTGCAAGTACCGTTTCGCTCCATTCCGCTCCTCAGTCTGCCCCGTCTGCTCTGACTCCTCTGTCTGAGTGGATGGCTGAAGCAGTGGAGGAGGGGAATATGCTGCCACGTATGAGCATTTACATGCATAAAGGTGCAAGAGTAGATGCGACCCTAGCCAGGTCCCCCTCCTCAGCACCTGCCCCTGCCCCTGCCCCTGCCCCTGCCCCTTCCTCTGACTGACTGACAGTTCAATTTATGCTTCCTCTGCCCCTTTAAGCGGCAGCAACGAACACAAAGATTGCTGGGGCTGAGCGGAGCGTCGTGTTCCGCCCAGAACTGACGATAAAATGCACTTAATGCAGCGAGAAATTCAAAAGGGAAAAATCTGAAGGCAAAAAAAAGAAGAGAAACTGAAATTTGCGCAGCCCAGAAAACGCATTAAGGCGAAATGTATCTTCCGGATATACACGTACTATGCATATTTATGGTATGCCAGCCTATTCAAGGCCCAAGGGAAACCCGAATCGCATACCATAAATTCAATTATTGATCGTCTGTTTGTGCTTTTGTTTCTGTTTCTGTTTCTACCAGATCTGGAGTCGGCCAGCGTGCAGCTGCTGGGCAGCAATCGGAACGAGCTGCTGCTCAAGTGCCACGTGGAGGGCGCCTCCGGGGACGAGCCGCTGCAGATCGAGTGGTACCGGAACAGCGCCAGGCTGGCCAGCTGGGGCAACGTCCATCTGGAGCAGCATCGCCTGCTGGTGCGTCAGCCGAGTCCCTCCGACGATGGCCTCTACCGCTGCACTGCCTCGAACGCGGCGGGGCGGGTGATGAGCAAGCAGGGATACGTCTACCAGGCGAGCATCAAGTGCCTGCCCCGGCTGCTGAAGAAGAACCAGAAGCTGCCCGAGTCGTGGGGCAAGCAGACCTTCCTGTGCCGCGGCAAGCGGGGCGGATCTGGTGGCCTGGATCAGGCCCTCTCCCCGGCCCCCGAGGATCTGCGCATTGTCCAGGGACCCGCTGGCCAGCTGCTCATCAAGGAGGGCGACTCAGCCGCTCTCAGCTGCCTCTACGAGCTGCCCGCCGAGCTGCAGAACCAGCGCATTCAACTCCGCTGGCGAAAGGATGGCAAGCTGCTGCGGCACGTGGAGCTGGGGGGCGCCATCCCCATACCAGGACACGCTCACGACTCTGGCAAGGATGCGCTGCTGCGCGAGGACGCCCGCCTGGTGCTGCACAAGCAGAACGGCACCCTGAGCTTCGCCAGCATCATTGCCAGCGACGCCGGCCTGTACCAGTGCCAGCTGCAGCTCGAGGGCCATGCGCCCCTCAACTCCTCCCCCGGCCTCCTGCAGGTCATCGAGCAGCTGAAGTTCGTGCCGCAGCCCACATCGAAGAATCTGGAGCTAGACGCAGCCGTGGCCAAGGTGCACTGCAAGGCCCAGGGCACACCGTCGCCGCAGGTGCAATGGCTGAGGGTGAGTAGAGTGCTTTTCATTTCGAGAGCACTCAAACAGGACGAGAGTGTATCCTCACTGCATCTATCCCCCTGTCCATGGCATGTACATATCCGACAAATTGGAAAAACTCGCGCAACGCCTCGCTGAGCAAACATTTCCCCTCCAAATAAACCATTTGATATGCAAAACTCTGTCCAGTCGACGGGTCCATCTGGCCTAAACACCTATCTCCTCCTCCTGCCGTCGGCTGTCAGCTTTCAGCTTTCAGCTGTCGCCAATGGCCAACCAATTTCGGCAACTGTTTGTCTATTTGTGGGGCGAAAAGTGAAATGGGAGACCGAGAGAAAGAGACCCCTTTCAAAAGGAGATTTTTTTCATTTGGTCTAAACAAACGTTCCATCGTGTGTTTTTTTGTTGAATTTTTGATGAAAACGCATCGAGCAGGGTTCTGGAAATTGTTTACTAATCGTCGCAACTCGTTTCGAATTGCAGGAAGGCTCGCTGAACAGCTCGCTGCCCGACCAGGTGGAGGTGGACATCAATGGGACGCTCATCTTCCGGAACGTGAGGGCCGAGCATCGGGGAAACTACACGTGCCAGGCCAGCAGCAGCCAGGGCCAGATCAGCGCCACTGTGTCCATCAATGTGGTGGTCACACCCAAGTTCAGTGTGCCCCCCGTGGGACCCATTGAGAGCACCGAGCAGGGCACTGTGGTGATGCACTGCCAGGCGATTGGGGATCCCAAG
The DNA here is from genome assembly GCF_003369915.1 of Drosophila miranda. Lineage (NCBI taxonomy): Eukaryota > Metazoa > Arthropoda > Insecta > Diptera > Drosophilidae > Drosophila > Drosophila miranda. Next base: position 8,794,759 of record NC_046676.1, on the reverse strand, counting down.
CCCACGATTCAGTGGGACAAGGACCTGAAGTACCTCAGCGAGAACAACACGGACCGGGAGAGGTTCAGCTTCCTGGAGAATGGCACCCTGGAGATACGCAATGTTCAGGTGGAGGACGAGGGCAGCTATGGCTGCACCATCGGCAACAGTGCGGGCCTGAAGCGGGAGGATGTCCAGCTGGTGGTGCGGAGCACAGGCGATGGCTTCGCCCCCGAGGAAACGGGCGGCGATGGCTTCCTGGTCACGCGGGCTGTCCTCATCACGATGACTGTGGCGCTGGCCTACATTGTCCTGGTGGTGGGTCTCATGCTGTGGTGCCGGTATCGTCGCCAGGCGCGGAAGGCCCGCCTCAACGAGCTGAGCATCAAGGAGGCTGGCGGCGACCAGCCGGATGCCTCCGTCACAAACGGCAAGGGCTCGGAACAGGAGCCGTGCCTGTCCAAGCAGCGCAATGGCGCATCGGGCAAGCCCAAGTCCAAGTCCAACGGAGACGCCCAAAAGTCTGACGACACGGCCTGCAGCCAGCAGTCGAGGAGCTCCAAGAAGTCGGTCTACGAGCAGCTCGTCCTGCCCCGGTCGGGTCTGAGCGAGCTCCTGCAGATCGGACGCGGGGAGTTCGGAGACGTGTTCGTGGGCAAGCTAAAGGCCTCCCTGGTGGCGGCCAGTGCTCAGTCGGACAAGGATGCGGACACGGAGAAGCAGCACAGCAACAGCGAGAACGGGAGTGGGGGCAGCGGCAGCGGCAGCACCACCCTCAGCACTCTCAACGAGAAGCGGCGCTCCAAGACCTCCATGGACGACATCGAGGAGATCAAGGAGGAGGAGCCAGAGCAGTCGGCTCTCGAGCAACTGGTCCTGGTCAAGGCCCTGAACAAAGTGAAGGACGAGCAGGCGTGCCAGGAGTTCCGTCGCCAGCTGGATCTGCTGCGCGGCATCTCCCACAAGGGAGTCGTCCGCCTGTTTGGCCTCTGCCGTGAGAAGGATCCGCACTACATGGTCCTGGAGTACACCGACTGGGGCGACCTCAAGCAGTTCCTGCTGGCCACCGCCGGCAAGGTGAACACAGCCACGGCCACCTCCTCGCCGCCTGCCCTTACCACCAGCCAGGTGCTGGCCGTGGCCTATCAGATTGCACGCGGCATGGATGCCATCTACCGCTCACGCTGCACGCACAGGTAAGTGGAGTCAGAGGGTCTCTCCTTCCATCCTCTCTGAGCTGTGCTGTTGTCCTTCACCTTCTCCACAGGGATCTGGCCACTCGCAACTGTGTCATCTCCAGCGAGTTCGTAGTGAAGGTCTCCTATCCGGCCCTGTGCAAGGACAAGTACAGTCGAGAGTACCACAAGCACCGGAACACGCTGCTTCCGGTGCGCTGGCTGGCGCCCGAATGCATCCAGGAGGACGAGTACACCACCAAGAGCGACATCTTTGCCTACGGCGTGCTGGTGTGGGAGCTCTTCAATCAGGCCACCAAGCTGCCCCACGAGGAGCTCACCAGCGAGCAGGTCATCCAGCGGTCGCAGGCCGGCACCTTGGAGTGGACGGTGGCCGAGGCCACGCCCGACAGCCTCAAGGAGATATTGGTGAGTGTTGCAGCAAGTGAATCCATAGTCCTGACGGGCTAATTAATTCCTCCGTTGTGCCCCTTTGTAGCTATCCTGCTGGCTGGCCAATCCCAAGGAGCGTCCGTCCTTCAGTCAACTGGGATCCGCCCTGAGCAAGGCCATGCAAAGTGTAGCCGAGAAGTGAGGAGGCCCAGACTGATTGAGCAAATGCCAAAAAGTAATTTCTAGATTTATGGTGGCCTACCCTAAGTATCTCCCCCACAAGTATTTCCTTCTCCAGGCTAAACATTAGGTTCTAAGCGCCTGTTCAACATGCGTACTATATATGGACACGTTTTAACTGTATAAACATATGATATCCATATACCTACACCATTACACCCAACGTAACACACACCCACACACACAGACACACAGACACATATGCATATTATATTGTTCGATTACGAGTACTTACGATATGAATTAATAACGATGAAAGTATTGCATTTGCGTGGTAAAATGTATATAGAAACAGCCACAAAATATTTGCATTTAGACCAGTTGAAGCATTTCTAGGATTAGGAGAGCATTTTTAATCATCACATCACCATCAGCATTTTACTATAGAGAATATACATACGAGTACGAGTATATTACAAAGAAGAAATAATCTGATACGAGTATCGCAGTTTTTCAAAGGTTTTTCGAATGCCGAAAGGAAAGGAAAACTAAGCCAAATTTTAATTTAGTTTTAGCATTGGAAAACGCATCCATTTTTTAAATATAGTATATATTTGTATTTATAGCTATATAAGGAACACACACAACCACACACACTTACAGCTAGTATTTTAAGCTTTGATGCATGTTTAAAAAACATTTAAATAAACACGAATAAATAAATTTAACCGAAATAAAAGCAAAGCCCCTCTGAATTATTTAAAGAAAAATCTACTTCGGTTGGGGTCCAGGGCGTCCTTTCATAGGCATTTCATTTTGGACTGGGCAAATTTGTTAAGGGTCCTTTGGGCCTGCGAGTAGGGGTCCTTGGCTCATTCACACTTCACTTGATTTGAAAAATGAGCGCCTATTGAATGCCCGGATTGAGAGCCGGATCTGACTTGGCTTTTTTTCGCTCCCCCCGCCCCAAAAACGATTGACAAACAAACACGGCAATAAACCGTAAAGTTGCCTTGGCTTATTGGGGCTTTAAGTTGGCCCAGGCCCACTCTCTCTCCCCTCTCTCCCCCCTCTCTCTCTCTCTCTCTGGGTAGCGCGCCTACGTTGCCAAAAAGTTTCCTCGTGCGAAAACTTTTTCCAGGCCCAGATCCAGGCCAAAAACGAAGCAATATTTGCATTTGAATCGGCAACAGCAAAAGCAAGAAAAATACAGCACCATTCCAGAGTGAGTTGGCCTTTTCCTTTTGGCAGGACGAGTGGATGGGCTGCTTAGCTTTTCCTGGCACGTACGAATATCTGCCTGTCATGAATAGCAAATGCCTCCACCGAAAAAGGTTGATTGAACAGTTGTCAGCCAGGAAGTGCGGCAGGCAGAGTTCGGAGCGTAAAGAGTTGGCCAGAATGAGGCCGGTGATGAGGGAATACCCTACAGGAGAGGAGACATATGTATGATCCGATTCCCTGCTCTCCTCCAACCGAACTCCCTCCCGAAACCTATCCAATATTCAACTATTACAAATATTAACAAATGTACCTACATATGTCACTGGATAGACAAATACTGATTCGACTCGAATGCAAGTGCATTTGCTAGCTCTCTGGCTAAAAGGCCGGCCACACATGGCGTATGCGCAATATTTGCAGCAGCATTTCGTAATGGAAAACCGCGACAGCTGTGGTGCTGCTGTGCTGCAACAAAAGAAATGCCTAAACTACTGTTGCCGCTGCTGCCGGGCAGGGGAAGAAACATAAAAATGCCATTTCACATTGCTTTCAATTTATTAATATTTTATGCAGCCAAGCGTAGCTCTGTGTGGCACAAAAAGTGGGCAAAATGGCTGTGCTTTGGCAATTCAAGCGTAAAATGTGCATTACTCATACGCCGCACACCAAGGCGGGGGGTGCCCGAGTCCCCACTGACCTACACCACCTGGTTATGCCGTTTACCTGGCGGCGCATAAATTGCACATGACATTACCCATACGCACCAATGGCCGGGCCTGACAAGGCACAAAATAAATTTCGCAGAAAATTTGACTTTTGTTTCCATGATACCTCCACCCCTCCACCACCCGCAGGCGGTTCCAACCCAAACCGCAAATTGATGGTACACCCGTCCCTCCGCATCAGCGAAGTCGCCTCATTATGGAGTCGCCGAAAACATATTTTCGCATTCATCACGGGCCAAAGTTTTCGAAACCCGAGAATGGGAAAACAGCCTGGCATCCTGGCATCCTGGCACATAATTGAAGCACATCGCAGACTCGTTTATTACTCAGCTCAGCCATCTCTCCGGCCATCATACATATGCACATATACATGCCCGGTGTATGGTGTACGGTGCGGAGTTTTATGGGTCTGCTCTGGTTTTTATGGCAACCCAGCCAGCCTCGTTCTGCGAAATATTCGCACAATTAGCGAGAGGGAAAGTTTGAATTGTGTTTTTGGGCCAAGCTGAATATGAGCCGTCGTCTCTCAAAAGGGGTAGGAAATAGCAGTGTTTGAACACCCAATTATACAGCCACCCCAAAAGTAAGACTGGAATTCCACTCTCCATCCTGCCGCTGGCTTAATTATTTCAAGCACAAAAAAGCACAGAGGTAGCAGTGAAAGCGTGCAAATTAAATAATAATTTAATGGGAAAATCCACCCATTTATAGTCTGTTTTCACCGCGCAGGTGCAGTCCCATCCATCGGGGCAGCATTTGACCCGCACGAAGACTTCCTTCGCCGATAGATCTGTGCAGTAGCCCGATCAGATCTCTCCAAAAATAAGGCAAACTTCAATAGAACTGTGTTCCACATCGAACTTTTAGACTCACCTTTGAAGGAAGTCTCCCCATAGGGTTTCCAAACACCCCAGTCAAGGAATGGAATCTTCATCTGCAGAGACTCTAGATATATTTGTATAACTGTCCAGTAATAGGGTTGTAAAAATAAATGTACATTTTAGTATATTTGTAAGAGTCTAACGGTACATATATTTGATCACACTGATCCTTCGAAAGGCAAGCCTGGATGCACCCACACCGTTACCATCTTCCAAATGAAATTGAAACGTAAAACACATAACCGAATCCCGAACTGAAGGGTGTCGTGTCGTGTTTGAAAAAGGGGTGGAACATGCATTAAACAAACAGCTGAGCCTTTTGTGTTGACTCATTAACGCACAGACTGGTGGTGGGCGGAGAGGGGAGGGGAAATTGCGAAGGAAAGCTAGCGAAACAACAGAAATGAAACATCAGGCAGGAGCATGAGCAGGAGCAGGAGCTTCTCTTGTTCCGTGTCCCTCCTCCACTCGTCCCGCTTCAAGTGAAATAAATACCCCAAAGTCATAAAAACCAAACAAACAACAACAACAATGTACAGAAGAACTAGCGACGGGGGCGTGACACGAGAATCGCTGACACATAACACGCTTCGCCAGCCAAAGTGGGGCTGCTTCGCGATGCGAACTGGCACTGTCTGAAGACTCCCATCTCTACCGGAGCTGCCATTGCCACCCCTCCCCAGGACAGAGGCCACGTCTGGCAGGCAGGCAGGCGACACGACGACACTCGACTTGACTCGACTCGACTCGAATGCCATCGTGTTGGAGCCGGGAGCTGGAAACCCCGGCTCATTGTGGAGTAACAATTTTCATTTTCAACGCCAAACGCCAAGCGCAGGGCGCAAAAAACGCATAAAATTTTACGAGCCGAGCCAAGCAAGAGAGAGGGAGAGAGGGACAACACAGAAAGGAAAGCGATATAGCAATAGGCGGGGAGGAGAGGAGAGTGCGAATGCGAATGCGAGAGTGAATCCTGGGCCGGGTTGGTTACGAGTCCCTCGGTAAAAGTTTAGCTTTCGTGTTGGCCATAAAATGCCTGACAGGGCTTAGGAATGCAGTTGATTTGGAATGGAGTCTGGCGAGAAACTCTTACGCTTCAATGGAGTTGGCAGCCAGCCCTTTGGGGAAAAGTCCTCAGATCCGATCCACAGAGTCCATTTGGGGGATTTGCGGCCGTTTCTGCTGCTGCTGGGGCAAGGGTTACTCCGAGAGCGAAAGAGAGCGCGAGTGCGAATTGTGTTCAGGTGATGTTTTGGTCTTTATCGTCGCTCTCGTCGTTTATTGACTCGCTTTGCATTTAGCTTGTGCCAAAAGCTTCCGAAGCTTCCTTTTATAGCCATAACGGTTAAGCGGCATTAGCTACCGCTACCGCTCCCACTCTCACTCCCACTCCCGCTCCTTTGTTATGCCAGAACGAGATTGCAGCAGTGACAAAATTAGCGGTAAATGAGCAAGGTTAGTGGGCTGAGACTATGAAACAGAGAGAGGTAGGAGAAAAGTGGGCGGAGGAGCAGGAAGTAGGCTCTGAGAAAATGCCAGTGGCGGGAGAGAAACTTTTCTTTTCCACGGGGCATTTAAGTTCAATTGGGTAATTTGGGAGGTGGCCGGCACCGAGGGGGAAGGGGCAGAGATGGGCTGTCATTTGCAAAACTGTAAACCGTGTAACGAGACATCCTCTGAGAATTGAGGTACCAGAAATGCTCAGAGATTCCCTAAAAAATATTTAAAATACCTTTAAAAATTGACTAATTAACACTTCACCGCCCCCGGAGAGAAGAGGGAGAGCCACAGGGGCCACAGGAGGATAAATAGTGTACGCCACTTAACCCATTACTGATTTATTCATAATGTTTGATTAGCCAGTAAATCATTTCTTACAGCCCCCTACAACGTTTGGCCACAGCATTAAACGGGTTTCGGGCCCCTTAGCCTTGAATAAATATTCCCAGAAAACGTTAAGCTTTAACTACAGCAAAAGGTTAAGAGAAAGAGAAAGAGAGTGTACATAGTGGGAGAGAACGTCTAGCAGAAGGGCAAACAAAAAGTAACTGTAAAATTTAGCGCTATGTCAACACATTCCAACAGGCAGCGCGGAACCCAGGGACTCTGCCTCAATCTCTCTCCCCTCCCTCCCACCACTTCAACGGAAAGAGCAACCATGTGCAAGTCCCGGACCCGAGGACAATGCAACTCAAGTGTTCAGCCACCTAGCAAGGAGTGATTAAAAGAGGTGAGGCCTTGTTCCGCCTTTGGACATTCCTTACAGAGGACACACTACTGGAAAAAGAATTAAACAAGCACTTCTTTGTATAGTTCTATAACGACAAAGGATGTTGTAGACCCTTGATCAAATTGCCACCTTTTAAAAATACACCCTGGCAGAAAGGGAGCGCACTCCCATATGATTGCGAGCAGCCAAAGGAAGACCTTAATAAGTAGCCTCAACATATATGTAGTTCTTCCAATCCCAGCTTCCCCCTTTGAGCAGCAGACAGAAGACATTCGTCCACTCTCCCCACCCGCCGCACATCCGTGCAGCAGAGAACTTTCTCTTGTACGCTGGTAGCAGCCGCATACAAATTATTTTGGCCAAAAGTTTAACTCAACTGCAAAGAATTTTAAAAAGTTTCACGCCATCGCATCTCTGCCTCTCCATTAGGCAGAAATTGTCTTGGGAAGGGAGGGAGCTGATAAATTAAGACGCTGCCGGAGCCACAAATCATTGAATTGAACCGCAGTGCGGCAGGGACCGAGACTGGCACTGGCGGGACGGAGACAGCCCCAGGCTCAGCTGCTGCTTCAATTCAATCTGCCATCGATTTGCCCCCAAAGGCGACACATGTGGCAAAGCACGGCTCCTCCCAGCTCCCAGCTACCAGCTCCCTACTCTCCTACGTTTATCTTTTTCCTTATTTGTGCACCCTCACAAAGAGTACAAAGGGTATTATTATTTTCACATCTCAGACTTAATAAATCATATATGTAGCTGGATTAGGAACTGGTAGGAGCTCATCGAAATATGTATCTCAATCAGAACGGAAGATGGACCTGGAAGGGTATCTAAAGCCTCGGCCCCAACAATATCTCTTCGGTTTTGTTTGTAATACAATTTCTGGGAACTTTCTTGTTGCGGCTCGGCTGCTTCTTGTCCTGAATTTTAATAAACTTTTGACTGAAGGCAGCGTAGGGACTGGGACTAGGGCTAAAGGGTTTTTTTTTTTTTTTTTTTTTTTGGCGACAACCCACACGATCTTGGTCGAGTGAAAAGTTGTCAGCTTAAGCATTTTTATCAATAAGAAAAATACTTTTCCCGTGGCTCCTTCCCCCCCAAAAAAAACTTGCGTCTTGGAAACTTGTTTTATAATCCTCTTTAGTCCTGCCCTGGCCTGGCACTTGCATTTACTTGGCAATTACTTCAAGTCCTGATTTAATTGAATGCAAATGCAGAAACAGCAACTGAAATAGGTCCTCCGCATCCCCAGGGATTTGGTGGAGGAGGAGCTGCTCCAGCAGTAGCAGCCATATTTTATGCAACAGCAACAGAAAACTGCAACTGAGATGGCAGCTGAGGAGCAGCCAAGGAGCAGCAGACCCCCAAACCACCAATCCCAGTGTGCTTGTGGGGTGCCATGCCCTGTCTGTCTGTCTGTTTTCTGGTTCTCAAGTTGCATAATTTTGTTTTCCTTTCAGAGCAGGGGCCCGCGCCCCACGTTGGCTCCGACTCAGGTCCTGGCCCATTCGTGAGCACCTTCTTGGCTGCATTCATACTTTTTCACACCCTTTAGGATTCCTTCGAGCATGGCATGTGTGTGCACTGAAAGAAACCCGTGACTTTAACAAAATATATGGACATTTAGGAAAAAGTTGTGCGTTACTTTAATCGGATGATAGATTATAGATATCCAAGGATCGATGGATCACCAAGGGTATCAAGAGTCAGCCTTCTATTGGGGCTTTTCTGCAAGTGTGGGTGTGTCTGCTCGTGAAAGCAGTTCAAGAGGCTGCTCGACAGGAGCTGCCAACTGCCAGCTCGGAGTTGCTCCTGTTACCATTTGCCCTGATGAATGGGGGATACGGTGTACCTACTACGGCTTCTGTTCCTCATTTCATGTGGCGAGCATTCTGCCATCTCTTCATCTGCATCTGAATCTGAAACTGACTTCTGCACATGCACATGCTTTTTTAAAGCAATTTAAATTAACAGCAATGGCGACATCCTCCTGCAGTAGAATGGGCCTGGAGAGTCCCTGTGTGCGGACTGGATGGGATGTTGTGTGTGTGTGTGAGTGTGTTTGCTCATGCCTCGCGGGATTTGGTGGCTTGGAAGGGGGAACAGGAGACTGCGAACCCGGGGACGACATGCAATTGGAATGCAATTTGTTATGGGAAGTTAAGTCTCCACTTGTCAGTTAAGTTTACGCTTGGCTGTTTGCCCGTTGTCGTCCTCGCAGGTTGCCATCCAGTTATGTGTGTTTGCCCCTGGATCGTGGCACTTGGCTTTTGTACACCTACTCCCTACTCCCTACTCCCTACTCCCTACTCCCTCCTCCACGCTGCCTGTCTGCACCCTATACTCCCCACAGGACAGTTAAAAAATAATTAAAGTATTTAAATATTTAAATTAATTTGTGTTGTCCAAAATGCCTTTTGTAATTGGTCTGAACCCGTTGTCCGTCGTAGCCGCAGAGCGAATGAGTGAGTGATGTTTGGTGGAAGCTGTCTCAGCTCCTTCCCCCACCCCCATATGTTTCCCTTCCCCCTTTGATAATGCCCAACTCGGAAAACAATTCGAAACTAACAAACCAAGTAAACACCACCAAAAACAACAACAAGCGGGAATCATCCAAACGCAGAGCACGCAACTTTTTACTGCTGGCGCCAGTTCCGGCACCCACTCCGCCTTCAGTTGGGACTTTATAGCCGTTTACTTTGACATATCGCAGCGGACTTAACCGGGCCCGTCCCGTCTAATGGAGCTGAAGCCGCTCCAGCAGAGGCGGCACTCGTGCTCCTACTCGTACAGCACGGAGACGCCTCAAATTATGCTACACATAAGCGTCAGAGTCCCGAAACGGACTCCACTCGGCAAATCAGACGATTTACATGCAGGCAAAATGTTGATTAGAAAATTAATTAAGGTTTTTACGATGGCAACCGAGGCAACCGGGCCGAGTCCGGGCTTTCTAGCTCAACAAAAACTTTCGCTCCGGCGAATTTACGACATTTTTATGACGGCCTGCCATGCGAACGGGGGAGGAGAGAGCCTGAGGCTCGTAAAAAAAGTGCGTAAAACTTTCTGTCAGTGGCAGGAGCTGGGAACAACCGGAGCAGGACCTGGAGCAGCTGATAAAGAGCCACCAGCCTTCTGTCAAGCCATTGAATGCTCCTCCTGCCGCTTCTGCTCCTGTTCCTGCTCCTGGCACTTGGGCGCATATGCAGATGAGTTTTGGCCATAAAACCTCCAAGGAAATTTCGCTCAATAAATAAATTGCGCGCTGAATGTGTGAAGCCTTTCAGTCTTTTCGTTTCCCCTTTTTTGTGTGGGCGTCGACACGCCCAAAATTTAATGGAATGAAAGCCACGAAACATGAGAGGTTCTAACAAAGATCTGCCTAGTTAGGCAGATCCTCGAGAGAGCAACCCCCGTGGTACAGTTGAATGCAACATCGATAGCAGAAAAAGTTCCAGCGCCAAGGGGGAGGAAGCACAATGACCGGGGAACTTGACGAAATCATTATTTCGCCTCGACATTTATTGATGCCATAAACTTGAGGATTTATGCGTTTTGGCAGCCCGCTCCTTCCACAGCACACCCCCTTTTTGGGCGAGAATGCATTCGAAACGGGGGGAAACCGCACAACAGCCAAAAACCCACCCGTTCAGGAGGACATTGATACCCCGCGGCACAGGGAATCGTCCTGGCTACGTGGCCATGTCAAATTTTAGTTCGTATTTTGGCATATTGCAGCACAGTGGGACGCAGTGGGACACAATGGGACGCAGCAGGAACGAAGTCAAATAACCCATCAAGCCAGAGGGTGGAAGGGAGGGAGGAGTGGTTCCCCGATAAGCTTACTCTTCCCCCCTCATTTCCTTATCTCTCGCCCTTACACACACACACAACCAACACCGTGTTAATTTATTTAAATTGACTACGTGCAAAGTTTACTTACGTCTTGGACCATGCCACGCCTTCCCCACGAACTCCTACCAAGGAGAGTTTCGTCTAAGGGCGAGGAAGAATGCAGGGGAGTCAATGTTTGCACAAATTTCACATTTTACTGCGCTTCGTTGACGTTTTTTGTCTTCCAATGCAAACCAATTTTCAGACTGTGGACCAGGATATACGGATACGCGACTGAGATTCATATTTATCGGTTTGCCCGACAGCTCTGATGACCTACACTTTGAAGGGTATAAAGATGGTCAAGCAATTAGTATTAGGATTTTAATTGAACTTGTTTAGCTATTACATTTTTTAGAGTTAATTTGTTCGATAAATCATCAGTTCATTTTCGAATTGAGCGATCAGTAAACAGTACAAGTTATTTACTCAGGTTTGAAGCTCACTGATAGGCCGCGTTCATCTTTCAGTAGCGCATTTGGCAAACGCTCGCGCATAAAAACTCATTTGAAAGAGTGCCTCTCACACGACTCCCATGGCCAGCAAAGACAACAGTTGAGGGTGCTCCCAGCAGCGACTCCTCCCTCCGTACAGGCCAGAGAAGCGCGTTCAAGTGCACACTGGCTGCTGGGACTATGCATGGGCACAGCTGGTTCTTCGTCAGGCGAGATGCTCTGGCCTCCGGGCTCTGCCAGCCATTCGCGTGTCAACAATAAGCGCAATAACTTAAGCGTGCATTTCTGTATGGCGTGGAACGGGTAACGGAGGCATGGCATCCACATGCAGGGCAGGTAATGAATGCGTTCCTCCGTCGAGTATACCTGACAGCTAATTAACTGGCAAATGGATCTCAGCAGCGGAACAGGAGCCAGCAAACACTGGCCACTTTTACCCGAGAGCAGGGATATGCTTCACCCACGGCCTCTGGTCCAATGGCCACTTGAAAATGCATTCTCGACAGCTGGTTTTCTACATTCTTTTTGTTGTACTCAGTTTAATAGATACGTACGTGTCTTTTTGTGTCTACATCTCTTCACAGCATTAAGATTTGTCTTTAGTTTTTTAAATAATACAAATCGTTTGCATAAATACGCTAAACTGAATAATTTAACAGATCGGCACACTATTAGTATACACAAGTTAATGAACATTTCCATTAAAGTTGTGTGGTTTTTGTGTATAAGGTAAATCACAAAAATTTGATCTACGAATCAGGCAAAGTAGAAAAATGATACGAGAGTATATACATAAGAAAGCTAACCATAAAGGGAATTAACTATGAACGACTAAATGCTAAACTAAACAACTAATTTTGAATGCGCATGCAGAACATGTTTGGTTGACTAGAATTGCACACGATAGCTGCTTCCGCGGCTCCTCCGATGCGCATTAGGTCAGAGGATTGTTGTGCAGGTACCTGGACAGCAGGAGAAGACCAAACGATGTGACCATGAATATGCTGCCAGGTATTGATCGCCGTATGGCTAGATTGGGATCACGTTCGCGCTGCGAGAACAGCTCGATGTCTGCCTCGTATGTCTCGAAGTTGTTCCAGTGCAGGCACCTCTTTACTGCGTAGTCCCAGCGCCTGTAGAGCACCTCTCGACCTGCGAAATAAAATACAAATTAGTTCCATTATACCTATGCAACAGTACTCTAGTCCCCTGCACTTACGGTTCGGTGTGGTGGTGGGTGAGAAGACGTCTGTCGGTGGAGCATACATCTTTGTCGCATATTCTAGGGATACCACGCCCATGGTCACGCCGGCCGCCATCATAGCTCCCAGACCAGCTGGCGAGGCGGTATGCGGCCGTTCCAGCATGTAGCCCATGATATCCGCTATGAATTGGACCAGGTGTGTGTCTTCTGCGTACTCGCCGCCGAAAGTGAGCACCGGATGCATGCACGCGTGATCCCAGTTGGGCGTGTCCCGCTTGAAAGCCTCGAGAACTTCGTAGATCTGGAAGCCGGTCGCCTCGTAGGCAGCCTGGGTGATGTTCTCTGCCGTAGTCTGACTGGAGAGGCCCAGAATTATGCCCCTAGCATCATAGCGCCAATAGGGCGCATACAGACCATGAAAGGCTGGAACAAGGGTAATCTCTGACCGTTTGGCCGCCAGACCGCATTCAGCATTGAGCATGGAGGATGAGCAGGTGGAGGAAATCACTGAGCTGTCGCCGATAAAGGTATTAAGTGATTCCACTACATTGTCGTTGGAGTTAATCTCGGTATTGATGCGCAGCTTTTCGCGTAGCCAATTTACTGTGGATCCGGCATTGGAAATAGCTCCCTCAAGGCTGTAGTTGGTGCGCGCTCGGGGTCCCAGCTGGTGCGCTATTCCTGTGATCAGTCCATTCTTTGATTCAAGCATTTCTGTGCCCGTGTGGAGTAGGACAAAGCAGCTGTCATCCAGGGTGCAGACATTCTGGCCGGCCTTAATACACAGTTGGCCCATCAAACAGGCAGGCTGCTCGCCAATTACCCCTGCTATAGGGACTCCCAACAACGGTCCGTCCAGCACGTAGCCATATATTTCGGAATTGGAACGTATCCGTGGCAGTATTTCTATGGGCAGATTGAAGAATCGGCACAGCTTTGCATCCCACTGCTGTGTGGACAGGTTCATTAGCGAAGTGTAGTGCGCATTGGTTATGTCCGTTGAGTGAACTCCCGCCTGGACGCCACCGGTTAGGTTCCACAACAACCAGGAGTCCAGAGTGCCGAAAAGGCACTTGTCCTCATTTATTGCACCTCCCACAGCCGGAATATTCTCCATCAGCCAACGAATCTTCAAGGCACTGAAGCAACCACTCAACGGGAGCCCAGTGCGTTCCCTCACATAATCCACATTCTGTTTCACGTTGTGCAGGATCCTTCTCAGGACTGGGGTGCTGCGACTGTCCGACCAACCAATGGCATTGTGCAGCGGCTGGCCAGTGTACTTGTTCCACAGCACGGACGTTCCCCGCTGATTGACAATTCCCACGGCGATGATGTCATGCGGATCGATTTCCAGTATCACCAAGTTCTTGTACGCCGTCTACGAAGTTATTTGTTTGGGTTAGTTTCTGATGATATAACTGGTGCAAAGAGTCCCCGATACGCTACCTCAATGCACTCCTGCATGTATTTCCAGATCTCCGATGGGTCATATTCTAGCCAGCCGGCCTGGTGGACGATCTGCCGCAGCTTCAGCTCATGGCAGGCCAAGACTTCGGCGTTTTTTGTCGAGTAAATCTATGGAAATAGATATTGAGTCAGCTGTCTACCCACACAGTCAGACACTCACGCGTGTGTGTGTGTGTGTGTGTTACGAGTGCGTTTTTGGCTTACCAGAAATCTGCAGTGGGTGCCGCTCACGTACGCAATGCCAATGAGTGCTCCAAATCTGCCATATCTGCCGTTGTTCATATTTTGTTACCTATGCTGTGTGTGGCACACACACGTGCTGTTTGGTGTTAGGCGCGCGAGCGGTGGAAAATGCTCAAGTCGTGTTTGTGTTGTTGCTTTTCGGAACGAATCAAATTAAGCCCGAGAGCGTTTGGCGAAGGGCGGTTTATGATGACAGCTGACAGGGGAACGAACTTACCCCTCTTAAGCCCCCTTCATTTAAACAACTTGAGTTAAATTGCGGAAAATAATGCTTACTCTTGTTAGTCCAACCTATCCTTTATCTTTGCTTAAAAAACTTGAACTCGAAGTTCACCTGAACTTAAATTTTCCCTATTTTCGTGGAGTGTATTTTAATACCCACTGGTCGACAATGGGCTAATGTGCCTTGTACACGATTGGAAAACGCTACTTCGATTGTAATACAAAAACTTGGCTAGGGTGGCAGCGCCCCAGGTTTTACCAAGTTGGCAGCCCTTTCAATGTGAGACTGCGCAGAGCGCGTAAGACAAAACCGAAAAAACAGAGAGACGAAATAAACTCAGCGCTGTCAAACAGTTAATTGTGCACAACAAAATAACGCTTTGGAGTCGTCGCTCAGACCATTTCGGAAAATTGAGAAGAACCACAGCCTATTGCAGCAATTTGAGTTAGTGACCGTCACCACAGCGAGGAAGAAGAAAACAGTCGGATTGAATTAAAAGGTACTCTACTGAGTATTATGATAAGTACAAAGCTGGAGCACAAAATGCAACGCTATTATGCTGAACGTGAGACCACAGGACCAGAATTCGGTGAGTTTCATTTATGGATTTGCCAATACACAATACAGAGAGAGACGCGCTGCAGAATCAAACCAACCCCCAATGAAGGACAGGACGATTGTCCTGCCCGGCCGCGTCTTCCGCGCTTAGGGGTTGCTAGCGAAGAAACGTAGAAAGCAGAAATGACTGATTGACGGATTTTAACGATTTTTCCCACAAAAACAACCCACAGACGATCGCTTGATAAAACTGGTCCGCGCCAATCCAGCCATCTACGACGTCAGCCATCCGCACTATCGCCGCAATCCTGTGAGAGTCGACATATGGGATCGCATTGCCAACGAACTGGGCACCTCCTGTGAGTAATTTTTATGCGAACGGCCCCCCTCAAGCCGTAGTACTCATCCACCCACCACCCCTTGTCTTCCCACCCCACAGCACGCTTCCTGCAGACCAAATGGAAAAACATACGCTACAACTATCTGCAGGAGATCAAGGCCATTGAGACTGGCCAAGTAAATCCGAATGTGCGAAAGCGACGCTTCACGGAGGATCTGTCATTTCTCCAGAACACCGCCCAAACATACAATGTAAAGAAAAACCAGACAATTGCGGCGCCCACCAATAATGGGAGCAGTGACAACGACAGCAACAGCTTTCTTTATCCCGATCCGGAGCACTTGACGGTCGATGCGTCCTGCAACTATGACATCATTGAGCTGGACAACAGTGAGGACGGATCGAATAGCGACGACAATGAAATCGTACCCGAGCTGCAGCTCATGGAGCCAAAGATGGAGGTTTCCATTGAGAGGGCCTTGAATGGCACCAATAGCAGCAGAAATAATAGTCGCAACAACACCCACTATAGCTCACCAGCCTCCTCGCCCCTCCTCACACCAATGGTGGTCATGGGCAATGGGTATGAACAGGACGAGCAAAAGCAGCAACAGCAACAGCAGGACATCAAGAACAGCTCCCTCTCGAATGGAGAAGTTACCATTGAGCCCATATACAAGTCAGGGGCCACAAGACGACCGGCGGCCAGCGATATTATGGGAAATGCAGCCAAACGCAAGGCCATGGTTGCCCCTCTGCCTAGCCTGGCGCCCATCAATGACCCCATTGAGCTTTATTGCCTCTCACTGGTGGATTCTCTGCGCAGCATGCCCAGGTCGGAGCGGGAACGGGTCAAATTCGAGTTCGCAAACATTCTAAAGGACGCCAAGTACAAGGACGAGTCCTAAGGGACTACTGCCTGCGAACGGGATCTCTCCAATTCATATGCAATACGTACAACCTTTGGTTTGAGGCATACAATCGATTACACACCCTTTTTTTTCCACACTAGACTATACACCTATGTATTAATCCATTTACATAGCATTTGTACTTGCTGCGTCTGTCTGCGTTTCTAGGTATAGGCTTAAGTTAACTTGTATTAATATATTCATTACCAAGAGGCAGCCTGATAAGTCCGTATCTGTTAAGTTGTATCAACAGAAATACCAAATAAAGTGTGCACAAATCATGCCGGAAGATGACATGCCCCCATCCCCATCTCTATGCTTTAATGCCTCAGATTTCATTTGCTGCTTGCGTGGAGTCAGCACAGAGTAGTTTGTATTTTATTATTCCAATATTTAAAAGTAGTGTTTGTAAAGCGTATAAACTACAAAAAAAAGATGATGCTCTTATACCTTTGTATACAAATCAGAGTAAGATTTAATTTGGTTAATCTTCGTTTAGCGAAAATTTACCTACAAGAGAGACCCACGTGGGTGTGGGTGGCTCTCACACTTTTCACCGATTAAAAAATTGAATTTCGTAAATATTAACTGGTTCTTCTTTTAGTCTATATAACTAGATTGGGTTCGTGGTTAGAATTAGGCTTAAGGTTAGGGCTATATATTTAATATATAGTGCAGAAGGCACATACATACACAGACATGAATGAAATGAATATTAATATGATTAACAAATATAGATCAACTAATGGGTATAAGAGATAATCAACACATAGAAAACTTAAAAAAACTTTTTTGTTCACTTTCTGAGCATCCGTGTAATAGCTGATTCAAGTCTTCTCTCAATTCTACGTTTAAAAATCGTGACGCGGTGTGTTCAATACAGAACTCTGCGTCTGAAACAACTGACGACTGATGGGCTCCTGGCTCTTTTCATTATCGTCAGTGTCAAGTATGTCGGAAAGGTCGTACGGGCTGGGCTGGTAGGCCATCATTTCCGAGCCACTCGAAGCTGCAATAATTGAAATTGAATTCAGTTTACGGTTGAACGAATTGAGCATTTTCTCAGCTTACCTTTCTTTTCACCGCTTATGCTATCAGTGGGAAACGATAGGCCATAGGTGTCCAGAAGTTCCGAGTCATTGAAGAGCTGCAATATGCATAAATGAAAGAGGTTAGTTCAATGATTGTTTCTTAGAAATATATTGGAAATTAGTGGGCTGGTTAAGTGGCGGACGCTTGCGCTGACCTTTATCAACTGGTCGTCTTCAGTCAGCTGCAAAATGGACGTCCTGGAAAGAGCCTAATCGTATAGAATCGTATAGAAATAGAACGTATGTTATAAAATACACTTCGGACAAACGGACACGTTCTCTGGCAGCCCAAGTAAATGAAACGGGGGGAAAATTAACTTACACCCAAGAGCATGTTCTGATCGATGGAGACGCCATCGCTACGCAGCAAATCCTTGAGGGTCTCTAGCTCATCTTGCACATTATCCAAATGCCCGTGGACATCGTCACTGCAACAGTAAGAAGGGGAAATGGCCTCTAGATTATAGTCTACCGCTCTGGTGACTAATAAAGGCTTCTCAGCTACTAACACTGAATTAATCCTCATCAGAGGACCATTGCTCCCCTCCCGAACAGCACTGTTTTCGCCAGCATACTTGGCCAAAGCCATTGCTGCTGCCTCGCCCTCAGTGGCTGATGCTGTGGCCTTTGTGGCCGCCGCTGCCTTCGATGTGGATGCCTGATTGGCGTCTAGCAGAGAGTTGCTGCTGCTGCTGCTGCCGCTTATGGGTACATCAAAGTTGCTGGAAAACTTTCCACTGCTGACTGTGGACTTGCCGAATGTCTGCTGCTGATTCAGCTTGTCAACCTCTCCCAGATCAGTGGAGAGCATTGAGGGGTCCTGCAGTTTGATAATTGTTATTAATAAGCGTGTAAAATGCAGAAAAGTTAAAGCTCACCTCAAATATATTCGACGGCATATCTTCGGTGATAAAGTTCACGTTGTACATGTCCGAGTCAGTGCCATTCATCAGGTCTAGCAATCCGGAATCGGGTTCGGGCTCTGTCTTGATAAATACAGGCTGCGGCATCACATTGAGCTGTGAAGTCGTCTTAAGCTGGGAGCGTGTGCGCACAGTCTTGGGAGACGCTTCATCGACTGAAATGGCGTTGGCTGAGATCATCTGATCCCCTGTCTGCCGCCGCTGTTTGTTCTTCTCCTTGAGCTGCTGCCGCTTGCGCTCCTCCTCGCGCTGCTGTTCACGCACCAGGGGCGTAAGCACATTATGCTCATCGGTGTAGACAGGACTGCTGGACACCTCCGGGACATGAGCATCCGGGAGCTCAGTCACTGTGTAAGCGATTTGTTCAGCCGGCGAATGACTCAAGCTAGAGGCCAGAGGGGAGGCAGCTCCGGCTCCCACTTGCAGCAGGCTGCCGGCGGCAGCACCTCCTCCTCCTCCCGCTCCATTGTTAGTCCGGAGCAAGTCCTCGACGCTCTGATTGGAGTAATCAAAGCTTATCGACTGTGGCCGCTCAACGGACTGTGGAGAGACGCTCTCCTGGTCATATTGACCGGTGCTGGGATTCATCACTTCGTCGAGCAGCTCCTCGCTGAGTTCATGTATAACTGGGCCACTGCCCGCATCGCTCTCCGTTTCGCTGGTAGTACGCGCGCGTCCGTTTTCCGGCGAGTCATTGATCATAAGCTGCATGTGCCGCTTCACTCCCGACATATTCCTTGATGGCTGCACGATCGAAATGAGGAACTGTATCAATTTGTTAACTATCTGCTGCTGTTTTGAATGCTTCTGCCGGAGACTAGCGATCTCCCGCCACAGCACTTCATTCTCCTGCTTCATGGCCGAGAAGCGCGAGTCCATGGTGTCCTGCCGACCTTGCATAACCTTCACATCGTTCAATATCTTGGACACAGCCTCCGGCTTCAGCACCGCCTTGTCATCCACATTCTTGTTGTTGGATATCTTTCGTTTTATTTGGTCCAGCAGATGGGCAGAGTTGCGCTTGAAGAACGGATGGGAGAACTCGATCTCATCGCGATCGAAACGCAAGCCCCCATTCTCAATCGATGTGATCTTGTGGAATCCATCTGTACGGGAAAATAAAAGGGAAAACTGCTTAGATCCCCATCTTGTCACTTGTGCGTCCTTTGTACTTACACATATTCAGCTGCCTGATAAAGCTGGCCATGTTGTTGTGCTTGTAGTTGAGGGGCAGCAGTTCCCTCGCGAATTGCGCCTGGTTTTGTATGACGAAGCTGTGGCCATCCTGGAATCGAAAGTAATATGGAAAGTCACGCTGATAAGTGGATATCAAACACAAAGTTGCGGTATGCCAAATAAAAGTCCAAAACTAGCGATAAGCCCCATGTAAAGATGTATGTATGTATGTATGTGGTCACAGAAATAAGTATCTAATTATAAGCACACACATGTGAATGTACATACGCATATGCATGTATAATGTGAGCAAATATTTCATCAAGTGATTGATTGGGACGCTGGCTGTTATCAGGTCGCACTCTTTGGTAAGAGAAACGATTGGATTTTCTCTTATCTATGTAATTGCTAAACAGAATAACCAAGTCAAAACACCGTAGAGGGGGAAAATTCCCGACTGACAGCTGGAGCGGGCGAGGAGCGGAAAATTTTCAGAGGGCACGCACGTACGCACTTCTGTGGTTTATGCAAATCGCATTACAACAATGCATACGTGCAGAGAGGCACACTGTAAGCAGCAGCAGCAACAACAACAACAACTACGACGACAGAGAGAAAGCTAAAACGCAGAGAGCAGAGCGTAAAGCACCTGCACTCGTTGTTGTTTCTGTTGCCATGCTAATAAAAAAAAAAAAGAGTAAATGGGGAAAGAGAAGCAAAGCAAGGTAAATAAACAATATGGCGGCTTTTGAATCGTTACCTTCGTCCAAAAAATCAAATGATTGGTTTCGGTGTCGTCTACCAAGCGCCACAGCTTGGCCAGAAAGGCGGGCACACCGCTGCCCATGCCCAAATCCCCGGATGAATACATATTGCGACGCAGAGAGCGCTCCTCTTCGTCGTCCTCCTCCTCACTGAACTCGTGCCTGTGTTGCACGGCTTTGACAGATGAACGCCTGGACATATAGTCACTACAACTGCAAATAAATACCCGAAAAACGAATGGGAAACAAATTAAATCAATGAATTTTCAACACGCTCTACTCTGGTCCACAGTTCAGCCCCATTAGCGCTACGTGTGTGTGTGTGTTTGTGGCTGCATGCGCATATATGGATATGATCATATGTCTGCATGTGTGGGCAGGTACGACACGATTGACGAAATGCGATTTGATGTGAAAGTTAAGTTGCAACTTTGATATTTTCAATTATGGCCAAATGCGTCATACATACTTAAAACCTGCACACACATTTATTTCAAGTTCTCTTTCTTTCTCTCCGCCTACACCTACCTTAACAATTTTCTGGCTTTAAACAATTCACTCACTGTTAGATCGTTTCTTAAAATTTCTTTAGTGTTTTTACACTTTAGTCCAAACTAAATCCACATTTACTATGTTTTCAACTTTTGAAGTTTTGAACTTTTATGGAATTTCACGAACAAAAAATTTTTCTCACTTCTTCGTTTTGTCTCGCGTCTATCGCTACCGCTCGTCAGAAAAAAAGACCTATCGAGACTTGCACAGCTGCTATTTATACGAATCGATGGCGTCTGCTCAGACGTCAGCCGATATATCGGCTAGCCTGGCATATTCTGGCGCTTACAATTATTTGAATTTTGACCCCAATTAGTATTTTAGATAATAATTCCTCCACAACATATAACGTATAGAACCAACCCTGTACATATGTATATAGGTACATACATCCTCAAACGTATAATAATACTATAGTGAGCTTAAGGCCTCAGCAGCTATAGCCCCATACCCTGTTAATACCTAGTTTTAACTATTTATTAGCTTTATATAATAATAATAATAAAATCCACATTTACTATGTTTTCAACTTTTGAAGTTTTGAACTTTTATGGAATTTGACGAACAAAAAATTGTTCTCACTTCTTCGTTTTGTCTCGCGTCTATCGCTACCGCTCGTCAGAAAAAAAGACCTATCGAGACTTGCACAGCTGCTATTTATATGAATCGATGGCGTCTGCTCAGACGTCAGCCGATATATCGGCTAGCCTGGCATATTCTGGCGCTTACAATTATTTGAATTTTGACCCCAATTTCCCTTAACTGAATTATTGATTTTAATTTGAAACTAGACTGCTTGTCTTTAAGAATGTTTTGCAAGGAATGGTTCTGACTTTATTCAGTTTAAATGCTGCCCAACACCTGAGTAACCACTCCGATTACAGTATCGGAAGCCACCTGCCGGAGCGAGAGATTCTGAAACTCTACAAGAAGGAAAAACATCACTATTACAGCACCGAAGGGCGTTATAAAATGTTCATTTTCAAAAACATACGGCATTGCTAGAATTGATTTAAACTTTGATTTCATTCGTTTTTGTCGGCGATTATAAGTGTGGCTGAGTCACACGAATGTTAGAATGCTAGAAAGCAGAAAGAATTGCGCCAAAATGAAGCAACGCAAATAACATATTGTGCCAAAGAACTCAACCTATTTTAAATAGCTGACGAATCCGAATTTCGAAACTAAAACATCTCAACTCTCAATAAATCAAAAACGCTATGGTTACAAAGAAACCTTAACTTTAGCCAAAAACAGACCATTCACGCGTTTGGCGTTTTTTTGCGTTACTTTGTCGGAAATGTTGAAAAATGGCTGACTCTTTTAATTGCCGAAGCAAGTGATTGTTTTAGTGCATTTTTGCTTGTATTAATGATGAACCATGCACAACTATACTTAAAACCTACAACTGAATGTATTTCAATGCATTGCTAATTTAATCCATGCGTTGAAAAACACTGAAAGGTGAGTAAAATCGCCATTGCAAATGTGTCCCGTCGTGCGTGTGGAAAAATACGATTGTAGAAAGACAGAATACAAAAGGGCCCGCTTCTAGACTTCTATACGTGTAATTTGAGTGAGCGTGTATTGGGGCAAAGCAACAACAAATTCATTGAAAAAGGCGCCAGATTGCTGAGCTGAGCCCGGTGATAATTAATCAAACGCGAAAGAAAATTTAAAAGCCGGCTGTACTAATCGAAGGATGCTTCTTTTCCTTTCCAGAAAAGACTGCGCACAATAATCCGCACATAAAACTCACACAACAACAAAGATGAACAACCATTTTCACATGCAACATGAGCACACACCACAAAATGTTGCCCAGCCGTTCTTGCAGCAGCAGCCGCCACTCACAGCTCCCACACCCGTTCCCACCCCAGCTCCAACCTACAGCTACTTGCCGCAGCAGCACCAGCATGTACAGCAGCCCCAATGGATGACTTACCAAATCCTGCCATCCACACAGGGAATCGCCCCTTGCGGACCTACCAATAGACCGAAGCGATATTATGCAACCACAACGCAGCCAACGCATCCCAGAACCATACAAATAAACAACAGCTATGGCCAGCAGAACCCTCTGACCAAGCAGCAGGCTGCCAGCTCATCCACTTCCAATTCCAACCCGTTTAATGCTAACAACATACGCATTATATCCACTGCTCCCAGTGTGTACAGTCTTAATAAATCATCACCCGTTCAATCCTACTATTTGACACCACGCCAGGCTGGAGCACCCACGTCCACTAAGCAGCTGAATCAAGGCCTGGTGACTGGCAAACACCTCCCACCGCCACCCCGGGAGCAAGTGGTCCATTCGTCACACAACCAGCCGCATGCGGTCTATGACCGCATCAATATATGCATAAACAATCACTATGCAGACGCCGCCAGTACCAACCTCACCACATCTCTTGGCACGGCCCAGCAGCCTTCACCCATCATCCCAGCTATACAGCACAAGGCCCAGTCTATCCTGTCGCTCATTGACAGCAGTACGGCCGATAGCAGTAGCAGTAGCAGCAGTTCCGTTTCCAGCAGCAGCTCTGGTGGAGGGACGACACCTACTGTCGCTGTGATAGTCATAGATGAACCGGACTCCACCACAACGACACCTCAAACGCCGCCAACCACACCGGAGACAATGAGTTCTCCCGGAAAGTCTTCGCCCTCGCCTCCACCACCACCCACATCCACACCCATACCCATAGCCATACCGACGCTGCTTAAAGTGTCGAGCCAAATGAAGCCGAGCTTCAAGAGCACCGACTCAGCGCCGCCGACACCTCCAATGCCGTCGCCCCCCGCTATTAGCTACTCACTACAGGAGGATGTATTCGTTAAGTGCGACGATGGAAGACTGTATTTGGGAACCATTGTTGGTAAAAAACCCGATCAGTTTCTAATCCGGTTCGATGATAAATCGGAACAGTGGCACGAGCTGGACAAGCTACGGAAGCTGGGCGCCGGCTCATCAGGTGGCGATGGAGGAGCCGGCAGTGGCTCGAATTATTCTAATGCCTCGGTTAGTGGACCCATGTGTGTGGCCTGCAAGCGCTTGGACCAACAGGATGTCGTTGAAATCTGCGAACGTTGCGGCCGGGGCTACCATCGTGGCTGTACCACCGAAATAGCCCATGGCAGTGGAATTTGGAGCTGCAAGCGATGTGCGAAGCCCATGAAAATGCAACAGCCATTGAATTATGAAACAGCGAAGAAGCCTCCAGGGATTTGCCGTCAGTTGCCATATCATGTGAGTAGATCATGCAAAGTACGGATTATTGCACAGGATTATTGATTATTGATTATTATTGGTTCGTTCCTCAGGCGGATAAACTCAGCTGGGATGAGAAGCATCGGGTCAACGAGGAGCAAATCTACTGCTACTGCGGCAAGCCGGGAAAATTCAATCACAACATGCTGCAGTGTTGCAAATGTCAGAACTGGTTCCACACTCAGTGCATGCAGAACTTTAAAGAAAAACTGCTGCGGGGCGACACGTAAGGAGAACGCTTTTCACTTTCGTTTCACTGAGAGCCAGCATCTAATGGTAATTAAATTTTTTTTTTTTTCAGATTTTTTGTATTCTGCTGCACGGTGTGCAACGATGGCGTGGAATATGTGCGGCGCATTCAAATCGACTGGGTGGATATGCTCCACATTGCGCTCTATAATCTGCGCAAGCATCATAATCAGAAGTATCATCATCTGCTAGACATCTTGCCATTCGTCCTCGAGCAGCGCCACAAGCTCCCCATAGCCGAGCAATGGAAGACTCTGCCAGAGACGGCACTAATGGAACGCATCAAGCAAACGTTGAAGGATCACACAGGGAGGTTTGTGTGCGGACGTGAGTTCAAGCGGGATCCAAGCTTTTTTGCCCTGCGGCACAGTGGGCCACCCGTGACACCAAAAGTGTGGCTGCAACCGCACGAGGAGGTCTGTGATGCGGTTCTGGTGAATAGGTTCAACATACTGCTAATGCCAGGGAAAGAGAGTGAGAGTGGGTCCAAAGATGTGTACGAGTTCCGTACGGATGAGGAGGAGGCGGCCAATACCAGCGAGGATGAGATACCGATAAAGCAGTTCATTGAGAAAGCCAAAAAGAAAGCCAACAAAACCCCTGAAGAGCAGGAGCTGCAGCAGAAGCACCTCGATAAAGTGGACACACTCGACCTAGCCGATGATAATGCCAACGATGGTGACCATGGAAAGTTGCCAGCACCTATTCAACCGCAACCAAACGCCAAGAGCAGCCGCAAACGGAAGGCTTTCCACTTGTCTAGGCGCTACGACAGCAGCCGAAACCACTGTGATCTTTCGTCCGATGAGAATTCAAGCAGCAGTCGGGGCACCAGCTCCCTGGACCTCATTATACCGCCGCCAGTAAATTTTCGAGGCCGCAACAATCCGTTTCTTATGGCCACACCGAAAAAATCATCACAAGGGAAAAGCAGCCTGGCATTCGGGCTGGGAACGGGAACGGGCATTGCAGTCGATAGCGTCATCAACAGAATTTTTAAGCTAAAGGGAGGCGGAATGGATCAGCCGCGCGTCGTGCGCACCATAAAGCGAAGACTGAGTGCCAAAGATATAACCATAGGCCCCAACCAGGAGGTGCGCAAGCGTCGAAATCGCCGCATGACAACCGTCGAGGTAAGAGCCCAGAACGATTGAAATCTGATCTACTTGAATCATACAAATTTGTTGTTTTTTTTTTTGTATATAGATTATCAATACGACGACCATCAATCCTTTATCCAGCCCATACTTTCCCCTATATGCCAAAGATTCGCTGCCGCCGCCAGAAAAGCCTACGCATGGCCGTCTACTGCGCCAACGGCCGCAAAAGTTCGCTCGCAGCACTCCCATCGAGAGTCGCAGAAATTCCAACAGCTCGACGGCAACCAGTGGAAGCAGCAGTGCTGGCAATGGACACTCGATACTGGATCTAAAGAAGTCTGTGAACAAGTACTTTGGTGGCGCCATGAATCGCATTGATGCCGGTGAACCGTTTGCCATCCGAGCCAAACGCCGCACGGGAAATGGTCAGGTTCAGTACCTTGTGGAATGGGGTGGAGATGCAGCGACAACGACAAATGGAGTCTAAACCTATTGGCATTTGATTTAGATCCATTCTAGACTATAATCATTATCATTTTTTTATGGTTTTATTTTTTTAGTTTTTTAAGACGAGAATGTTTACTGCTAGCTTTTGGCTTTTTTTTTCATTATTTTTCATTATTCATTATTTTTGTTACTGTTTAAAGTTGATTACCGATCCACTGCCAAAATAGCTAAAGAATGTTCAAAATATTGGATCAGCATTCAAGACGATGCAATGTTAAAGCGAAAAATGCAAAACACGCAACTGAATACAGGTTTTTATTGTGCAATGGCAGTTAATTGTTGCAACAAGAAAAATATGAATTAACCACAAAATTGGCGCAGTATTAGAAGATTTAACTGGAAGCTAATGTAAAAGTCTTTGCTGAAAGAGAACGTATTAGTATATTCAATTAGAATTCGATTCAGTTTAGCCCGTGTATATTTTCGAAAAATATATGTTGGAAGGAAAAGGAAACCACTCTCACAAATCATGTTATGCATACAAAAAATACTTGAGGTATACCATACAAAATTAAACAAATTTAGTAATAATATAATTACCTAATAAATCTATCCATACACTAGACGAAACTTCATGACTAAGAAATACATAGATACCCATAAGGCTTAAGTATTAAAAGCTACACGAAATCAAAATCGAGTTGAACGCAAACTAAATCTCATGCATTTGCGCATTGCAGACTTATATTATTATTAGAATAAAATGGAACAAAATATGAAAATTTGTAAAGTATATAGTGCCCAAATAAATGTTTCGAAGAGCATGCTTTCTTGTTCATCATCCTTCCGTTTTTAGAACCACCCCAATAGGCCATATTTTGACACTTTAGTTGACGTCGTGTCAATTTTGGCAAGGAGACTTCATTAAGTACTCGTATCCCAACAGGAAAGCACGGAGCGTAGCTGCCAAGGAATAACATCAAAAACATATTGCCGGAAAAACTACAAAAAAATATTAATTTATGAATTCGTTCGATGACATTTTATTAGATTTTTGTTAATTTCGTATATAAAAGGCAATCAAAAAACAATCAAAAAAACATTTAAAAACGAAAACTCTGTCGAAGTGAAGTGTTAATTTCCCGTTACCGCTGAATTAGGTAAGTTTTGAACAAAGAGTACACCAATAAGTTAAGACAACGCCAAATACGCATACAAATTTAAGCTAAGTGGAAGTCTTTGAGGGAATTCGGTTAAGCCACCAAGTTTCTTTAAATTAAATTTATATTTCGTAGCAAGCGGCGCGGCCGCCGTGAAAACTTATTGAAGGAAAGATAAATCAAAGTGAGCATGCGCATAGTCCGAGAAATATTTTTTATTCGTCATGTCATTCTGCTACATGGCAACTACACAAAAGTGACGGCTACAAACCCGTCAAATGTCTGAAACATTTGTTGGTCATGTCGGTTGATTTTATTGTCTCAATCGGTCTGCCTTTTAATGAATTCGTATTCGGGGCGGTCTGAGACGCCCCAAGCTGCATTTCATCGTGCAATTTTGCAACGTAGGAATTTTTTATTTTTTTTCAGCCCTGGTTCCTATTGCACCAGCCCTACGTCAGCTACGCAACTTAAGGATGAGCCGGAGACACACCGATGTTTCCCACAATATATCCACATGTGCAGTCCAGTAAACTATCGCATATATTATCCACACACAATATGTATCGATGAACTGTCACCATCCCTAATGTCGAGTCGTCAGAGTCCGTTTACGTGAGCGGTCGTGGATTCGCTTATAGCACACGGCTTAACACATATTTTTTGTGAAGAAAAAAACCTTAAAAAACAAAAAAAAATTTAAAACATAAAAAGTAACAAAAAAATTGTAAAAAGTAGCAATAAATTCGAGCAAGTGTTTAAGCGTAAGTAGCAGAAATGAAGACGACGGAAAACGGGTGAAGCAGGGGCAGAGAGAATGCGGAATTTTCTTGTGAAATGTGGCTCGATGAACGTCGACGTCGACGCAAGATGGCGATGTGAAAACGTGATTTTTGGCTCTGAAAAGCATGAAAGGGCCCAGCCCCGTTGTGACGCTCGAATATTTCGCTGAAATTTAAGCTAAATCTAATATTTTCGACTAGGCAAAACGTGGGTCTAATTGTGTGCTTGTGCGCTTGTGTGTGTGGAAATTTTTCTACGCGAGTGTCTTTGCTTGTGTTGGTGCGAGAGACGAAGAGGGCCAGCAACAACAAAGCACATGCAGTGTTGCCATGTCGACCCGTTCGACTGTCACATGCGTCAGAGTTGCCACACATACACACAGACAGAAAGACGAACCGAAAAGCAAAAGCCACGCCGCTTTTTTTTTCTTTCTATTTCTCTCGCCTGCCTTGCCGAATCCATCCGGTTCGAACCTTAAGAAAAAAAACCAGAAAAAACGTAAAATAATTTATTTAAATTACAGGTAGACCCGATCACCAAATATGGCCTCACTATACGTCGGTGATCTGCACCAGGATATCAACGAAGCTGGACTTTTTGAAAAGTTCTCGACTGCAGGTCCAGTTCTGTCCATACGCGTCTGCCGCGATGTGATTACCCGTCGCTCATTGGGTTATGCCTACG
Source organism: Drosophila miranda (assembly GCF_003369915.1). Taxonomy (NCBI): domain Eukaryota; kingdom Metazoa; phylum Arthropoda; class Insecta; order Diptera; family Drosophilidae; genus Drosophila; species Drosophila miranda. The sequence continues at coordinate 8,766,471 of NC_046676.1, read as the reverse complement.
TGAATTTCCAGCAGCCAGCCGATGGTGAGTAATCCGCCACCAAGGCAGTAAAGTAATGTGCACGTAGTTGCACTGCTCCCCTCAGAATGCATCCAGTAGTTCTCCGTCCCGCTCAAAACAAAGAAAACACGTGTGCAAATTTTGCACACACACAAAAAGACGTATATGTATGTATATATCTGCCACCGCGCAGGGGATTTAGCATTTTTAAAATTTACATAGATTATATGCCAAAATTCTTGAAAACGAACATTGGAGTCCACGTTTCAAAGTAAAAATGAAATATTTCATAACTTGAGCCCTGATTCTTCGCCTGCTGACTGTATGTGTTTGTGTGGCTGTCTATATGTGAACATGTCAATTCCATTTGTGTTGTTGTGTTGGCAAAAAGAGCTGGCTTTTGCCTATCAAATCACCCATTCGACTAGAAACTTCTGAATAGCGTAGTCTCCATACTGAAAATATGCAATAATGACTGTGGCATAATATGGATCCACACAGCACACAGCGGGCTTATCACAGCCCCACCCCGCACCAGTCCTCATTGTGTTTCATAGTTCGTCCGGATTTTTTCTCTGGCTGTTTTGTGTTGTTTCCAAGCGGCACAAGCACTCACGCACACAGCCATGCGCTCAATTGTCAATATCTTTCCGTGTTGGTGTGTGTAAAATAAACGCGCGTGCATGTGTGTGAGCTCTTCCATAAACATGTGTTGATTGTTTAAACCATTTCGACTCGCCATCATTTTAGGTTATATTCCAATGGCTACATTTCTGCATGCTTTCTTTGATTGCCGAATAACGATGTTTTATTTTTGTTTTGCTTTCACTTTCATATGGCACGTACCCATTCATGTCTTTTCCGCTTTAATTCATTAACACTTCCAAATTCTTGACATGTCACTGAACCAAGCCGCCATCCTCGCCTCCCCCTTGCTCCAGGCCTTTCGCCTATGGAAATCTTGTTTTAACAATAAGAAAACAAACTTTCACTGCGCATAGCTGCTGCTTCTTCGTTTTGGCTGTGTTGTCCGCGCTCACATTATATTTATTGAATTAAGCACACGGCTGGGGGACGGTTCGGCCCGGCATGTGGATGGGGGACTGATTACGCTGCTCTGTGAAAGCTTGGCGCATTCCATCCAGTTTACTGAACTCCCAATATGAGGTTAGGGCGAGGCGTCAATGCAATGCTGGGGTTGGTCGAAATAAATAATAAATAGCAACTTCTACCCATTGGTTGGTCAAACTAGCATTCATCGTTGATCCGACTAAGATTCAAAGTTGCCAGAGAAAGGAATGCAACTTACCATGTAGATGGGTCCTCATGCCATCGACAGAAGTAGAAGCATTACATTCATAATATCTTGTAGCACCTGTATCCTCTATAGCAACTTCTACCCATTGGTTGGTCAAACTAGCATTCCTCGTTGATCCGACTAAGATTCAAAGTTGCCAGAGAAAGGAATGCAACTTACCATGTAGATGGGTCCGCATGCCATCGACAGAAGTAGAAGCATTACATTCAGAATATCTTGTAGCACCTGTGTCCTCTATAGCAACTTCTACCCATTGGTTGGTCAATTTAGCATTCCTCGTTGATCCGACTAAGATTCAAAGTTGCCAGAGAAAGGAATGCAACTTACCATGTAGATGGGTCCTCATGCCATCGACAGAAGTAGAAGCATTACATTCATAATATCTTGTAGCACCTGTATCCTCTATAGCAACTTCTACCCATTGGTTGGTCAATTTAGCATTCCTCGTTGATCCGACTAAGATTCAAAGTTGCCAGAGAAAGGAATGCAACTTACCATGTAGATGGGTCCGCATGCCATCGACAGAAGTAGAAGCATTACATTCAGAATATCTTGTAGCACCTGTATCCTCTATAGCAACTTCTACCCATTGGTTGGTCAAACTAGCATTCCTCGTTGATCCGACTAAGATTCAAAGTTGCCAGAGAAAGGAATGCAACTTACCATGTAGATGGGTCCTCATGCCATCGACAGAAGTAGAAGCATTACATTCATAATATCTTGTAGCACCTGTATCCTCTATAGCAACTTCTACCCATTGGTTGGTCAAACTAGCATTCATCGTTGATCCGACTAAGATTCAAAGTTGCCAGATCAAAGTCCAGGCTTTACTTACCATGCACTAGGCTGCTCTTCGAGCATAGCCAGGGCAGAAGTAGAAGAGTCACAAGAGCATTAAATGTCATTTATAATATCCTTTAATTTTTGAAACCGATTTCAAGTTTTTTCACATTCTTTCATTCACAGCTGAACGTGCTCTGGACACAATGAATTTCGACTTGATCCGCAACAAACCCATTCGCATAATGTGGTCTCAGCGCGATCCCTCCCTGCGCCGCTCAGGTGTTGGCAATGTGTTCATTAAGAACTTGGACAAGGGCATCGACAACAAAGCCATTTACGACACTTTCTCTGCCTTCGGCAATATCCTGAGCTGCAAGGTCGCCATCGATGAGAAGGGTAACTCCAAGGGCTATGGCTTTGTCCATTTCGAGACTGAGGAGGCAGCAAACATGTCCATCGACAGGGTCAACGGCATGTTGCTCAACGGCAAGAAGGTGTACGTGGGCAAATTCATTCCCCGCAAGGAGCGCGAGAAGGAGCTGGGTGAGAAGGCCAAACTCTTCACCAACGTGTACGTGAAGAACTTCACCGAAGATTTTGATGACGAGAAGCTCAAGGAATTCTTTGAGCCATACGGCAAGATCACTAGCTACAAGGTAAGTGATTCGCAACGGCGCAACGGGTGATCCGGACCTTATACAATTTCTATTGTTCAACTCTTGTAGGTCATGTCCAAGGAAGATGGTAAGAGCAAGGGCTTCGGGTTTGTGGCCTACGAAACCACAGAGGCTGCTGAAGCCGCCGTTCAGGCTCTCAACGGCAAGGATATGGGCGAGAGCAAGTCCCTGTATGTGGCTCGTGCACAGAAAAAGGCTGAGCGCCAGCAGGAGCTCAAGCGTAAGTTTGAGGAGCTGAAGAAGAAGCGCCACGACTCTGTCTTCGGTGTCAACTTGTATGTCAAGAATTTGGACGACACAATTGATGACGAGCGTCTGCGCAAGGATTTCTCCATGTATGGAACAATTACCTCGGCCAAGGTCATGACCGACGAAGAGGGCCGCTCCAAGGGCTTCGGGTTCGTCTGCTTCATTTCACCCAATGAGGCCACATGCGCCGTGACAGAACTGAATGGCCGCGTCATCGGCAGCAAGCCTCTGTACGTGGCCCTGGCCCAGAGGAAGGAGGAGCGCAAGGCTCACCTCGCATCGCAGTACATGCGCCACATGACCGGCATGCGGATGCAGCAGCTTGGACAGATGTTCCAGCCCAACACCACTGGCGGGTTCTTTGTTCCGACCATACCTCCGAGCCAGCGCTTCTTCGGTCCCCAGATGACCACCCAAATGCGTAACGCCCCTCGCTGGGCTCCTCAGGTGCGTCCAGCTGCCACCGTGCAGAGCGTGCAGGCCGGCGCTGCCGCCGCCGCTGCTGGAGGCTTCCAGGGTGCAGCCGGAGCGGTGCCCACACAGTTCCGTTCGGCTGCAGCCGGTGCACGTGGTGCCCAGCCACAGCAGGTGCAGGGCACGCATGCCGCCGCTGCTGCCGCGGCTGCAAACAACATGCGCAACACTGGAGCCAGAGCCATCACCGGCCAGCAGACAGCTGCTGCCCCCAACTTGCAAATCGCTGGTGCCCAGATCGCTGGCGGTGCCCAGCAGCGTGCTCCCAGCTACAAGTACACATCGAACATGCGCAATCCCCCTGTGCAGAATATGCAGCAGGCGCAGCCCATGCCGCAGCAGTTGCAGGGCAAGAGTAAGTTGAAAAGACGCACCAAAAGGCTTGTGGACACGCGTTATTATTTCTCTTCTCACTTCTTTCAGACTCTGAGAAGCTCATTGCCTCATTGTTGGCTAATGCCAATCCCCAGGAGCAGAAACAGATCCTGGGCGAGCGTCTGTACCCGATGATTGAGCGCATGCACGCAGCCCTGGCCGGAAAGATCACTGGCATGTTGCTGGAGATTGAGAACTCTGAGCTATTGCACATGTTGGAGGATAAGGAGGCCCTCAAGGCCAAGGTGGAGGAAGCCGTGGCCGTGCTCCAGGTGCATCGCGTTAGCGAGCCCGCCAACTAAGCTCGAACCACAAAAGCGGATGAAAATTTTACACAGAACACTCGACATCCAAAAAAGTATGTATTTCCGCATTTGAAAGCCTTGGGCCGTGGTTTCTAATGTTCACTTCATTCTCTTGCAGTTTTCCTCTTTACTTTCAATTCATTAACAACAACAATTCGCATTCAATAATTTTCGTGCAAAGAATGCACGGCTTCCAAGGACAAACAATGAACACACAACAACTTATGGGTTGGAACGTCGCAAAGAGCTACAGCCTTTTTTCTCAATCCCAGAAACCACTTAAAAGAATCATTTAATTTCGAACGCATTTACGCCAGAACACGAAGAAAAAGGAAGAAAAGCAAGAAACACGTATTCCGCAAATCGATTTGAATATCCCCCAAATCAATTTTTGCAATTTTATAGAAAAACAAAGAAGAAGAAAAGAGAACAAAATGCGAATTGAACATTTATTTTTTGGCATTGCTTAAATTGTTTCAATTTTATTCTGTATATGCGTAAAAAATAGAAATGAAAAATAAACACAATTCAAGAAAAAGATTGTGGCAAGACTAGTCGGATAAGATACGTTTAAAAATTTAGAGCAGTTTCTAGCTTTTTCAAAACCTTTTTTTTTCGTCCACACTTTTCAATAACAAAAACAACACGAAAGCGAAATGTAATTTTTTTTTTTATTTCTCAATCAAAAATCAAAACTATAAAAAAGCTTTGTGTTTAGAAAAAGCGAAAGAAGCAAAGCGAGAGATCCACACACACTTTTAAAAAAGTAAAGAAAAACAACACAAAAAAATTGCAAAAAATGTTAAAATAAAAAACGAAAAAATGTGAAAGGAAACTGCGAGCAGAACAGAACAGAAATGTAAAGAAAGAAGCGCAGAAAAGGGAAAAACGCAAGCCGCAAGAATATGAGAGTCAAGTTTTTGCTACTTTAAAAAAGATAGAAAAATACAAATACCAACAGCAGAGAAGAGAGAACACATGTTGAAAAATGAACGCGACACGTATAAAACAAGTGTAAAAACCAACAAAAAAATTGCAAAAATATGTAAAAGCACAAAAAAAGAAAATATATATACACACAAACACAAACCAACACACACACACAAACACACATATTAAAACAAAACATATACGGAAACAAAAAACAAAGAAAAATAAACAAGAAAAGCGCTAAAGCGCAACCCCCGTACGGAGGGAGAGCATACTGATGGGGATGAAAGAGACTACAAGTAGAAGTAGAGGCAAAATAAATCCATTGCAAGCCGGATTTTGTGTTTATCCGAGAAAAGGGGACCCCCCCACCCACACCACACACCTTTATTACAATTTGCAAAAAATATTTAACGAACGAAAACGGGGCAGGCGATCGCCAATGTCCCTAATTGCGTTCAGACTTCTGTTATAGCGAGAAAAAAGATTATTGAATATAAATAAATACTGTTTTTTACACCATTCATACGATATATTAAAGCAAACAGATAGGTCACCACGCCTCCAAGTGTCTGTCGGGGATGTGAAATTCATATTTTTTTATTAAACAAACTAAAAACAAAAAATCTTTGAAAAAATTGCAAAATACAAAAAACATTTATACGCAATAAATGCAAAATATTTAAAAAAACGCAAACAACAAAACCAAGAACAAGAACAAGAAAGGAAAACGAACTATAAAAAAAAACCCAAAAATCCGAACTGGAGGATATTTCAGAGATTTGCTGAAGATTGAAGTAATCCAAATTGCGAGATGGAACTCTTTTACTTTTCAAAAAATAAAAGCAAACCACACAATTATATATATAGCGGATATATATGTATTCAAGCGATATAAACCACAATTTGTATAATTCAGAAAATAGAATTGTTAAAATTTGAAGCAATCCCAGAAAAATGTAATAGTCGCCAGAGAGCAAAATTCAGTAAAGAGAAAAACCTTTGTACACCCAAATTTAATTACAATAAAATTCCACTTCGGCAAAAAACATGTTTGCTCTTTTCAATGCTTTTTTGGGGAATGGGAATAACAAATGTGGGCGGTATACATATCCATATGTATGTACATATGTATATGTATGTATATACTAAATTTTAGTCAGCCCACAAATTGGTCCAGTCCATCTGGCCATTATGTAATCTGAGATTGTCAAACATATTGGGGGAATATCACATTATGATAGGCAAATAAACTTTTTATTTATTGAACTAACAGTCGTCAGCGTATCAATCTTATCCATAGAACATTGAAACATTTTAAAGCAGGATGTGGTAAGTACATACAAACAAGAGTATAAAATGTGAGAGCTTTGGGATCTTAAGAGTGGAGATTTACATTGAATAAATAGCTAATAAATGAATAAACATTTGGCTTAGTGCAAAAGGAGGAAGAACCACCATTGGTTATAGTTGTTCATCACGACTAGGGCAGACTCCCGTCAGAATTCGTCAGTCGGTGAGGTGAGCTTGGTTTGATTAGTCCTCATCGTCGTCGTCATCGGAGGGCACAAACAGATCGTTCTCCTCCAAAAAGTTGGCCACATTCTTGCTTATAGTGGCGCCAATAAAGAGTCCTGGTATAACGGCACAAAAGATGGCGAAGAGGCCGAAGGGCATCTCGTCGGGCTTTGGCTTGAGGGCCCCACTGCGGAAATACACACCCGACATGTGGCGACGCTGGATGATGCTGTTGCTAGGATTGCCTGCAGCTTTGCGGGCAACCTGCTTTGCAGCCTGGAGTGGAAATGTCAAGCGCGACACAATCATCTTCAATCCGTTCTTATTGTGCGTTGTGCGTGTAGACTTTTTATATTATTAAATTAAATTGTCTCCCAAATTTTCCTTTTTTGCAGATGATGAGTCAAACAGCTGTTCCAGCGATGAGTAGTGTTCAAAAATGCACAGTGAAACCCCATTGCACAGCACTGACTTGGCGCGCTTTTTAAATTTATCTTAACTTTTGTTAAATAGTTAAAAATGATAAAGCACAAAACCAAATCTCATGTTTTGCGCAAGAGGACTTAAAAATATTCTTATATATATTCACAAATATTCCCTCCCAACTGTATAGGTAGGGTGTGTTCGATGAGTGCTTTCAGGCTTCAGCAGGGATTGCTTCCTAGTATGATCATAGGACACAGTAATATTATGCTGCAAAGAGCTTTTTACTTTTGTTCAGTAGAACGGCATGCATGCCAAATTTCATCGAATAAATCAATGAAGACTGCAAAGCAGTATTCTATATCATTAAAGGCCTGTAGGATGTGCTTTGCCTATCTGTGGAACAGCTCCACGGTCCCGTATCTTTCCCGAATGGTGATCCGGCTAGTATCGGCATTAATTTTACGGTATGTAGAGTATTGCCCGAGTAGGCAAGCCCTTTAATGTGCCATTGTCTTCAGTAAGGACTTGAAGATTTCAGCAATCTCTTCAATCCTGCCTGGCACCGGATGGGAATCTGTCCATTTCAGCCAACTTCTGCTCAAGGAACTTGCTTTGCGGTTCCCTCCATACCCTTATTTCGTAGTGGCTTAGCGGTATGGTTCCATAGAATTCAGTCCCAGGGGTCCCAACACAAATAAAACAATTGTCATTTGGGTTGCACATTTACAGCTTTTAAATTTGTGGGTGTATACATATATATATATATATAAGTATATATATATTAAAGAGCGTATACAAATGCTCGGTTCAAGTACAATTAGGGTCGACATGTATAAATATATGTATATATACTAGGGGGCACGCCCCCTACACACTCGCTAGTATCGTGCGCCAACCCCCGCCAAAATACGTTTTCGGGCTACGACGACGACCCAAAACTATTTTATACAATAGAGAGATATATCTTTATCTTTCCTCCACTAATAAAATAGACATATAATTTTTCTTGTATCCGTTGGTTTAACAGATTTCTTTTGCTTTGGATGTTGTGTGTTTCTGGGATTATAGTGTATCAAATGTATTACTTAACGCTTCTCGTTTGATTGCTTAATCCTGGTGAAAAAGTGTAAAAAAAAACCAAACACACAAATACTATATTGTGCCCAAAAGAGAAACAATGGCAGTTTTACACAAATAAACCATTTTTCGCGGCCTGTCTCTCTAATAAACGGCAAAGCAAACCGAATCGTTTATCACTGCCCTTGCTGAGTCACAAATAAGAAATACCGAGTAAAATCACTATTTTTACAGATTAAAATAATTGGCTAAAATGGAACTATGTGCATGCATGCCATCAATAACATACATTTGTTTTGTATGTGTATATTTAGTTTTATTTGATTTGTGAAGCCGTTTTACTTTTGCGCACTTTTCAATACTCTGGGCGATTATTAATATTGTTTAGGAAAGTGTTGACGGACGTTTCTCTTGTACATCTTTTATCGTAATTAACAAAAACAAAACTAATTTTACTATGCGCTCCCTTCCGATGCAGACTCTTTTTGGATGGGGTGTGGATTGCAGGATACAGATACATACAATTCGCTCCCCTTCAAGAACCTTAAAAATATGCAATTAAAATTGAACTAAACATGAAACAGAATGAAAATATAAATTTAAAAAAATGCAATGGATGTGGGAACAATCTGCTTTTCATCGACATCTGGTCATTCAATTTAAGCCAAAAGCCATCCATTAAGTATTAAGACGCTACATTTTTACGCTCTGATGGATGAATTTATGCAATAATATCACCAATCATCACTAAGCGCTGAGCAAGTTGTGTTGGTAATCGCGTCCATTGCCTAATAGACTTTGAATGAGTTTTCTGTCCCGTTCTTTAAAAACCTGATAGATTACTTATTTATACTATGCTGCGATTAGTGTATGATAAGAAAGGGGTTTCAACAAAAGAGCAGCTGTTTTGTGAGACCTCTGGCAGGGCTTTTACCTTGAAACGTTATGTGCCGCTCCCGAAAATGATTCATTCCAACTAAAGCAATCTTTAGGCTATGAAACAGTTGCGATTCTATGCAGAATGTTCCAAGTGCAGTACAGATGTATCTTACGATAAATACTTGGATAATAAATAATACATAATACACAGATTTCTTTCTAAAACAGACAGAATATGGGGGAAAAATATACATAGGAGTACATAACAAATCGTAGGAGAAAAATTAAAATTTTCAGGGCATCACTTAATCATTTAATTTAGGAAGAGACCCAAATGGAAAATATCCCTAATTTCAACGTAACGGATGAATTTGGAGCAAAACCAGAGTTTGCTTTGGGATATTTAAATCCTGCCAATAATACAAATTTAAATTTTGTAAAAAATTTCTCTTAAGACTACGAAAACATACAAACGCGAAACAACTTAAGAGCAATTTGGGATTTCCTCGGCGAAATAAACGTCACGACCAAAGCGAAGGAGTAGTCAGGATAGGGATAGGAAGGGATACGCAAATGTTCGGTGAACATTTTACCTGTAGCTATGCGCAGACACGTGTGCTCGCATTGCTCTAAGTGTTCAGGTCCACGTAGAGTTCAGTTGGGGACCCATGCTGGGTGGCCGTCGAAAATGTTTGGGGCCGGGCTTCAGCTTCAGCGTCGGCGTCGCTTGGTCATAAATCCTGAAAACGACGCACATCCTCCCAGTAGTTTGACGGAATCTCAAACAGTTTATCGGGGATGCTGTTGGTGAACTCGAACTTCTGGAAAGTTACCTTGGCCGTCACAGTGTGCAGAACAGGAATCTCAATCTTGACCGGGAATCCAGTGGGCAACTTGAGCGTCACGAAATTTCGCAGCTTGTTGATGTGCTTCAGGGGAGCCACCACCTCGAGGACGTCCAAAAGCATTTCCACGCTGAGTGGGAAGTCCGTGCTCATGGCGACTGTGGCCCGCAGGGTCTTGCTGGACTGCTTGTTGACAAGTGGACGTCCCAGACGCGGGCACCGCCCCACTGCAGCCTCTAAGTACTGATCCCAGGTCACACTGCTGGCTGGGGGAGCTTGCAATGAGCTGCGGCGTGGCAGCTCTGGCAGGGTAATGCCGTTCGGTGCTGCTGGGTTATTGCTGTCAGTGGTCGTATCCGTGGTCTGACTGCTCAGGCTGGAGCGACGCCCGTCAGGCTGTACTACTGAGCTCCTCATTGACTCGATAATGGCGCGATTCTTTTGCAGATCCTCGTGTGACAGATGCTCGCGTCGCTTGCGCTGCTTTATGATCAGGCCCTGTATGGTATAGAGCTCACATTGATACTGACCGCCAATGAGTTCCTTCCGGTTCGCTCGGAAAATCCAGCCGCTTTGCGCCCGAGCAAAATTTATCGTCTTGGTGGACATTTGGGTGGCCATTATGTCCGTTGACATGAGCCCATCGACTTCATCCTCCATGTCGGCCTCCTCGTGGCGCAAACGTTGATAACACGCCTGTTCGTTGTCAAGCAGGACCAGGGCCTCCCTTGGAGGAGCTTCTCCCCGAAAGAGAAACGAAATGTCGCCTCTCTCCCACTTCATGTCATTGAAATCAACCAGGGTGGTGTCCAATCGAATGGAGGCCCCGGACTTGTACAGCCTGCAAATGTCGGAGGGCAGGATGCGGGACACCAACGGTAGCCAGGACTGGAAATCCCACTTGAACTCCATATAGAAGTCCTGCATCTGACTGAGCGCCTTCACCAGTTTCTCCCGGCGCTTCTCCATATGATCCCTGGACTGTAGCTTTAGCATGCGCAGCAATTGAGTGATTGTCTGGCGGTCGCCGTAGCTAATGGCCTCGGCCAGAGGAGACCAGCCCTCGTTGTTTTTGATCCTGACGGGGGCATTGTTGGCCAGGAGCAGGCGCACGGCATGCTTCCTGCCCAGCATAACGGCTAAATGCAGTGGCGTATTACCGTGCTTGTCTTTGCTGCCAATCTCATCCTGAGCAGTGCGCAGGAGGAGTCGGCGCTGCAATGTCTTGATGTCATCTTCAAAAACGCTTTGATGCATGGGATACATTGTGTACTCATCTAGGGGCTCCGTTGTTGCCGTTGTTGTTGCTGTTGCTGTAGGTGTGTCAGGTGTGGTGTCTTCGCACAGGTGTGTGTTGGGTTGGGGCAGGGGCTCCGAAGGAATTGAATCGGAATCGTCCCCCTCACCGGCTGATTGATACTCATCTGACTCATCGCTGTTTGAAGATCTCACATCTGCGTCCCCCATTTCATTTTTTTCGCACTCGTCCTCTTTTTCTTTGGACATATTTCACTTTCTGACCCCCTTTTTTCGAAACTAATCAATTTTAGTTTATGCAGAGCTGCAGTGTGACCGCGGATTTACAGTATGACCATCACAAATTAAAGGTTAACCTACTAAGCCCCCTTCAATTTAAACAGGTGAACAACTTGATCTACGCTGCGGAAAATAACACTGTATGTAAATTCTTATTGTAGATAAATCCTTTCTTTTTAATACAAAAATAAAAATTAATACGAAATCTTTCACCTGAACTGCACTAAAGCTCTTCAAGTGGCATAATTTTCGTAGAGTGTAGCTTTATACCCACTGGGCTACAATGGGTTAAATGTTGTCTGCCTTTGCTTGACATGGTAACTACACGTTAACTACACATTTGCTACATATAAACAACATCTTTATGGAGTATGGTCATTTAATTCATTTAATTAACGTTAAAATTATTTTTCTCAAGCTGCTTTGCTTTAATTTGAAACCTAATTAATAACCTAACTTCCCTGCTTGACATGTTTTGGACCCATGCATTTAATGCAACATTTCTTTGAGATAGCTTTAAAAAATGTTCTGCATTTATTGGAGCTTGAGATAACAAATATTGACGCATTATTTATCTAGCTCTCACTGCTTTTTCAGTTAGGTAGCAAAGTGTATTGCTATAAGGTTTTTATATCTGTTTTCACTGCCTTAACTTGAAGTGTAGTGGAATACGAGTAGTCGGATATGAAACAACTTATAAATTACACTCACCACAAACGTAATATTTATTCCATATTATGGTCAAAGAAAAATTCTGTATTTATAAATAGCCGCTTTCAAACCTTTTCAAACTAGGCTCACTTTTGCGTTAGATTAGACGTTACAAAAGTCCTTCACCATCTGGCAGCGCCGCGAACAGATGTCCACAGTGTCCGACGGTGCAAAGGGAGAAGCAGGGGTCAGTGAAATGCAAATAGTATTAAAAAGAAAACAATTTGAAAACAAACAAATACAAGTGTCGCAATCCCATCTACATCCAGATAATGTCGAGCGATGAACTGTATCGCATCAAATACTCTAGCTCGCGCTATCAGCGCCACCAGAGCGACGAGAAGGTGCCTTTGAATGCCAGTTCCTTGCAGTGGCAGCGCCAACAATACGGATACGATTCGTCCTTGGATGAGCTGGTGCGTCGACGGCTCCAGGCCTCTCCAGCCTACATAGATCGTCTGGAACAGGAGGCGGTTCTGGCTGGTCATGATGGCTGCGTCAATTGCTTAGAGTGGAGCAGTGACGGTCTGTTGCTCGCCTCGGGCTCAGATGATTTCAGAGTTATGATCTGGAACCCTTTCCGCAAGCAGCGCGTTCATGTGATAAATACCAAGCATCTGGGGAACATGTTTTCGGTGAAGTTTCTACCCAGGCACAACAACAGCATTTTGGCTACGTGTGCGGCAGATAAATTCATTTACGTCTATGACATCAATCACGCCAATGAGACGCTGTTCTCCTGTAACTGTCATACGATGAGAGCGAAGCGACTGGCTACAGCACAGGACTCACCGCACATCTTTTGGTCTGCGGGAGAGGATGGTTGCATCCTACAACTGGACATGCGGGAGCCACATCGCTGCCGCCCCGAGGAAGGCAATGGCGTGCGGCTGCTTAGCTTGAGCAATCAGGTTGAGGCGACCACAGAGGCAAAATGCTTGGCCATAAATCCTAGACGAACGGAGTATTTGGCTGTGGGAACCAACGATCCCTTTGCCCGCATCTATGATCGTCGCAAGTTGCCCACTAGTGGTGCTAATGGTATCTATTGAGGTGCATTTTTTCTCTTCTGTACTTCTAGTCAATACTTGTCTTTCCAGAATCCGTTGGGTGCGTTTCGTACTATGCGCCTGGACAGATTGTAAAGGACACCACCAAGAACATTGTCCACGAGTCGAGGGCCATAACATATCTCACTTTCAATGCAAATGGCACGGAATTGCTCGTCAACATGGGCTGTGAACACATCTATCGCTATGATCTAAACAACGCCGAGCCTCCTGTTTTCTACGAACTGCCTGCCTACTCTGCCCACACCACACACGAAGAGGAAGAGTTCAAGACACCTCACAAAAGCCGCTCCTTACCTTCCAGCATTGAATTGCATAAGAAACAGGGCAATGAACATCTCGAAAATGGAAAACTAGTGGCTGCTATTGAGGCCTATTCAACGGCATTGGCCAAGTATCCACGGGGTGAAGTTCTGTATCTGAACAGGGCTACGGCTCTGATGCGGCGTGGATGGTTTGGTGACATTTATGCAGCTCTACGGGATTGTCATGAGGCTCTTCGCCTAGATCCCACCTATGTCAAGGCTCATTTTCGGCTGGCGCGGGCCCTGCTGGAGCTTCGTCGTCCCCATGATGCGGATAAATGTCTTCAAGCGCTCATTCAGCGATTCCCCAGTTTCGCCAACAACCATGGTGTCCTCATGCTGCACAAGGACATCAAGGAAAATCGACGACAATCCGAGAACACTGATGCCCCAAGTCCAGATCCACTACTAGTGAACGATGGCTCGCGGTATCTACGCCTGACCGACGAGGAATACAATCTACGATGCGCTGCCAAGGATTACAAACATCGCTATGTGGGTCATTGCAATATCACTACGGACATTAAGGAGGCTACTTATCTGGGCAGCCATGGCGAATTCATTGCCGCCGGCTCTGATGATGGAAATTTCTATATTTGGGAGGGGGAAACGGGAAAAATTCGAGCCGTCTATCGTGCCGACAGTGCCATTGTGAACTGCGTGCAGCCGCATCCCACTATCTGCATGTTGGCCACCAGCGGCATTGATCACGACGTCAAGATCTGGTCACCGTGTGCACCTAGCTCCGCTGAGCGGCCTAATCTCATTGGGGATGTTACGCGCACGGTTGAGGATAATCAGCAAAAGATGCGAACCGATCCATTTGAACTGAATACACGTAATGCGTATTGTTTCAATAACTGAGAAGAACTGTAGCGTAATGTGAAACTAGATCAAATCCCGCAATCAATGCATTGTAATTCTAATGCATTGGCCTGCGAATATGATCTAATATGAATCCAGCAATATATCAAATAATAGTGTAATTTATTATAAGGGAACATATTTTTGTTAATGTGTAAACGAAATATGATATATATGATATACAGAGTAGAGTAAACGACGGCCCTAATGAAAAATGACAATTGTGTTATGAAAAATCAAATCAAATAAAAACAAAGAAATTTTTCTCAAATGTCTTGTGTTTTATATTCATCCACATCTGCGTCCACGAATTGACTGGGATAAAGTATCGAGGGTAAGCACAAGTATTCGTATTTTTTTTTTGGAATTATTCTGTTTATTTACCGTAGTTATTTAAATCTATGCTCACATGTATACATATACATACTCGTACATATAAATATTTTACTTTATGTAATAATATTCAAGTATAGTTCTTTCTCCGCATCGTTCCTTTCCTTTTCTGTTTAAACTTAGTTGAATCTTCCTTGTTTTGCCTTCGGTTTTTAGTTAAAATATATATGTAGGTGTCTTGTGTTTTTCAAAAGTTTTGAGAATACATCGTAATCATATTGTAAAGGTCGCCACAACAAAAAATTAAAGTACAATTTTGCATTTTTTTTGTTTTTATTCATTAACTATAGATGAAGGATGTTTTTTATGGTGTTGAAGTTGTTGAGTCTGTGTGTGTGTGTGTGTGAGTTTTGTGTATAGGGGGTGTTCAGGGGTTTGGGCTGTAGTTAGTGGCTTAAAAACTAACCGAATGTGTTGTAATATTCGCTCCCTTTGCGGCACTCTATCGTTCTACTTGCACATTTCTCACTATATTTATAATTATCTTTATATAGTTTTCATTAATGAATTCTTCTGTTTAATTACTTTACAAAAGTGCGTTTTTGTTTTGTTTTGTTAGGGGTTGTCCTGTCCATATCTTTCCTTTTATACAGAGTGGGGGTTGTTGCTTTGTTTTCTGGTTGTTAATATAATATTTTACAAACTATTTTATGCAGAAATGAAACAAACACACAGTTCAATTGAGCCGATCGATAGAGGTTTGCAAATGGGTAGGTAGATCCGGTATGAATAAGTGGGCTTGGGCAGGTGGAACCATATTCTTCTGGTTACTACCGATATTACTTTACAGACTAAGCGTTTGTATCTGTCAGTTTTGTGTGGGTTTCTTTTGCTGTTTATTTTATAAAGTTAAATGATTTTTGTATACCAAATGTCGTTTTCGTAAGTTTTTTTCTTTCTTCTTTTGTTGGAATTTTGTTTTTTTGCATATATATATATATAGTTTCTTAGTTTTCTTTTTGTTATTTTGTGTTTGTTTTTTAATTGTTTAATACCATCAACCCTCCCGCTTTATTGAACTGGGTGTCTCTGCCAGGCCTTTTACTTTGAGGCGATCGGCTGTCTTAAGAAATGCTGGCAGCTGCTCTTGGGACACATTCACCTCTCCGGCGTACATAAACTCCAGTATAGCCTGTAGGTGTATATACGAGACATCTTTAAGTATAATAATCGGGTGCTTTGAAGGGTTCTCCTGTTGATAAAAAGTTAATATCATCAGTTTTTAGTCATTCGCAAAGGGGGATCATACGAAAACGTACCTCTAAAAGCGCCTTAAAGTAGGGACTGCAAGCGGAAAGCACCATTTTGTGTGCTTTGCAAGTCTGGCCCTCGCAAGCGAGTGTTACCTGTGGGGAAAACCAAAAGAAAACTCAATAAGTCATTTGCTAAATAAACACGAAATCACCAAAATGACAAAATAAATTAACACAAAGAGACAGGTAAGAGAAAAGAAGAAGAGTTTGATGGCCAGGTAGAGGTAGGCAGACAAGGTGAGCTGGTAACTGACCCTCGGACAGAGCTGGGGCTAAGACTCTTGGGACCTCATAGACAATTAAATGAATTTCGAAAGGGGTTTCCCATTGCCTGTGTCGGTACT
The DNA here is from genome assembly GCF_003369915.1 of Drosophila miranda. Classification (NCBI taxonomy): domain Eukaryota; kingdom Metazoa; phylum Arthropoda; class Insecta; order Diptera; family Drosophilidae; genus Drosophila; species Drosophila miranda. The sequence goes on along the minus strand of NC_046676.1, from coordinate 8,750,139 downwards.
TACATCTGTGAAACTCTTCTCATCACGCAAGTGACGGAACGAGGTCACCATATTCGTCTGAAAATCGTTCCATTTAAGAAAGAACTGTTGATCCGACGACATCATGAAGAAGCTTAAGTTGGTGGGGGTTTGCGGGTCGCACGATCACAGCTCCAATGTACGCAGGAGCTTTAATTTGGAGGAGAGGCCGAAATGTTCTCCGTCAGATGGTTGTTAATTGGTCAAGTATTCTAGGACTGGAACAAAATATCCTCTGGTTTCTAAGTGTGTCGTAATGCTATTCTAAAAGAGAAAAAAAAAGTATTAATGCAGAAAGTGGTAAAAATTCCAAAAATAGAAGTGCTCACAACGAACTTGGCGAAATTCGTAAAACAAAAAGCGAATGGCGCGGGAGATTGCGAATAGAGCAAGTCTGCGGAATTGCGAAAGAGTCGAGTCGCTCAGAGCGGACCGCAGCAGAGCTGACGACGATGAATACGACTACAAAAACATTCTATGCAGTACCAAAATAAAAGATTCGAGCGCATGTGCAACGGCTTATGGAAATAGCAATTCGCAATATGTTGCATGTGTTCGAAAATGTCAAATGGCAGGCAGAGTTGCTGGCCAGCAGCGGTAACAAGAAAAAACAGCAGCAAGTAAAGGTTAAGCGAAAATATCAAAGACAGCGGCGGGACGGCGAGTTGAATGCCTTTCACTTTTCAAGGCAACTTCTGCATTTTCAGTAATTTGCTTGCTTATTTGAATTTAAGACACACTCACGCTCGCACAGTATCGCAATGTGAGTGCAATGTATGTATTTAGACGTTCACCTAAAACCATCTCTTCAAAATGGCGCCGAAAACTAGGAAACTCATTCGCATTTCCACTACAAATACCAAAATACTTTTTCTACACATTGAATCGTTCGATGTGAACCCATCCCACTGTGCAGACAACATGTGTTTATTTTCTTGCGGGACCAGCTTGACAAGACACATATGTATATGCCCTACACTTGCGACGCTCCAGCCGGCTGATATGTGTAGGCGGCCGTAAGGGTGTCGAGAGCCAAGGCAAAGAGTAGAGCGTACAAACTTCAGCAGAGCTTAAAATTTACAACAGCAATCTCTCTCTTTTTCACATATACACACACACATACTTAGCTAAGCGCTCTCAACTTTCAACTGCCGTTATGATTTCGCAATTACACTACAACAACAAGAGCGATACAAAAACCTCGCCGACGAAGAGCAGACATTTGCTGGAAATTTCAACTGCATTTATGTGTGAGCAACTATCTCGCTTGCACTTGTGTTTTGGGGTTATCTTTAGCTTCTTCTTCTAGTTGGTCTGTTGCGCCGCAAGAGGCAATAGGAGTATATGTTGAAATTTGTCTAATTTTGAATTATTGATTTTTCCCCATTAAGAAATGGCTCCCAGAGCAGAGTGTATGATGTATAAAGGTAAATACCAGTTTTGGTTTATCGCCTCAGACAACAACAGAATACGAAAGAAACGAGTCTTTCTCTCTGAGTAAGTTAGTTAGCGACAACAACAGTTCGAAACGAGTTCGGACGAAAGTTGCAACACTCACAAAATTTGAGCTGCTGCCGCCGCCGACGAAGCTGGTGTTCTTGTTGTTGTTGAATTATTACTCAACCCCGTATGCAACAAAAGTGTGGAAAAGAACTAACACGGAGAAATGTGTGAGTCTTGGCTAGACAATGGCGGCGGCGGCGGCAACTCTTCGTGGCATGTCATAAGAACAACAAGAATATTCAAGGTTCTTTTTTGGTGTATTGGGCGATGCAATCATTGCAGATATTCCTTTATTTTTATTTTTTGTACGTGTATTACAAATATTATTGTAATATGTTTAAAATTAGGTCGAGCTTCGCGTTACTTTGTTTCATATACACGCAGCAGCAGCAGTACGCATACAGTCACTTCTACTCACACATGCAGCCTCACTCACGTACACTTATGTCTTTTTTCCACACACTTTCCTAATCACTTTTTTTGTGCTGCTGCTTTGTATTTGGCGTGCACTCTGTACTTTTACCAATGCGCCAATGAATATTATTGATTGCAAACACACTTTAATTGCGTTGTAGCCATGCGTTTTTCTATATCTTTTTGTTTCAATTTTAATACATACACGCTTTTTTAGCCCCGCACACAACTCACCTTCTGCTTTCTTTTTTCTTTTTCTTTTTTTTCTCTTTCCGCTTTCTTTCCGCTCAGTGTGACCGCGGATTTACAGTATGACCATCAGAAATACAAATATAACCCACTTAACCCCCTCAATTAAAACAGGTGAACAACTGGAGTTAAACCGCGGAAAAAATATTGTATGTAAATTCGTCTTGCAGATACAAATTTTCTCGTTGCTTAAAAAAACGACTACTATATATTTCACCTGAACTGCGCCAAAAGCTCATCAAGTTTCATCATATAGGTAGGAATATTTAAATAGCATGGTGCACAATGGGCTAATCGTTCTCTGCCCATGATCAGAAATCATATTCCTCGATTTTGATATTCGGCTTACTGTTCCTAGCTGGTTAGGCCATTCTGAATTAAACATATATTTTAAGCCGATAAATGAATAAATTTGTTACAGTACAGGCTAATTTTAGATACTCCCTTATATTGAAATATGTCTAAACTAAGGGTTAAATAAAGAAGGCCAAGCATAAAACGTAAGAGTGCACGGAATGAAACGTAAGTGTGTTGAGAATGTTTGCTTCCCAGTACTGAATAATTCTATAGCAAGAAACATTGGACAGGGTGTAGATGGAAACTCCAAAACCAAAATGTTGAAGAGCTCGCGATTATTAAAGATTATTAATAATAATGTAACTTTAAGATGGACGCGACTGCAGAATTCGGCTTCCGATGTCACACAGAGCTCACGCCAAAAAGCGTGGCTAACGGCCAGGGAACGTTACAAGAATCACGAGCACGTTTACTACAGCTCCGTCTTGGAGACCAAATGGAAGTCATCTACCCCTCCGGCTTCAGTTAATTCACAATTTCCGCACGATTGGATGGACGACTACGAATTCTACGAGGGAGGCAAGAGCACAGATTCCAAACACGGCACCCCAGACGCCTCAATACCAGCTTCAACCGTTCCATGCAGCGGATGCGGAGCACACTTGCACTGTTCAAATATCTCCATGCCCGGCTACATACCCAGCGAGATATTCAACGGCCGGTCGCAACAGGAGCTAAAAACTATCATTTGCCAAAGGTGCCATTTCCTGAATCACTACAACATCGCCTTGGATGTTGATGTGCCACCTTCGTCCTATGTGGATACGATTTCGCGCATACAGGACCACTTTGCCCTGGCAATCGTAATGGTGGACCTTCTGGACTTTCCCAGCTCCATTTGGCCCGGCATGCAGCACGTTCTGGGCACAAAGCGCCCTGTCTTCCTAGTCGGCAATAAGGTTGATCTCCTGCCGCGCGACTCCAACAGCTACCTGAATCACGTGAAGCATTGCCTGCAGCGTTCGTTCATCCAGCACGGTGGCGGAGACGGGCTCAACATAAAAAATGTCAGTCTGATATCGGCCAAGACAGGCTATGGCATTGAGGAACTGATCACGCAGCTGCACAAGACCTGGTCGTACAAGGGAGATGTGTATCTCCTGGGATGCACGAATGTGGGCAAAAGTACACTGTTTAATATCTTGCTCAACTCGGACTACTGCCGCCCAGAGGCCAGTGAGCTTGTGCGCAAGGCCACGACCTGCCCCTGGCCAGGAACAACCCTTGAACTGTTGAGATTCCCCATCTTCAGACCATCTGACAGCCGAGTCTATCAGCGCTTTAAGCGCTTATTCTCAGAACGCGTCGAACGGGCCTCCTTGGATAAACTGCGGCGGGAACAAGCCCAAAAAACCGGAGCTGTTGCCGCGGCTCAGCCAGAGTCTCAAGTGGGACGCAGCTTCGATCGCCGTGAGGTGGTCAATGACTCCTTCTCGATGGCAGCAGGCACGCAGCCCATAACTAGCTTGAACGAACGTCGTGCAGAGTATCGGGAGGCTCGATGGGTCTACGATACTCCAGGAGTGATGCAGCCCGATCAACTGACAGCTCTACTAACCGCTGAGGAGCTCGCACAGCTGCAGCCAACGACAATGATTCGTCCCCGAGCTTTTCGCCTGCGACCTAAGATGACATTACTGCTAGGAGGCTTGGCCCGCATGGATATCTTGGATCTCTCCGGCTCTGAGAAGCACTATGATTGGCTTAAGGTGTTTTTGTTCGCCTCTCAAAACCTTCCCGTGATGATAGCAGACACCCTGCAAGCAGAAACAGTATATAAGCGATATCTGGGAACTCCCTTCCTTGGCATTCCCTCAGCTAGTGGGGACTTAGAGGCACGATTGAAACGCTGGCCAGGCCTTCATTGCAAAGATAAAGATATTGTTGTTAGCAAAAGCGGCAGGCATGAGGGAAGGCTGAATTGTGATATTACACTAAGCTCCGCAGGATGGCTGGGCCTACTCTTGCCTGATAACTCCGAGTGCAGTCTTCGGGTATGGACGCCACATGCAGCGGGAATATATGTACGTACACCGGCTGTAATACCACTTGCCGATCGGTTGGTGGGCAAACATATTCGAAACTCGTTAGCCTACAATACCACAATGCCATTTGTTTTTAAAAAATAAAACCAAAGACCAGAAATGCCTTTATTTTTTTGGTGGATTCAAATCGAAATTGCACAATGCCGCTAGCATCTGAATCCTTCTGTGTAGCTCTGGCTATGCACGCCATTTTTTTAAGAGTTGGCACTTCTTCCAATGGATTGCATTTAAATCCTTGTCGCTCATTCACATTCAAACAATTTCTATTTGGCGCTGAAGTTTGGTGGGACTTGCTCTCTTTTTTTTGGGATTTGCTCTCTATTTTGTGGTGGAAAATGCTCTCTTTGTGAGACGGTATATTTCTGAGGAACAGACGGTATATTTTATCGGAACATCTGCGTTCATACTCATTTTCTTGATACCATGTCTAGCCTCACACCATTTACACCTTATTTTAGTGAATTAATTTAATAATTGGATAAAACTATGAGTTCATAGTTTTTAATCCTTGAGAGAGATCGACTAACCCATTGTAGACCACGGGGTATTTTAATATCCCACCGAAAATAATGAAACTTGAATAATTTTAGGGCAGTTGAGGTGAAAGATATCTTGGTTTTTGTTTAATTTCAGAGGAACGATGCATGGATCTACAAGAATAATTTACAATCAGTATTATTTGCCGTTATTTACCTCAAGTCGTTGAACTGTTTAAATAGAGGGGCGTTAAGTGGGCTAAGTTCGATTTCTTATCGATATTCGATATTTTTCACGGCAGCAACAAAGAATTTTGTGGACCCAGAATTTATTAAATTAGTGCCAATTGCAGTTTAAAATGCCCCTTCGAGTGAGCTAAAGACACGGGAAAAAGTGAATAAGTGTTTCGGCCCGTGATTGCAGTGGAAATCGTATTTAGCAGGACGCCCCAAGCGAACTGCGTCTCAACCACAAGTCTCGCTAACAATTTTATGCTGTAAAGAAAGTTGGTAGAATGGAGCAAAACTCCAACAGCAGTTCGGAGACATTCGCAGAGGAGAGCAGTGGGGGCACAGCCCGATTTGTGGGCCAGATTCCGACCCAGATGGACCCAGATTCCGACTCCAACTTCGGGATGGATAACTGTTCCGGGTCCGCGTCTGGCAGCGACACAGTGAGCGCCACACACGAGTTTCAGACCATGAAACCGGGCCCAGGAGGAGTGCAGAAGCAGCCGCCGTGTTCCAGCAGCAACGGGCGCACTCGCTCCGAGCTGCCGCACAGCGAGCTGGTGAAGATGCTCTACTATCTGGAGGGCGAGCTGCAGGCTCGGGATGTGTGCATTGCCGCCTTGCGCAACGAGCGTGTGAAGCAACTTATCACCCAGTTGCGCACCAAACGGGTGCAGCCCAATGATCCATATGCGGCTATATTCCGCGATAAGATCGCTATGAATGGGAATCTCATTTCGCGGGAATCTTCCACGCAGGCGGCGCAAGCAGAGATGGAGGTGCGGCAGATAATAGAACAGCAAATGGAGCAGCAGTACCAAATGGTCAGTAAGCAGAGGGCCACGCATTTCCGCATGGTCAACATACTCACCGAATCCCTGGAGAACAATCAGCGCATGCTGCAGGAACTTGAAGAGGAGAAAGCCAAGCACGAGCATGACACGGCCCAGGGCGATGATATCACCTATGGCCTGGAAATGGAGCGCTCGAAGCTAAAGCAGGATCTTGAGAATGAGCGGACCCAGGTGGCCAGAATGGAGAAGGAATTGCAGAGGCTTCAAGAGACCCTCGAGTACGAGCGCAATCGACAGAAGCAGATTGTCCTCCTCCTGATAGCCGAGCGAAAGAAGATTCTGATGAAGTACATTGAAGAGGGTGAGTGGGGTCGCAGACCTAATAATACTCATTCATCACAAATTAAATAAAATTTTAGGCAAGCGTTCTGAGGATTTGGCCCAAATCTTGGCCGAGGAGAAGCAGCGGTCGGATACCATCGCTGAGGGCCTCGAGGAGGAAAGCAAAAAGTCGCTACGCATGGAAGAGGAGATGGAAAAGCAAGCGCAGTCAATGGAGATCGAACGCAAGGCGATAATGGCCAAGCTGGCCAAAGAGGAGCTTCGGTTAGTAGTTCTTTCTTTTGTTTAAACAAGACACTAAACTAACGCTTGTTCTCTATCCCAATAGAGTCAAAGAGATGGAGCAGGAGCTCAACGGCCTGCGTGTCGAGCACGAGGCTTTGAAGAAGCAGCAACTGCAACAGCAGCAACAACTGGCAGGTAGCAGCTCAACGGTGGCTGCCACCAAGGCGCGTCAGTTCAGCGGTGAGTGTGTCAGAGAAGGATCCCCCGTCTCACTCCAACTGTGGCTGTTGTAATTATGATTTCCCTCTTTATCGTTTTCTATATGAACTATAACTCTACATATATTACTTTTTTTTCGAATTCCTTTCTGAAGCTGAAATATTTTGTTAGAAAAATGTTACTCAATTGCAAGGTGATTTGTTTTTTGTTTTGTGACGTTTCTCCACTATTGTGCACTCCACCGTTGCACCAACCAATCAAATCACCCATTATAACACAGCCCACCCACGCCACGCACCTTCATGTCATTGGATCTCGCACTGAACGCTGCCAGAAATAGCCTTTGGCTATTAGAGAGCTCCAAAACATTCACACCCTGCAGCTTTGCCCTTGCAGACGGCATCATTGGCAAATGCTTCCCCAAGCACTTAGTTCATTTCCTCCTTCGTCCCAGCTGCAAGGGCACTTACACTTCGGGAATCCGAGGAATTTCTTAATGATTTATTCCCAAACATGATATTAATACGGGCCCATATACAAATACATATTTCAGACGACGCTTGTGCCACACCACCAATGGCAAACATCGCCAAAATTGTGCAGCCAACCGCCACAGTAAGCAGCATGCCGGTGTCGGGCCCTCAAACCGGAATAGCCCGTTCCATAGCGCCTGGACAGAATATACGCAGCGCTGGGATAGCCACGGCCCCTACGGGAACGGCCACAGCACCCACAGTCATCAACCACACCAGCACCAATAACAGCAGTGGAACCACTGGCATTACAGCTAGCGTCACATCATCGGTGGATGGTGGAGCGAGTGCGGCTAGTGTGAGCGCTACTGTGGCGGTGCCACCTTCTCCCTCGCCGGCGAAAATGCAGCCCACGGCCACCATTCAACGGGCCCCAGGTGGCAAGTATGCTGCACTGGCTGCAGCGGCTGCTCTCGACCAGACGGCCACACTACCGCATCCACATCCTGTTCCCATTGCAGTGCCCCCAGTGACGGTGCCACCAGCGGGCGCTCGCGGGGCACCGCCACCCATACCGACCAAGCCAATTGTACCGCCCAAGCGGGAGCCCTCTCTCTCCCGCCTGGGCTCCATAACAAGCGGCAGTGCCATAGCATCGGTCACGGCTGCGGTGCCAGCAACTGCAGCCCCGCACGTTCCATCTTCGACGAGCGTGGCAGCGGCTGCTGGAGCTGGCACAGCAAAGCATAATTAATTAGACACGATACCAACTCCCCACACCCTCACCACTCGCGTCATATGTATGCGCGTTATAAACAGATATTGGCATAGCGTAAGCGAAAATACTCAAGCAGCGTAGTCGCTCAATGACACTGCTCTAGGCAACAGGATATAGGATCTTGCATCTCAAACTGCTGTCTCGTGTGGGATATTTACTCGATAACTACCGACTTGAAAGCCATTTAATAGCCAAATGTTTCGAGGCCTATTAATGTTAGTTCTTTTCAATATTTCCAACCCAAATCTTAAATTTTTTTGGTTGAAAAAATGTGTGTAAAAAGTATTTTACCATTTATGATGATTTATCTATGGCGTTCTATTCAGTTTCAACTATATTTATCGAGTATTCGATTGGGTTTCTGTCATTTCTGTTGCCTGTGTGATTGGTGTAATTGGCCCCAATCCTGATTCTACCTAGAAATTATATTTTAGCAATCTGTTCGAAAGAATTTTGTTAAGCATTCGAATTATTGAACATTGTCCACCCATCCCTGCGGCTCCTCATCTAAGTATAGTTTAGTTTTTATTATTTTTTATAAGGACAATTTGTATAATGCCAAGCGCTGGCTGGCCAAGTCGGGCCAAGCCACACTTAATTGTAATTCCGAATATTTGTAGAAGGCCGTGCGATTCTCATAACGATAAACACCCCCCATAAACATATATAGTAATTATATACATATAACCACAGATACTATACTATAAATGCATATATCCCTATATACGTATACATACGAGTAGTATATACATATGTGGACAACCCTTTGTGCTCTGTGCGTTGTTTAATAGTTCTTAGATACGCGTGAAATGCGCGTGTAAACTTGTTACCCTCAGTGCAAGCTAAAGTCCCTTACAATTATTTTCCTAGGATTTTAATCTTGTTTTAAAGTTGGCTTGAACATTGTTTGATTTGCCGCACAGCGGATTCCAGAGAACGGCTATCCCCTACCATACCATTACCACCCCACCCACTGTTTACACTAGTTTCGATTTCTGGAATGCGGTGAGATTTTGTTGGAGAGATTTGCTCAACAGAGTCTAGTCGGTATGGATAATGGTTTTGATGCGGAGCGTAGTTTCTTATAAATGTGTACTGCAAAAATCCCTCCAGCCCCTCTCGCAGCTTGGATTTCCGTTTAGTCAATGGGCAGCCGCAGCCGCCAGTCAAGGTCAGTAGCGTTGTTGGTACAATAAATAGCAGACAAAGAGGCACAAGAAACAAAAACAAACAAAAAATCATATGAATAACAGATTAGTTATGCAAAATGCAAACAAAAAGGTGTATAACAAATTACGATGTATTGGAAAGAAAATACAAAAATATATTATATTAAAAATGCATTCAAATTTACGATTCTGGACTTGTGTTTTCAATAACTAGGGACCTGGCCAAATTGCGCGCGCATGCCAGGCGCAAAATATTGAGAATCTCATCTATATTTTCCGCGCGATAGTCCTTGAACACGGTCTCTGCATTTTTCTGCTGGTTTAAAAGAATACATTAAAATTTGCTTACAAATTGTAGGGGTCTGCTTTGGACAACATACGTTTCCTAATTTGTCCGTGTTACGCTCTATAATGGGCACCAGCTCCGTCTCCAAATGATGCAGAATCGCTACAGTTTCATTTGAGAAGATTTTCGGATCCTTCGACTCCAGCAGTGGCACTGTGTCAATGAGCAAAGAGGGCCAGAAGCTGGTGTGGGGGAAAAACATTTAAATTGCATGGATCGGATCTCTTTCAAATTAAACACTTACTAATCTGGAGTTATTTTGGAGTTCAATAGATTGACCAGTAGCTCGACCGCAGCCAGAAAATCACGGTTGCGATATAGCTCGTAGAACTCAAAGTACTTGAAGAGGAAAACTAATCGCGGCGAGATGAACATGCTACTTTTAATGTGGACAATGACATCCGGACAAAGCATATTGCCCGTCCGAGAATAATTCTATAACGACGGGTAAGAGAATGCTTTGATTAATGCTTATGATTTTGGATATATGGCGTCACCTTCAATATAAAGTCAGCTATTCCCGTGACCAACAGCACATCCTTAGACCGTATGCCCCATTCTAAGGCGTTGCCATAGCGCTCATCATCGAATGATTGCCTGGACAGGACTTTGCATATCTCCTGCTCCACATCAATCAGGCCCCGCTTCCTGGCTACGCTCATGATCTTAAGGGCATGCCGGTCGCTACGCAGCGATATGCGAGGCAGAAGTAGCTCCATGGCCGCTTTACCTTCCTGCTTGCAACAGTCCAAATAATCAATTCCCAGCTGCCATAGGCTCCGTGTGCTCATCAAATAGCTGCCATACTCGTATATCATAGAGTGGCGCAGTGCCGGAAGATCACTAAAAATGTATGATAAATCGTTAACAAAGAAAAACGAACAACTTAAAAATGAAATCATCTTACATGTTGTTTTGCTCAAAATAGCCCTTTAACTCTCCGGAATGATAGATCAAATCAATCATATGTGTGGTTAGCCAATTGGTGTCGTTGATCCTCTGGGTATCATAAATGAAGAGCCTTAGATCATGCTCCATGAGCTGCGAGATCATTCGGGCCATGTTGTTCAACTGGCTGCAGGGCCGGAGAAGTGTCCACCGATTCAACCAATTGGCCGCAGCAATTTTCAGCTCGAAGGGCTTGCAGGTGGGTTTGGTGTAGAGCAGGTAGCCAGGTAGGAACTCGTACCATTCGTTTGACTCCTTGATGCCGGCATCCCAGTGCTCATTGCTGCCTGTGACAAGCTGAAGGATCTGCTCGAGCTCTGGCTCAGACTGAAATGCATTTGCCTGGATCTTACGCTCCGCATCCACATGCCAATGCTCCCATTGCGAGTTGAACTTCTTCAGTGGAAATCCTTCCTTACAGACGGGCATGGATGCAAGTATCAGTTCTACTGCCTTGAAAGCTGGTTGGCTAGCCTTGCGATTCTGGCGAAGGATGGCACGTGTGACGTCCAGGGCGCCAACCATGACTAGAGACTTTAGAACGTTCCAATAATCATCATTCTCACTGGCCTCTTCAGCCATCAGTAGAAAATCGGTCGCTCGATCCTCGATTTGCGGTGCATAAAAACGTGCCCAGTTGAGCAGCTGGGGAACAATAAGTTGACTTTGCTGCATGTAGAGAATCTCGAAGAGATGCCAGAGGCACTCTGCCGCATAGAAGACAATGACGGTTTCGCTAATGCGTTGCTGACGCTCTCCATCCATCTGTACCTCTGGCGACTTTTTAGCATGCTCCAGCCTCTCAAGGCTGGCCCGCACTACACTGCGGTACGTGTGTGAAATTCTCAGATATTCTGCCCTTGGAGCCTTCTGACCCAATTCTTGCAACGTTGCAAAGGTGATGTTCGACTCGGCAAGCAGACTTCGCAGTACAGGCTCGTCGAACAGTGTAGTCTCTTGAGCCAGATAGATGAGCACGGGATCCTGGCCGGCTGTTTCGCTGGGGACATCTCTTGAATTCCACTTGACGTGACGGTAGGCACTGAGCGCTATTTTAGAACCCGGCACAAAAACGCCGGTGAGTGTGTTTCCAAAGCGGGTGGCCAGGGCGTCGCCAAGCTCCTAAAACGGTTCGTTATTTGGTTAACAGATAACAATATATCATACAAAACTACTCACAAAAGTGGATACTGTGTTATCATTCATTTTAAATCTCCTTTAATAAAATAAAAAATGCACAGAAAAGAAGCGCAACTCGCAACGCACGATTTATATATATTTTTAGGTATTTTTTAACGCTTGAAGCAGTGCTCGAAAACAACTCGGACCTACGGTTGCAAAACAATTATATCGAAAAAAAGTTAAATAATTTTAAAAAGGAGTAAGAGTTATCTATAAAGTTTAAAACTATCTCAACGAAGTTGTGTAGTTTATGTATTGGAATCGAGATATATATACAGGAATCTAATTAAATGTATTAATAGGTAAAAAACATATCAAAATTGGAATCCAAATTTTAACATAAATTAATTTTAATTAAATAAAGGTGTAGTTATCGTGTAGTTAAAAAGGATGAAGAGGATGGATCTACAAGAAGAATTTACAATCGTTAATATATTCCGCCATTTAACTCAAGTAGTTTAACTATTGAAATATAGGGGGCTTAAGTTCGGTTCTTCATCATACGAGACGCAAAAACCAATCAAAGTCAATTATTTAATAAGGCAGTCAAGTAGGAAATTGATTGATTATTCGGATAAAATTATGTGGGCAGGCCTATGTTCTATCTAGCTAGTAATATTCTACGGAATATCAAAATCGAGGAATATGTAAAATATAACTTGAATTCGTCAGTATATTTACGGTATATTTTTAAAATGAGACGGTAGATTTTGGTATATTTCTGAGGGTCGGTATATTTTAACGATAATTCCAGTGTTGTAATTTATAACGTTTATAAGCAATGGATTTGAATGATATTTTTGCAGTAAAGCAGCTGCTCGAGAAAAATGTCGATAAAATGCACGCTAAATTAAACAACTTTAGGCGTCACTTGGATGTTTTGTACACAGATCTTCATCATCGTTGGGTGAACATGGCTAAGACGGATCGAGAACCTATCGGTCTGCACGATGCCTTGCTAAGCAGCATGAATAGTTTCAATAAATGTGTGATCAAGTGTAACATGCACTAAACAGTCTCGAATCTTTGGTCGCCGACATCGCCGAGCCTCTGCAGCGCAATGACTTCGTCACGAACACTAACAAAGATGGGATTGTAGTTGAAAATATCTTGATTGAACGTCCACACCGACGACCGATAATCCAACAAATGGCGGAATCCAAGTATATATGTAATTCCAATTGATCAGTCGGCAGCGGTAGGTTAGGTTAGGTTAGGAGAATCGAGGTGTTTTTAGCATAGGCCAGCAGTTCCTGTGGCGTCCTTTTGGAGGCATCTTCCAGTGATGCCAGCACTGGGGCGCCCAGGTATCTCCTCCTTGCCCTTGAGAGAGCCGGACAGTAGCAGATGAGATGTTCCAGGGTTTCGATAGCCCCAGGTTCATCACATTTCCTACAACTGTCTCTGTTGGTGATGCCTAGCTTAGCTGCATGTGCAGCAGCCAGACAGTGACCTGTAAGTATTCCCACTAGCAATCTACAGTCTTTTCGTGGTAGGTGCAGTAGGTAGTGGCTAAGTTTCTCGTTGCGTTCCTTGCACATTATCTTCGAGGTTTTGCAGGTGGTGGTACTGTTCCACCTGTTATCAGTCTGTGTTCTAGCCTGCTTCTCTAGATCGCATTGCAGCGTTCTAAGGGAGCGGCAGTGCGAGATGTGGAGTCAACACAGTGTCCAGCCAGGCCGGTTTCGGATAGTCTTTCGCTATCAACGCGTTCGAGTTGGTTGAATAAACCGGATGCAGAAGTCCCAAAGCAAAAAGCAAAGCCCATTACGTCCCCACAGCACACTTCAGCACAGCTACAGGACACGGCCACTGTTTCCGCTAAAACAAAAACCATGCTGCCTGTTTCACCACGTAAACGTATCCTCGAGCCACCGAAATGCGGAAGAACAACATCCAGCAGTGAAATCTATCATCAGATCGTAAAGAACATAGCCGCCTTTCCAGAGGGAAGTGTGATAAAGGCTGAATTGATGCATCTAAACATAGCTTTGGGGAGATATTTGCGGTGTACGATTGCCACTACGGGGTCATTCCACGTGTCACAATCAATGATTATGTGGATGAGGGTGGCTATGATGCCTATTTGATTGATTTCGGCGAGCATATACACATGACTGGCGACGAGAATATATTTGCCCTACCAGATGACATACGGCTGCTGCCGGAGGAGGCCATCAGATGCTTCTTCAAAGAAGGCGATGTCTCCCATATGACCGAGTTCCGATTGACAAGAGTGGCCTTGCGTGTTTTGGAAAAATGTGACGATTTAATAGTTGAACTGGCCGTCAAAATCCTGTCAAATCAGCTGCAGCCGATTCTATTCAAGATCAGTCCGTGCCAACCAAGACAAATGGGCCACAGTTAGGAGTGGCAGTCGATTCTAATGGAGTAGAGTCCGATTCCGCGGCTCCAACCACCGCCAAGCGACAGGACCCACAGCTTACCAAGGAAATCTGTTCTATTAAAGATCAGTCCACTTCCTCTTGCCCACCAGCAGAGCTCTTGGCAGTTGATTCCTACCCAGATCAGTCAAAAGCAGACCCCCAAAGCCCGCAGTTAGGCAAGGCAGTTAGGGACATGCCATACGGGGGCCCACAGTTAAGTGAGGCAGACATGGCCATGCTAAACACGATTGATGAAGGCACCAGTGACTCCTTAAAGGCTGTACTGGGCTTCAGGCCCAAAGACGAACAAGGAATCTGTGGGCATTACGATCTTAATCTCAATGGCTGCTTCAAGGGTAAGTCTGTGCATAGAAAACAATCAAACTCCCAAGAAAAGTCTTGATAAAATTCATGTTTCCCATTAGGTAGACACTGTCGCTTGTTGCATGAGTTCTTTGCACCTCAGGGCGTCACCAAGGACTTTGAGGTGGTAGACGCTCTGCCGAAAACCGAGTTTGATCCGCCATTTCCAAGAAAATTAGGAAGCATTGTGGAAATGCAGTTCCACGGTAGTCTATGCCCAAATTGTAGATGTCTCTTCTCCTCTGGTATGGATCAAGAATGATGTCCTAGGGGCCAAGAGTCAGTTCGAGCAGAAACCGCATATGTTGGACATACTCAACGTGGAGGAAGACGTGGTGCTGGCTTTGAGATTCTGGCGATCTGGCCGAGCAACTGATAAAGCGCGGCTATGCACAGCCCGATGAGGACGGTCCTAAACCATATGATTCTGATCTTGATCTGTAAACGTATTTCCTTTTCTTGGTATACGAAGTATAACATAGTCATTCATATAGCACTCCAATAGTTCTTAATTAAATTTTTGAACACCCACAACACAATCGAACACAACGGAGACGGTGCTGGAGTAGTTCGGTTTTTAAGCAAACATTGACTATTGCTGTAGACTGAGAAACATGGATATGCTTCCTGGCGGAGCCATCTATTTATGCCCTTTGTAGATAACTTTGATTAACGAATCCTTCTTTGGTTTTTTTTAGTACCACATCCACACCAAATAAACAAAACATATGTATATGTTCAGGGGTATATTCCTCATTTCTCTCACACGTCAAGTCGCTTGATTAATGTTTTTCTTGGGACTCGCCCAATTACCAAGGAAAGGCATAAAACGCAAAGCAAAGGCCAATGACAAGCAGCAGCAAAAGCCTCAAAACTAAAACAATAATAATAATTGCCTCTAATGTGCAAGCGCAAAAAAATCAAAGGACACCGAGCTATTGTCGTGGTCTCGTCCTGGATCCGGTGCGGTGGGGGGTGCTAATAGATTATGCCGCAACGATTAGAAAGGCAATAAATAACACCTGGCCGGGATCACATGCGTGTTTGGCTCGACCCGCACATGTGGGTGGGTGGGGGCGAGAGCACATTGAGGACAGGTCCTTCGCTCTTTTGTCCTGGTGTTGACAATTTAAATGTTTCGGCCAAAAGGGTAATAGCTGAAGGCTCAAGGGTCGCGTCCCTCAGAGCTGGGATGAGCTTCGGACTGGACTGTGAATTGCAACAACTGACTGGAGTTGTAGGAACGAAATCTACCATGTACTCGTACTCCCTTAAGTGGACCTTGGACTCGCTCAATTTCCAGATTCTAATCACTTTCAGGAAGGAGAATAGTTTTGTTCCCATCGAAATAGATAGGCAGAGTCACCTGCTATGTTCTACATGCCTCTATTCGCTTTTGTGGCCAACCCCTGGCCATAATTAGGCGGCCAGTTAAGTGTCAAAAGGATGGCAGACCCCAATCCCCGATCCCAGACATATGTTCTAAAGCATAATGATGATGACAATGATGGGCACTGAACCACCCCAAGTTCCATAGTTTTATAGACACACATCTTGTTTGATTTGGTGGCCTTCTTAGCATGAATTTTAATACACTGATACAATTTCGATTGCTTTTTGGGTGGGTGTACGTTTGTCTGCCTATGTTGGAAGAAACTCAACTCATTTAACGAAACAAGAAGCGAAATAAATATATTTGGTGAGAGTCCATCCTTAGCAGCTGGACCCGCGCTGAGGGCAATTGCCAGTGCTGCTGGTGGAAGCCTCCGGGCTGCCACCGTGAAGCATCTGAAAGGCGGCAATGCGCTGCCATGTCTGCTTGAAGTGGCGCGCAGATCGGGAATTGGACAGCTTCGCAAAAGGTCCCAGCGTGCGATACCCATTGCCAATGTAACGTACGAAGCCCTTGGCAGTGAGGTACATGAGGGCTGTCTTCACCTGGGCTTCCAGATCGCCACAGGCGAATGGTCTGTGATGATGGAGGAATATATTGTTTGGCTTACATGTGTGCATTGTGAGATTATTGTAATGCATGTCTTACTCCTTTTTTAGCATCTCTATGATAGTAGCCTCCTGTATGCCATCGACGTAGCTGGGATGATCCTGAAAGACGCGCACCATGTCCATGATGTAGAGCGGCAAGTGGATATGATAAGCGTTGAAGGGCAGACTCGAAGTGCTCGGCGCACAGTCGCCAATCGGTGCCTCGTCAGACATATTGATTGGTCTCGTGGCAGTTCTATATTTATTCGTATTCTACAATATTTTTTCGCCTGTATCTCGGACAAGCAGAACGGGGCTTATACATATATCACATGTATGTGAACTCATTTTAGGCAGGGGCTACTTAGTCATGCCTACTCGGAGTTGTGTTGCCTCAAATCCCAAGCGCTAATGTCATCCAATTAGAGGTGTCATTAACGGTTTGTCGGTGTCGAGGTCCCTTGTGCTCTCCAATTATTGACCCAGTAAAATAGAGTACAAATATTGAAACAATTACATGTTCGGGGTTTTTATTACTTGGTAATTTGCCCAATACTTATAGTAAAATAGTCTCTGTCCGAAGGGTTCTCTCCGTTCCTCCCATTGCATTAGTCGTAGTCCTTCGGATGGGAGGCAATTTATAGATTTCTCTACTAATTGTATTCCTAAAGACATATATGCATAGTATAGTTTTTAAATATGTATGGTAAACCCGTTCTTCTATTAGATCAGACATGTCACCCCAGCACGCAATCCTCCTATTCCGTATTCCGGATTCCACCCATTGTCGGGCGACGCGCCATAAAAGACATCGAATAATAGACATAACTCAGTGCCACGCCAGTCAAAGGGTTAACTGTGGCAAAACTTTTACCCACAGATAATAAATTAGCGCATACCTTACGAAATGTTATGAGGATGCGACTGTTTTGCCGTCTAACTTCCGGCTACGATGTGGTGCCCGGGGCTCAAACTGCCAATTAACCTTTACAAACAGGTGACACTTTCTCAACTGCACGGCACGGGACGAAATTTGATGGGATGGTATGGGGCACATGAACGGGTTGAACGAAGACTCGTGCTGGAAGACGGTAAAAGTAGCGTTCCGGGACTTCTACGCCAAGGGGGGATTGTAACTTCTTAGATTATCTTTGAGTGAAACAATATGGAAAACCATACTGCACTACACTGTCGTTATATGAATATTTCTTTTTTGGTGGTGGTACGGTGGGAATACTCGTATGCAAATAACTCTTATTTGGTTCTTCTCTGTTCAAATTCTGGAGAGTCATGCTTGATCAAATTGGAGTTGCGATTAGTTTGCTTGATGTCTTCTTTTGAAGGATTCGCCAAATCGGGGTCGGGTCGCTCTGACGTTGCACTTTTTGGCTTGCTTCCTGGAGTTACGTTTCCTGGGATGAAGAGTAATAGATATAGCTTATTGCAAAAATCGATTGGCATTAGTCCGCCCCTTTTTACAGACTATTACAGCAACTTTCCCCAATAAAATGACGGTCGAGACTCGGCATTCCCATTGGCCAGTTCAGTCTCTGCCCCCTGGACTTTCCACAACCTCTTGCGCCGCATAACAGTTGGTCAACTCCTATATAACCTGGGGCTGTGGCTGTGGCGGGTGGGTAAATCAGGGCGACATGTGGTCAACTTGAGGCCGGGGACTGGGTGGGTGTAGTCCCACTAACCAGTTATATGAAGTCCTTGTAACCGGGCAGCAATATAAATGCCAGTCGGCGTGGAAAAGTGTCATGTATTTGACGAATAATTACCGTCAACATTGCGTGATTGGTTGAATCAGACGGGAGGGCGTTTTGGCTGGCTTAGGACTTAGCCGAGGTCCCCAACCAAATCGGCTGCCCGTGGTGGGGTTGCCAGGGGTATGCGGATGGGGTTGTGTGACAGGAACCTATAATTACCAGACCAGGCAGGTGGTCGCCAGACCAGGAATCCACCTTTTAGTGCTCCGCTTTTAGACACACCGCGGACGTTGCCGCGAACGGAAGTCCGAGGCTTATCGCCAGAATGTTGGCCGGGATGCATTCACCCGCATCGCCTTCAGCTCAGTCACAGGCACCGCCGCCGACGCCCTGCAAATCGCCCATCCTGGACGTGACCGAGACCCTGTCGCTTCATAGCGAGATGGAGCTGGAACTCGAACCGAAAAAAGCGTTGTATTCCTTTGGAGCCCCGCACAGTCACGGTCACAGCCACAGTCATAGCCTACGTCTGCCGGGCCTCAGTATTCCCAACCTGATCAATAGCAAGAATTCCACTCTGCCCGCCTTCGAGTACATTGCTCCGCCGAACCACGCCCTGCAGGCCCTGGAGTTTCCCCTGATGGAGTTGAATCATCGTGTGGGTGTGGGTGTAGTTGGCGGCATGTTTCCCGGCTTCTTGCACCGACGGTCACGCGGCGAGAAGCGACCGATTCCGGATGCCCAGAAGGATGCCAAGTACTATGAGCGGCGCAAGCGGAACAACGAGGCGGCGAAGAAGTCACGGGATGCCCGCAAGATCCGAGAGGATCGCATTGCCTTTCGGGCCGCTCTTCTCGAGCAGGAGAACTCCATTCTACGGGCTCAGGTGCTGGCCCTACGCGACGAATTGCAGACGGTGCGGCAGCTCCTGGGTGCCACCGCCGCCGGTGGCCTGCTCTCGATGCCTCGCCAGATGTGAGACGAAGCCTATGGGGCAAGTGCTTTGTACATACAAGTAAAGTGAGGGAGTGATCTAGCTGTAGTTCTGCGGTGCATGTTTGTTAATAAATTTTTGAATTTATCTAAATCCTCCTGTTTAAATTCGAGTGTTTCGATTTGCTGCTTTTTGAAGTTGGCTCCTGTCCCAGCTTCAACGTCCCTTGGTTCTGAAATACCCGAATGTGTATTTTTGGCTCACCGCAAGTCAACAGGAGTGTTAGTGGCGTTGGGGTACGGATGTGACTGGTTTATGTATTTCCTCAGTCGATAGTATAGTCCTTTCTATCTGCTATTGCAGAGTGTCATCTATCAGCCTAATGAAAAGCTTGAAAAATAAGGGAAAACGAACGAATAAGTGTTTTTCCTGATCGAGTGCAAGATACTAGAAACATAAAGAACATATTTCGAGGACTACTTAATTTAATTATAGAAAATATTAGACTTCAATTGAATTTCGACGAGTATTGGCTATTGAGAATGGTTTTTCAAGTTCCAAGGATGATCGACTTATTAATCCACTGGGGTAGAGCCACCGAGTTTCTTGAACCATGAGTAGACGCATAGCCAAAAGTACACGGTGAGAACTGTGGGCCAAATAGCGATATGCTGGTTTTTTTTTTTCCCAGAAATGACACGAGAAACATGCTTACCCAAAGATATGATCATGACAATAATGGATTCTGTGTGGATTGGTTGGTAATTATGTATCTTATTACCTAAACCGTAACAGATCAACCAAATTATGCCCACTATAAGGACAATTACGCGTATGATACCAGTTATCAAGTAGAGAATAACCAGCTCTTTCTTAGGCTGCAAATAACAGGAAAAAGAGTGGTTTACAATAATGCGTCCCATACCTTAAGGATTTCTCAAGGACACATACCACGAAAATGGAAACAATTAGCAGGACGCAGGCCACAATGTGAAGAATGGAGACAATCAAGCTGAGATAGTAAACCACATCCACGTGCATTCCTGAAATATAGACACATGATTTAGACACGTTTAAGATTACGTACTCGACTTACCTCTGCACACCCCACCGAGAATAGAACACAGTATTAATTCCACGATCCCAATAAGTAACATACCCCATTTTAGCTCCAGAAGGCAAAAAACCTTTTTGATCTGAATCATTTTCACAGTTTATAATAATTTCCAAATTATTTGGCAATGTTTTTCTGTCTAGCTGTTGTTAATTTCAAGACTACCTTGATCTCATTAAAATTTAGATCTGGGCAATTCCTCTATATATGAGAAATTATACTCCCAGACTTGCATTCCAGCGTTTTAAGGGCTGTAGTTAGGGTGTCAATATTCACCTAGGCCCATTTTGAGCGTATAGGAAGGGCTCGGTTAGATTCTTTTAAAATATGAAAAAGTATACAGATACAACAGCTCAAACTCCATTGACAAGGAAAATACGATTACCATCGGCTTTAATTTGTAAAAATTCTCATAGAAATATCGAAATATTCTAACAAATGTGCATGTGCATAAGGTAAAGATATCAACGTATACTATAGCTTTGCGAAAGCCCTGTCTTTCCCGTTGCCTTTTCTAGCCATGCGGGGTGTGGGCTCCTAGTCCTGTTTTGGCTTATCCTCGCCGAGAAGGAAGCGTCGAACGATAGGCAGCTTGTAGATCGGCACCGAGAGCACAGCACCAACACAGGCACCAATCCAGTAGACAATGATGTGCTCGAAGTTGGTGTGGCCGCGACATCCCCACTTGAGGGCGGTGGCCAACACCGGATTGAAATAGCCGCCGGAGAAGTTGAAGGCTGCAAGCAGGGCATAGTTGAAAGCGTAAACTACTTGAGACCAGATGACAGCAGTTGGAAGGCACGCTTTAAGCGGGCGCACGCTTACCTGCCACCACCAGGCTGGTGCCGATAAAGGAGTCGATGTAGCTGGCGAACTTGGGCTCCTTGTCGCTGAGGGTTTTCGATGCCAGACGGCACAGTAGTGTGGCCACGCCCTCAATCACGGCTCCCAGGTAGGGGCTGACCTGTAGATCGGCACTGCAGGACTCGAAGGCCCGTCCCTTGTGGGTTTCCGCGAACTCCAGCCACCAGAAGACTTGCACGATGCGGTAGACGCAGCAGCCGCCCATCAGCTCGGCCCATGTTCGCAGTGCCATCTCCTTGAAGCTGGTGCGCCCCTCCAGTACGTCTTCCATGTGCGTGTAGGGGCAGGCGGAGGCGTCGCCCCAGACCTTCCCCCACCACACCGTCAGCACGAACAGGCAGACAGCATAGGCCGCCACACCAAAGTTGTCCGCCACTGACAACGGCAAAACCTTAGCCCACACTCGAGTCCATCGCACATGCACCACTCACCACTCATAACTCACCTATGATCAGCTCGAAGCAACAGGCACAGAGCTCGGCGGCGGCTATCGCCTCGTTGACCAGAATGGGCACGATTCCCTCCCGTGTCACCAAGCGCCGGCTAACCAGGCGGGCAATCTGGGCAGCCACACAGCAGCCGACCATAAAGATCCCGCTGACACCCAGCGATGCCATCGACATGTCCTAAAAATATTTGAATAAGTCCATTGAAAGACCAGGCACTCCTTAGTGATTATACATATATGATATGAAAACAATGCTGACTTTAAGACTTCTCCTGCCTCAACCTTGGCCGGGTATGGATGATGGCAACACTTTTGTTTCTAGTAAAATTGGTTTTCTATGCATAGGCATGTTCATGTCACACACTACTTAATCTAAGCACACAAAAAAATGGACTAAAAATAGATACGATACTGTTCTTTCTTTGAATCCCATTTGCTCTTATTGCAATTATTGTGTTTTTCTGAAATGATTTGACCTCGCACCACACTGCTAGAAGTGACTTAAACTCAAGTTCAAGTTTTTTTTTTGTGCATGAAATGTCCGGTGCTATGATGGATTGTCCCAGAAAATACATACTACGCAATTGGAGGATTGGATACAATACAATGTGTGTCCCGTAGGGCCGCCGCGAACACTGAGAATTGGCCGCTGACTGATATTTTGTGCTAGCGAATTATTTATTGATCGTTCTCTTTGCTCGCCGGGCAGTCATCTGGCTTTGGTTATAATTAAACTAATGCTCAATATGCGCACTGTTGACGTCATAGAATGCTCTTTGGCACCTGCTGAAATTCAAAAAGCGCGGCCAATACAGCATGACTGAATGGGCAGCACTGGCCAATACATGTGCCAGCGCCGAGGGTGCGCATCCTGTGGAGGGGGAAGATTAAATAAGGCAGTAAGCAGGGGGCAAATTAAATAAGACAGTAAGCATAGCAAAAAAGGATTGAATATCACTAAATGGCTACATTGAGCGACTAACGTGTCTGATCATGTCGTCTGTGGCTGGCTGGCTCCGCCGGAGCGATCAGCTCGAAAAGCAGCTGTTTCGCACTTGCGTGTTCCTAACGCGTTTCGTGTGGATCAGCTGGCAATGTGCCCGTTGGTGGATGTGTCATCGATAACTGCACAGCTGATTGATTATATTTTCAAAACAAACGCAAGTAAGTTTTTTTTACATAAGAAAACCGAGGTTTTTTTAATATATGAGATAAATTTAAATACATTTAGTGTTACAACAACTGTGCAGATCTCATATTACAAGAGTAAGATGGCCAAGCTCTGTGCCTGCAGCGATACAACAGTTGCATCAACGCCGCCTTGGAACTGCACCCAAAAAAACCCCGATCCTCGCTGAAACTGGCTTTTCCGAATGGCGGACCATTTACAGCCTGCCGTCAATACGCCTGGTGGCTGCATTTAATAGGTTAAAAATCTACCAGGCTGTTCTTACAGCTGCGGGAGCTCCCATTGCCTTTGCTCTCGAACAGTCCGGACACGCTACGGATGCACTGGGAATCTATGCCGCCATAGGGGTTAGTGGGCTGATAACCCTAACCCTAGCCAGTTTTGCAGCGACAAATCTCGTTGGATTTATCTACATCAACGAGCAGCAGGACATGCTGAAGCTTGCCTATGTGGATTTCTGGGGCCGCCGTGTAGAGACTTTGGTGGAGACCGATGATTTGCTCCCCAGCTGGGAACGGGGGACAATGAGCCAACTGAGATTCTTTTTGCCCATAACCCTGCGGAGTGATGCCAAAAGGCGCTACAAATTGTTGAATCGTTTTGGCAACATTGCCGATCCGCAACTGTTTGAGGGTCTCTTTGGAGATTAATACCTAAGAAGCATAAGATTGTAGACACTTGTTACTAGTTACTAGGTGTGCAAACGTTTAATTGTACAGTCCTAACATCAAGAAAATAATATCATCTAAGTCTAATTGTTGAGAGATTGTATTCGCAGGATTTGCTCCTACAATAATTTCCTTTATTATTTTCCCAAAGCGATGGCCTCTTCTACCTGCAATATAATAATGTAAGATATAAATATAGCAACGTATGGCTGCCCCCGGAACCTACCGTATCGGGCAGCTTCATGTGAAAGGTTTCCGGCAGCAGCAGCGAAAGGAGACCAGCAATCAGCGAGGCGGCTCCAAAGAGCAGCAGTGGTAGGGGCTCGTAGTATGATCCCTGCGTGGATGAAAACGATGGCTAAAACTGTTTGATTGAATGTATAAATAACCTACCAGCAGCGGCACAAAGGGAGCCAGCATGGCACCACAGCGAGCAAAGGTGGACATGACACCAACGCCTCCACTACGTATGACCTATGGAAGATTACAACCATGTGAACTAGTCTATCAAATTAGTCAATTTGAAGGTCTTCACAAACCGTTGGCATCATTTCCGCGGTGTACGTATAGATGACGGCAAACGAGGACGTGATGCCCAGCTTTCCAATGAGAAAGAGCGTCACAATCAACCAGTTGGCACCTTAGATGGAATTATAAAAGAAGACACATTATTCGCATTTAAGAAAAAGCACGCATAAACTATGACTAAAGCGGTATGCAACCAAACATGGAGATGGACCCCGACTCCACGAATATTTACCCTCAGCTTGAAGTCCGCTGGGATTTCCCTCGACTTGTACTTTGCAGGCATGCACAGAAAGCGCTCGCATTAAAATTAGTTTTAAGTCTAAATTGTTAAGTCTACCACATACGCATAGTCATATAGCCGCTGGCCACACAGGTGATCGAACAGAGCAGCAGGGATCCAGACAGAGCAAGTTTGCGGCCTAGTTTTCGCAGGCACAGCTGTAAAAAGATGGATCATAAATTTGGGACGATTTCTGATGGATACTGATACTGAACTTACCCACGCCAAGCTGTAGCCGGGGATTTCCACAAGGCAGACCAGGGTAAAGTTCAGATACTTGTTGCCACTCAAGCTGGTCGAGTTCAGGGAGAGTCCATAGTAGACGATGGCATTGACGGCCCAAATGAAGAGCATGTTCACATAGCGAATAATCAAAACATGAGATGCAAAAACCTCCTTGACGGCCAGCCAAATTTGGTTATTTTCTTGTTTCTCCTTCGGATCATAGTCGGTACTTTCCATGTCTAGTTCCTGCTGCTTGAAACTGGCCAGCAACTCAATGGAAATATCCCGGCGATTGACCTCCGCCGCTCTCCGAATAATCACGCCAGCCTTCTCCCGCTGGTTGCGAGCCAATAGCCACCTTACCGACTCTGGCACAATCCAAAAGTATCCCAAAAAGAGCAGCGGTGGTATAGACAGTATAAGCTGTAAGTGCCGCCAATTGGGAATGAACACGGACAACCCCAACAGGGCTTCGCCCACCGCATAGAAATAGTTTAGCACAATGGAGGACATCTCGCGCTTCCTCGGCCCCACCATCTCCACGCCAATAATGAAAGCCAGCGGATACACGCCGGAGGTGCCAACGGCATTTAGCAAGGCAAAGCTCAGAAAACTGATGTAGTCCCAGGCCAGGGCCTGCGCTATTCCAGTCACAGCCATGAACACGATGCAGAACAAGAATATGCGCTTGCGTCCAAATCTGAAAGTGGACAAATCGGAGGATACTGAATGGGTCTATGTTTCGTCGATCAGACTCACCGATCGGCCAGGTAACCGAACAACGCGGTACCGATCACCAGTCCCGCAAAGTGTGTGGTTCCCACAAAGGCCAGCTTCCAGGCATTCTCCTGGCACGTCAGCTGCCACTCCTGCACAATGGTTCGCTCCTGGGTCCCGTACACGAACTGTAGGCAACGCTCCTCCTCCTGTGTGAAGTTATCGGCCGTACATTGTCCCGGCTGTAGAGGGTCCCAGCTGAAACCACTCGTCTCGTTGGCCACATACCGATCGCAGTTGGCTGGCGTGAACAAACCCTTCTTGCTCCAAGTTCCAGGCACAGCTATGTGCAGCCAGTCGGCATGGTACTCTGGCGCCTGGATGCTGTCGCACCCGGGTATGTAGCAGCGGTAGGTGGGTTTGCCAGCAGTGAACACATACGACAGACTGTTTGCTGCGGCAAACAGAACGGGCAGACAGATAAGCAGATAGTTCCGCCGCTGATAGCGTCCGAACTCCCCAATTTGAGTGAGTATTTCATCAAAGTCCAATAGGTCTGTCGTGGCTCCGGCTGCTGAAGGGGACATTTTATCCTTTACCCAAGTGGTATCTGCCGTAGGAATCTTGGTACGTGTTCAATAAGTCACTTAACCGCTGCTCCAGAGTCATGGGATTCGAAGTACATATATTGAAGATTAGTTGATAGACCTATGGGGAGCGTTTGGTGTTTTTGTGTGAATGGAATCTTGGAATATACACAAATATATGTACGTATGTATTTATAGAATATTTATTTTTACCGGCAACAAGGGTTCAAGGGAATTATTTGGTGAATACTTTTTAATTAGTATATATGCTGTACCTTTTTGTAAGCTTATCTAATGTCTGTTACCGATGTCTGTCCACAAGTCATTCAGTAACATTTGTTAATCGGTGGGCATAGCCAATGTATTTGTCGTTATCATCTAAAAGTTAAGCAATTCGTTGTGTTCAAAAAGATTACCCTGAGCTCCGATACTCCTCTAAAAGCATCTGACTACTGGGTATCGTTAAGTCGAGACCCCTGGCTGTGGCAGACGTGTGTGATGGTGTGGCATCTCAGCAACTTATTAATTACAGGAATACTTCATGATCAATGAATGGTTTCAGCGTCTTGGGACGAACATCAAGTAAATATTTCTGTGCATGCATGCAATCCAATCGTGGCCAATTGAGATGAATTGTTGCATGCCACACAGCGGTAAACAAAAGTGTAGAGTGCATCGGGGAGTAGCTGCCGCAGGCCAGCGCTAAATGATTGATGCGTGCTGACTATAAATGGAGATTCTCAGATGCATTATGGATGAGCCATGGGGGGAATTGCCCAGCACGTAGTCTGGGATCCGCATGGGGTTTTGGGTTAGGTGGAAGTGCAACTACCATTAAAATACGCCCATGCCTTATTAATTCATTGAGTTTGTGAGAACATTTGCCAAGCGTTCAGGTGCATTGACTAAGCGTCCAGGGTCTGGGCCAGTCGATAATGGGGACTCTCCCATTATCTAATCGGTGCGGCGTCTTTTTAACGATGCACTTACGAACTTCCAAAAATAATTGTTTCACTTCACACTTGCTCTGCTTGCCACACCACGACCCGCTATTATTGCACTTGACAGGTGTTTTCTAGTTGCTATTAATGCTTCACCCTTCAGTGATTGAGGCGCCAATTACTTTGAACGCTATTGGAGGCCTGTTTTCTGGGTCCGGGATTTTATCCGTTTCGTTCGTGCCATTACCGCTCGCCGAAACGTCTGGCGATATACTGAAATGTCTCAAAACATCATGCAAACACGAACAGAACAGGCCCAAACTTTTACTAGAACGCTATCTTACGCTGTTCTTTCTCGTTCTAAAATCAAAGTAGCCGGCATTAAAATCAATACAACACCTGAGCGGGAGAGCTGGCGTAGTGAGAATTTAAATTCTCCCTGCTCTTGCATTCATAGAACGATTGTTTTTTTCTTTAATCATTTGAAAAAATGAGTCATTTGCCTGCCTCGAAAGAGCAGATCCTATTTCTACTGTCTTATGAGAGCGAGAGCGTATTCTCTGTGTTTATTCATAATATTGAATGAGGAGAACCAAAGAGACATAATATGAGTAAAGATCTCTGCTCACTTCTTTATCTTGATGAATTTTGAGGCGAACTCGTAAACCCCTACGGAGTTGTTATTCTTCTGATCGTACTCCACCCAGTCGTCTTCCGATAGATCGACATCCTCGAAAGACTGGCCATTTTCGGAGGAGAAAACCTTCCAGCCGGAGCGGGGGGAGAAATCAACAGGTTCCAGGCCGCGACAGTCAAAGATGACGATAGTCTTAAGTTTTCCACTATCATCCGCCGTGTAGGGCACTGCAGAGACAAAATCAGTGAATGAACCTTCTAAATATGTAAGAGCGCTCACCGTTTGACTTTTCTACAATATCGATGCTATTCTCCCGACTGCACATTTTGCATTTCATGAAGAAATTAAATCCGGCCGTGTTCCGGGTATCCTGCTGCACTCGCTCCGATTCGGTTATGTCGTGCCATTTGTCGGACTGCTCGCCGCAGTTGCTGCAGGTCAACTTCACGAAGAATGGATAGTCTGGATGGGAAGTCTCTAATTTATCTATGTTCTCCAATGTGGCAGATATTTGAAGTCCCACGCGAACCATTTCTGCAAATATTTATTCTACGCGGTGGCAGCAAGTTTTTGGCGATATTGCCAGACTGCTTAATTTTTGCTCAGCTGTTAACTTTCAACTATCAATATTTTTCGAAATATATCGATAGCGTCATCGATGGTTTTGTAGCCCCAATGGGCAACGCTGAGAATTTTCACAAAAGATTTTGGTATAAACAAAAGAATTAATTAAAGAATTCCTTAAATTTAACACAACAAAAACCAGCTAACAATGGATCTGAATATGAAGCCTTCACTAGCTGCCGATGAGATGTTTTCAGAGGGCCCCGGCTATATGGAAATGGACGAGGTGAGTTTGAAGTCAGCAGGGTGGGGAAAGTCCTAACAAAAAATATGAAAAACAATTAATTATACTACCATGGCATTTATAGTCGGGCGGCGCTACTGGCATGATGATGGATCATCTTCCCACCAATGATAAACATGTGCATGCTGATTTTTACAATAATTTCGATGATCTGTTTGACGATGACAATTGGGCCAAAGTCAAGCAAACTGGCGACAATCCCAAACAGTAGATTAAACTTTGTACGTAAGTCGCCCAAAAGGGGACAATTACTATAAGCAAAGGAATACATATGTTGAGTTAATTTCGTTTAGTTCATTATTCTGTTTTATTTGGGCAAATGTCTTGGATAAGGATGTACAAACAATGCTGAATTGGTTGGCTGCTATAATATATTCATTTGGTTCGTATAACTAACCTAAATATTGCCGTTCGAGGATAGTGCGGTGGTGGATTTGAACTTTGGCGTGGCGTGGTATAAACTCAACAAAATGCTTAATTTTTGTACAAAAAAGAACCTAGAAACTATATTTAAGATATCAAACTGAGTCGCATGCGGAATGATTAAAGACATTGACATCGAGATTACATGTACACATTAAGGATAAATCTGTATGGATCCAGGGAATTTGTTAAACAAATTGTACGCAATTAAGGCTGCATCTGCTTATGGCATAGCTAACCGTCTAAGGGGGTGCCACAATAGACCATAGACACCTCAGTGTTGCCATAGACAGCAGATACTGTGGGAAAAAGCTTTTTATCGGGCAAACCTGAAACCAAATGCGGTAAATAGTTGGCAATGAGCATCTAAAATCATTAAAGAATCACCAAATGATAAGCTCACCTCGAAAGGCCACGCCCAGAAACTCGTAGTTCTTTTCAAACGATAAAGTATAATCATCACAGTCCAATATGACGCGAATCCGCTCGCCCACCTGATATTTGGGTGCATTGTTCAACAATGGATAACCTCCCTGCATGTCGCCGTTGTGCAATAGATGGTTCTCGACCAGGTTCCAGCCCCAGCTCTGATCATCGGACCCCAATAGGGCCACATAGCCGTGACATTGAAGGGCCGCCTCCTTTGTAGATATCCCAATTACGGCTACCGTTCCGAGTGGACCCTCCCAGATGACTTCCCAGGCATGGCGTCCGTGTCGAAAGCCGATTTTGGCCCTTGCAGCGTCTGTGCTCTGAGCCACAGGGTTCCTAGCAACGAAAGAACATGGAGTCTGCTATATTTTCGTTTGAGCCTACTACCAAACTGTCTTACCGATGCAGGGTGAATCCATTCGGCTTAATATACACATTTCGCGAGCAATCGCTGGGATTCCACGAATGAAAGAACGCTCGCAGCTTTGTCTTGTAGGTGGGGACTGGAGACAGCAATTCCGACTTGGTGACTTCCTTTGGCAGCTTGTTCAGACAGTGAAACCGCCAGACGTCGCTGTTCTCGTCGTTTAGGAAGTGGAACCAACTTTTGCAGACTTGCGAACAGCGGCCTAAGTCATTGAGGTCCAGGTACGAAAATACAACCTCCAAGACATTATAATTGCACAGAGCTGCCACACGATCGACCATTTTGTTGTTGTCTGGAGTCGATAGTGTAGTGTCCTCGCTGTCCTATCCACTACTCGCTTGGCGTTTTCCGCAAGTATAGTATATAGCTCCTGTGACTCGGACTTGTTATATCTTTTCAGTTGTTCTTCTCGGTTTATTATTGTAAGCTAGCTTAATCATTTTTTTTTATCATCAAATTTCTGCTTAATTTATTATTTGACTCGAGGTGGGACCGTATAAGACATGAGCGAAAAATACCTAGTCGCGGAATGCAGTGGGAGCATTGTTTACATTTTGCGGCGAGTGCTGCAAGTCGATTTTGGAAACCAGCTGCTTCCAACACTGAGCTCGATTGATGCGTAAATTGGCGCGCACTGTCTGCCATTTCATTCGCACCCGCACACTGGCCTGATCTGCCTTTCCCACATGAAAACGAAAAAGCAACGACTTGGTGGAAATTTTGTGCATATCGTGCTCCGTTAAAAAATACAAATTGTTTGAAAGTAAACACACCACACGAAAGAGTCGATTTCGGGGAATCTTTTGCGATATTGTTTGTGAAAATCGAAGTGCGTTTAGTCTGCGAAAATCGCCATCGAAAACAGGCACCAAAGCAATTTTGCGGCCGCCGCTGTGTGTGTGTGACAAGAAAAAATGCTCTTGTGCTGGAAGTGAACAAAAATGCGCTCGCGCTCGCCATTTTGACTCGAGCTACAACCAATTTTGTACCCATTAATACCGATCCCTAAGCGCATAAAAGTGTAGGCAAAGAGGGGATTAACACACGTGTTTCAATAGTGCAGTGCAGTGAAAAATACACACAAACTACGAATACAGCACTCACACTAGGCAACCCATACACACGTTGCGGCTACGTGCTTTTTGCTATTCAAGACTTCTTTTTTTGGCGGCCCTCTAGGAGGTGACAGCCAGAAGAGTACTGTGGTGAGGAGTAGTGGGCGAGAGGCAACAGTCGGCTATCTGTGCGGGGTTCGGCACCGGTGATAGCGGCAACGTCGACACTATTGCACCTGCCTACCTGGTTGGGTTTCTATGAAAGGAGTGTGTCCCACTATAACAATAACAGCCAAGTTACTCCTAAGATGGCGCATAACTCTTCAGCAGCAGCAGCAGCGAGCGGTGCAGCTAAAACGGATGAAGTAAACTTCTTCTTTCAAGATGAGCATGGTAAGTGGGCATCTCCATCTCTCTTTAAAGCGGAATACCTCCAAGGCAATTGAAGAGCCTTGATGTTTTCTATCTTACCGGGAAGGACTTCGGGCTGCCTTGATTAATGAGCATTCTATTTGGTTGTGTGTGTGTGTGTATTATCAGAGGCAGAGGCAAAGTGATACCCACACACTCGTGCACACGCACATATGGAGGCGGGCGCGATACGATACTACAAAGTTGCATGGGGAGCGTAAAACGCCATCTTTTCTTTTTCGGGTTTCTTTTGCTGACAATATTCATCGTTTGATACGTTTTTAGTGCACGAGAAACAAGCAGAGGACAACTGAAAAACAATAGCTTGCACAACAGGATGAACAAAATAAAGTAAAGTAATGGTAAAGAGGCAGAGAGAGCTACTTTCGAAGTACTGAAATCGGTATGTTCTCTCCGCCCCCACCTACCGTTCAACTATCGCCCAGTTGGCGCGCTCCGTCACACATACATACATGGACATATTATTCTCACACTTTTATTTTATCGTACTAGCCAACAGCTGATATGCAGCCCAGCGCTGGCGGTCGTGGAAGCGCTGTTTATGCTACATTCAGTACGAAAGTTTTGCATCAAAAACCTGCAATATTTTTATTTTTAGTTATAAATAATGATTTTGAATAACATTAGCAAAAGAAAAATTATAAAAACTGCGTGACATTCTGCAATGTGTCACACAGTCGCAAAAAGACCGGAGTGGGAATGAGAGAGAGAGAGAGAGAGAGAGAGAGCGCGGGCGAACAAGGCTAGAGACAAGAACAACAATGCCACACACACAAACACACAATCTCGTAGGTAAAAAAGCTAAACCCCTAAAACGGGCAAACATCAAACATGTGTAGCGACTGGTATACACGTGTAAGTGTTTGATGCTTGCATCGAACCACGGTCCCACAACTAATTACAGTGAATCCTATTTAATTTTGAAATTTTTGTGTGTTAGTCTGCCAGAATATTATCTCAATACAGTACAAACGTTTTTAGAACTTAAAAGTTGCCGATCCCCAGTCCGCCCCGCTGGCCGGCCCAAGGCGTGTATGCCTGTAGTTAAGCCACTGTGTGCGTCATTTGAAGGTAGGTTGCATACGTGTGAGAGAGAGAGAGTTTGTAGCTATTTTTAGTATTCGAAGACCCTTTGCGGTTTTGCTTGTTCTAGGAGTTTGATTTGAGAGCGAAGGCCATCATTTGGTCTCTCCCTTGACCACTCGCTCTGTTGTTATGGTTATGCAAATATTGGGCGACAGGTGAATAATTATCATACCGAAAGAAGCTAACGTAAAAAACTTGAGTTGCTTAGAAAAGCCGGTTACAAAGACAAAGATGTAAGCCAGGGATGCATACAACTAATCTGGCCCCATATGTTTTTGATTCTAGTTATGGTCTATTTTTCCATAGCATTTGGTACCTTTTTTATCAGAGCAATATTTATCTTTTGGGATAAGGTCTTTGTGCAGATCACTTTCAAATTAATGTTTCTTTTAGACCAAACTGTGACTTAAAAAGTAGTTCATAAAAATATCGATATTAATGATATTTAGAACTCCACCTCTTCTCAGTTATACCTTGCACAATTGTATGTACAAATCATGACCACCTTTTTGGTGGTCGCGTTTGAGACAAAAAAAAATAATTTTTAAAAAATTAAAAAAAAAAACAACAGAATTTTGGTTTAAACTTGGCGGTTCCGTTAATATACCTACATACATATGTAATGTATTTACCAGAAAAACTTCAGTATATGTATTTTCAACAACCCTAAGTGATCTGTTTTCGGGTTGTTGCTTCATCCTCTTCTTTACTATACATAGCAATACTTATGTGTGTGTGTGTGTGTGTTGTATGCACCCTTAAAGTTCTGATTCAGAAATATGTACCTTCGTTATATTTTACTGTTGTTGCAGTCGTTTTCAGTTGCGCGCGCTTGTTGTGTTCACTACATTTGCCTCACAGCGAGGGCTGCACACCGACAATAGTCGAATACACACATGCCAGTGTAATTTGATGTGTGTGTGCGTGTTGGGGATATTGACACAATCGTGTTGTCAAATTCTTAGTAGTTCTTCAGAGAGAATCCAATCTGAAACTGCATTTATCTTCTTCTAGGACAAATAGCCACAATGCGGAAGCCGGCACAAGTGAAATCCGAAATGCATAGTGGAAAATCTTCCGTAGTGTATGCCACCAGCTCTTCCGCGCGCAACAGTGTCAGTGGCAATGGCAGTGGCATTGGCACCGTTGGACGCATGGGCGCGTTCAGTCAGATGGTAAGGCGTCTACTTCGGATCGGAGGGTATCGTATCGTTGCTTAACTCACATTTCACAACCCTCACAGGGCTCCACAAATCAGGGACAGTTCATTCGATTGCAGGACAACGGTACGGTCATTCCAAAAACAGAAAGTAAGCCACAAACACACATAACCTTTCGATCGGTTCTCATTCGATATCCATTGAACAAACACAGATACTTCATACACAACTGGGTCGGCACAGAAGAGCGCCAGCGGGGGCGGCGGCATGTACGACGGGGTAAGTAGCGCGGTACTCTACTCCACCTCAATGCGGCATTAACCGAATGTGTTTTTTGCATAAACAGATAAAGGAACGCTTTGAGAGGTTTACGCCAAATAATCCCATTAAAATTAAGTCAAGACTGTAAGTTTCCAGCTGATGCAAGTCCAAAAAAAAAAACAGGAACTAAGCTGATCGTTCTTTTGATTCTAACAGCCATGCCATACAGAGCAACCACTCAACTTCCGCCTCATCCTCGACAGCACAAAAGAAACGCAAGCCGGACAAGGCCGGCAAGGGTCTGCGCCACTTCTCGATGAAGGTGTGCGAGAAGGTTGAGGAGAAGGGCAAAACCACATACAATGAAGTGGCCGACGACCTCGTCAGCGAAGAAATGAAAAACAATGCATACGACAGTAACTGTGATCAAAAGAATATCCGACGTCGTGTCTACGATGCGCTCAACGTACTGATGGCAATCAATGTTATATCCAAGGATAAGAAGGAAATACGCTGGATAGGACTGCCCGCCAACTCAGCGGAGGTAAGACCGTACAATCTTAAAGTCCTGCGACTATGTCGGCTAATGCTATGTGTCCCTATCAATTCCCTAGCAATTTCTGGCGTTGGAAGAGGAGAATAGTCTCCGGCGGGAGCGTATCAAACAGAAAAATGATATGCTGCGCGAAATGATTATGCAGCATGTAGCATTCAAAGGCCTAGTCGAGCGAAACAAGCATAATGAGAGCCAGGGCGTGGTGCCCTCAGCCAATGCATCCTGTCAGCTGCCGTTCATCATAGTTAACACGCACAAATCGACCAAGATCAACTGCAGCGTGACCAACGACAAGTGAGTCCAACATCTCTTAGTTCCCCCAAATTCTACCACTTATTCACTATTCATTGCCCTGTCCGTACTATGTAGGTCCGAATACATATTCAAGTTCGACAAGACATTTGAAATGCACGATGACATTGAAGTCCTCAAGCGTATGGGCTTCTGTTTGGGTATGTAATCTCCGAGCCGAATCCTCCTCCACAGTTTTCAGTAAACTAATTGATTTTTTCAACCATTCTAGGCTTGGATAAGGGTAAGTGCACGCCCGAAAACATTGAGCGCGTGAAGAATTGGGTCCCACCAAATCTAGCCAAATATGTAGAAGGTAAGTTTCATATCGGATAAAAATATCAATAAAAATATCTACAATACCATTCCGTTTTCTAGCTTATGGAGCCGGAAAAACTGGAGAAACCATGTACGATTCCGACGACGAGGATACCGAATTCACAGTGTACAATGATTCTCAAAGCTTGTCACAAAACACAACACAGCGCACCATTGGTGACGGTCTCAAGCTGGAGCTGGACGATGACGAGCTGGAGGATGACATAGATTGAGCTGACGATGCCGCTCACATTGCACATGCAATGGCCGATGCGGACGGGGATGCAGAAGATTCATTTAGTTTTACGTTTATCAATGCTTTGCTAGGTTTGCCACGTCCCCCACACGGTTAAACTTGTCGGCTCCCCTATCACCCTACCACCATCCCACCCACAGTTGGTTTTTTTTTTTAAATTTCAATGAGACTTTATTAAGTTATACAATATTGCTATAATTATCGTCTAAACAACATGGGGGAAAATCATAAGTGAATGGTGTCGCATACCCATTTTCCCTTGGATCTTTAAAGATTTATGTTTAAGCTGAATGAGTTTTTAAAAAGTAATTTGTCTATATTATAAGCAAATATTGTTTCTTAGTTGTTACGAGTCGTCTCCCCTTTGCCGCCCCTCCTCCTTTAATGGGTAATACTAAAGCGAAAGCGATAATGTTATGGGTAAATTTCTCTGGATAATACAATACACCCAAATTTTTAAACACAACCAAAACGAACTGGAATTATTTGTACGATTAGAAGACAAGAATGGCAGGGCATCCAATACATACATATGTAATATGTTTTATTCAATCATCCTCAAAAGTGGAAGGTCTTTGACAATTTCTCAGCCCCAAAACATTTAATTTAACAAAGAAACGGAGATGGAATGAATGCAAATAATCAACCTACCAATTTAGCAATAATACGAGCGAAATATAAATTTTC
This sequence comes from Drosophila miranda, assembly GCF_003369915.1. Taxonomy (NCBI): domain Eukaryota; kingdom Metazoa; phylum Arthropoda; class Insecta; order Diptera; family Drosophilidae; genus Drosophila; species Drosophila miranda. The sequence goes on along the minus strand of NC_046676.1, from coordinate 8,714,541 downwards.
AGAATTTATATAATCTTCAAGTGAATACAGAGAAGCATACAAATACAAATACAAATTAGTAGACAAGTCAAATAGAATGCGTTTAAATATAAGTGTCGAGTGCATGTAGCTGTGTAATAAATCGGAATAATTAATGATTGGATTGAATTGCATATTGCTGCAATGGGAATAACTGACAAACAAACGAATTAATAAAGCGGATTGCATATTGTAAAATATGATATAAACAAAGAAAACCTATGCATTTTTCTTCACCTTATTTTGCATACCCTCTCAGCAAACCCGAGGAACGAGTTTCTAACTAGAACTGCGTGACTAGAGGAGGCTGAACTGGGCTGAAAGCCACCACATTTGGCGATGGAAATGAGTCATGGAACTCGGTTTGTTGTTGTAGTTTACTTTAGTTCATTGGGATCGGATCGCAGAGCAGAACAGTCTTACATACAAATTCAAAAATCTTAAATGGAAATATACTTACAAAAGGCGGAAGCTATCTTAAAATACAACAGGTCAACCGAAGATACATACTTAAACTAAAGCTATGTTTTAGGACTGTGCACGGGGGGGCCACTGGCTGGGGTAATTCAAGCGAAACCCTCTTCAAATGCCGCTGTTGCAGTTGAGGGCGGCCCAAGGGGTGCCTGTTGCTGGGCCGCCAGGTTGAAGTCGTAGTTCATTTGTTGATCCAACGGCGGTGCGGGAAAAGCATCTGTAGAAAGATTCATCAGCTCAGGTCTCGGCTGGGTGGGTTTAACTTGTTCCTGATCCTGGCGTAGTTGCTGCGGTGATTTCACATAGCTAATGGGAATGATGCCTGAAGTCTGGCCATTTGTTGTGGCCAAGGCCCAGCCGGTATTGAGCAGATTGACAGTCTGTTGGATCTCGCGGGGGGCCACCTGGAGCGACTGGCCGGCACTCAGCGAGAGTTCACTCTGATTCCGAGCGGCGAAATCGTACACAGCCTGGGTGTGAATCGGTGCGACCCACTTGGATGGATTGCGGGCTGCGAGAAACAAAAACATACAAGAATTATACCCGGGGCTTATCACATTTCTCACGGCTTATCGGCCAGATTAATAGCACATGGCGAGAGCAAAGTGCTCGCGATTAGATAAAGCAAGTGTGCAATGTGCATAAGGTTTATGTACCTTCCTCCTGGGCCGTGTTCGTTACCGAGCCCAACAGCTTCATGATCAGATAGGGAGCCGTGAATATAAAGCTTATGAAGGCTAATACCGGCCAGGGCGAATTTCTTTTTCGCGGAGGCTGTGGTCCCCCTCCGACCTGACTATGGTTTTCGTTGAGAGCTTCAGCAAAGGCCTTCTTGAAGGCCTCCGAAGAAGGATCCAAATTCGATAATCGCAGCCAGAAAAGAATCCTACAAGTACGTTCAGTAAAGCCAGTGTTAAATCTCTTTCCGATTGCTACTCACTTTCTGTAGATCCATTTCAGCCCTCGGAAGATGGTAAATGTCGTCCAGAACTGCGCAAAAACGCTGCGCAGACGTCCAAAGTTCGCTGCCACGCCGAGAATGGCCCGAAATGAGCTCGTTAACGCAAAGAATGTCGAGTCCAGCATGGAGGCAATGTTCCCAATGGCCGATACTAAGGACTCTATACTCTGGAACGCTGGACGCGAGCTTGCCTCGGCCATCTGGATGAATCGCTGTTCCGGATCAATGCCCCCCATACCGCCAAATCTGTTGTAGCCTCCGCCAAAGTCACCGCAATACGACCTGTACGGAGCTCCCCAACCGCTACCAAATTGGCCCATTCCTCCATATCCTCCTCCGAATCCTCCTCCCGTGTTGTAGCCGCCATAGCCACCAGCGTAGCTATTGTTTCCATATGCTCCGCCATATCCATATTGCGTCTGTTGAAACGGCGACAGTGGAAGTGGTGGGGCGAGGTTTGGTAGAGCACGCACATTACCGGCGAAGGGAGTGCGCAGCACTGCATCTGGCGGAGGCCCACTGGAAAATCCGGGTCCAACAATACTCGTCGGCGGCACTAAAGGCGCCTCGTTGATCACAGCGTTGCGAAGATTATTGTTGTCGGCCATGGCGATAGCTAAAAACTGTCGTATGTAGCTCCGCCGTTGGCAATGGGCTTTGTGAACTTTACCCCAAATGAGTAGCGAGCGGGGGGAGGTACTGTTGTACTTTTATCTCCGCCTTGTCGTATTCAACTATGTGGTAGAGTGATGTGGTGTGTGCGGGTGGGGCTGCTATTGTTTTGCCAATTAGCTCACTTCTGTTTTCGTACACGACGACTGCAAACAGGGGCAGAAATTTAATTGGTGAAATTTTTTTTAATAATAAATATGTCCAACAGTTTCGATACTTAATGTTATCGATAGTCTGGCGCTGCCAGATGTGATCCTTTTCCAACCATCTGGCAACAGAGAAGTTGTTATCGGCATCGATACTTTGGATTCGATTATTATTTCGATATTGAGAAACTCCCACCACCAGCGATCAGCTGTCGCGACTTATCGAAGCACTGCCTTCTCAATTGACGAACAAAACAAAGTAATGTTTATATTAGATTTTCCGTGGACGGCCGTTTTAAAGCCCAGCGGCGCCCTTTACCGCAGCTGTGGCCGACTACTCCGCCCTGCCTCAGTTAATAGACCAACCTGAAGGTGTTCTACACGGACTGTTCATCAAAAAGTAAGTGGCACAAGAGCAAATCGGGCAAAACATTTCAAACCATTCATCCGACCACAGAGCAGACCATCGCTGAAACTGGGTTACCGGCAACACCATCATCCTAAAGCCAGCGAAGCAGTCAATGTGATGCCTAGTTTCGGTGGAGCCTTGGCCAATCACGCAGATGTCGACAAGGACGTGCCCTGCATCCCTCCCGCTACGACAGACTGAAGCTCTCTCTCCTATTCTAAAACGTTGCCTCTTTTAGCTTCCTGGGCGAACTCGCAGAATCCTCGCAACATTGCCGTGCATGCATGGCGTCTGTTCTTCTGGACAGATGTTGTCAGCCATCAGGCCATTATCCGGGCATCATTCAGTCGATGGCAGTTTGCGGCTGTCGTACAAGCTGGAAGGAGTCACGGCGCTGTCCCTGGACCAACAGTCCGATATGATCTACTATGCCCATGGCTAGCGAATCGATGGAAAGAGCAAGTATGCAACGAATATGGGGACAAATGTGTAATCCCATCCCTTGTTTCCATGCTCATCTCGCAGGAGATCAAGATTGCCTCCTCCCAAAAAGCCTGCGAAACCGAAGAACCGGAAGATGACATCCTAAGCTCCTTTTCGCCAAAGCCAAAGCCACCAGAACAAAAATTTAAATCCTCCCTATTTGATGACGATGATCTGGATTAAGATGATATATTTGTCAAGACATCGATGCAGCCGAACAAACTCTCAGAGAGATTAGTTAGAAAAAACTCTGTTTGATGATGACGACCAGTATGATGTCACTGATTTGTTTGGCTCAAAGAAGATCTTCATATAAAATGAATGAAATAGGGTATACAAAGGCCTATACTACGGCCTACACGCAACATGTCTTAAAATACCAGCAACATTGCGACTGTTTTTTTGTTGAACTATTTTGTTTAAATCTTGTTTTAGTCAAAATACAATAAAAGCAAGGACTAAAAACAAGACAATCTTGTAGAAAATTATTTCACCAATGGCCTAAAATTATGTTGGCAGAACTAAGGGTTTTAGTTAGCCAGAATTATTCAACGGAATCTCTAAATTGAGCAATATAAACGACTATCCTCTTTCGTTTTGTTTGACCCGTTAAAACCTTTTTTTGTTTGACCTATTTCGCTAAAACCTTTTTTTCAACAAGATCCAATAAAAACCAGTATATAAAATAAGCCAGTTAAGAAAAAATTGATTAATCGGCATGGCTAAATGTCCTATCTAGCTATTAATATTCGACGAAACAATATGGTTTCCAATCCTTGACGGAGAACGATTAACCTATTATAAGCCAAGGGGGTATTTCAATTTTCTACCGAAAATAATGAAAATTGACTAGTTTTTTGCGCAGGAAAGAAGGCTTGAATCTACAAGGAGAATTTACAATCGTTAATATTTTCCGTCATTTACCTCAAGTAGTTGAACTATTTAAATAGAGGGGGCTTAAGTGGGCTAAGTTCGGTTTTTCATCATACGAGAAGCTATATTGTTGTTAAGGAACCAAAATTGAGCCAAAAACAATCAAAGTCAAGTATTTAATAAGCCAGTCAAGTAGAAAATTAATTCATTAATCGGATAAAATTATGTGGACAGGCCTGAAAGTTCTATCTAGCTAGTAATATTCTACGGAATATCAAAATCGAGGAATATGTATAATAATAACTTGAATTCGTCAGTATATTTACGGTATAGCTTAAAATGAGACGGTATATTTTGGTATATTTCTGAGGGTCGGACGGAATATTTTAACGATAAATCCGCTGTCATTAAAGCCTGCCAAGAATGGCCAACAGCAAGGAGTTGTGCTCCATACGGGAGTGGGCCCCGCTAACTGATATCATCGATCACATTCCGGCACGGCTGCAGCGGGGATTCTTTTCAGCCAATCTCAATTTAACTTGCGTCGATGGAACAAACGAATTCCTGGCCGTGGGTAGTGATGCGGGCATTGTATTCTGGTACAATCGCCAAACGGGCGAGATGCAGAAGCTCAAGTCGGAGGTAGCCTATGACTCATTCTACAATTTAATCTCAATAGCATGGCCCATCCCTTGCGTGTCATTCACTCATAATTTTGGCTAACGGTGGCGTGGGCTTCCCCCGTCTAATGTCTTTGCAGGTTGCCACACGCATTACGTGCGTGAAGATAGTCAATTCGGTGGAGTACATGGTGGCTGCAGGATGCGCCAATGGACAAGTCAGCATATTCCAGATACAGAAGGAACTGCCCCAGGACTTGAATCTGGTGGCTCCCTGTACGCGCAGCAAGCCCATCGAACGCTACACCATCCGCGACCTGCACCGCTGCGTGGTCAGCTGCTGCGAGTGGTCGAAGAATGGAATGAAACTCTTCTCCGGCGACCGCCAAGGCGTTGTGGTGCTAACGGAATTCGACTATCAATCGGTGGGTACAAGAGTTTTGAAAGAATCCTCCAGTAGCCACTATATTTTCCATCCAGCACCTAAGCAAATCTGTTGAGATCCTGAGCGAAGCCTATGAAATCGTCCAGCTAAGCGTACACCAAAGCCACTTGCTCGTGGCCACGCTCTATCGTTGTATCGTGTGCCAGCGCGACGTCCAAACTGGACAGTGGCACATCACCCAGGTGGGCAAGAAGGATCGCAAGCAGCTCATCGACTGTGGCGGCGTGTTCCTTAAGAAGTTGTCGAATAGCAAGCCACAGCTCATTTGCGGGCGACCTGGTCTGCGCTTCTGGATAGCCGACACCATCGGCAATGTGTCTAGGACCCTTCTATTTAGGGACGCTGTGCTGCGCAGTCCCACGTGGGAGATACCCATACTAAACCCGAAGCTGCGCAGTGATCCATCCACCAGGGCACAACCAGCCGTTGCGGAAGATGGAGAAAGCGAAGTGCCCTACGTGGCCAGCAGCAATTTCCGCCAGTTGTATTTGTACGACGGCCAGGACTCCTTGCTGGTGACCCATGACGATACCACTTTGTATATATTGAATGTCGACCGCCTCAAGGTGGAAGCGGTAGCGCGCGGGTTTCGCAAAATTCTCGACTTTTGCGTTTATGGCAAGGAAATCTTTGTTCTGGAAGGCGAGCGCTCCCTGTTGCGGTTGGCTCCACTTCCGGAGCCACCAAACAAGACGGCGAAAGTAATATTTAATCCGTTGATGCCGCCGCCAGTTCCTGTCCTAGGCGCTCCGCACTCCTCCCAGCTGGAGTCACCGCTGGAACTGCAAGCGGAGCCCCTGCACTGTGCCGAAGAATGCTTTGAGCTGCCACCCGTCGAGAAGCTCGATCTGAACGTTCCCATTGAGCTGGCCGTGGAGTCGCCGTTGGCTCAGCAGAACCGACGCCTAGACATTTTTCGTCGCATAGGCGAAATGGATTTCGAGCAGTCTATAGTTCACACCAGCGGTACGACCTCCAGTAGAAGGCGCAAGACATCTGTGGTCAAGCAGAGCAGTGGCTTGGGCGTCGTAGAAATCGGCCACGAGACACATGAGATGAAACTGCCGCTCACTAGTGCCGCCACGATAATGGAGGCCAGCTACTGTCAGATGGAGAAGTGAGTATTCAAAGATTTGACCATTTTTTTTTTGCAATCAAGATGTATCTCTATATCCCGTGCAGCAATGGCCTGGCTTCGCCTTTGGACTTGAAGAGCGCCTTTATGGAGCACCTACCGGACACCCTGAGCCCGACCACACTTCAAAAGACCGTAGCGGCCAAAGCCAAGTCCCTCGCCGCCGAGCTGGACCTGCCCGAGGTGCACCTGGCCCCACTCACTCAAGAAGAGCTGTGTGCCGCCCATGCTCAGACGAAACAACTGACTGAGTCTTTGATCAGCTGTTATCCCACGCGACTGGAGGAGGCCAGTATGCAGACAGCTCCACACAAAATGCATACCGTCGACGATTACAATGCGGGCCAGCCGATAGACGGGATTTGTGCGTCTGCTCCCACGAAGCCAAAAGTGGCGCCTCTAAAGTTTGTCAACAGCAGGCCGAAGGCAACACTAACCCTGAAAGATGATACGGACGAGGAGGAGTACACAAGCTTTTTGCCAGACTTTCGACGGGCTGGAGACCCCTTGAGAAATGAAACCCCAGCCACAAGCGATTCCAACACGTCCAGCGAATGGGAGTTTCTGGACAATTAGTTGCAGTATTACCCATAAGTGTATCATTTGCACTTGCTTTCAAATTGATTTTGAGCACATTACACGCTTTTTTTTTGCAGCTCCGCTCAACGAAACTGTTGAGCGTTTTAGAGTGTGATTATCGTGATTTATTTATATGAGTCGAATTAACACAAGTGTACATAACTTTAGGATTAGTAATCTTCATTCAAAATTTAAACCTGTCATATGGAGGTAACACTTAGATGAGCACTGTGATCTTGTCCTAGTGCTAGGATATTGATATCAATCCCTGTGTTACTTCCCTCAAACATTCGAATGCTTTAAGTATTTTATATTGCAACACACAAAATACAATTATCTTACATAAATGCAATCATTCCACGTATGCACACGAGTGTGTTCATTCACATTGAGGGAAACCCACGCCACAGGAAATGGATGTGGCGCTTAGGACGTGTCTGAGCTGATAAGGTTCCATCTGGGGGAAATGAGCCTCCCACGACAGCATGTGCCAGATTTGGCGATAGACCTGGTCGACCAAGAGGATCCATTGATGCAAAACGGCTCGTTTCGGTTCTATGGAAAACTTCTGAAGTGGACACATACCGATCAGTTGACGGTGATTGTTATTCAATCCCGAACCAAACCACAACTTGGGCTTGTCAAAAGAAACCAGACCCACCATATTTATTAAGAAACAATTCGTAATTTGAACTCGGTTTGCTTTCAATTGACTGTAACAATGGAAAGTTTTTCATTTATAAGATTTGCATGTTTCTGGAAGATTCTAGGAACAAGAAATTGTATTGGGGAGCTATTAAGAGGGCCGTTTCAAAGGTTGTAACCCCATGAAATACGGCCCGCGACCACTGGACATCAGATCTTGATATATAAGAATCGGAAAGGTTTTTCGAGTTAAGTTCAAAAACACTCCACTTAAGACAAGGGTATAAAAAGGGCAAGACATATGATCCAATTCCATTTATAATACATTAAAAGGAATTCAGTTTAAATTTATGAACCCTTCCATTAAAAAAGACAATTTTAGTTAAAGAAGAACTTTATAAATTTCTGATTGATATGTCCAAGCGGGAGCACTCTTATAATAGAGAGAGTGGGAATGTTATGAGTGAGGGAACGAAAGTCTTACCTTGTACTAATTCACCTTTCTTAAATACCTGTCCATGATCTTTATAAAGAGCACGATGAGAAGGGGTTCTATCCTGTGCTGTTCAGATTGAAACCCATCCACAAGCACACACTCACGCAAATGTTCTCTTCTCAGTTTTCACAGAGCGCGGGAGAGCGGCTGAGAGTCCACATGGTGTTTTTATATAAATATGTGCATATGTACAGTGGCTCCCAGCTTAAATAAACCAGAGAGCACCTTTCACACTTGAAAATGTGTTAAAAAATGTTTCAATACATATGAGGTTGGTTTAAATTAAGCTTAAATGTGTGTCTATCAGTATACATTTGATTTTTAGTGGTAGGTTAGATAGCTTAGAAGCTATAACAGTTTTAAGTGTGAAAGGTGCTCTGGTTCATCTAAGCAGTGAGCCACTGTACTCACATTTCTATAAAAGCGGCTTCCACACTCGTTCGGCAAATCATTCGCTTTCATTGCCTTCAGCAGAACCTTCCAGTCCCATTGGATTCCCGCGCAAGCAGCCCGGCAGCAAGTGAGAAAAGAATTCCTGTAACAAAACAAAAAAAAATCGCGCTAATTGATAAACGCAAGTGGTGTGGGTGTGAAAATTGTCAAAAGTACAGGAAGAAAAAGAAATAAAGTCGCACGCAGACAGAAAAAACATTGAATTTTTTTTGCTGAAAATGAAGCCCACAAATAATTCGACGCTGGAAATCATCTCGCCCAAGGTGCGGGTGGACGATGACTTCATTGAGACGGACTACGAATATCAGACATCGCATGTGAAGCGTACCGCCAGCGGACAGCTGCAGGTGAGTTAATTTGTGAGAAAAAATTGATTAGTTGGAGCAGGGAAAACCACGGAAATCGATGACACCAGTTGCCTAAGGATTTCATAAGTTTCCCTTGGAAATGTACGAGTGCCAATACTGACCTTCACATTGAATTTGCCCGACTTCCAGTCATCTACAGCTGCACATACACACACTTACACCCCCGGACATTTGCTTAGGAACAGTGGAAATTTTCCATTGTTTAGGCAAGGGATAGGTTGTGGATTGTGGATGGGTGGTTGTGGTTCATACGTACATACATAAGTGATATCCAATATGTGCGCTCCCGATAAGGCGTAGTCCGAAGAGGCGTGGGAGGGTGGGTACAGTCACAGTTACAGATTATTGGTTCCAGAAAACAGCTGTTGCTGACACCCGATACTGTGGGCGGCGTGGTTCTACGCGCGCAGGCGCCGTTTGGTGTCGGTTGACTGTGTCGTCGCAGTTCTTGCTATTGGATTGCAGTAGAGCGAACCGAATCGAAAGCCGATTACGTCCCTATTCCAACAGCTGTGGTCGTCGTTTGTGCTCTGTTTACATCTCACCACCGCCCACCCACCAGGAGGGGAACAATTGCTGCATGTATGTACATACAGCGGCGTCGGTTTATTCAAGGTCAATGATAGATAATAAAATGAAATGCCGGGGGAACTTTTGCTCTTAGCTGTTCCTCGCCTCTCTTTAACTGCAAATGATACATAATTATGCCGGCCGGCAAATGAGCTGACAACAATTCTTACCGGACTTTGGACGAACACGTTGTTAAATTATTAATGCAATCATCGTTCTTTATTTATTCTTTCACGATTTCATTTCTGGATAAAATCAAAAACACAAATCTCATAAAAAACCAAACGAAAAAGCCTTTCAAATTGTGCTTCGACTATAAAATACCTGATTTCTTGTGGTCTTTTGGTTGTAAAGAAAAATGTAAATGTATTTAAGAGTAGAGTAGAGTAAAGATTAAGCAGATCAAAGAGATCTAGCCCTTTAACTTATTGAAATAACTTTTGTCTATACAATATGTAAATATATACGTTTGTTATTCCACCCAAATACGGAATCAATATACCCTTCCACTCTGCAATGGTAACCGGTACCGAAATCAGGTTCGGTTCGTCGAACGGTAAGCAGAAAATCAGGCGATCGCATAATTTATAATTTATGCTGGGACGTGACTCTTGAGTGGTTCGATATGATCAGAGATAAGGTGGCTGGGGACCCCTGCAGGGGCTGAACGGGCTGGGTTGGACTCGGAGTAGACCAGATACTTACTAATCAGCGATTCCGCCGTCTGATCTTTGCAGGTGTACCCTCAGACGACTGCCCTAAAGATTCGTACGGGTCGCCAGGTGCCCAAGCTGGGAGTCTTGCTGGTGGGCTGGGGTGGCAACAACGGATCCACCCTCACTGCCGCCCTTGAGGCCAACCGCCGCCAGCTGAAGTGGCGCAAGCGCACGGGCGTGCAGCAGGCGAACTGGTACGGTTCGATCACGCAGGCCTCGACCGTGTTCATTGGCTCGGACGAGACGGGCAGCGATGTGTTTGCGCCCATGAAGGAGCTCCTGCCCATGGTGGAGCCGAACGACATTGTTGTGGATGGCTGGGACATTAGCAATCTGCACCTGGCGGATGCCATGGTGCGTGCCGAGGTCCTCGATGTGGCCCTGCAGGACCAGCTGTACGAGCAGATGGCCAAACTTAAGCCCCGTCCATCGATCTACGATCCGGACTTCATCGCGGCCAACCAGTCGGATCGGGCCAACAACCTCATCAAGGGCACTAGACAGGAGCAGTACGAGCAGATCCGTCGCGACATCCGCGACTTTAAGCAGCGCAGCGGCGTCGACTCCGTGATTGTCCTCTGGACGGCCAATACCGAGCGGTTCTCTGAGGTGCAGCCAGGTCTGAACACCACTAGCCAGGAGCTGCTTGCCTCTCTCAAGGCCAACCATTCGGAGGTCTCGCCGTCTACCATCTTTGCCATGGCCAGCGTAGCCGAGGGTGTAAGTATTTCACTCGTTGGCTACTTGATGTGATCTTGAACTCATCCTCTTGGACTTCCCCGCAGTGCACCTACATCAACGGCTCGCCGCAAAACACCTTTGTGCCGGGTCTCATCCAGCTGGCCGAGGAGAAGAACGTATTCATTGCGGGCGACGACTTCAAGTCAGGCCAGACCAAGATCAAGAGTGTGCTGGTCGACTTCCTGGTGGGAGCCGGCATCAAGCCAGTTTCCATTGCCAGCTACAATCACCTTGGCAACAACGACGGCAAGAACTTGTCTGCTCCCCAGCAGTTCCGCTCCAAGGAGGTAGGCTGATGTTGATCAATTATTGTCCCTTTGCTGTGACTAACAATCCCTTCCGCCGGCAGATATCCAAGAGCAATGTGGTGGACGATATGGTGGCCTCCAATAGGCTGCTCTACGGCGCCAACGAGCATCCCGACCATGTGGTTGTCATCAAATACCTGCCCTATGTGGGTGACAGCAAGCGGGCCATGGACGAGTACACCTCCGAGATCATGATGGGTGGCCACAACACTCTGGTAATCCACAACACCTGCGAGGACTCGCTCCTGGCCACACCCCTTATTTTGGATCTGGTTATTTTGGGCGAGCTGAGTACACGTATCCAGCTGCGCAGTGCGGAGAAGGAGTCTGCTTCCTGGGTGCCATTCAAGCCGGTCCTTTCGCTGCTGAGCTATCTGTGCAAGGCCCCGCTTGTTCCCCAGGGATCACAAGTGGTCAACTCGCTGTTCCGCCAGCGTGCTGCCATTGAAAACATCCTGCGCGGCTGCATCGGACTTCCGCCAATTTCCCACATGACTCTGGAACAGCGCGTGAGTACATACCGAATCATTTTACTCCATCCACTTCTAATATTCTATCTGACTTTTTGTTTCCTTCAGTTCGACTTTGCCACCATCACGAATGAGCCGCCCGTGAAGCGGGCCAAGCTACTGGGTCAGCCCTGTGCCGTGGAGTCCTCCACCAACGGAGGTAAGCTGCATGCCAATGGACACAGCAATGGCACCAAGTTGGCCGCCAACGGAAATGGCCACTGAAGGGTCACATCCTCCATTGAATCTATTTGTGTGTTGAAAAGTATATAGCTTTGAATATATACATATATGGTTTTTGATGGATGAATTTGAACTTAGTCTTAAGCTATTAATATATATACTGTAAACGTTAAACAAAACGGGCTCCTCCGAATAAAGCCTAATATTACTAAAAATAAATAGTTCCCTGTTTTTGTTACAAAATGTGCTACATGGCTGAGAAATGAGAAATTATGAAATAGTTGTGGGTATACAATATTTGTTGTGTTTGCGACACGGGAGCACGCAATATTCCGTTCCAGATCCCGCGATTATTATCTTTTAATATACAACGGACTTGGATTTTTAGAATCCAAATAGAGGAACTGCGCACAGTTGGAGATCCTCCTCGCATAATATATGTATTCCCAACTTCGTTCTCCTATCCATCCAGAATGCCCAAATTGTTTGGGATCGGCTGTAGCTGTATTATTGAATACATATATTTGAGAATCTGCCAAGTAGTCAGGCAACTATGAGTATATTTCCGTTATTCAACGCTAAAGATTGTTTGGACGAAATATCTGAAAAACATATAGAAACGACTGTGCAATTGATGGTTCCGTTTCCCTTGGACGTCATCGGGAGTATCGGGGAATGCTAGCCAATCCATTAAAGTATTGATAAATGTATCCAAGGAACCGCCTAAGGGTATGCAATGTAAATTCAGTCGAACTTTGACGCTCCTTGATAAGATAAGGCGGTGCACTGTGGATTCCGATGACTCTATACGTTTGGATCTTTGGGTTCTTCGGCGCTGATTACATACAAACTATTTTATGAGATACACTATATCTAATGGTTATATCTTTGGTATCGTATCGTTGATGGCAGTAAAAGGTACTTTAGATAAGACGTTTCTAATAATACAAACTTTACTCTCCCCAATCAAACATATTTTTGTAGAATTTACCGCCAACTCTAGCACAGCCCCATAATACCACTACTCGTATCCCGGTTTCATATATCAAAGAATATTCAAATGGCGCTAATGTTTGGACCATCTAATGACAGTCACTCCCTGAATATCACTCCCTGAATATCACTCCCTCCATAATTATAATCCACTAGTGGTATATTATGAAGAAATATTGAACGGTTTCATTCGGTTGATTGATAGTGATATGTTTAACGTATTGGATTGTAATTAGTCTACCGTTCGGACATCACTTATCAAGGAGAAGTCCAGTCCAGCCATTCGAACGAACCAAATGGAATTCCCTCTGAGAATTTTCGTGCATTCTGTACTCCGCACTCGAGAGCCAAGGCTGTGCAAAGGGCCCGACTGGGCTTGGCGCTTCAACGTCAAGTTGTTGGCACAGAATGACACTTCTGGCGGTGCCGGGTCTGCGTGTGCTCTTGCCCCGACACGAATGGTCTCATAAATTAACTGGAGCACCAGGGTATTTTAATTAAAAAATGAATTTAGCTGGTGCGAAGAATTATTTCATCCGGATTAAGTGATTGAGCAGTGGAGAAAACGGGACTCCAATGGTGATTTGTATCTAGTCTTCGTCTAGTCCGGTTGTGTGGCAAGATCAAATATGTATGTACATATGAATGTATGGCACAAAGTGGGTTGCTCCGCGGTTATGCTTTACTCCAGTCTTCAGTCTCTCATGTAATTCCGAAGCCATATCTGTGTACTTGTGGCTTTACCCTATCGCACATTGCCATCTCTGAATCAGGCAGTTAGTTGGAGTTTGATTGATTGACGTTCCCAGGGGGAAGCACTGAAAATACTACACTATAGACATGATTATCTGGCCATGAATCGAAAGATATTTGTATTATCTCTCTATGGGATTGAGTCACTTCCAATGCCCGAAATCAAAGCCCCTGGCACATCGTGATTCATTTCGTATTGACTTTTAGCATAGCTATGCCATCCAGATAACGAATCTGCTTCAAACCCGAACCTGGCTGAGAGCACCCCAAATTAGAAGTTCACCTGCCTGCCGCTATCGAAAATCTACATGCACACATCAGGTGTGTATTCCGAAATTGGAGCACACGCCGATAGTAACTATATTATGTCTTGCAAATCTCTAGATAAGGCTCCGCGTAAGCATGAACCAGCACCATCCAACGAACTTTCACTCTCTGTGGCCTGGAGAATCGAACTGGACAAACTACCAGCCCGAAGACTTTATCTTATCGCTTATCGGCGCTCGGGCTCGGTGCGGCTATCTTTTGGCAGAGCCAGAACTATATTGTACACCTCGTACTGCCAACAGTGGTACTAATAATACCAACCTGAGTACAAGCTGCAGCGGGGCGGTTGTCGCTGTCGCTGCCACTATAGGCTTAGGGCTGGGTGGGTGGGCCAGTTGTTTAGTTGCCAGTTGCGTTGCATTGCGTGCGGTTGTGGTTCCAGTAACCGTACTTGAGTCGCCCTCACATTGTTCGAGGAGTTCCTCCGACCCCAAGCTGGTTCGTCTTTAATAAATAAATAATTTCACTAATGTTGAAGTAGTGTTTTTAATATTTGTAAACACTTTGCCAAAGGATTGCGACTATTGTGGCGTATTATCTATCTATGCCGTTCAAGTTTGTCTCGAAATACTTATACAAAATGTGCAAACTGGGTTCCCTAATAAGGAATTGTTCAATAACTATAATGATTAGAGCCACAAGTGATAAGATAGTGAGAGACACCCTTTGACCGTCAACAAAGATATACCCCATATACATACATACTTATGTGTATGGCCCCAGCTAACCCCGATGGACAGAGGTGGAGACTGTCGAAACTACAAGCTACACAAGAACCGCGTGTATACTCTGGAGTGGCATGTGTTTGTTTGTTGGAGTTCGATGGGCCTGGGAGAAGAGCATAATAACCCAGAGCGATATGGCATCCGCTAGATAATGCCACAGTTGTATACATGTCAGATAGTGCCTCAGCTATTAATCATATGTGACGCAGATGCACGGGCCGATCGGTTGAGTCAGACAACCTGTACCTACACCTGTCTATGCGTGCTTCCCGTGGGCTTACCCAGACCGACTTTGACAAACGACCCGACAACTCGTCCTCGTTCTCAACAAATCCCGGCACTTACAAGCTTTCCCAATAGACCCAACCCCTACAATATCAGTTGATGATAAGTGTGTATGGATTTACTCATATGTATATATGATATATGTATGTATTTTGGGAGCTGGCAGTATAACGGCGACGTTTAGTTTGGCGCGTAGACAGAAACAGATACTCGTATCACGGATTGCAGAAAGAATGGAAATGTCTATTTGAATTCAGGGTTGAACTCATTTGAGGAATGAAACATCTGGCAAACACTGAGAAAGTCTGAGTTGAAGAATGCCAAGTTCACACGGGCTCTGTAGCAATGCATTGCATTGCCAATAATGGCAGGCCAGTCCCTTTAATTATATACATTACTTAAAGAATATAAATAGAGTCCTGCAGTGCTATAGACTAGATTTCGCCCGATGGGTGTTTTTGAATCAAAGCAAACCCACTTCTTGGTCGAAGCTGCTGCCCCATCAATCGAAAGCAGCTAGCTGCTCTACCTAACAATTTTCATAAATATTTTATTCTCAACTGCAATCAAGAAAAGCCAACGGCAGAGGACACTAGCCAATACCGCCATTTATATTATGTATAGTGGAAAAAATTGCTTAGATTAAAGGGAAACTGGATGGATAAAAACATATGTACTTTCCGTTTGAGGAATGGAATACATTTTTATATTTGAAGTTACTAGTTAATTTGACCGTGTCTGATACAACCGATAACTAATTAAACAATACAATCATGGTAACGTGCTATACGATGGCACGCAAAGTAATTATTAAGCTAGGAATCTGTAACAGTATTGGGTGTAGTAGTAGTGGTTATATAGTAGTCTTATCTGACCGCATTTTTAAATTTCAGTTCCCGAATCGAACCTCATCGCAATGGATACGCCCAAGGGATCGGATGCTGAGTTTATCGTGAAATACCGTCAGGAGTACTATGATCTGTCCGAGTTCATGCACAAGCATCCGGGTGGCATCAACACTCTTAAAGGTCTCAATCAGGCGGATATGACAGCACGTTTCATGAAGGCCCCACCGCACTCGGATGCGGCCATGTATCTGATGAAGGAGTACAAAGTAAAATCTGAGGACCCTCGTATTCCCATGACCAAACCTCGACATCAGGCTCGAAGAATAGACAATGGCCAGGACTCACAGGAGCGGTCGAACGAGTCCGATGACAAAAACAACAATCAATTGGATGAGAGCATGGAGGTGAGTTTTTTGTTAGATTACTGTTTAATGTAGAAATTCTGTTGTGTTTACTGGAGTCTTCACTTGGTTGCATTCATAAGACTGGCTCCATTGATGACGTGGAAACTATTCTTAAATATAGTTAACACAAGACTAGATTCATGCATTCATAAAGACTCCTTAAGGCACATGTACGGCGGAGGTCATAGTAGATCGTTTTTAGGGAGATCGTAGAACTAACAGTCATTTGATGCAAAGACTTCTTTGGGATGTTGCGAGTACAGCCATCAGAGTTACTGATATTTGCTAGAGCTGATGTATACCTTGGGCTTGGAGTAGACGCGTATCTCCTCATCTACGATACCCAGCTCTTTGTCGATTTCCGCCTTGCGGTTGCGCACCCGAAGAGTCTGGGCGGTCATGGGCATGTGATTAAGCTCACTGATTAGACCATCATAGCCTGTCAAGCGAACCGTATTGAAACATATGCAAAATTAAGATACTATCTGTAAGACTTACGCTTCTTTGCGCTGTTCAAGTGGCCAACACGATCCTCCTCCGAGAGCAGAGTATGTCCGCGTGGACAGTCCGGATCCCGTGCATCGGCAAGCTCCTTGGCTGCGGCCTTTTCGCGCTTTTCCTTCTCTAGGTAGCGCGGAAGACGCAATTCGTCGCGTGCTGTTGAAAACAAAGCTTGATTAGCCATCGAGCCGCCGAGTTCCCCTATATATACTCACATCCCAGCTTGTGCTCGCGGCGCTTCGATGTTATGGACGTGGTGCTAGCATTTGATGCCATTGTGGCCACTGTAAAGCGGCTGCGGGCACTAAGCGGAGCCTCTTCATCCGAAGCGACTTCAGTTTTCAGATCATCGTCGGGTAAGGGTATCATTGTGTTCAACTCATTCATGTTGAACCGACTGGGCTGAAGATGCTCGTTTTCGTTATTATCGTAACGATTGGAGGACCGTCTGTAATTGTTGTCATATTTATTGGGGTGCTCATCCAGCATAGAATCACCATCAAAACTGCATCTAAAATAGCAAGAATAGAGTACGTTAAGGTATGGGTTGCTGCTGCTTTCATTTCCGGCTGCTTTTCTTACTTTTTTAAGGCATTTGTTAGGTAGAGTTCATCTGTGATATCTTCTGTCTGTATGCCAATGCTTGTGGAGCTGCGTTGGGTGCCGCAAGAGCTGCAGCGTTCTGAATATCTGTCCGGTGACTGCTCAAAATCTTTCTGTGCTTCCACCGACGGGTCATCGCACATAGGATTGCGCGATTCCAAGCCGTCAAAACGTTCGCCAGCATCTGGAACAGCCACACCCAATTGGTGATGCGAACGCGAGTGGTTACGGTTGCGTTGCAGACTGGTTTCCTGGGTGTTTTGTCTGGACACCGGGGGTCTTCCTGTTTTCGATTCCCGTACCTCGCTGCCAGCGCGGCGCATAGGTGGCATCCATTTGGGACGCACTGGTTCCTTGGCTGCTAGTTTTTCACTTGTTGATTTCTCCAGCGAGCGCAAGCTCTCTTTATTCTCCTTAAGAAAGTTGCGGCCCTGATTAGCTCCTGCTCCTGCAATAAAATTACCAAAACAAATTATACCTCGGTTGCCATGACCGTACAAGTTTCGAGAAAAATCTTACGCGGCACTGAAAAAATCCCTTTCAGCGTAGGTATCGGACGAATTGATGTGTTTGACATATTCTATTCCGACGATAGTATAACTATGTGCAGTGTAATACTATGTGTAGTATTATGAATCTGATATTAGAATATTGAATGTTTTATCACAGGTAGTCGCGCTGCGTCGTTGAATTTGAGTTTTTGATCAGTGTGACCGTGGATTTATCGTTAAAATATACCGTCCGACCCTCAGAAATATAGCAAAATACACCGTCTCATTTTAAAAATATACCGTAAATATACTGACGAATTCAAGATATATTATACATATTCGTCGATTTTGATATTCCGTGGAATATTACTAGCCACATAGTTCTATCCAATTAATGAACCTATTTACTACTTGACTGGTTTATTTTAAATACTTGCTTTTATTGAATTTTGCGTAAAAAAAGGTTTCAAAGAGAGCCTTACCCGATTCAAGTTCGATAGTATTATCGACTGGATGCAGCGCGCCATATTTAAAAACGCTTGTAAACCGTTTCAGCACCTGGTTGATTGGTCAAAGGCCATGCTGCCGCAAATCGCCAACATAACGAAATGCTACGATGAGTGGGTGCACAAGCCAGTAGACAGGCCACTGCGGCTCTTCGGCCCCTGGTATTTGGAAATGTTGACCAAGACGCCTTGGTGGCTGGTGCCCATATTCTGGATTCCCGTCATTATACGGTGTGCGTGGGAGGACATTCACACCAGTTGGAATGACAAAAGTCAGGTACGCATATATTTTTGTGAACCAATTAATGACAATCTTTTAATCATTATCAAATATTACAGCTTGCGTGTCTCACTGGCTACTTTTTGTTCGGCGTGCTCCTGTGGACATTTCTGGAGTACACTCTACATCGCTGGGTGTTTCATATTAAACTGAAGAGCAACAGTGGACCCTGGATATGCACTTTTCACTTCATGATCCATGGGCTGCATCATAAAGTACCTTTCGATCCCATGCGCCTCGTGTTTCCCCCACTTCCGGGTGCCATTCTTGCTACGCTTATTTATTACCCACTTAGTTATTTTCTCATCCAACCGCGAGTTGTCCTATCAGGTGCTCTCGTCGGCTACCTGTGTTACGACATGATGCACTATTACCTACATTACGGCAATCCATCTTTTAGGCACATTGTCCATATGAAACGATATCATTACCAACACCATTTTACGCACCAGGACCTGGGATATGGTATCAGCAGTCCGCTGTGGGATGTTGTCTTTAAGACGCGCATTCATTTGAGAAAGCTTAAGTACCAACTGCGTTGGTCTTAGCCAGAGCTTGGTTAGAGTTTGGTCAAATATTGCTATTTTAGAACAAAACAAATTATTTAGATGTAAGAATAAGCCGTAAGTTGTTTATAAAAGTGAAAGAAAGAATGAAGACATTGTTGTTTCAATTCAAATTACTGGGATAAATACGATAAATCACTCACTTACAAACAATTACACTTTAGTGCGCAGCTCTAGCGATTATAAACAATCAATAATTGGGAGTCTTTAAAATTAGCTAGTATTATAGAAAACTAATGCATCAATCGGATAAAATGATGTGGGCAGAGCTGAAAGTCTTAGTTTGCCAGCATTATTAAACGGAATATCAAAATATCTATGGATCTATCAATCGGATATAATTATGTGTTCAGGTATGGAAGTCCGAGCTAGCTGGTAATATCAAATCGAATGTCAAAGTCGAAGAATATGGTTTTCAATTCTTGACGGAGCTCGATTAACCCATTGTAGACCAAGGGGGTATTTAAATATTTCACCGAAGATAATGAAAATTAAATAATTTTAGCGCAGTTCAGGTAAAAGATATCGTGGTTTTTTGTAAGTAAAGAGGAGAGATAGAATGGATCTACAAGAAAAATTTACATACTGTATTTTTTCCGCGGTTCAACTAAACTTGTTCACCTGTTTAAATAGAGGGGGGTTAAGTGGGCTAAGTTTTTTTTTGTGCGACCGTACATTTTATGGAAAAATCCGCGGTCACACTCTTTCCTTTTTCGTCGGTACGTGCACGAGGGCATTGATTTTTTTAAACGCGAATTCAGATCAAGAAATAAACTAAAATGGCTTTCGGTGATGTAAAGACCCCACAGGGACTGAAGGAATTGAACAACTTCCTGGCCAACAGCAGCTACATCAGCGGGTAAGCATCAGCACGCGGCGCCAGGAAGTGAGGTTATGTGAGAACCGCACACGTCGGCGATTTCTTTTTGCTCACTTTGACGCTCATTTAATTTATTTTCCGCCACAGATACACACCCAGCAAGGCCGATTTGTCTGTGTTCGATGCCCTGGGCAAGGCTCCAGCTGGAGACTACGCCCACGTTGCACGTTGGTACCGCCACATTGCCTCCTTTGAGGCCGGAGAGCGCTCCGCTTGGACAGGCGCTCCCCTGCCTCAGTTGGCTGGTGGCAAACCCACAGTGGCTGCTCCGGCCAAGCCAGCTGCTGACGACGATGACGATGTCGATCTATTCGGCTCCGACGACGAGGAGGACGACGCTGAGGCCGAGCGCATCAAGCAGGAGCGTGTTGCTGCCTACACCGCCAAGAAATCGAAGAAACCCGCCCTTATTGCCAAGTCGTCGGTGCTGCTCGATGTCAAGCCATGGGATGATGAGACCGACATGAAGGAGATGGAGAATAATGTCCGCACCATCGAAATGGACGGTCTGCTGTGGGGCGCATCCAAATTGGTGCCCGTCGGCTATGGCATCCAAAAGCTGCAGATCATGTGCGTCATTGAGGACGAGAAGGTGTCCATCGATCTTCTGCAGGAGAAGATTGAGGCGTTCGAGGACTTTGTGCAGTCCGTCGATATTGCTGCCTTCAACAAGATCTAAACTGAGATTCTTACTATTTTGAATAAATCCAAGCAAAAGCGAAGCAACTAAAAATTTATAAACTCTCTTAAATAGTGTATTCACAAACATTTACCATAGCATCTGTGTGTCTCTCTTTCTGATGAGCAGTTCTCTCTGCCCAGTTCTCAGCGTGAGTCTTTCGTTCGGAAGCTTTCAGTAAGCTTTTGCTCAACAAAACTGTGAAGCACGGCCCGCAGCAAGCTCACTTGTCCGTTAAGCGCGAAAGCGTTCGTTCGGTTGCTAAAATAAAATCACAGAGATACACTTTATTGTGCTATCCGGTTTAAACAAATCTTTTTCGGACAATAAAAACTGCTAATAATGGCTGCCAACAAATTGTGCTGCACTTTGGTGTTTGGTGCTTTATTGTGCCTGGGACTGGTTGCTCTTATTCAGGCGCAGGGTGAGTCAAATATATTTAAGCCGGAATTGTATCATATTGAGAGATTAGCTTATATTCTGGTTATTGTTTTTGGTTCGATTTTGTTACCCATTTAGTGGAGTTTTGCTTTGGAATACCTGCTCGTCTCGGGTGCGGGATTCGTGCATTTCATTAACATTAATTAGCAATTGTATAAATATTTGTGTCTTTTGTTCTGTGCCAAGACATGTTTCGTTCTTAGAGGGATTTCTCAGCTCTATATGCATTTGCCCAACAAGTCTGTTCGTATTTGCATCAAACAAGCATCTGGATGTTGACAAATGTCCATAAATACTGCGGGTATCGAATACGTATGCGAGACTGGCGCATCTATCATTAGGAACGAGCCGGGCCATTGACTGCGGTGGTTTCAATAACACGGCATTGCCATTGAAATCGCTTCCGATTTGTGTATCCCCCTTACATTAGACGGAAATTAATTCACTTGAAAAATGTCTTGTAGTAATATTAGTTGTCAATCACCTGCATCGTGTATTGTACAATTATTCCAGGGTGAGCTCATAGGATATGTATTCGATTAAATAGTTAGTTGCATAAGTAGCTGATTATATCAGAGATAAAACAATTTAAACTGTGGACTCTCCATGAAAAAGGATGTACAAATTAATTGAATTTCGAAAATAATTGTTTAGCTCGGAATAACCTGAAATATCCCACCTTCGTGATGTGACAATACGTTCCATTCCGCTTAAATGATGTTTATTTGTGAGCAAACAATTCGCATTATCTTTGCCTGGGTGTGTGTTATCTCTAGTGCCTGGAAATTCCCAATTTTTCTATACTAGTCCCGAGTAAATCAAATCTCAGCAATAAGAAAAGTAAAATTATGCAAGCAATTTAAATTTCTGGAGGCTATTTTAAAATCTTGACCCGATTTCTACGACTTTCAAGACTACATATGTATGTATATTTTGCATAGTTCAGTGAACTCATAGAAGAGATTACGTGGGTGAATAAAGATGATTGATAGGGTGTTCTCACAGAGAATTTGGCGCATGCTGACAACCTCCTCCGCTTTTCAAACTGCCGCTGTTCGTGGAAAAATAAATCATTAAATTACAAGAACAACAGCTCTTGATAACACTGAAAATATTGACTCATCTTCGCCTACGGGGGGCTGGCATAGAGATGCCTCAACACAATGCTGCCATTGAAAGTTGCAAAACTAGTTCGGCAGAGAGTCGGAGGCTGAAACTGGCGGAGCAGATACGATGGAGCTTTGTCTGAGGTTCATGGGCGTACGACCATCGGAATTGTTTTTTCACGTTCTTATAATAATACAATATTGTCGTATTATAAATGCGTTTATATATTTTCGAAATTTTATGAGGTTGAAATTCGAACGATCTTGGTTCGAAATCATTCTCAAGACTCGCACATTACGGAACGCCCTGAATAAAGCGATGACATGGGTGGGCAAAAATGTTAATTCGAGTTTTATTTTGTTTACTCTGTTTACGTTTTTCCCGTGGCTAATCGCGTTCCCGATCTCAAACTAATTCGCCTGCCCTCTGCCCCCAAAACAGATAAGCCGGTGACGGATGTGTGTCTCGGCTGCATTTGCGAGGCCATCAGCGGATGCAATCAGACACGATTCTGCGGCGGCGGCGTCTGCGGCCTGTTTCGCATCACCTGGGCCTACTGGTCGGATGGAGGCAAGCTGACCTTGGGAAACGAGAGCCCCCAGTCTGAAGATGGTAAGCCTGTTTGCCGCACTTCGCCATCGTTCTTCTTCTTAACTTGTTTAAACTCCTTTTCAGCCTATGCCAACTGCGTGAACGATCCCTACTGCGCGGCCAACACCATCCAGAACTACATGACCAAGTTTGGGCAGGACTGCAACAAAGATGGGGGCATCGACTGTTACGACTACGCTGCTATTCACAAGTTGGGGGGCTATGGCTGCGGTGGGGAGCTGGCTTATCAGTACCAAACCAGCCTACAGAGCTGCCTGAACTCGTTCCAGCAATTGGACGTTCGCTCTGGACCTTGAGCGCAAGAGTAGGGCACATACGCATCAAATAATTAACGATAACTAATATTTAAAATACTAATTTATGGCAATGCATTTGAATTGGAGCTAGATTGTGGAATTGAGATTGATATTAAAACTATAATGGTAAAGCAACACGGAATTTAGCTTTTAATGCGAGATATTTTTACAATCAAATCAGTTTTAAATAACCGTTGACAACGCTGGCGACATTCAGCGGAAATAAATGGAAGTTTTTACATTCGCACGAATTCGTCGGCAGGTGTCTCTGTCACGACATGTAGTTACTTGTGGTTACTACATGCCCGTAGAGTAGCAGCTCTCCGGAATGGCCAAGAAATATATCCAATATCTTTCCATTTTTAGTCAGTGGTCGGTTCAGGGTATTTCTTTCCAATCACTCGCATCTACTACCGATCATTCGATTGGTAGCAGGTAATTGGTAATTCCCGCATTATTTAGTTATAGAGATTCGTGTGGATGCGACCTAGAAACCGGTACTGGTGGGGAGAGACCCGGGAGACTTGAGAGCTGGCTGTTGGATTTGCTGGCACCATTTGCGATTTAGGTGCGGAACTGTTTGAACCAAGTTGAAGAGCACTAAGAGCATTAGAATGAGTTTTGAGGTGGAATATATGCTATGCTTGCTGTTGGCGGTGTCGCCTTCGTTGGTCCAGAGTCAAGGTTAGTCCTAACCCTAAATCATATATTTATATGGTCTAACAACTGCTATTTAGGTCACGTGATCGACAAACCCGTTACGGAGTTGTGCCTGACGTGCATCTGTGAGGCCATCAGCGGCTGCAATGCCACAAGGATCTGCACCAGCCCGGAGAAGGGCACATGCGGCATTTTTCGCATCACCTGGGCCTACTGGGTGGACGCCGGCAAACTGACCATCGACGGGGAGCATCCCGAATCGGAGCGGGCCTTCATCAACTGCGCCAACGATCCGCATTGCGCCGCCAATCTGGTTCAGAACTACATGAAGAAATTCAATCAGGACTGCAATGACGATGGCGAGATGGATTGCCATGACTATGCGAGGATCCACAAGCTGGGGGCCTACGGCTGTCAGGCGGATTTACCATACAATTACCAGAGCGTCTTCGATGAGTGCATCGAGAACTATGAAGATCAGGGTTTCGAGTGATCTTCCGGAACACAGAGTTTGTTATGCATCAAATAAATATCGCGGGGAATCTCCCCTACGGATCAGAGCAGACTAGATCACTTCCTATTCCCACACCCATTACAACGCCCCCATTGACTAGTATATATTGAACTCGTTCTCGGCTCGGCAGGCCAATATAAATCTATAGTCAGTGCTGCGAGCGTTCAGTGGCTGAATGGTCGAGCAACGCATTGAATCGGTAGTGAATATTCGGCTTACCATGTCCACATATGAATATACGCTGATAATTGTTTTGGCTCTGGGCTTGGTTCAGGCGGAGAGCCCGAAACCGATCACGGAGACCTGTCTGACTTGCATGTGCGAGGCATTGAGCGGCTGCAATGCCACGGCTGTGTGCGTGAACGGTGCCTGCGGCATCTTCAGGATCACCTGGGATCAGTGGGTCGATTCGGGACGACTGACAGTGCCGGGTGACACAGCCGTAACGGACAGCGGTGAGTTAGCCACAGCACATTCACCTTTGAGTGGGAGAGGATCTGATCATCCATGATTTAACGCTACAGCGTTTACCAACTGCGCCAACGATCCGCACTGTGGGGCGGACACTCTCCAGAACTACATGGTGAAGTACGGACAGGACTGCAATGATGATCAGCGGGAGGACTGCTACGATTACGGCGCGATCCATTACATGGGTCCATTCAACTGCAAAGCAGACATGCCCTACAACTACGAGAACCTCTTCAAGCGGTGCCTGAGACGGGCGCAGCGGGAACAGCAGCGACAGTCGTCGACATAATCCACGGCTGGGAAACCACTAATATCTAGTTTCTAGTTTCTAGTATTTAATATCTAATTTATGAGGAAGAGTCTGCGAAATTTGTGTCAGAAAATTGCATTGCAAATAGCCAGCCTCTCGATTAATAAACAACAGATCGGTTGATCAGCGTAGATCAGTTGTGCAGTAAACACGGCGACGTCAGGTCAGGTTCTCGTCTACAAATCCATCGGAGTTTAGTTTGAGATACTATGTTAGCCAGTCTCAAATTACTCACCAGTTTGTGGCTGCTGCTGTGGCTACGGCTGGACAATGTTCCCGGCCAGGCAGGTAAGTGCACTCATCGTACCACTTGCCCCACTGTGCCGCTTTAGAAACAAGCCGGAACGTTGTACTACATTACGATATTCGTCTGACCAGATACAGACAGAGGTGTAGACACGGAAACTAGAAAATAGTCGAATATACCCTGGCATTCTGCGAATACCGCGCGTAAAAACAATTATTTGTGGCACACTACGAGTATGTATGGGAGAGTGCAATACAATTATGGTAATCCATTGTAAATTAAAACCGGATCAGTTCATTAGAATAGTATATATACTAAGTATGCACAGACTTACATCCGCCAATTTCCATCGCTGCCTTTGGCTTTCGATCTCTCGCATTCAGTGGAAAACAAACCCGTCACGGAAGACTGCCTGGAATGCCTCTGCGAGACGATGAGCGGCTGCAATGCCACAGAGATCTGTGTGAACGGGGCATGTGGCATCTTTCGGATAACCGAGGGTTATTGGGTGGAGGGGGGACAACTAACGCTGCCCAACGAGACTCCGCTGTCCGAGCGAGGTAAGTACTCTAGCTTTCCCCCCAAGCTGACGACTAATGTGCCTTCATCCTCTTTTAGCCTTCACCAATTGTGTCAATCAGCCCCTCTGTGCGGCGAATACGATCCAGAGCTATATGTACAAGCACGGGCAGGACTGCAATGGCGATGATCACATCGATTGCCTGGACTTTGGAGCCTTGCACAAGCTGGGAAATCTGAAGTGTCGCGGCGAGCTACCCTACATATTCGCCAAGGTATTCAACAGCTGTCTAAAGGGCAAGGAGAGACAGGCCCAGAACGCGGACCAGACCCCGAACCAAGTGAAAATCAAGGACCAGTCCTCAACATAATTGATTCTTTATTGGGTTGAATCGTTTTACTGTTTTTTAAACAATCTTTTAATACATATACATACATACATACATCGAAACATTGCTTATCTTTGACGCTTGAACAGTTTCCAATATTGGTATGGTATGGAGATATAGTAGATATTGGTATAGGTATACAATACACATAGTACATACAAACATACGAGTAGTATGTATGTATATATAGTGGGTATATGAAAACTACTGTAATATGCTTCCCATTTAGAATTTGTTAGTCAACAAGTTATGTAAATATCTGTACGAGTATATATGTATAGTACATGTACATATATATCCGGATCATTGCAGCTCACTTTTGCTATAGCTTGGCTCTAACATTCGTAAGTTTTTCTAACATGGTCATTGTTTATAGTTCTATAGTTTGAATTGGGGTTGTATCATCATTGCTTCCATCCTTTTGGGGACTATTATAATTGGGGGGAGTTCTTCATTAGTAGTAAAAACTATTATTTGGAAATTGGAAAGTTAAAGGTTTTCTCTCTCTCTCTCTCTTTCTCTCTTCTTTAAGATATAATTGAGGAGTATCTGCATCGTCCACCCTATCAGAATCTGTTCTAGTCGATATTTGTTCAACAACCTTTAAGTTGATGATGAGATAAATGGGCTGAGGCAATGTTTAACGAAAGGCAGCGATGACTTAGTTTATTGGGCAGCTCTCCATCTTACGCTCTTATCATAGCTCTAGACAGCGAAGAGCCATGAAAGTTCTCAGTGAGCCCATAAATAATATGCTACTTAAAAGAAAATTTACTTGGACAATTCGGCAAAGAACTAAACATAGATCAAGGCTAAGGAACATAATGATAGCTAAGTCTTTGCAAAGATCCAGATGCCAGAACTGTGTAGAAGAAGTAACACCATATCTTAGGCAGTAGGTGTATCCAAGGACGCTTATTGTTCCTTCTATAGTTTTTGGTTAAATCTTCCCCAAATTTGTTTCTTTAGATCTGTTGAGAGGAAAAGATCTCTTTTCTGGGTTCTCTTCAAAGATCTTTTGGATAGTTGGAAACCCTTTAGAGAGGTGTTCTGGTATGGATATTCACAATACAGTACTTCTTGGCTCTCTTCTCTTGAAAAATTATTTGGATTCTTGGTTTGAAACGATCCGTGGCTATTATCCTTAAAATACAATCAAGCTCGATATATACGGAATGCGGATGGGTGTGTGTGGGTATGTCCGATCTGATCTGATTTGATATACATACTACTATAATTCATTCAATCGGTGATGGTCTTAAATCTAGAATTGCAACTGGAAATATGCGTTTGCTTTGAAAAAATTGGGTTTACTTCTTGATGTCGTTGGCCAATAGCAGCTCCTTGGCCTCCTTCTTGCCGCGCTTCTTCTCCTCCTTGGCGTGCAGCTTGGCCAACCGCTCCTCCTCCTTGGCCAGCCGCTTCTCCTCCTGCAAAAAGCACAATTCTTATGAGAAATTCAGTTGAGATTGGATGGTGCGTGTGGGGTCGGGGGAGGTTTGTTGGCTATAACTTTATTTGAATGCACTGGAAAGCATAAAGAAGAAATCGGAATTATGAGCAGCCTCCTCTCCCCCTTTTGGAATTTATGCACAAAAGACGATGAAATCCCCTCCCCTTTCTCCTTCCCCATTTCCTGCATTTCCACTCTCCACCCACGCGATTAATGAAAAACTTTGGCGAAGCAAAAACAAAAAGGGGAACGAGGCCAATTACAAACAATGCAATGGAAAAACTGCCAAAGCGGGGTCAGGGGTCGAATGGGGATAACAATGAATCTCCGGAACAATGCAGGGTAGACTGGTAAAGGATGGGGACATACCGCACTCACCTTCCGGGCCTCCTTCTCTGCCTTTAGCTTGAGCTTCTCCTCCTTCTTCTTGCGCTCCACAGACTCGTTCTTTTTATTGTCAGCCCGTTCTCCTGCAACCAATTGGAAAAGGATTAATCTCCGACGGATCTCCGCCGGAATCTCTACGGCTGGGGTTGGGAAATTGAAAACCTACTCTGATTGCTGCCGGCGGAGAAGAGCGGAAAGCTGCGATTGGAAGAGCTGGAAGAAACTGGCTTGGGATTACTGGATGCGGATGTCCCCGAGCCAGAGCCAGAGCCAGAGCCAGGGCCCGTGCCTTCCCCTGAAGATGTCCCAGTCTTGGATGTGCTACCTGATCCCTGAATCGATGCCTTAGATGGGCCAGCAGCACCAGCACCCTTGCAGCCGCCTGCTGCCTGGGGCTTTTCTATCTTCTTTTCCTTGGGCATCACATAGGCGCTCTTTGGCAGCGCGTTCTTCGGGGTCACAGGGCATATCTTGGCGCCACCCGCCTTCAGCGGTGGCGGGGCCAGGGTGGTGCAACTTAGCTGGATGTTCATGGGGCTGGGACGACGTGGAGGAGGCGGTGATGCCCCCTCCCGCAGCAGTGGGGCCAGCTCGTGGGTACTGGACTTTGTGTAGGAGGCATACCTGAAAGGAAGTGGTGAAGTGGTGTGAGATGAGAGACGATGACCCACCGAGAGGAGGATGAGGACTCACCGAAACCTGGGATTGCTGACGTGTACCGGCGAGGGGTGTGGCACCTTGGCCGGACTGCGGAGCTCCTTGATGGGCGGCAGGCGGTTCTGGATGTCCAGCAGACGATTCTTAACGTGCCTCCGACCCGGATAGGTGTGCATGGGCGTCATGGTGCCGCTACCATTGCTGCTACCGCTACCCCCACTACTGCCACTGCCACTCGAAGAAGATGCGGATGTGGATGTGATGCAGTTGCTCAGCGTGTGGAGGGGCTTGCGGGGCACAGCTCCCGAGCAGCCGCTGGGACAGCCACCATGGTGGGAGTGACTTCCATTATCGCGCGGGGAGAGGGAACTGCCCGAAGAGCCAGAGGGCGTGGGGGATGTGGGATGGGCGTGATGGGGATCTCTGTGGTGATGATGATGCGGGTGATGGTGGGTGGCGGGCGAAGGCGGGGCCAGGTGATGGGAGCTGGAGGCCGCTGCCGAGCCTGGAGAGCAGGGGCCGCTGCTCGATATGGAAGACGTCTTGGAGTAGTGCGAGTATCCGGAGAGAGACGACCCCGCCGATCCTGTCGAGCTCATCGAGTAGAGGCTGTCGGACTGGGACACTACACGGCCGCGCGTCCCACGCACCGCCTGATGATGTCGCCCCACCGTCGCCGCCTTGTGCAGCGTGGGCTGGTGGCGGAACGTGTGGTGTCCACTGTGTGCATCGTTCATGGAATAGGAGCTGGCGGAGGCCACCACCCCGCCAGCGGCCACGCCAGCCGAGGACCAGCTCTTGGCGCCCATCGAGTAGCTGCTGGCCGACTCCTGGATGCGCCAGGTGCCCGACGAGGAGGTCAGTCGGTTCACCCGAGCCCTGCAGATCACACAGCGCAGGGGCAACAGTCGTTGCGCCACCGCGCTCTGTATAGTCTTCACGAAGCAGCGGCGGCAGACGACGCGGTGGCCGCACGGCGAGGTCTGCATGGTGGCCCTGGCATTGATGCAGATCACGCACTCGTCCTCCTGGGAGGTAGGCGGATCCGGTTCGCTCTCCTCCTCAAGCTTGCTCAGCAATTTGTCCTGCAAACACGAGAGGGAAATTGCTTGAGTGAATTGATTTCCTATAAGTATGCAAGGGAACTCTTTGGTGAGAGCTTGAAAGTATGCGACGTTCAGACTGGCCAAATCCCAAGATCTTCATCCGCATCTTTGCCACTAATATACCCCATCCAGCTCTTCATTTAAGGGGTATAATTAATTGACCAAACACCCCAGACATTTATTGGTCTTGGCTCTCGGTGTGACGACAACTCATTTGACAGCTGCTCAGCTGTAAACGATGGCAGCCAAGCGGCAACTAACTATTGAAGGCCGCATCCGGAAGCCGTCTGACATGCCCATAAAGATCACCACCACCGGCAGAAATTCCAACCCATCGACCCATAAAAATGAAATTTTTCGAAATCGATGGGAAATCGATTGCAATCTTCGCGTTGGCTAACTGTAGGTCTGTTTTTGTGTGGCGAATGAATCTTTATGCAAATCGATTATCAACTCGATTCGCTTTGTCCCTCTCGCCGCAGACGCCTTCTGAGGTCAGCTTGGGTGTTCGACCTGAGGCCGAACATATATTTTATTGATCATATATTTAATCTCTCAAGAATTGCCCATTGTTGCCCATCCCGCCGTCATTAATTTTGTGATTCAGCAGCTTTTTTAAGGCGCTGATTGAATGGACTACTTTATAACATCTTAAGTATCGAGATATTAATAGCCTTTTGGCTATTTTTGGGGCTTCCATTATGTCTGTCTGGGCCTTACTGTAAATGAAAATAAAAATCTGAATTGTGCGACGTGAACTTTCCAAGGCACGAGTCACAAGGAAGTTGTAAAGCTATTTTTCCCAGGTCCAAAGTGGTTCGACGAGTTTCAGATTTTCAATTTCAATTTCAATTTCCATTTTACACCACTCCGACTTCGAGTGTGGCTAATGGGCTCGCTCTTGGGGTTAGATTAGAACATGGGTAGAACCCAAACACCTGGCGGTTCCGCTTGGCTGAAGTGGGCGGCGTGGGTTGGCCCTTGCACTTGATGGCTTCTCAATGTCGTAGCGGCGCTGCATAAATCGTGCGAGTTGTTTGACTGCGAAGGTCTTTGCCAACTAATTGGCTCATTGTGGAAATGCATATACATGTATGTAAGAGATTTAATTGCTGGTTAGCTATCCGCCGATTATGAAAGCAATGGCAAATCAATCAACTGTTAGATTGCCAATCAACCGCAGATGTACCAAGAATCTTTACGCAAGGTTTTACTTCTTCCCATCTAAATTCACGGTTCAGGGCACACAACATCAATATCTAAAGTAGAGACAATGACGAAATAGCCGCGAAATTGCACGCCCGCAATCAGATGAGACTCAATTAGAATAACGGATACCCTTCTCCTTCTCCACCCAAAGAGCATAAGCAGATAGATCCTCTCAGATTTAAATGTACTGCGCCAAAAGATGGTTTCTTGCCAAAGTGACCAACTGTCTAATGAAGTCACTAATCCTCTTTTTAAAGAAAAGAAGGGTACCCTTCGTCTGATTAATGTAGATCTCAGCGCCACACTAATTGACCCGCACAGACAAGAGATACACAAGACGTGGCTCCGATCCACTGAGGATGGGTCAGAACCGCTTAAGCCTGATGTCGGATCGAAAGGCGATAAGTGTATTGAAACGGAAAGTCGACATCATCTGGTCAAGGTGAGCGGGCTGTCGGCTGAACTTTGCCAGGTGATGCTTGATGCTTGATGCCTGATGCCAGATGCGACCACCCAGGTGATCTTTTGGCGGGCTCATTGCGTATGCCCCTCAGGGCGTGGGTGTGGGCGCTGGGCGCGCGACAATCAGGAAATTAAAAACTTTTTACGAACCCAGACAGTGCCCTGGCCTGCATGCCTGATTTAACTCATTTAAATACGGAACATTCAGGCCCACAGCCGAGCTGAGTTTGTTGCCTCAGTCTTTTGCTTAGGGCCGTGCGAATTCTGTTTCTCCGAGGAGCAGCACAGCGGCAGCAGAAGTCGCGACAGAGGGCCGATTAGCGGCAGAGCTTTTCTAGGGGGACGGGACCAGGCGAGTCTACCTGGCCGAATCGGGCCGTTCGTCGTGCTCAGTCCGTCTTCGCCGCTCGGCCAGAACAGAGCTTCGTTGTAGTCGTAGTCGTCATAGCCGTTGTCGCTGTTATTGCTTTCGTTATCGATTTTCGATCTCGAAAGTGTTTTGGCGCGTCTCTATCGCGATCGTAGCCCATTAAAAAACGGCCAAAAACTCAAATGCGGAAGTCACACTTAATGTTTATTCTAAAGCCTCAAAAGTGAATTAAAATTGAAATCGAATCTGAAGGAAAAGGGTTCATTGAACGGTAGACGTATATTTGCAGTAGTTATTATGGTTCTGCCAGCCACCTCGACATTGTGCAATGTGTTCACATTTCTGCTGGGTAAGTTAACGCCTCCTCCCCTCGCAACGCCGCGCCCTATCGCACTCAAATATGGAAATAGGAGCCCGCTGTTGTGCGGCTTCTACTATTAGCATTGATTCTGCTGCCCCAATGTCAGCTGGGAAATCGTGTGGTATCTGCCACATGGGGGAGCAGGGGACAAGGGGACCGAACAACACATCTCTGTGCATAAGTTCAAGGTGGAACGGCTTGTAAATCAGGGGAGCGGAGGCGGGGTAGTGGACATGTTTAAACAAGTTGATGTCTTTGTTGATACGCGCACTCTCAAACGATTCAATTGTTGGCTCTCGCCAATGTTTGACTTGCATTGGGGCAGGTCGGGGCGGAGCCCCCATTCAGCCATGAAAGAAGGTCGCATAAGGGGAGGGAGTAAGCCATGGATGTCCAAAGCACTTACTAACTGTAGGCAGAGGAGCTTAAGTTCTGGCCCTCTCTTTAGCACAATGCCGTGCCTCCCTTGACCCTAACCGATCTAAGGCGAAGGGAAAACGAATGGAAGCTTGAAACCTCCGAGTGATCGAATGCGGATATTTGCATACACTTTATTCTTCCTGAATATCATCGTTACTCAGTAATTTGGTTCATCATGTTTAAAAGTGGAAGACATTTCACAACTTTTCAATGCCACCATTTGGAGGAATCATATCTAGAACCATAAAGCCGGCTCAAAAACTCACTAAAGTTCTGAATACCAGCCAACACAAAAATCACAATCACAATCGTGTATAGCCGCTAATTAACTGCTGGCCAAACGTATATTTACATTAAAGTCGGCAGCGTGATAATTAAAAAAGAAATACAAATTAAATGCACGGCATGACGTCGCAAACGACATGGAAACAAAGCAAAGAAACAAAACAAAACAGAGAAAATGAAAAAAAAAACAACAAAAAAACAAATGGTTAAAACAATAACGAGCATTCCCCATAAATAAAACGCGACAAAAAGCTCTTCCGCTCTGCAGCGAAACTGGGCAGCTAATCTACATAAATAAAAGATATTTAAGCTACATACATAAAATTTGGATTATGTCTAAATAGCAGAAGATGTGCACGTAAAAGAGAAACGAATTTGGCATACGCTTCAAGAGCTTCGGGAAATGCAACGGTTTGCTCTCGCTCTCGTTCTCCTTGACCCGCTCTCTCAATGCAGAAAGAGCGGCAAGCAAAGGCAGTGGCAGTAGGAAGGACAGAGATAGTTGCGGACAGAGATAGATAAACGATCGAAAGCGTCTCCGAAAATTCGAACTTGACAGAGAGCAGAATAATTTAACTGTAACTGTAATTGGAATTTCGAATGCAATGTTCATTCAGTAGCTGATATACTTCAAATACGGTTAGCGCTGTCGAGCAAAAACGGAAGGTGATAAGTGGCCAGAATTGCAAATGAATGTGGCATTGGCTAAGGTCATATCCCATCAGCATTGTCGCTTGGCATCTAATCAAATGTGGCATCCGTTTCGTTTCGATACGATTCGAACTTCTCGCAGCCCCCAAAATATGTGTAGCAAAACAAACAGTGCGAAAACGAAGAAGCAGCTGCAGCAGCAGCAGCAGCGTCATTGACATCACATCGCCATCAGTTGACCCAGTGGCAGTAGACGCCTCCACCTCCACCCAATCGAACGCCTTGTGGCAGCGTGAATATCGATATGGAAATTCAAACTTGTTTTTGCTTCTTTTACCTCTACTCTTGTTGATTTTATCGACTGCGTAACACGCGGCGTATGCGTCACGTGCCGCGCGCGTTGTTGTTGCCGCTGCTTCTTGTACTTTTATGGTTGTTATTGTTGCTATCCATACAACCGAATACTTTTCCACGCCGCAGCCCACCCCACCGCACTCGACGCCGTTTCATTCAAGTTCAGGGCCAAGTGGGTTTTCGTTTGGGCCAGTTTCGTTTTCTTTGTAGTTTTGTTATTTCTGCTGGTTATTGTTACGGCTACCTGGCGTTGGCGTTTCGGCCAGTTAATGAAGCAATGAATCAATTAGCTGTGTATTTGTGGCTCCAAATTAATTTGCTCGCCTTTACTTTTTGACAACCATTTCACTTCCGCCAAAAGTTGTAGTCGCTGATCGATTTCCCTGTTACACAATCTACGACTACGATATGTACCTTTCTGTCCTTTAGCCGGTTCGCCCATTTTCTACAGCGCTGCCCCGCGTGGATCCTGCGCCAACTGCTGCGGGATCAGAGAGCGCGAGGACATCAAGTTTATGCTGTATACCAGGTAAGTCTTAGCAGCTCATGAATGCTAAAGTGATAGGAGAATCTAGAGGATAATGCCATTTCAGACGGAACCGCCACACGGCCCAGCTGCTCCACCTGAACGACGATGGCCGCCTGGCGCAGAGCAATTTCAATTTCAATTACCCGCTGGCTATCTACCTGCACGGATTCTCAGAGTCGGCCACCGGAGAGCGACAGAGCAGCCAGGAGCTGAAGGATGGTAAGCGATATGGCGGAGAGAAGGGGTTCCTCTACGGTCAATTTGCATATCCATATGCTGGTCTCTTGCAGCCTTCCTACGGCGGGGCAACCATAATGTCATTCTCATCGACTGGAGCGCGATGACAGCGGTGCCGTGGTACTCGAATTCCGTGGAGAACCTGCCTATCACGGCTCGCTATATTGCGCGATTCCTGCGTTACCTCGTGGGGCGTGGCTATTCTGCGAAACACATCCACCTGATTGGCTTCAGCCTGGGCGCCGAGGTGGCCGGATTCGCGGGCAAGCAGCTGCAGGAATGGGGCATCAAGCTGCCCAGAATAACGGCCCTCGATCCGGCCCTGCCCCTGTTCGAGGGCAACAGCTCCAACCGTCGTCTCAGTCCGAGCGATGCCAGATTCGTGGATGTCATACACACGGATGGCGGGATCCTGGGCAATCCCACGGCCATGGGTCATGCGGACTTCTATCCAAATGGAGGAAGGCCACTGCAGCCTGGATGTGCCCGCCAGGAGATTGCCAATAATCGCTGGCTGGGCATATTAAGTGAGTGGAGGAGTGTTTTGGAACAACGTGGCCGAATATTCAATCCATTTTGTCCTCTTCACAGTTGGCTGCAGTCACCAGCGCGCCTGGGAGTACTTTGTGGAGAGCATAGCCCAGCCGCGGGGCTTTCCGGCCAAGCGATGTGAGCCCTCGGTGACATTTGGCGTCTGCCGGGACGGAGGAAACGGCCTGGCCTTCATGGGCATGGGCGCAGATCCCAGGCAAGAGAGCTGCCGAATACCGAACTATACTCTCAAGCTAACCCAACATTATTCTTTTCACAGGCTGCGGGGGAAATTCTATCTGGAAACGAACGGTGCCAAGCCATTTGGGAGGAATAGTCGGAGCCAGGCAATTGTCTCGCTGGCGCCTCAGCTGCCCATCGCCTACAAATTGCCCCCAATTGCCAGCAGGCCAACAGTCCAGAGCCAGAGCCAGAGCCCATCCGTCAATCAGTATGGACCAGCAGGACAAGACCCATTGCAGGAGGAGGATGAGAACAACAGCATTGACAGCTCCTCTCTGACGTGACGAAATGTAAAAAGTGCCCGAAGAGACGGCGAGGATTCGAAGGGACGGACAGCTACCATTCTCTCGGTAGAGATTTGTGGGTTGCTGCGTGATTGTGTTCCAAGTTTTTGCACTTGTACGAGCATGTACTCGCATTTGTAGTTGGCCCGGAAGCAGGCAACGTTTTCTTGTGATCTTTCTCTTAAGTATTGCTAGCACGTAGTCCGGACATTTGTTAACAGCTTAAATATATCCTTTATACATAAAGAGTTGAATGGGGAACGCTTTGTGCGAATGGAAATTGGCCAGAAGGAGCTTGTGGGGCAGTATTCACTCATAACATTTGTGTGGAAATGGACTTATGCTGTTGGATTGATTTCACATTTTAAAAGAGATTTGTGGCACACCATGCAACAGATTTCCAAGATGAGAACTTAAATGAGAACCATTTGATGGCCTAAATAACTTATACAACATGGACTCAAAAGTTATGAAAAAGTTTTAGCTTACAAAATAATTTTTGCCCTCCCGCTCTCGAGAGGAAAACAAAACTAGAAGCCTCATATGTGCCCACGTCTTCTTGGAAATAACTCAAAATTCAGGTAGCAACCCGACAATCAACGAAACCTTCGTCATTCCCCCGAAAAAAGTGGGACAGAACGTGAGAGGCAGAGGATACTTTGCACACTTTTAGCCATGACTCATCGTGACAATCGCTCTAAAAGGCAAGTAATTTAATTTAGTTAGCCCCACCCCCTGGGGTCGATGCGGGAGGGAGAGACGACATGCAAAGTGGATACGCCTATGACGCAACGGGAAGCCTTAGAAAAACACGGCCCAAAATGGCGAGAATACTCGTATGTACGTATGTAAGGAGCAACAATAAGTGTACGTACTCAAGGCCGTAGAGACCAAAAAATTTCGAAGGAACCCGAGCTATTGCCAGTGCAATTAAAAAGTAATTAACGAATAATGCGCCTGCCAGAGCGGCCCCAGTCGCCATAAGGAGTGCAAATTGTTTATTAACTTCGATGGTGGGTAAGAGTGTTGGAGCTCCTTAAAATGCAGCCACCTCCCCATAATTATGCAAGGCAGAAGGGTGGCTGGCAAACAGGACATGGGCCATAATGTGCAATGAACGTCGGAGCTCATTTTCACGGGCCATCATCGTCGTAGCGGTGGCGGCGCCAGTGCGCCAGCGGAAGCGGAAGTTTTTGGGAAGTTTGGGAAGTTGGTGTGGCCAGCCGGAAGAGGAAGGTGGGACCAGTGTGGCCATTCATATGCACATATGCGGGCTGCATTATTAATGAGCCCCAACTTTTGGGCAGCCAAATGCAGATGCATTTTCCGTGTGCCATGTCCCGTGCGCCGTGCTCAGCATTTGCGAGTAAAATTCGAACAGCCCAATGATTCGTGCATTTTGTTTGTGCCTGGCCCCAGACCTCTTCAGACAGAGTACCTCTGGGGCAGGCTTTTTGGGTCAACTGCAGATGGGCTGTGATGGCTCATCGAATGCATATTTAATGGTGTGGCGAACAGATCTAAATGGTTTACAAAATCGATAAAGAATCCCCGCAGCGAGAGCTGAAAAGGTTTGACGGAAGTCATTGATATACGAGTGTTTCGGGACGCGGCTTCGGGTAATTGTCTGTTGAATCTAATCTTTTTTACGATTCCGGCACATTCATAGCCATCGAATTGGCCATTACGAAAAGCTTTGAGAGGAAGAAAGGACACACGGAATGCTTGAAACTATCAAAGGAAGTGCCCAAGTCCGTCCGATCAAGGTTATGCCTTCAATCGACGGGAATATACATGGTTAACCGATTTGTCCATTGAGCAATCAAATGAATTCACTCTATGCACTCATTTCCTGAATAATTTCCAGCATGGTTGGGGCCTTCCGCTAACGGGCTGTCAATTATGGACATTTTTGTAGCGTGGGGGTAGCGGCCAGGTAAAGTAGGCCACTAATAAAAAAGCTCCACATCCTTCTCCCTGTCTACCCCCTTTTGCTCCTTCTCTACGGCTTTCTTTCCATCCACTTCTGCTTCTACTTTACGGTTTCCTCTCCACCCACTGCAGCTCCTTCTCTATTGCTTTCCCTCCTCCTCCTTCGCAATGGCTGTCAGGCATGCCATGACCAAGAGAGCGACAACTGCGGAGGACACGTGCGAATGCGTCTGAGTCGCGGTCGCCGTTGCTGCTGACTCATGAAGGCTAATGAGGGAGTGCAGAGGAAGAGAGCAGAAAGCAGAGAGAGAAGGACAGGGCGGAGCTGTCAATGAGCTTTGCTGACTGAATGATTGCTGATTGATTGAGGTCGGAATTGATTATTAATATCGTGTGTGTTGTCCCTTTTCTTGTTTGCTTTAACTTGAGAACATTTATATAATGTTCACAGGTGGAAAATAATGTGAGCGATGGGAAATCCAGATATTTTTGGCAATAATCTTAAACAGAAATAGAAAGAAAGTACAGTAAACAGTTTTCTTTTAACAAAAAATCTCTCTCTCTCCGTAGCTGCTCTCAAGAAATGCTTTAAAAGATGCTTTATTTAAGTTAGAAAAATTCTTTAAACTTTCACATCAAATGTTGGTTTTCCAGTAACGTTTCCAGCCAACTTCAATTGAGGCACTTTGAAGCCTGGAAAGTAGGTTGTTAGCAATCCACCGGTGCATCAGTTTGCAGTCAGTCAGTCAGTCAGTCAGTCAGTCAGTTTTCGGAACCTGCTGCCAGTTCAAAGGGAAGGAAAAATTAATTAAATCGATAGGGCGTTTTGTTCTCTGCTCTGTTGTATGGGTGTAACCCTCTTTCTCTTTGTCCCAAGCTCTCTGTCGCTCTTCACCATATGTCCCTGCTTTTTCCCCTGCTTCTGTTATTCTTGTTTATTGTGCCGCTGCCGTGGCTGCTGCTCCTGCTGCACTTTTCACTTTATGCGCCGATAATTGGACGGAGAGAGCAGACCGGTGCGGCGCAGGGGGAGTGCAACAGAGCGGGAACAGCAACAATTTCATTTCACCTGTGCCACGCCTCCCTTTGTTGCTTGTTTATTTGAAGCATGCTTGCTGCTTGCAACGTGGCAACATTGTCGTGAGAAATTGCATTTATAGCAGGCAACGTTTCGTGTCAGCGAGTCTCCTTCTCTACACAAACACAGAGTCAGTGAGGGGTGCAGAGGCAGAGGCAGAGACAGAAACGAGATGTTGCCACTGTGTGTGCGCTTGCTGGTGCCCCATGTTGCCGCTAAGTGAATTTATTGCATTTAATATGCTTTTCATGTCAATCCTCACTGCTCTAGCATACATAAATCAACCAGTTTTTATGGCCCGCTAGAGGACTTCATCGCCGCCACTGGAACTGGAATAAGATGTCAAAGCAGATGTCAAACAGAGAGTTCTGAAGCTTTAAAATTGTCCAGATGATAGCCTGGTGTATGGGTTGCTCTCGCCCTGGCTGCCGGCTGCCGGCTGCCAGTTACTCGTAATTGTTGTTCATATTAAAAACCAATTAAAAACCATAAAAGTCAAATCAAACCATGTGCGGGGGACAGGCATGTCCGTGCTTGTCGGTGCCTGTCTGTGGGGGAGACAACAGCAAGAGTGTTGTTGTTCTCCTCTCCATCACTTGTTCATCCTCTGCCCTCGCCATCAATTGTCAGACTATGGGGCTAATTGCAAAACTCTCGCCCACACACACACACACGAGTGCAGCCGCTGTGGCTGTGTGCCTCGACAGCAACAGGAAGAACAAAAATAGCAACGACCAGGCGGGAGTGAGAGGAAAGGACTGCAAAGGGCTCACTAGACTTGCACTACAAGAAAATATGCTCTGACTGTTTGCCCGCACGATGGACTCTAGTCTAAGCTTCTCTTCGTGATCAGACACGATTGCCAGCCTCGGCTTGGTGGCGATCTTGCCTTCGTTTGGTATTGAAAGAGAGCGCCTGGTGCCCAAGGTATACTCAGAAAAGGTGAGTGCTTTCATTTAATGCTCTGATTTCTCTCTCTGCACCATAGCTGCGTTTGCAGGCTATACAAAATTATGACAAAAGTGTCAAATTTGCCAACTAGACACATGGGCAACAGGATGTGTGTGCATGTGTCGTTGCACGGGACGGTGCGGAGGAGGTGTTGCAGAGAGCGTAATTACTGCTTTTAACAGAAAAGTGCAAAGTGAAACCGAAGCGTTGCCATTATGGATTGAAACTCATTGAAATCAAGCTGCCCGCGCGGGCGAGGTGGAGGAGAGTGTGAATGATGTAGTCGCTTAGTCAGCTGCACCTCGGCTGGTGAAATAGTGTATGAGAGGTGGAGAGCGAGAGAGCGAAGGGCTTTGAAAGTTATGTTGGTGCTCACAGGCGCACACACACTCGAATGTATTTCTATTTCCAGTCTCTGCTTTCAGCGCAGCAGCTCATGTGTGGATCAAGTATTTTTTTATATTTTTCGTTTTTTTTTTTTTTTTTTTTATAAATGCTCAGTGGCCATGCAGGGAGAACTTTCGAGTAGAGCGGGGGCTTTATAGATGAGGTGTTGAGCTGTGAGAGAGTGCAATAGCGGGACTGCCTTTTGTTCGATGAGTGTCGGCTATTTAGTTACAGTTTAGCGGTTAGGGGTTAGCGGGTAGGGAAAGAGTGCTAAACTATTGCCAGCTCGTGGGCGCTTTCCCTTTCAGTCCATGCTGGATGCTGGTCCATTTTATACAATTTCATTTCATTTTACTATTTTATTCAATTTATCCTCCTTCTGTTTGGCACAGACAATAAATTTTAATTGAAATCTGGCCTTGGGAAAAACCAAAACGCATTGCCTCAGGCGGGAGTCCATGTGGGGGCGTCGGGCGCAGTTCCAATTTCGCATCCGCTATCGCTGTTGCTGCTGCTGTTTTCTCCTCCTCCTCCTCCTCTAGTTCTTCTCCCGCTCCCTTTGCTGCTGTCATTTTTTGTTGTTGTATTGTCATGGTTTCATTTTTAGTTATTCCTTTTGCAGAGAAGCCTTTCGGAAGGGGATGCTCGTACAACTTTTTGCGACTTTATCTCTTTCAGCGCGTAATAAAATGTGGACACGTTATGGTTGGGGCAGGGGCAGGGGCACGGGCATAGTATGGTTGCTAAGGCTTTACGGAATGTTCAGTGAGTCGCTTTGGCCTTAACCCGTTTTCCCAGAAAACTGAAAAGCGGAGCCGTCCGAGGTACTTGTAATTTCCTATCGACTCGACGGTCACTCTATGCTTACAGCTAACTGCTGCAATCAATGCAATTACGGTAAACGTCTGCTCTAAGTATACACCCTCGTACTACACCTATAGTTCTTTCTCTTATATGTTTAACATTTTGCGAGGGTTATGCGTTCCCAGTGTTTGTGTTGGGGGGGGGGGGGGGGGGGGGGGGGGGGGATAATGGCGCAGACATCGCGTGACCCGCGCTAATGCATGGCCGCACCCTGAAGAGTGCAGGGATAGTTGGAGCAGCGAGCAGGCACAACCCTTTCTGCAGCACGTGAGCGCTCTCGTAGCTCCTCCTCCGTCTCCTCCACCACTCTGCCGCTCACAATGCGTAAACACCAAAGTTTAATGCACTCTAATTGCAGGGGGAGAGCGGGGAAGGGCAGCGGAAGTTCGCAGACGACAAAGGCAACACACGACGCCATTTTCAAAATCATGTTGAATATTTAACAGAGCGTACAAGAAGAAAGAAAGGAAGTGAGGAGCCGAGTCGCCAGCCATTATCCCTGCAGCACGTTGCGTGTCTGCTGCGACACAAAAGTTCAATTACTTCTCGGAAGGATGGTAGGGTGACGGGGGTGACGGGGGTGACGGGGCGGCCGCACAGCGGATATCCGGCTCCTGCGTTGCGTGCCAAATCCTAAAGCTGCTCTTTAATGACCATTCCCCCCGCTAAATGGCAATAGCCGACGCTCTCCATCAAATTGATTAATGTTTGATTTTAATGATTTATTTAACTTGTCCAGAAGCGGCAGCGACGGAGGAGGACTTGCCGCAAGGTAAGCCGATCCGACCGACACCCAGTGGCGCGGTGTAGAACACATTCCAAGCGAACACTCAAAATGGAATTCACTTTCAAATGTTTTTTTGTGTCTGATTTATGGTCACACTGGCGAAGGGCACAAGGAGGATTGGCAGAGAGAGAGAGAGGGAGGGAGTGACAGGTGATAGGTGCAGTGGCAAATATTTGTGCACTTGACCGCAAGGAAATACCAGCGAAAATGGAGATAGAGTGCTGCAGGGAGACTGTTCGACTTGGGAATACCCTTTAATATCCGGTAACAATGCACTCTTTAAGCTAAGGAAGGATTCACCCGTAGGATTCCAAAAGCAAACGAAGAGTTGCTGTCAGACACAGACTTCCGTTTTCTCAAAGGGGCGGAAATTCTTTCTGCTCATCGTCTATTGCATAACCTTTGACATGACGGAGCCAAAGCCAAGGCAAATCAAACGAAACCCGAACCAATCCCAATCCCAGTCCCAGGACCAGGGCCTGGTCAGTGTTTTGGCATTTTGTATGACTAAGCTGCATCTTTTTTTCCTTTCATGTTCTTGTGCACGTTTCAAGTGCCAAGTCAAATTGTGCGGTCATTTATTGCTAAACACCAGCCAGGGAGAGGTCAAGAGTTGGAAGGGGAGGAGGACTGACTGCAGCAGCAAATACGTTCGTATTTGAGAAAAAAAAACTGTCAGCGAAATGGCAGCGTTTTGACCTTTGTCCCCTGGCGCAGGGTTCATTAATTTGCACCTATTTTCAATGCCGCCCGAGGTCCGAGAACTTCCGCTGTCCGCGGTGTTCCATGTCCAATGTCCAATGCCGTTTGCCCAAAGTAAATTATAAATTTGATCACCACCACCTCTTTCTTGTCGGCTTGGCTTATGTGCGATAGTCACGCGACTTTTTCGGAGGAGGGCATTTCATTTTTGACAGGATTTTCCTTTTAAGCCACCGAAAGAGATTGTCGTTCTCTGCTCGTTCCTTAGCTAATTAAGTTGATATACATTATGCGTATTTGCATTAATAACATATCGCGAGAGTAAATGACAATTTTGTCGCTGAATACTTTTGGGGATTATATACGCGTGTGGGGTCCTGGGCCCCCATTCTCTTTGGAATTACATCTGCTTAGCTGGTGCTCAGCCGGGTCTCATGTGCGGGATGTGTCGTCTACTTCTATAGGAAATTTGCCCAGCATTAATCTGCGTCATAGGCTTTAGTCAAGGCTCAGGCATACAACATAGTGTGAAGATACATACATATATGGGAATGGTAGCCATGCGAACTGACTCGTTTCCTTCCCTTACCCCTAAATGGCGCAAAAGTAAAACAAAAAACCCAATGAAAACCAATGGAATATGGAAACCTTCAAAGCTGATTCCCTTTGATGGCCATTTAATTGCGAAAGCATTTGAGGACGCAGTTTGGTTGGGCTTTTTGTGAATTTTAATGTTGCATAAAAGCATTTTCCGACTGTCCCCCCCCCCCCTTGTGGCAGGCTAATGTATCAGTGTATTGGTGTGCGTGTGGCTGCGACTGTGTGTTGCTTTTGAAGGTCGCAGTACAGAAATTACAGTCACGCGTCAGATTTTATGCAAAACAGTTGAGCCGAGGCTCAGAGGCAGGCTCTGGCTCTGGCTCTGGCTCTGGCTCTGTGCCTCCTGCGCTGCCAACTTGTTTTTTTTTTTTTTTCTAGTTTGTGCACTTTGGGATTGTTTTTGTTGCTGCTCTCCCTCCTTATGTAAGTGGCAGAGTGCGGACAAGAGACTGTACAGCCACGTGTACTTATATGCAAATGTGTGTGTTTGGCAAGTGGGCGTGGCTGTCTATGGCTTTGGAAGTCATAAATTTCAAAACAAGTCTCGTAAAATCTCAAGTGAGCCTGGCACTTTGCGCTCGCCCGCGTTGCACATTTCGGTCCTGTGGCAGATGCAAATGAGCAGCGGCACGACTCACTGTAAAACGACTGCCCGTATGGTTTCAGCACTTGGTGCTGCCCTCTAGGACCATTATCTGCTCTGGCCATAAAGGAGACCCACTAAGATCTGTTCAAATGGAAACCATTTAAAGTCTTTTAAAGTCCAAAGACGATCCTGAGACAGGCATAGAACTTTTCGGGGAGAGAGTCCGCAGCCAGGCTCAAAAACCCAATCGAAATCCTGCTTTCCTGCTTTTTGCTTCGCTTGCCATATATTTATTTTATTGACTCTTAAAATGCAAATAAGTTTAGACCCCACAACCACACCAAAAA
This sequence comes from Drosophila miranda, assembly GCF_003369915.1. Lineage (NCBI taxonomy): Eukaryota > Metazoa > Arthropoda > Insecta > Diptera > Drosophilidae > Drosophila > Drosophila miranda. The sequence goes on along the minus strand of NC_046676.1, from coordinate 8,670,557 downwards.
ACATGTGTATGGCCAGGCCAGCACATGTGAAATGTCGTGCAGGTTATAGAGTTTTTTATTGCCTACTTTTGTGGGCCCTGACAGACACCGAACAGAGCCCCAGAGCTTGGACCCCACCTATGCTGTGTGTGGTTTTTATTTGTACAACTATTTGCCAACAAAAACAGCGGCAAAAACCAAACAGTAAGCGAGAAACACCTTAAAAAAGAAAGAGGGTCTGGCTTTGTGAACCGAATCTGTTGATGCCCTAGGAAATGCATTGTTTCTGAGTCATCTATAGGGTATAGTCATTTGATTTTGATCTAAATTGGAGTGAGTGAAGGCCTGCTATATTGTATTTCGAAGGCCTGCTCAAACGCATAATACCCTCCTTGGAAGGGGGTATCGAAAGAAGCAGAGCAACGAGGCAGAGCGGCTACTTAGCGGCTCTCTTTGGGAAGCTTGGGCTTCTGTCGCCGCAGCTTAACGCGGCTAATGATGCCCGACCCGCTCTCCTCTGTTTGCTCCCATCTCCGCTTTTATTGCGTTACATTCTGTCGAGATGCGGACGCACCGGTATAATAAAAAAAAAAGGGACTTTGCCTCCCTACGCTTTCGGGGAGGGGGGGGGGGGGGGAGGTACTTACGATTTTATGATGCAGCGCCGAGAGTTCGCGCTCGGTGACCCGTCGGCTGGCCGCCTCGCGGCGACGCTGCCGGAACTGGCTGTACTTGTAGGCGAGCATCACACCGGGGAGGGCCAGCGCCTCCAGCGGGGACTTGCGACCGAAGGGCATTCCTGCACACACTCTCCTTTCGCTCTGTCTCTCTCTCTCTCTCTCTCTCGCTCTCTCACTTGGTTCTCTTTCGGTTTTCTTTGGGGTTTTTCTGGCTAGTTGAAATATTGCTTGCTGGTTTTCAAACACTTGGCACTTTTTCTTACTTCTATTCTCCTCTTTTCTGCTTTCTTCTCTCCTTTGGACTTTGACTTTTAGCGGCGTCTCATTATGCAATCACGATTTGGACACTGGCACAACACTTACAAAAAATTTGGCTAGGGGGGGGGGGCCCGCTGCTGGCCTGGCCTGGCCCTGCCTAGAGTCCACTTTGGTTCTCTTTCTCTTTCGCTTTCTCTTTCATTTCACTTTTCTTTCTCCTTCGCATGCTGTTACTGTTATTACTAATGCTGTCGCTGGTGCCCCCTTCGCTGGCTACCCTGCTGCTGCTCTGCTTCTGATGCTGATGAGCTGCAATCAATTTTGCATTCTGCAATTTGAGAGACCTTTGAATGAGTGGGCGTGGGCGTGGGCGTGGGTGTGGGGGGAGTCCTGATTGGGAAGGGTTAAAGGCTCCCTCAGGATACGTGAATGAGGTCGAATGGGGACGACAGAGATCTACCTACGCACAGCTCTCTAAAACGGACATCACATAGGAAAGGCTATAAATTATGTTGATATCAACAAGTCGAAACAAAAAAAAGGCCAGTCAAAATTGTAATATAATTCACTTTAATTAATTAAAACTATCTTTTTTAAGCCCGTTTTACAAATTCGGAATGTACAAGTTTTTAATAAAAAAAAAGAGATTGTTCAGCTTCTTCCCCCAGGAAAATACTTTATATTCTCTGTGCAAAATAATTTCGTTGATGAATTTTTGCTTTCCTTTGACTGATTTCTACTTTGGTTGGCCCTGAGGGGGGAAGCCTTTTTAATAACAGAAAGTGTCGGGACTCGTTTTGGGATCCATTCTGTCAGTAAAGTTACAGGACAGCAACCGAAATTAGAGAGCAGACGGCCGCGAGGATCATTAATTTCAATTATACGAGTAGTGCAAACAGAGACACAAAGGCTGGGGGCCACAGAAAATAACAGAGCTTGTCGCGCACTTTTTGTGGGGAGGGGGCAAGTAATGTCTGTTCTTTGACTTGATATTTTTACGGGATATTTTTGTGTCACACTTTTGTCCGACCCCCTCAACCCCCCCGTCTAGTGTGGCCGTAGCCGTAGCCGAAACCGTAACCGAATTGGAGCTTCAGGCGTAACCCACGTGCACTCTGGCCGAACGCTGAACGGTGAATGTCGCAGAGGAGTCCTCGCCTTGCCTCGCCAGTTTCCCACGCAACCGTCGTGGAAGCTGCGTGAGCTTGACGCAATTTCCAGGGCGGGCGGCGGGGCTACAGTATGCTGGTCCGTTGGCCCTTCCAGTGCTCGGACACGTTTTGTTTACGCGAGTTTTTTTTCCCCCCAATTGTTTTGACTGTTTTATTCAGTGGGGACGGGGGCTGTGGCGGGGGGTGGGGGGGGGGGGGGGGGTGGGAGTGCCTGGCAAATGACAGGTTTAATTGATCAAAATCAACCTCGAATTTATTTCGCGACGGAAAGTGAACAGTTGTCCGCGTTACGTATACGCCGCGTGTGCCGTCCACCTGCACTGTAACGCCATCGAAAGCGACTGCCTGCCTGCCAGCGAGTTCCCACGTCTCAGGCCCGTTTAGCAGGCCGAGTTTTGCAAGGATTTTCCAGAGGCAGTTATTTCATTTTGGCGCAGGCGCCTGACGGCATTTACCGGCTATGCTCGTACTTCGGTATAACAGATTCGATTCTATTACTTCCTGTTTTCCCGCTCCTTCTGTGTGCTGCCAATTTATTGTTTACTCAGTTCACACTTCCCTCTCTCTCTCTCTCTCTCTGTCTCTGTTGCACTCTGTAATGGCAAAACGTCATCAGTGTGAGTCGTATAAACAAATCACGAACTTTGAGGCAACATTTCCATGTGCCTGCCTCCTGTTCGTCGTGTGGTGCCTCCGCTACTGGTGTTGTGGCTTTGTCAGCTCACGCCATTGTGTCCGTTCAATTTTATGAGACACTGTTAATTGTGGCCAGCCATTTGCCTCTTGTCCGGCTAATTGCTGCGGTTTTGTGCCACGTACGGTGTCCGATTGGCAATAAATAAAATGCACAAGAGTTGTAAATATTAAGTGTAATGTGCGCTTTTTTTTGGCAAGCGTTTCCATGGGGGATACGAGTATTGTGTAGAGAAAACAACCATTTGCCAAATTCATTTCAGCTTATTTACCTGAATATCGTCCACATAGATATTGTATATTGCTATTGGGTGATTCGCATTGTATTTTGTAATCCCTAGAGCCTTCCTGGAAAAACATATGTACAGAGATTTGGTAGCTGATCAAATGTTGTCTTTTGCACTGCAATTTATAGGAGTTTTTGACCACAGTCTCTCTCTGGCTTCCACTCGTCACAGGTGCAATGCAGATCAATAGGTATCAAGCGCGCAGGTCAGCTAAACACCTCAAAGAATTACCAAATGTGCGAAGGTTTTTCAACGTAAAGCGAAAGTAATAGAAACCAAAGCAAAGTCGAAGAAATTGTGGCATCAAAATGTGGTCTTTCTCCTCAGAAGAACGTCTTTCAAAACCGCGCCAAAGGATTTCGTTGTGGAAAAAGGGATCATGGCAAATGGCGATCAAGAAAAGGACCAGTTGCGGTACCTTCGGACCTTACTGGAAGCAAAAGTAAATTTCAACTGTTATACAAAAGCCAAAGAGAGCCAGAAAAAGTTTCTCTCACTCTGTCTATCTCTGGCTCTGTGGCTCTTTGGCTCTTTGGCCTGCTTTCGTGAACGGGCAGAACGTGGGGGGAAAAACTGTTTGGCGACGCCATGGAAATGATGACGTAAATTGAAACCAAAAGCTGCTACGGCAACGAAATCTATTTGCAAAAAAGGGGAACGGGGGGTGGACTTTAAGGCAGTGCCCCCCTCTGAACGACCCCACCACCTCCTCCATCACAGCACCACCTGACAGGTGTTGTAGCCATCTCCGAGTGCATATTTGTCGAGTCGCTGAGTGCACTTCTGAGAGACAGTGGCAGGCCACAGATACGGATGGATATATTGAGCAGAGGCCGAGATGCAATGGCTTGGACTTTGTTCTAATGACATTTGCCGTTGGCTTGTTTGTTTCACCTCCTGTTCTGCTGACAAACGCTTTCCATTTCCGCTTAAATGCATTCCGTCCCTGCGCGTGTGTGTGTGTTGCCACGTCACAAAATGTTTTGGTTTAGATTTCAGAAGCTTTTAGTTTGTTTGTTCTGTGCAGCAGGGTTTTCTGTGTGTGTGTGTGTGTGTACACACATATATATATGTGTATGTCCTTCCATGGACTGTGTGCACTCTGTGCTCAATTTTGCGTTTTCTATTTCTATTTTTAGCCCTGCACTAAACCAAGCACAGGCGACTGGGGTGCCAAAGAGGGCACATTCGTCAGAGAAATGTTGCATAAATTAATCAACAATGACAACAAACATATACATATCCGTAGATAGAAATAAATCGAAGCGAACTGCCACACACACACACACACACACACCGACATACACAGAAAAGCTGCTCGAGACCGAGACCGAGACCGAGACCAAGTCCTGACCCACTCAGGACCGGCTGTTGGTCCAGCCATTGACGTCACACGAACACACGAACCCAGTGCTCCCCTGCAATCGTCCTGAAGATGATGATGCTGATGCAGACGTTGATGGCGTTGCTCTATAGGTAAGCACCCTCTTGACCTTACCCAAACTGTTTACACTTATCACTGGCAAGGGCCCCAACAAGAGACACGAGATGGCACTTGGGGCTCAGTCCTTAGTTCGATTCACTGCCTGCCTGTCGCTGTGCTGCTTGTCTGAGCCGACCTGTCGATTATGAAGCCAGTAAGAAGGGGGTAATTGGTGTAATGATGAGTCAATGGATTCCGGGAGGTTGACTGGCGTTGAACAATCCCTAATGAAGCATTAACCTAATTTCCTTATTTAATCAGTTATGTATTCATTAACAGCTGGATGATATATGTACGTATCTGGGAATAGTTTTTACAGCCGGAATCAAAGTTCATTGGCAGCTCTGATACATTGCCCGAGGATTAATAGTTCTCTCATATGGGTTCATTTCTTAGGTCTTCTTTGGGGCTTCCGTTGTCTTGCCCTCAACATTTGTGGGGGGGGGGGGCACTTTGTTGGCTGCCCCGACGCTTGGTCTGGGTCTCCTCTTGACCACGCGTTTCAGTTGCTGGACGGTCTCCACGTCGCGCGGTTCTCAACCAGATTAGCAGTCCCTTTTTTTCGTTGTCTTGCCTCGTTGCTGCATCCTTGTCAATGGCTGCCGCTGCTGTTGCCACCCCAGGGGCCACTGTGCTGCCGTCAGGACCTGCTGCTGCCGCTCTGCCAGTAGGTGCGGGCGCGGCACCTGCCGGCAAGGGACCAAGCAATCTGCTGGAGATTGTTGGCGAGGCGAACGTTGTTAACTACATGAAGAACCGCCTGAGGAAGGGGGCCATGAAGCGCAAGGGCCAGGAGATTGTGAATGGGCATCGATTCGGGATGCGCTTCTTCAAGCAGCCCACCTACTGTGGCCAGTGCAAGGACTTCATCTGGTGAGCGGCGCAAGGACAGGGGACCTGTATTTTGTAGTCCCTTTGAATACCCTTGCAGAGGGTGCCATGATCCTAGTAGTACAGTTTCCTCTGCAAGGGTATTCAATGCCTCGGGGCCCCGCGGCCGGATAGTTTTTCCGCAAATTTCCACACTGCTCTTTAATTTAATTAGCGCGCTGCTGGTTGACACAATTTTCTTTGTTTTCGCTGTTCTTTTTCGGTGTTTTCCGCCGTTCCGCGTTGGACGGGATTAGGGGCTTTGGAAAGCCTGGTTTTCAGTGCGAGGGTGGGTTGAGATGTTTTCCCTAAATGCAGAAAACGTTGTTAATTGAGTTGCACTTGTATTCCAAGCAGAGTGCCGCTTCAACATCCACCAGAAGTGCTGCAAGTCTGTCGAGTTCAAGTGCCCCGGCAAGGACACGGACTTCGATGCGGACTGCGCCAAGGTGAAGCACGGCTGGAACTCCACCACCTACACCACGCCCACCTTCTGCGATGAGTGCGGCCTGCTGCTCCACGGCGTGGCCCATCAGGGAGTGAAGTGCGAGAGTGAGTGGGCGTTTGTCGGGTGGTGAGACACCTCTAATGGCTCTCATGTCACCCCTTTAGACTGCAACCTGAATGTGCATCATGCGTGCCAGGAGCAGGTGCCGCCGATGTGCGGAGCGGACATCAGCGAGGTCCGCGGCAGGCTGCTGATCTACGTGGAACTCAAGGGGAACAACCTCAAAGTCGACAGTAAGTCTCGTGGGTGGAGGATAGCCAGACTTTTGCTTAAAAGGTTATCCTAACCCCCAGTCAAGGAGGCGGCCAACCTCATTCCCATGGACACCAATGGGTTCAGCGATCCGTACATCGCTGTCCAAATGCATCCGGACCGTTCGGGACGCACCAAAAAGAAGACCAAGACCATCCAGAAGAACCTCAATCCGGTCTTCAGTGAGACCTTCACTTTGTACGTTGTCCCTCTCCCCTTTCCATGGCATGAAACTAAGGATCTATTTTGTCCGGTAGTGAGCTGCAGCCGCAGGATCGAGACAAGCGTCTGCTCATCGAGGTGTGGGACTGGGATCGTACCTCGCGCAACGACTTCATGGGCTCCTTCTCGTTTAGCATCGAGGAACTGCAGAAGGAACCGGTCGACGGCTGGTACAAGTTCCTCTCCCAGGTGGAGGGCGAGCACTACAACATCCCCTGCGTGGATGTCGTCAATGATATGGCCCGTCTGAGCGATGAAGTCAGGGTAAGTGATCACTGATCGGTAACCCCTAGCCGTAATCCGTTCTTGAGGGTCTTTCGCCCAACCTCAGCACGATCGGCGACCCAATGACAAGCGTCGGATGGACAACAAGGATATGCCGCATAACATGAACAAGCGCGACATGATCCGCGCTGCCGACTTCAACTTTGTCAAGGTCATTGGCAAAGGCTCTTTCGGCAAAGTTTTCCTAGCCGAGCGACGCGGCACCGACGAGCTGTACGCAGTGAAGGTCCTCCGGAAGGATGTCATCATCCAGACGGACGACATGGAGCTGCCGATGAACGAGAAGAGAGTACTGGCCCTCTCGGGTCGTCCACCCTTTCTGGTGTCCATGCACTCGTGCTTCCAGACCATGGACCGTCTGTTCTTCGTGATGGAGTACTGCAAGGGCGGGGATCTCATGTACCACATGCAGCAGTACGGAAGGTTCAAGGAGTCTGTGGCCATGTGAGTGGATCGGGGATCCAGGGATGACTGCGATACGGGAAGATTGAGGGAGATTTCGTTACAGATTCTATGCCGTGGAGATAGCCATTGCCTTGTTCTTCCTGCATGAACGCGACATCATCTATCGCGACCTGAAGCTGGACAACATTCTGCTGGATGGCGAGGGGCATGTGAAGCTCGTGGACTTTGGCCTGAGCAAGGCGGGAGTCACAGAGCACGATAACACGCGCACCTTCTGCGGCACTGCCAACTACATGGCACCGGAGGTCCGTAATCACCCAGTTCCCTTATGATTTGAAAGGCAACCCTTCTCTTTCAGATCGTTAGCTTTGATCCGTATTCCATTACCGCTGACTGGTGGTCGTATGGGGTGCTGCTCTACGAGTTCATGGCCGGACAGTCGCCGTTCGAGGGGGACGATGAGTCCACCGTCTTTCGCAACATCAAGGAGAAGAAGGCCGTGTTCCCCAAGCACTTCACCCAGGACGCCATGGACATCCTAACCAGTGTTAGTATCAGGAATGTCCTTTTTCGATTCATGTAGATCACTGTTTTCCCTTTGCCCAGTTCCTGGCCAAGAAGCCCAACAATCGCCTGGGCGCTGGTCGATACGCCAGGCAGGAGATTACCACGCATCCTTTCTTCGGCAGCATCGATTGGGAAAAGGCCGAGGCGGGTGAACTGGAACCACCCATCGTACCCAGAATTGTACGTGTTCCCTCGGTTTTGGAGCCCTGTCGGAGACGGTTTTCAGAAACTGTTTTCTTTTTTTTCAGAAACACCGCAAGGACATTAGCAACTTTGATGATGCTTTCACCAAGGAGAAGACAGATTTGACTCCAACCGATAAGCTCTTCATGATGAACTTGGACCAGAACGATTTCATTGGATTCTCCTACATGAATCCCGAGTTTATAACCATTCTCTAAAGATTCTATGGCTTAAAGAAAGCTCTTAATTTAGGTTTGAAAAAAAGCTGAAATATTTCTCAGCTAATACGGATAAAAGCTGAAAGCCTAGAGACGAGTCTGGATACAAATAAAGTCATACTGAGAGCTTGCAACAATGTCGTGGAGCTTTCAGCTTGCCACAAACTGAGCTTTCTCGCTCCCTCTCTCCATAGCGAACTTTCTCTCCCGCCATGCTGTTAACATTAGAGAGGCCCAGATAGTAAACGAAAACATACTCGGTCCCGGCAAGAGCGAAAGCTGCCTCTCTCTCATTTTCTTGAAGGGGGGTCTTAAGCACTGCCTTGACTGAATTCACCTCTCGGCACTTGGGGCATCTGCCTTCGTTACGCATACGCCTCGCGTGCCCCTCCAAAAGAAACTCAACTCCCAGAAGACTTAAGATTGGGGCACAGCGATACGCTATACGCATCAGCAGGAATGAAAATTTAAGTTTTGGTAACGACAATGGTTTCTCACTTTCCAAACTTGTTGCTCCTTTTTCCCTCCATATAGCTTCCGCATTTCTAATTAAATTTATATGGACCCATTCCCCAAATTCGTTTACCCCTGCCAACCGCAGTGGCTGCCAGTTAGTGTTGCAAGCGTAAAATTGTGTCGAAAATTGTTTTTGGCACTCTGTGAGAGGCTGCAGGCGGAATCTGGATGGCAAATTGTTTCTCGGTAGCTCCAAAATATGTCTTTGGCCCCATTTAAATACGAAGGTGGGGCACTATGGCCGATATTTAACAGGGGAGGCCCTTCTCCAGAGGAGTGATAGCGCCGCAGGTGCAAGCTGGCTGCAGGATATTTGCAATATTGATTGAGAGGCCTCATCTGATCAGGACCTGAATCTGCAGTGAATGCAATTTCCGTTTGGGGGAAGTTTTCCTCGGCCTTTGTAAGTGAATTTCCATCAATCGCAGCTTCCGCTTTCAAAGGCGCTCTTCCGCCTCCCGGCGAAAAACAGCATCCGCCTTCAGCTGTTTGCACTCTATTAGCGGCAATTTGCAGTTTACGTGCACTTTTCACGGCTTTTAGACACGTTCCAATGTCTCTCCGGCCATGTCCTCGGTCTGCGGGTCGGTCGGGTGCACAGTGCAGACATCGCTTGCACTGTTGTCCTTGCTCTTCCTTTCTCCTCATCCGCTTCCGCCGCTGCCCCGCCGCTGCCCCGCCGCTCTTCTTCTCCGCTTCTCCTCCTATGCCATCGTCACCGCAACATGTGCCTTTGGTGTCCGCCTCTTCGCTTCGTGGTTAAGGGTCGAGTGTTGGCCTTGTCGGGGTTTGGCAAAGGACAGCGGAACAGCTCAGCGCATAAGGATGTACTAAAGGGCTTAACACAATATAAATAATGGTCAAACGGTGGCGCGTGGTGTGGGGTGCTCAGCTGGTGCTCAGCGATACATTCAGAGTGTAATAAAATGGAGCAGACAGCGGCTTAAAGGAATCCCGCCGGTTGGCATAGTTTTCCTTGGCCTTGATGGCATCCGCTGCTTAGAACTCTCTTCGGAAAATTTCGTTGGGTGGCAGATTATAAATCAATTGGATTAGATCTGAATATGGGTGAGGGGAAAGCACCAGTAAACCTGCCATTCACGAAGGAAAATGTTAATTGGCTCTACTACTTATGAATGCCCAGAGTGGTCACGTGGCCGTGTGGTCGCGTGGTGAAAAAGTCGAGAAGAACACATTTCCTTCACTTAAGATAGGATAAGAATGATTTAATTTGGTTTTCCGCTACTTTTGCGATTCTTAGACGAATGCTTTGATATAGAACCTAATCCTTGGTTCACATTTCAACGATATAAAAGAAATTTCCATATTCCTGAATTTCAACAGAAATCCAATGCAATTTTATGTATACGTCTATCTGCTGTTATGTGATGATAACGATAAAATTGCTACGCATTACTGAATGTGTTTCTTATTCATGTATATTTCGTCCTGCTCTTCTGCTTTCCTAATACCTGCGGTGCCAGTGCCAGTGCCAGTCCCTCGCTCTTACTGCTTCGCTATCTGTCTTTTTCATACACTGTCACTTCCGTTTCCGCCTGAGTACCCGGACTGAATGTGGACTGCCTCGCGTGCCATAGCCGCTTTTTGTGCTGCCACTAACTGCTCTGGCACTTGGACGCCACTCCTCCGATTCTGTGGCGCTATGAGCTGATGGTGATGCTGTTGGCACAAACGACGCCGACATGCATATGGCCTGGTCCCCATAAAAACCACAAAAGCCGCCAAATATTGTCCCAAATTAGCCGCATGATGCCTGGCCTGGCCTAGCCTGCCTGCCTTGATGGTGTTGGGATCCGATTGTTGTTGTTGTTGCGGGGGCCTCGTTGAAAACGCCTCCTTGGTGGATGAGAGGAAAAGCCAGGGATTTATTAGCTAAGTGAGTCTCATGGCCTGACTAAATATTTAAAGCGACTCCCAGGTGGTTTCACTTTATTCCGCACTCCTGTTGAATGCACCGCCTACCTTAACTCTACTCCTCTCTCCTCATGCTCATCTAGAATGCAAACATTGCCCGTGGAATTGTTTCAGCTGCACGTGGCGCCAGTTTTCAGCACTTAGACAAACAAACTGTTGCCCCAGCGCTTGGATCTGTCTGTGTGTGTGTTTATGTCCTTGTTTGACTTTATTCTTGTCCGTCTTTTTGTGTAGCTTTTTCACAGCTGTTTGCCATTTGGCAGTTGCCCAGATGCAAAATGCAGGCAACAATTTGAACCATTTTCCCGAGCTCCCCGAGGGTGAAGGATGCCATCAAATGAAGAACTATTCGCAGCGATGCTCTCAGTTCTTGAATTGCAAGAGCTACGAGCACATTCCACAGCTGGCATTCCGTTTCCATTCTCGTTTCCTTTTCCACCCATAATCAAATAAATTACGACGCCAGTGAAGCGCAAAAGCAGAAATGGGAGAAGAGAACTAAAAGTTGTACCAGAAATTTCACATACTATTCGAGCAGTGAAATATATAAGTATTTGCATAAACCGGGACTCCTCGGGATCCCCAAGTAATATTTACAGAAATAAAAACAAACTCCAAATTGCTAAACATAAAAAAAAACATAGAGCGTAGTGTGCTCTAGCGAGGCACGAAGCTTTTACTGCCCTCTCCCACAAGAGGAGTGATCAGTTGTTATGGCAAAAGCACTAACCCATGGAGAGGAGAGAAAGTTTAGTAAGTGACATCCGAAAAAAGCTCACAAGAGTGTGGTATGGCTTGCAGAAAGCTTATACGATCGAATGGAAAAGAGAGATAAATGAAAGTTGCGTTAAGAATAGAGGGAGAGCAGCAGCAACAGGCAGATCAATTGCTTAATCCAGTTAAAGAACTTATGTACAAACCTAATTTTTAACGCCAGCCATTACCATATCAATTTGAAACAGTCCCAAACGGACTGGACTCCACGTGCCCCTGCTCAATATGCAAATCCCATTAAAGACTTTGTCCAGCATTGCAAAGGTTGTTTCTCGCTTAAAGCGTATGCGTCCGCACGGCTTCTGACACACGCCATCAATCCAGACACACAGGCGACTAATAAACACAAACAAGACTTCCACACACAAGCACACTCACACACATGTGGTACATTCAAACAGAGGGGAAAATAGAGAAACGTTTGCATATGGGGAAAACACACATGGAAAAGCTGGTTTTATAGACCAAACGTGATGGTTAAGTTTGGCCAGGGGCGTGCGGCAAAAAGGAAGTGCTTTTGTCCAAGTTCTGTGGCAGAAACTTCAGGGTAAAACTTCTTTTGAAAAGGGAATTTCAAATGAAAACTGGGATTGTTCAACTTTAACTTTTCAACTATATTTTTTTTTTGCTACGTTGGCCCCTTTTAAAGTACTCTGTGGGCACGCCGCAAAGCTTTCACACCGACACACTGAAACACAAACATTTGGCATGCATATTGGATTGGTTCTGCTCTGTGCCGCAGTTCTACCCCGCCCCTCAGCACAGTGGAGTTGGGGTTGGCTATTCGCAACGCAAACAGCAGCATGAAATAATTATACAGGACTCCTTTTCACTAAATGGACGATACGATGCCACAGGTCCGGCACAGGTGGGTGGAGTCCCAGGCGTCCGGATGGTATGTTGAATCCGCACTCGCACTATCCTTCGTGGCTACAGGATATCCATATGTATATGTATGCACATATATAATGTCTATAGTTTCCACACAGAGCCATACACTCGCACTCACGCCCCAAGGATTTTTTCTCGACTTTCTCTGCTTTCACCCCTCCCTGCCACAAGCTGGTTATTCAGTGAGCGATATGAACAAAGTTTAGTCGCGTTGCGAGTTCTCGTGCTCTAATTAATAAGTGATGCCCGCGAAGAGTGTGAGAGACAGAGACAGAGAGGCTGTAGTATGACTGGGGCGGCACACACGCAGCTAAGGAATTTATGGCACAGTCCGTTGCATCAAGCTATAAGCTACAATAAAAATAAAAATGGGAATATAAACGAGAATGAAGTGGTCGTTTCGAAGACCGAAGCTTTTGCTACTCTTCGAAGCTACTACGAGTAAAGTGGCAAACCAACTAGCCAAAGGTCTCTCTGCTCTTTGGAGAAGTGTAAAAAATAGATAAAAACGTTGCGCATCACAAAGGCTTTTGTCCAATAAAATAGACAAAGTAAGTCGCTTAAGTCGGTCGCTTGTCGTCCTGCTTCTCGCTTCCTCCTGCTTCCAGTGCACACCTTTCGCTTCCTTCGTTGCGTTTGTTACGCTTCAGTGCAGCTTAAAAGCGCAGCCCCTCGGCTGGGCTGGGCTGGGCTTTATGTGAGAGTGGGAGAGTGTGCTTCTCTGATTGTCGCCCAGTTAACGGTGGATGTGTGCGCTACTCTGACGCTCTGTCTGTCGCCGCTCTTCTCTGTTATAGCGTGCATCAAAGCGAAACTCTGTTCCGCTCTTCTCTTCCCAATCGCCGCCTTTGCTTTAATTCCATTTTAATTGCTCACGTGGCGGCATGCGCAGGGGTTGGCTTAGGCTAAGGCAAAGCACTACGGATGCTGCATCTGTGTCCCCTCCATAGATTTAGGGTATCACCGTGCCCATCAGACGAATATACGAGTATATATGCTTTTAATTTGTTAGCCACTACAGCAGCTTCGGTATAACGAAAGCCTAATCAAGCGAAAGCCAGGATACTTTTCGGTGGGCAACAAGCCTTCACATCGAAAAAAATAAAACAGGGAAGGAAAATGCTGAAATTAAATGAGAATGCCTTTGAAATGCTGATACCGCCACGTGAGCATTTACTCTTAAAGATGTTTCAATGAAAATGCACATAAATTCTCAAACACAGCAGGGGCGGAGAGCCAACGGAAAGGCACGGACGGACACGGGATACGGGATACCTTTGCTGGTTCCAGTTTATGCCACACCTTGCCGCAGCTTAAGTGGCCAATTGTGTTCCGTTTATTGCTGTGGCAGACAGCGTTGATGATGCCACAAATGCATTATTCGCAATATATTTCAAGGTCCCTTCCATCTTGTTCTGCATGCGAAAACAATTTATTCGTATTATTTGCAGATTGACAGGGACAAGCACACCTAATTACTCCCCCCCGTGCACTTGTTTCGCTGTGCCCTTCAGAAAACTTATCCCCATCGAGTCATCGAGCCAGGCAGCGGCAGCTGCCAATTTGCGTTGACAAAACTGCCAGAAAGATAGACAATTCTTTTCAATTTGGCGAGCGGCAACTGAGCTCCCCAGGAGAGTACAGGAACCAGTGGCAAGAGGGAGGGCCTTTGGGCCCTCGAAAGCGTTACGCGTTCTGCATACAAATGAGTAGAGAGAAAAGAGATTGTTCTGCTTTACTAGTACTTTTATCCAGGAGATTTTAGCCGGAATTAATGTAAATCAATTCTAAAGTGGTAAAGGGGGAAAAAAAGGCAATACGCCTACTACTTCTTGGATGAATTCAGTATTTTCGTAAAATCACTCAAGCAATTTATTCTTCCACCAAAATAATTGCACCATTGAGCCATTGGAAGTGAAGATTTTCTGGAGAATTGCGTAGGCGGGAACATCTCCTCCAGATATTCACGCAATATCCAATAGAGCATATGAAAAGCACATGAGTAATAGCACTGGGGGGCTCGAGAGGGAGAGCCATAAGTGAGTGGGGATAAGCGACGACGACGCCGACGACTCTTCCCAATAAGCCACACGACTCACACAGAGCGACACGTGCCCCATACAAATATGTAAGTGCGCAGGTTTTGTCTGTTATTCCTTTTGATTACAAATTCAGGTCATATAATGAAACTTGTGACGAAACGGAGGAAATTCCCAAGAATTATGTACACAAATGTGAGCCCCACCGAATTAGCGACGCTGTGTCTGCCACGTGAACCCACCTTCAGCATGCAACAAATTCAAATCATTAGGCTAGCTGCCAGCCAGCCAGCTAATGTTGCGTGCAAATAATCAAGAGCCAAACAGAAGGACCTGCCTGCGAGCCCAAATTGAGAAGTGGCAAAAAGGTCAAGTGTAAAGACAAATACAAATAGATGGGGAAATGGCTGGAGCAAGGGGGAAAATCACCGGGAAAATCACTCTATTTGTTTGCCATAATTGTAGAAGGCAACTTCGAGAAGCAGATGAAAAGGGTGGAAAAGTAAATACTCAAAAAAGAGACAGAATAAGTTTCAAAGAAAGCAATGTAAATTTTGGCAAATGAAACGGAAAACTCAATGCTTTGCAGGGGTCTAAAGAAATCTGATGATGGACAACCTTTGGGTTGATGCTGCCCTCTAAAAGGCCTTGATTTTGTTTGAGATTCTTTACAATAATAATGTCCTCTCACCGCAAAAGTTATAGCCATTCTATCGTTGACCATCTTTAATTTTCCACGGCATAAATCGTTTAAAGAGCAATTCCCAAGTTTATCCAATAAAAGCCGGCCATTTGCTAGAAAAACTCTAAATTGAAATAGAAATTGATTCGAATATGAGACCCGATCGTCGTCGTCATCGCTGTCACCAGCAGAAAGGTGGCAGGGGGACTGCTGCATCAGCTGCAGGCACGGAGATTAGAGCCAAACTCGGTTTTTGTTTTGTTTTTTCGTTCCGCTCGCCATTTATAGGCAGAAATTGCTCAATTGTAAAAGAAAATTGTGGCAGCAGTGGGAAAAGAGGGACAGGAGTGACAATGGCTCGACCTTTCATTCACTGGGAAAGTTTTTCGTTTCGGAAATAGAAAAGTTTTTTATGAAGAGAGAGAGAGAGAGAGAGGGAGGGAGGGAGGGATTGAAAGAGACTGTATGATTGGGAGACCACGCGTGTCCTTGACAGACGGGAAGCAACAATTGATGTGTGAAAACGTGCTGTGAAGGAAAATGAAAAATCCTGCAGACAACAACAAAGAAGTGAGTAAACTTTTCTACCCCTAAGACCTCTCGAGGAGAAAATCAATAATGAAAATCTTGAAAATCATGAAATCAGTGAGCGTACGATATAAATATTAAATCTGTGCGGTACCGAGGAGGAGGATGGAGGAGAAGGACGAGCAGGTGGAGCAGTATCTTTATCATGATAAAATTATAAATAATTTCGCAATATTGCAGCATTACTATTGTGGCCACCCCCAAGAACTGTACAACAACCCTTCACCGCAGCCGAAATAGACGACTTTCGAGTTAATTGAGGAGAGAACGAAACGGACTGTGGACCGTGGACCCTGAAGAAAGGGAAGGGCAGGGAACAAAGCGGAAGAGACAGGTGGCAGCTCTCAGGCGAGCAATACAGAGGGCAACAATAACAGTTGGCAACGGCTCTCGGCATAGCGGAAACGGAAATGAGTAACGAGTAACTGGGAAAGTGGGAAACTGGGAAACGGCCAGGCCCCAGCAGCGAAAGAAAGCGCCAAAAGAAAAAACGGAAACAGCAAAAGCAACAGGAGGGAGACGAGGCGGAATGAGAGCCCAAGCATTGCAAAGCAACAGTTTAACTGTAAAACATTAAATGAAAATGAGGCAGAGAAAAGGAAAGGCAAGGCGAAGGACAAGGAGCACAAGGCGCCCAAGGAGGGCGCCATGACAAGCGGAGGGGAAAAGACCTTTAACGGTACACATAGTTGTGGGTACTGCGATACAAGTTTCCCTTCCCTGGGGCGAAAGCTGCGATGAGGATGATGGGACAAGCAGAGGATGTGCCATGGAATGGGCTTGGTATGGGGCAGTGGCAGTGGCAGTGGCAGAAGGATGTGTCTGTGGAGCAGGAACCGTTATTTGTGTGTGGCTGTGGGCAAACAACGGCTCGTACAAGGCGTGTTAGCAAGCCAAACATGTTAGCTTGTGTCAAGTCAGAGCCACAGCCACAGCCAGGAAGAACCTGGTCCTGGGCCACAGAATAAAGCTGCAAAAAATCGAATGAAGGAACAAAAAAATGGCTCCAAGGCTGCGAGTAAGTAAAGCGGGAAGCTCGAATCCGAAAGAGGATTGCAGGTTTCGGATCCTGTACAAAATCGGGCCAAAAGGGATACCACATTAAATAAAGGTTATCGAGAAATGTGGCTAAGCTAAGCAAATCCCCTAGAAGTACCCCTTCGTTGAAGCCAATTAATCAAAAATATTGCAAATCAAAATACTTGAGGCATGGTCAGCACTAATTGGACGTTGTAATCTATACTTCAATTCCCAGGAAGCACAGCTGCAGAGAGGATAAGCATCTGCAGTGCCGCAAATGGAGAGAGAGGCAGCAGGAGGAGCCTCCACTCCCAGCACGATGCTCACTTGCGGTGCACCGCATGTGGCCAAGCCACATGCCACAGGGCCCGTTCTCCTTCTGCTTCTCGTTATCGGCCCCTCCTCGACCGTGTCTTGGAAAGAATCAGCCCAATCAATGGCCGCTGGCACTGCGAGAATGAGTTCGTTTCCTTGTCATGATTTTTGGCTTATAAGAGAATGCCAAGACGGCAGGAGGAGGCGGTGGATGAAGACGGCAATGTGTCGCTAGGTTGGCTAACGGAAACACGGCAGGAATTTAAGTGCTTCCGCTTTCAACATGGGGCAGGGGGGTGTACTAGGGTGAAAGAGATGAAATCAATAAACGAAATCATAAACTGGAATGCCGCAAGAAGCAGGGGCGAGAGAGTGAGAGGGAGTGGGAGTGGGCAGGGCCAGGGCATGTGTGTGACAGGTCAAGGAAGCCGAACGAAGCCTCTTGGCAGCCTGTCAATTTCCCGATATCCTTAGATGCTTTAGCCACCCACCTAGGGGTGCGGAAAATTTTACACATAATTCTAGCATTCATCAAGAGCGGCAAGTGGTAAAACAGGTCAAATGAAATGTTTTTTGGGCAGAAAAATCAATAATAGCATACGAGTACGTGGGGCTATGCACAGAAGCCTCAACTGAAGACGGTTGAGTGGATCAGAATTAATCCCCATGACCAAGTGGAAGGGATTCAAAGAGTTGCCATGTAGCGGCTTAGAGGGAGATTTCCACAAACGAGCTGAAAATGAAATGTTTTGCCTTCATTTTCATGCCCACACCCACTCCCTCATGTACACCCAAGCTGCCACACAGATAGCGCTCTGCCGCTTGCCACAGCAGTTGACTCAGCTTGCCACATTTGTTAATTGCTTTTTGGCAACGGACACGCTGGTCTGGAGGGGGCTTTTTGTGCTGACCCCAGTGAAAACTTCCCTCGAACAGGAGGCCTTTTCAATAAACGGAAGCATACAAATTAACAATTAAATAATGCCAAGGCCCAGAAGCCAGAGGCAGCACAAATGTCGAACAGGTGGGCAGAAACATCATCAGGTGAGAGTAGAGAATAATTAGAAATGTGCCGGAAAAGTGCTGTGACTGAAATAAGGAATCAGGAGAGGCAGCCACAGCCCACCCCGAAAAATCTGTCCAGATGAATCAGCCCCGTCTCAGGCCATAAGTTATTTGCTGTGGCACTGGGACATTACTCCGCTCCAGCCATGCACAGCATGCGTAATTATGTCCATGTAATCAATCCCAGACAGTGCTCGAGGGAGAGAAGGAAACATATACGGCCTGCCTGGCAACTGTTGCGCCCAGAGGAGGAGCGTAGCCCCAAAAGAAAGCAATAAGCGGCAATCGTAAATTCAAATCAAGTGCCTGAAATTGCCAGATAAAAGCAAAGTCTGCTCCTCACACACGCCCACATGAGGGCGTCGGCTGGGCTGGGCAGAAGCCTCGAGATAGGGTATCAAGGGGAGTTCCTTACATTTGGTAACAACTTCTGCCTGTCATCATCCTCTAAATATAGCTCTCATCATTGATAGATGATTTGGGAGCAACAAAAATCAGATCTCGGGGTCACTAATGAAGTTCAATGTAAACTTAAAGGCTTTAAGCCTATGTCGGGGTCACCCATTTACATTGTGGTCACCAAAAACTTGATAAACGATGTGTCACCGCTCCCCCATCTATCTATGTCGTGTCCTTCCATCAGTTTTGCTGTGCTCCCGCAAGCAGTTCATGCCCTGCTTGCCCCGATAAGTAAGCCCCGTTCTTGAATGCTTTTCTCTGTAAGCAGTTTCTGCCCTGCTTGCCCTTTGTAGTTCACTCACGCAAGCAGTTTAATTAAACTTTAAAAACAGTCCAGCCGCCCTGCAGCAACTCGTTTCACCTCTCCATGATTCATCTGCCTTTGAATTCAATCTTTGAGAGAAGAAATTACAGGGCATTCAGTGGGTGACCCGCCATCTGCTCTGAACGTGATTATCTCCATCTACGACTACGAGTGGGAGTATATGGCGTTGCCAGCACATCGCAAAATTTATAATGTTAATGCTGAGCGCTGCGCTGCTCTACTCTGTTGTGCTTTGCTTTGCTTGCGCCTGAGCTTTTCAGTTCTCCTCCATTTTGTTGGTTGCCTGCCAATCTCCCTGCCCTGTGGGGCCACACAACACTTTTAGCACATAATAATAGTCCGGGCCATGCAATTACTAAGGGTCAGAAGGGGTGGTTGGCGAAGGAAAAGAGATAAAGAGAAGGCCCAACGACAACGTTTAGTGTGAGTCCCGGGGACGGTATGGGCACTTAAAGTCAGCAAAGTGCAAAAAGGACTCGACAAAGGCTTTGGCTCTGGCGCTGGTGCTGGCGCTGGCAAATCGATAGATGTTTGACCCCAAAAGCAAGCTTTCCTCAACTTGGATATTCAACTCGCCACAGACTCAATCTGTTGCTGATGAGTTGAACTATTGGCTGGATGAATAGTTTGCGCCGTGAATCAGCTAACAAGCTACTGAGTGGGTGGGTTTTGCGTATACGCATTCTAGATGTGCATATTTGGCGAGGACCAACTTTTTGTTATCCTTCTGGCTTCAAATTCATTGCCTGTCGTTTATCTAAGATGAGTGGCTTGTTCGTGGAGCTTCCGCACTTGGGCCAAACAATTTGATTACGGCCGAGTGGATGGAGAGGAGAGGAGGAGTGCGACCTTTCAGCTGGCTGCAATCGCAATCAGGCGAAGCAAACAAATCCCAAGTGCTTGACATTGCAGACGCTGCAGACGACAGCGAGAAAAGTCTGAGTAAGCTGGGAAAATCTTGAAATCGAATGCCCCGACCGTGATTCATTTAATGTCTGGCAAATCCAATTTCTATTTCAATACCGCCATAACGAGCCATGCAGCGAAATAAGATGCCGCCAGAGCGTGCTCCTACATCGCATCACCCATACGCCCCGTACTCCAGGCACACCAAGCTCTGGTGAGGCCACTGCCAATTACTCGCCCATTTGTTAAGTTTTGTTAAATCCACGCAAAACGTATTGCATTGATTGTCTCCGTGTTTGGCCAAACACTTAAAAAGTTCCTCCAACTTTGAAAGCTGCCATTGCGTCGCCTGGAAGCCAGGCAGGCATTCCATTATAAATGGCATTCAACTGCCAGACGGACAGGTAAAGTGATGGCTAGACAGGGACGGAGGTTGGCCAGAGAGGGGTGGAGGTCGGACAGGTGTGTCCTCCCCCTGCTCTTCATCATCCTCCAACTGGTCTTTGTAGCACTTGTGAAACACTTTCATTTACTTTATTGAGCGCACTCGCATCTACACATACACTTGGTAGTGCCACTAAGACGCGTTTCTCGACGCTATTGATACCGTAGCATTAGTGAAGGAAGTGGAAGGGGTGATAGCGATTGCTACATAGCTTGTAATTTCCTTTTTAGTCTTTCATCTTTTTCTGCTAAAGTCAATTCCCTGGGCTCAGGACTCAATTCAATACTTTAGGTGTGCAGGGTATTCCCAGTCGCATAAAAGGAATAAGCGTACATTTTCCATTCTGGTTTGTAATTAGCAAATGGCCAGAGCCGTGTCTCCAGTCCCACTTATCAGCCAGAGTATCCTTAAGAGATTTGAATGAAACGGCCTTGGCCGCCAGACTGGCTTATTCTCCGGTGGCTAGTGGGGGTAATCTCAGGAAGCGTTTACATTTCAATTCAATATGTTTAAGCAAGATTTGCTCAGATTGTTTGCCCGGCAAAACTTTTCCACTCTTGCAACATTTATCCACTCCATAACTTTATTTTCTTGGACCCGGAGCAAGTTCAAGTCTCTGTAGGACTTTGCGCGGGGTGCGGAGGATACAAATGCAGAATAGATTTGATTTATGCCAGCCAGAAAGTCTGTCCAGACCGGAGAACACCATCCCATTGTCGCCTCCGAGTTGCATTGACTTTTGTTTGTTTTCATCGAGTAGCATTTGTCTGTCAAGGCAGGAGTAAAAAAAGTATCGTCGATCTGCCAAGGGGAATCTCCGTTCTTCGCATAAATTCAATGGAAAAGCATTTGAATTATTCGGAATATACATATATGCATATTTTAGTGTCTGCTTGGGGTGGGCGGGGGCGCACATTCAGGGCTTTCCCAATTTCTGTATGTACATATGTAATATTTTCTCCCTCTCATTCTCTTTTTCTCCTCTCACTCCCTTTGCGAATGCCAAATTGGCAAAAAGGAGGTCCGGGCTGAGCCATGGGTGGAAATCATTATTTTCGAATTTTCCAGCTACCAGAAAATTGTTTTTGTGTTTCCAATGCTGTCGATGCTCCGATGCTCCGATGCTGTGCGGCCGGGTATCAGATGGGTTGTTGGTTTTCCTGGTTTTGCCAGTTCCGCTGGTTTTTCTGTTTGTTCTCTGACTGACTGTGGCTATGCCAGTGCTGTTTGCTCCGAGCCAAATTGGCATAATAAACAATGCCAATGGTGGCAAAACCGAGTGATTGTCGCTCTCTCCATGTGGCAGTGCCTCCACATTTCACTCCGTATCAATCCGGAGGCGTGTGTTCCTTGCAAAGTGAGTTAGGAAAGTGAGTGATGCAGGATTCTGTGTGGGTGTATGTATCAGTGCGGTGGCCAAACAATGTGCCACTCGCTTAGCAGGGGCATTAAAGTGTGGGGCGTGGCACACATGTCATAGAAACTGTTGCCAGGAGATGAAGCACTGAAACAAACCTGATTGCCTCCTTCTTCAGGGCGTGTTCCTTTCACTCCATTTTAATTAAGAACATAATGCATCCTAGTGCCTTATCTTGTGGCAATTATCAGAGCTGACAAGACTGTGCAAACTGGGGCAAGAGGAACTACAGGAACTTGGCATCGGCATCGGCCACATCAACAGGTTCCTCGTTCTTCTATTTCGACCTTACGTCGCGGTCTATGATTGATTGATACGCATTTGAGGGTCACAAATTAATAGCTTTAATTAGGCGCAAATTGAGGCAACTCATTCATCACAAGTCGCAGAAGAAGGATTACTGCAAGAGGACTGTGTTGGAACCGAAGAAAAATACATTTTATATCCATCCACAGGCTTCCTCGAATGTTTATGGGACAGTGCCAAGTGGCTTTTCTAGCAATTTGATGTATTTTTAATGTCGTCTTTTCAGGGAATATATATGATTAATGGATTGTGGTTCTATGCACGTACATATATGTATATCCTATGTATGATTATATGTAGAAGTGTGTGTCTGTCTGTATGGGTATTTATAAGTCTTTGGGTTCGGTTCGTTATTTGTCCTTTAACGATTCAATGAGCTCTAAAACGGTTTTATTGATTTTGTGTTAATGTTGCAGGGCAATCAGTATGTTGGAGGGATGGTGTCTATAAATATTTATATGCACAATTTAGACCGCGGCGAAATGCGATACGAGCCGAACCAATAAGAGCCAGCCCCGGCCTGTTCTCTATTCTCTGCAGTTTAATGAACTGTTCCCGGAATAGAGGGACACGATGAGATGGCCCGTAGTTCTCAAGAGCGTGCCATATGTTGCATAACCGTAAGTGAACTGTTTTAGCTGGAACATTGGCCGGAGCGGCAGGACAAAGGACCGTTCTGGCTCTGGCTCGGGCTCGGGCCTGTTTATATTGATTTGTTATGCGTGCGGTGGGGCAGAAGGCACAGCCACAACCGACCATGCCGCACAGGTAACGATGTGCTAAGCGCGCTGTGCAACAAATATGCGACAGCCACGCACATTCTGCCCCCATCCCAAAAGGAGGCGAACAGAGTGGAGGCCTCTGAAATTCCATGCCAGTCAGGCTGCCAATCCAAATTGTCGGGGCAACGGCAAACGGTACTGAAAGTGGTTTACAGGAGGGGCATGGGGCATGGGGCATGGGGCATCATCATAATCATAATTAGTCTGATGAGAATGGCAGCCGCAATGAGGTTGTTTTTGGCTCTCCCTTTCTCTCTCTCTCTGCAAAGTGCAAAATGCTGTAAAAAATACACACACACAGATGTCTGCATGGGTGTATATGTTTTGTATAAACAGGGGGCACTTAATTACTGTGCCACTTCCTTGTTTCTCAGTGATGCCTTGTCTTTTGCTTGAATTGAGCGGGATTTGTATTTATCTTAAATGTTGGCGCTTGCGGCCATTTCCTCCCTCTCTTGTTGCGTCTCTTCCTCTCCACAGCTCCATCTGGGCTTCATTTTCGGCGCTTAACCTTCGCAGAAATACAAAAAAAAAACCGCCAAAGATAGAGCGGAACCTGGAAAATCATGAAAAGAGATGGAACGCGAAGAGCAAACAGAATGAGCGACTGGCAGACAGACAGGCAGAGAGGCATGCAAACAAGGTTAAGCATACGGATACACACACACACACGCACACACAAAGAGCCACCCACACACAGATATTGTCTTGGTTGTTTTTGGAGCAATAGGCATTTGTTTTAGACTCCTCCTCTCCCCTGCGCTCCCACAGACGCCTTGGCAAAAGCGTCGAATGCCGTTTAACTGCCGCTTGACACAGAGAAAGAAAGAACCGAAAACAAAGAGGGATAGAGGCCAGAGAGAGAGAGAGAGAGAGAGAGAGGAAAAGCAAACAACAATGAGTAGAGCCCACAACCGGACGACGTCCCGAATGGAAGAGAGATGGCAGACACAGCGTCTACCGTATACGGTTACCATTTAGTGGTCCTCAAAGGTGAAATTTCCCAAGAAAACAATGAGGAGGCGACACCCGGACTGGACAGAAACGGACCGGCCCGGAACGGACCCGGTTAAGCCTCTCCTCTGTTTGGCATACCGTTTTGTGGCGCCTCAGCGGTTTTCCTCTCGGCCTTTTTGTTTGCGGCCAGAAGTGCGGCAGCTGTCTAAGCAAAAGCCAAATTTAATTATTCATAGATTCGCCGGGCTCTGTGTGGGAGAGTGTTTGCCGAGAGATTAAGGCAAATGAATGGCTTCCAGGAATACGCCAGCATACTTTTGCTATGAACGCCATAACTCAAATGCCTGGAACTCCGATGGAGGAACACGCATCTCCATCTCCACCTCCAGCATCTCCATGGGACCCCAAACTAAAAACCACGAGGAATAGAAATTAGTAGTGGTTCTTAAATTGTTCGCAACTCCGTTGATTGGTGCTGCAGAAAGACTGCACTCAGACGATGCACTGAGGAAGGGTCCTGATAATGAAGATAGGGTTAATTAAACTTTCAAGAAGGGCTACACGCATGTACAATACCAGTTCCTGCAGCTCATATGACACACGATTTGCAGTCACAGAAAAGTCAAAGCAGGATTCCAGGAATAGCCTGAGGTGCATTCTATTTCTAGCGTCTTCTTACGCCATTCCAAGAATGCTATTAGCAACAATATCCACAGTGGGCGGTAGCTTTTCCAGTGGCTGTACACGGTGCAGCTCCTTCAATACCTGCAAAAGGGGTTGTGCCACCTCCGTCTCATAGGTAAGGTGCTACAGCTTCTCAAGATAACACAGAACACAGATTTTTTGTACTTCGACTTGACACCTATCGGTTTAATCGGCATCGATTCTAGGCTAGTCGAGCTGCTAAAATAACATAACCTCAAAAGTTTGTATTTGTGGAAAAGTTTTCGCTTTATCGAAGAGAAGAGTGTCTGGAATGATTTTCGATTCTTCTTCGATAAATTATTATTTGTTTGAGCAACTAACTTGTGTATAGAATGGTGGCGAGCACTTAGACGACGATGCGGTATGAGATGTAGCGACCGGCCGTCTTAGAGGAGCGGATAATCTTCACCACTTGGCCGGGGTTCAGGCCGAAGTAGCGTGACACCGGATCGTTGACCTGGATGCGCATCAGCATGGAATCCCTTAGCTTGTAGCGACTGAGCAGCTCCTGCTTCTCGTCCGGTGTCATCACCACGTGCTCCGGCACATTCTCATTCTCGGTGATATTGAACATCAACTCGTCATTTAGGAACTGTTCCAGAACGTACTTGGTGGGGTACTCTCAATGAGCGCCTGCCTGGCCGACGACGTTATATATAATGGCGCGATAAATGCTCTCCTCCTGCATGCGGAAACAGTAGCGTTTGATGACTTTGATGCCGACCTTTCGGTATTTACGACTCAGTTGCAAACGAAATGTACAAAACAGAGTTGCGTGGCTCAGTATATCGAGACAACTGGTCGTTTTACAGCACTGAAGGTGTGTGCATGGTGTACATTTTATAAGGGTATGTATTATGAATATTTCATAGCTTTCTGGATTGGATTGATTTGTTTGCTTTCTGTTTTCCCTTGTGGTTCCAGCGTATAAAATATAAATAAAATATGTGATTGTATTTTGGACAATACCAATCGTAACAGTCCGGCTCCCCCGAAAAACTTATAAAATTAAATGAAAATGTGGGTATATTTTTGTATATTTCTATCTATTCAATTCTATGATGGGTATGGAAGGACGTCATTGAACTTTTTGCTAATTTGATTAATTTTTTCATTAATTTGCATTCGCAGGCTTTTGTTTGCAATTAAACAATCATACCCCAGTGGATATTTGTACAGTACAGTTAGAGATACAACGCACCTGAATGAACTGACTAATTGGAAACTTGTTACAGAAGGCGTTCGTATGGAAAACCTTGATTTTCTGCCCACATTGGAGTGCATTAAGGATGTGACCGCAATAAGAGCACCAATTAGTTTGCATTTGACAGTCAGATTCATTAGTTTAATGGGCAATGGTCAGAAGGGAGAGTGTAAGAGATGTAGAATAATTGTGGCTTGAAAAGGAAGGAACAAAATACCACAATATATTTCACAATAGTAGAGTTTTCCAAGGCCAAATAGTTGCAGAAGAGAGGTAAAGAGGGAATAATAGATTACTTTCTTGCCCATCTTCATGTGAGCATGCAGTTTCCTTTCCTTTTTATCAATATTTTCACTGTCCTTCCTTCACTTCCAATAAACATTCGAAATCCATTTGGGGATTTCAACATTCAATTATTTTACTCAGCCTGACAGTTTGAAGCTCTTCTCAGAGCGATTGGCGTCTGTTTTACCAGCTATCCCGAGTAATTAAAAACCATTGAAACTTTCGACAGCTTATGGGAGATGATGCAATTGGTGCTTCGAGCTCTGGTTATTCCCCCATTGGGGCGAGAACTTTTAATTGAGTCAACTAAGCTTTTGTGGAAATTCTCGGGGAGCAGAATAAACTATACGGATGTGGTACTGCCAGGATGTGTACTTGTGCTAGGAGCCCATAAATACCTTCATTATATGTCATTGCAGATCCCCCTTTAAGAGTGCCCAAGTGCGGGATGAGCCCAGAATTAATGTGTGCTTACGCTGCGTATACGTGATGTGCCCCATGGACATTTGGGCAGGGCCCCTGGTACTCGTATTTGAGCCCAGTTAGTGCCCTGGCATTCCTCATTTGTCTCCCGTTTCGTCTCCGCTCTGAACCATTTATTACGCCTTGGCACGCGCTACAATTCCATTTTAATTACACGACCGCAGTCGTCCATTCGCCGCCATCGCCACCCGACCGACCATCTCTCTGGGCCCATGTCGAGAGCTCTGAGTGTAAATTAGTAGCCTGCAAACGATAAATGAGGATTTCGCTCACTACCTCATCCTTCCGCGTCCCCCGGCCTTCCTTTGTGCGTCTGCGGTTGGCCATTTGAGTGAAGGGAAAATGGTGATGCCAGTGCCAGAGCCAGAGCTGCCACGTGTTGAATCCTTTGGCTGTCAAGGGGCATGTGGAGAAAGGACTCGGAGACCAGTGGCAGCCTATTTGTAAAGATCCCTATACAACTTTGTAACCTGTACAATGTAGAGTGCATGCCACACTTCTCAGAACCTACCATTCTTGCTACCTCTATTGGTATTTCAATTTTCAGCTTCAATTTATGCATTTTCTCTAATCATATTAATATTTACATATTTCAGTGAGTAAATCTGAGTAACAAGTATCTTGAAGATTGAATATTTGACTATTTACTCGTCAAACTCGGACATGGACAACAATCTAAAAGGAAGATTAGTTTTGATTCATTTGAATGCAAATTG
Organism: Drosophila miranda; assembly: GCF_003369915.1. Taxonomy (NCBI): domain Eukaryota; kingdom Metazoa; phylum Arthropoda; class Insecta; order Diptera; family Drosophilidae; genus Drosophila; species Drosophila miranda. Next base: position 8,643,680 of record NC_046676.1, on the reverse strand, counting down.
CTGTGCATTTCATGGGTCTGCATGTTGCACAGTCATGGCTGCAGCCAACCTGTCAGGTTACACAGACTAAACATCTACATATATTCTGGCTCTTGTTGCCTTCCGATGAGTGCATAATTAATGCGTGGGCGTGGCGGTCAATGCCAGGGAGGGCCCAAGCGACGGAGGCGCTACAAATGCAAATAGTATGCGGCGCTTTGGCTGGGAAAATTGCCCATGGAATGCAATAAGAATGCAAATGCGGATTGGAATGTACGTGTGCTCGTGCGAGTGCCAGTGCGTATGTGGCTGTCCGCATACTTATTGTAATCAGTGCATTGAATGCGCAGTGCGTATCCAGATACTTATCGTAATTCGAGTGTGTTTGTGTCTGACAATGCTCACTGTAATCGGTGTGGATATGTGCGCTGGCCTGTTGTAGTCAGTGGGTGGATTACGCTAATGACATTTGATGATAACATCGTTTCTACTCAGCAAGGACTCATTGAGACATAATCGGCCGGCCACAAAAGGACACCCGATGAGGCGGATTGCGATAGACAGCAGTCAATGAAGTGCCCGCCTATGCTAAAGATGATTGACCAGAGATTATAGCTAGCCGATCAACATGTACCAATTAAAGGACGAGTATTACGCCAGCTAAAGACTCCTATTAAATGCTAATACCCGCATTGCTGCTATCACTGCTTAAATCTCGGCCCCTCACTCGTATCCAGATAATTTCCCATTGTCTCCGGCTGGGGGACAACTTCAATTTCATTCAGACGGAAAGCCCTGTCAGTGCCCCTTTTCATTATCGGCCATGGCAGTCGCTTCTTCGGGGAACAGGTCCAGTGGCAGCTTTAGAAGCAAAAGCTGCCACACACACTCACGCGATGCCAAAGTGTCATCCTCAAGGCAACAAAAGTTGAATCTCTGGTGGCCCGTAGTTCAATTGTTGCCCCCCCCCGCTAACCACCCCACAAGCCCGAGCTTCCCCCTGCTATTCATGCTGCCAATGATGGACCTCATTGTTCTAGGCCATTTCTGGCCGGGACAAGTGGCCTCAACTCTTGCTCTTTATACTGCGTTGGCTGAGAAGGGATGAGAGCCTGGGTAGGTGCTACCACGCACATTGATGAGAGGCCTCATACCCATGTACGCTCGTGCTGTTCCCCTTCTGCAAAGAATTTTCAGTAGCAGGAAAAATTGAACATGGAAATGAAAGTAAGCCAAGGGAGATCTTTAAGGTTCGAAGTAGAAGTCGTGTATCATCCCCTCCCCATAAACGTCAAGCCCTCACCCCTACCTTCACTTTCGCTTAATTGAATCAGAGAGCAAGGCGCGTGCCCTGCCAGGGATCCCAAAGTTGTTCTGAAAACTTTTTCCACCAGCAGAGCGTTTTGAGCAGCTACTGTCAAGGTCGGACATAGAAGTGTGTGGTGGGCCACCCACCTATAAAGTTTTTCATAGAAGGCCAAAGCGAATAAAAAGTTCAAGTTGTTATTTTTTCCATACATAGTTGAAATATATTGTAGAATTTTTAATTAATATTTCTATTGGGAGAACTTCCTTCAAACCTTTGAAGAGGTGAGTGGGTGGCACTTCCAGAGCTGCCACCACTGCCCGCCTTTATTCCCCAAGCCCGAAAGTATGTTTTAACAAAAATGAAATGCGAAAACAATTGGAAATCAAACGAAATCAATTCCCTCCATTCCTTCCCAAGTGTGCTTGGCACAATCCCACGCCCACACGATAAAGTCTCACCCTGCCGCTCCATCGGTCCGACCCTCCTTACAGCATGTACGTACTTATATTTCCCAGAGCAAATTTGTATCGCTGAACGACATTCATTGAATTATTTACGAGTACGAGTATAGCAGGGGTTTTTGATTATTTACATGGCTCTGTTGCTTTTGATTCGGCATTCGGCTGATAATTCTGCATCCCAATTTGACCTCAGGTCCGCGCGCGAGTCCCCCAATCCGAACTCCATAAAAATCGCTGCCAGCACGCTGCGAGATATCAGATATGTACATACATATGTGGCATATGTGCCACAAGTAATTTGGCTTGGTTTTTTCTATACCCTTGCAGGATTAGGTGCAAATGGGAGAATAAATTCCTGATTAGCCTGATCAATAAAACCAATGATCGCTCGATTATATTTTGGCTTCGTGGAATCTCTATCATAATAATCCAATCAAATTACCACAAGAACAATACACTTGATAGGGTGTTTAAAACTTCGCTATCGAAGTGTTTTCATGGGGGAATTCGGTTCCGGAATTTCTTTCATTTATTTCGAGTAAAGACCTTGACAATCATCATGTGATGACGTGTGAATACCAAATTGGGAAAGGTTACGTTTTTTCTGTGGAGTGGATTGCGATTTTTTAGCCATTTGAATATGGTGAAAAACACCAACAACATCCATTGGCATGCTGCCAGAAAGAGGTGGTGCGAAGAGGAGAGGTGGTGCGAGCTGCAGATAGAGATGCAAATGGATGATGCGTGGGATGGAAACTGCACATATGCTGGAGGCCGAAAAGCGATAAAGCCATAAAATACATACTGCAGCCTCTATACCGTTATACATATGTACATGTGGTGAGAGAGGAGAAGAGCAGCAGCATAGTGAAGAGAGAGATATTACAGTAAAATTAGCTTTGTCGCTCATTTATGTAACGGAACAAGATCGGAAGATATGTGCGCGACGCCACTGTAGATGGAGCGGGACAGAAATAGCCCGAACTGAAAGCAATAAGAAAATGCAATAAAAATGCTTGCAAAGGCAGCGCCAAAACGGGACAGTCGTCATAGGAGACAACGTAGAAGTTTGTATACCCTTACCAGGGGCTTTTCCTAAAGGATGAAGAGAAAGGAAGATTCTACAGATATCCTACAAGTCCAGTTTATTCAAAATGAGCGCCCAATCCGGTCAACGCTTCCCCGCATCACATGAGCAGTGGCAGCATCTGCTTAATCGATCTCTGCCGGCCGCACAGTGGGTCGCATGCTGGCAGATTGACCGCAGAACCGGTGCAGCCTGAACTGCGACACGACGCCTTGCCTCTGCTGGCAGCGGCACGAAAGCCAAATCAAGTAGCGGCAGAGACATCGGCAGAGACAGCGGTAGCGACAGCGGCAGAGACAGCGGTAGCGACAACGGCAGAGACAGCGGTAGCTACAGCGACCTGCAGACAGACGTACGAGTAAATTGTATCGGAACGATACGAGCGGGAGCAGTACTTGTACGTGTGCCACGCCACAGTCAAGAGCAGGGCGAATCGGAACGCATCGGGTCGTGCGGCGTTACGGAGCGTCGCTGAAAGTGTTTTTCAATAACGCCAGCCGGCTAGCGATTAATGGCGATCGGTTCCCGCTTCGATTATGCGTCGTTTTCAACAAGAAGAAAAACAACAAAACCCAAAGCAAAGGCAAAAGAAAAATCAAAAGCAAACGTGAACGCAAACGTGAACGAAACAAAAGCAAAAACAGAAAGCAAACGCGAGGTGCACTGAACAAAATTACATAGGTTGGCCAGCAAGTGCAAAATATAAAGAATTTGCAAGTGGGGAAATATCATTAGACATCAATTAATATTAATTAAATACATACAAATGTACATACATACATACATATGTACATGCATATGTATGTATATTGCTTTCATTTCCCATTCGAACCTCTAGATAGCTTTTTTCCTCTGTGCGCCAAATGGTTGGGATGCCTTCAACAGCTGGAAGATTTGTGTCTGGAATGAAGATTCCCATTAAATGATTTTAACGTTCTGCGTGTCTATCTGTCTCTATATACATATGTCTGTACATGTATAGATACATATCTCTTCCCCTGTTGCTCTTTTGTCAAAATTTAGAAGAAACGGCAGTAGTATTGTTAGCTAGAAGTTGAGTAGAAACTGTTGTAGTTACCGAAACCGAAACCAGGGCAAGGGATTGTTTACTTTAACTTCAAATTGGTGGATGCCACACCCCCCTTTGTGGCAAAATTAATTGGCATAAATTAAAATGTTTATTCAATAGTTTATAACAATAAGTCAAACAGCGAGGAGTAAGGGAAAGGCAAAGATGTGCTTTTGAAATGTTTTGTTATCGCATTGCTCCAATTTGTGTCAATTATGCGTGAATGACACGCCCTTTGAACCGTCGCCCACGATTTTAATTGAAATTTGCGTTCATTGTTGTTGTGTGTTTGAAAAATTCTCATCAAAAAAACAAAAAGCCAGAGACCTATCCTCTCCACAAAGGGAAAGCAAAATAAGAACAAAATTAAAAAAGGCAGGTCTGGAGGCAGAAACTGGCAGAGCAGTGGCAGAGGTTTGCAGATCGCATTCAGAAGTAGCGCCAAAGGCAGATCAGAGTCTGAAGTAGAGGCACAGAAGCACCGAAGCTCCAAGAGAGAGAGGGAGCGGTAGCGGGGGTGATCTCTCTCAATGTGACCTGCGGGTGTCCAAGTGAAAGTAGAAAATTCAGTTTGGAAATCATTTTATGATGATTCTGCAAATTTGTGTGTAATGTAACGGCAGCATCCAAATCCAAAGATGGAGCATTATTCTAGTTTGAAAAATCTTTTGCCCTGCACTGAACGAATTAGCAAAGTGCCGTCATTAATACAAAATCCAAAACATGTCAGGGGTATACTCATGAATATAATGAATGCTAAATTGTGCACAGAGGGCAGAAAAATTACAAAATAAATATATTTACAGCTCGAAGTACATTCATATTTCATTCCAAAGTGTCGAGACAAGCCATGAGCCAAGAAGCTGAGAGCTGGGAGAATTGCAAACACAAAATACCCTGCACACTGCATTCAGAACCCACTCTCTGAAAGCTTTCTGTTACAATTATGTATATACTACCCCTAATTTGTTGTAGGGTATCGAAAACAATTTGCATCAGAGTAAACATTTCAATGGGCTGTAATTGCCTCGCCCGCACGTCCACTTATTGAAATTTATGGTTCTGTTTGGGCGATATCTAAAACAGATTATTCATAAAAATATTATCTGCCGAAACACTGAATTTTTCCTACAGTTACCAGCAGCCTTATCGGCCCCCGTATCAGTATCTATATTTTGCAACGAAAATTCCATTGCCTTTCGACACCATCCCCCGCCCCATTTACATGTCGACCGGCGAATGGCTGTTTGAGGAATTGGCAATAGGAATTTAACGCAACATTTTCTTTGCCTTTCGGGTGCGTGGCAGAGTTATTTATCTGTTTTTGCACAAATATTTCGTGTTTCGATGACCAGCTGACCAAAAACCTAAACAGAACTCGAACATGTTGTTGCCGTAGTTTATGGTCTGTCCGTGTATCTAACAGATAAATAATCATTGCATTAGCCGCTCGACATCGTTGCGGCTTCGTCTGCGACCGCGAAACGTGACACTTGGCTATCAGATGTGGCACTGTGCCTCTAATGGGTGTGTGTGTGTGTGTGTAGGGGGGGCATGCAGCAGGTGGACGAACGTGTGGAGGCGAAGGTTGGCTGGCGGTTGTGACCAGATAAACCCTCACCCCGTGGGGAGCTCCGCTCATCTTTTCTCCGTTCTCCATTCTCCGTTCTCCGGTTACTTCTGCGGTAGACTACCGCCTTGCCCCACCGGCTTGTTTGTCTTTCCATTGAATCCAAAAACGGGGGGGTATATGCTCGTACAAGCCCAAAACCGGCTTCCCCTTAGCCATTTAACAAGTTTCATTCAATCGAATCAATTAGCGGCCAAAAACGATCGGCCACAGGCGTCATCGAAGCCAAAGTCTGACGTTGGCGCTGGGCTGCGTTGCGCTTACTTATGTTATGCTTATGTTAATTGGCTCCCCAACACCCCGCCCATGCAAATGAGCGTGTGCGAGTCCCACTGTAAGCCCACTGTTAACGCTAAAGAGAGCGCTCGAAAGCTCGCTACGGTTCGCCTGCCGTTAGCCAAGACATGTCAGAACGTGTCCGTAACTCGACCGAAGCGCACGTGCCGAAAAGCTATAGTTCGTGTAGCGCGGAAGAGCTGAGAAGCGAAGCGAGAGAGCAACAGCTACAACAGAAGCAGGAGCAGGAGCAGGAGCAGCGCAGCAGCTGGGAAGGAGGAGAGCCCCAACAGCGAGTGTGTGTACAGATGTGTGCGAGGGAGTGCGTCCGAGAAGACATCTTGTGTAACCGGCGGAGGGGCAGGCAAGGCCCCGAAACTCACCACAGCTAATGCGAGTCGGATTTCGGCTTTCGCCTCGTGCGAGAACATTTTCACGCGCCGCGCTCACAACGTAACGGTTCGCCCGCAGAGGCAGTTCTGCTGTGCTTGTGCTGCTGCCCGTCCAACATTCCAGCGGAGTCCGTGCGTGCGTGCGTGTGTGTGTGTGTGTGTGCTGAGCCCCAAAGTCTGTTGTGTGGTGTAGAGTAATTTGAAAGTGAGAGTGGACTCTCCATCAAAGCAAATAGTAAACAAAGTTTGGCCAGTTCTGGGAACTCAATAATACCCAACGTGTGAAAAAGTGCTTGAGCTGAAAATCAACCAAAATCTATGGATACTATATTCGTAATTCTATGGAAAAGATCGGGGTCAAAACTATGAAAACAATTGAGCGAACGAATCCCTAAAAAGAGGACTTGAGGGCCCCGGGAATAACTGTTGCTTGTCGTTTCCGTGTATGTGTGTGTATGTTTGTGTTTGTGGTGGCCCTAAGAGGCCTACGTGTGTGTTCAAGTGGCCTCGCGCCTCCAATCAATGCAAATTCCGTGCGTGTTGTACACCTCTACTGGGTAGCAAAGGATTGCATAGCTACTTAGGCTCAGGAGGTTGCTTCGCCCAGTTACAGGGTATCAGCTGGGTGGCTGCCTGGTGTCGCTGAGAGACTTTTGACCAGCAAGAACGTGTCTGTTGGCAAGGCACAAACATTGGCATAGCATGGCAAAAAGTTTAATAAAAACAAAATAATTTTGAAATAAATATTCGTTTTTTTACTTGCACGAGCGTCCGTCTCTCTCTCTCTCTTTCGGATTCAACAAGCACAAAATTCACAGAAATGCAAAAGTTTTGATATTTATTACTTATTATTTATTTGCTGGGGAGTGCACTGCCGCTGCCCTCTCAACAGAGACAACGAACCCCCCACCCACCAGCACTGCCATGTCGTTGAAATACCTTTTCTTTTGTGTAATTAAAATTAATGCTAATTATGAGCTTGTTTGTCCGTCAGTCGCCGTGACTTTTTGCACAACTTTTCACTTAATTGTGGGGCTTGTTGAGAGAAAAATCAATTTGAATTGAGGCGAAACGCTTGTGGAAAAGAATACCTGATGAATGCGAAATTATGCAAATTTCGGAGTGGTAGACACAATTCAATGGAGATTGAGTCAAGTTTTAGAAGTAAATCATAAATCCAGTTTTTTTTTTATATTTTTTTTTGTTACGACGGTCAGATGCTGTTTGAGGCCTAATAAAAATCAATAAACAATACAAAGTCATAAGGCAACAACCAAATGCAGCAAAAAGTGAACAAATTAAAGAGATTATTTACCAGTTCGTAAGCGTAATACCATTTCAACAGCAGACACAAAACACAAGTAAAAGAATATATAAGACGAGATTACTGCAATGTCCGACAACGGCGACAACAATGGTGGCGACCCGTCGCAGCAGGCGGGGTCCGGAGCGGAGGGCGAGGCCATGGGCGAGAATAAAATGAAGTCGCGCCTCCGCAAGGGAGCCCTCAAGAAGAAGAATGTCTTCAATGTGAAGGATCACTGCTTCATCGCGAGGTTCTTCAAGCAGCCCACCTTTTGCTCGCACTGCAAGGACTTTATCTGGTAAGTGAAGGAGGATCATTAGTCCCCCCCCCCAAAGACACATACACATAGAAAACCATTCTCGCATCCCCATTCCCCCATCAATGGCGGGCACTTGTGGGTCTACACGTGCATTGCAGACAAAGCTTTCGCATAACATCAGACAAACGCAAGAAGAGGGCCAGTCCAGGCCAGGGAATCGATAATATTCTATTGACAAGGCAAACCGAACAAAGCAAAACCACGAAGAAGTGGCAGCAGAAGGAATCGTGGAAGTGGAAATGGAAACGGAGAAGGCAAAGGCCCAAAGAGAGGGAAACAAAAACATATACTAAAAGTCAAGTCAAGGCATTTCAATGGGATACTTGCATTGTTTGTTTCCTACCTTTTCCACCGAGGAAAACTTGGAAGGCCTGGGGAGACGAGCGGAATGGGGGAAATGCCAAAATGTGTAATATTTAATTTAGGCAAAACCCCGGGAAATCTGTCTTAATCCATTGTTCGCCTCTGCCCCCCGAATAAGCAAAGCAACGAGAGGGGCAAACAGCTCGAAACAAACAAGAAATGGGGTCTTCGGGTTACCTGTTTACTTTTTGGTAGTCCTGGAAGTCCCGGCCATCACGTTCCGGCCCCAGAGCTTCCTGTTTGGGGGATTATAAATCAATTTCATGCGCATTAAGTCCCCACTCCCCCCACGCCACTCTCCAAGCTCTAGTGAATTTTCAAAACACTCGAATTTTGAACTGCATTTCTGGAATTTTACAGCGGTTATCAGTCGGGATATGCCTGGATGTAGGTATATTTTGGAATATAATATTCATCATATTGTATATTCAGTGAAGTACTGCTAGAATATCATCATTTGAATCATTAAAAGTATTCGCTTGATGTTTCTAAGCCCTCACTCAATGTGTTTAAAATTCAGTTCGGGCCTCCCTTAGAAGTCGAATACATTAAAGGACACGCCTCCCAAGCCCACAGACTAATTAATTCCACACTTAATATTCATAGTCAGAGATGCGCCCCTCAGCCACGCTTTGACGAGCAATTTCAATGATATTAATTCATATTTAATAAGAAAACACTTCATGCCACACGCTCCTTGACCTCCAGAAGCGGCCAAGAGCTGCGTTGACAATTTAAAGCCACCGCCTAACTAATGAATGGCTTGGCTTTCATTGAGTAATGGACGGGATTGGGGGACATCTGCCAGTCTTCTCATCGTTGCTGCTGCTGCTGCTGCTGTTTCTGTTGCTGCCGTCAGCCACAACATGACGGCAATAATTATATTAATTGCTGCTTAAAATGCGACAAACAGCACCCAGAATCGATCTATGCCTTTAAACAGCAACAAGGCCGGCTGCTCCAAAGGCAGAAATTGAAGCCAAAAAAATGAAGAAGAGAATCAGGGGGCTGGGGTGAAGAGTCCGACAGAGTGGCGGACAGATAAACAGTGCCACAGCCACTACTTCCACTGCATCATTATTACACTTAATTAACGCGCTTTGACAGCAACAACAGCAACAGCAACAGCAACAGCAACATGGCAACAAACCTCGCCTTGCCACACTTTACCCCCTGCCACGCCCATGGCAGTATACGCCTCTTTTGAGTTGCAGCTAATTAACTTCGGTTTTTGTTACCGTTTTCAGCTCCACTTTAGCGACATATAATTAATAGTGTGGGGACTTTGGGGGGCACAGACAAACGCGTTGCAAGAAGGCGTTGCAGGCACGTAATGTGTGTGGGGAGTGTGGAAGGTGTTGGAGGAGGAGGAGGAGCTAACGACCAGGGGGCCAACCGCCTTCGTTAGCGGGGCAGCAGGTGAAACATTTTCCATGTTTATGGCAAGTCATTTGCATAATAGCACAAAACCACCGAGAGGGGAAATCCTGGAAAACCTCCATCTTGTGAGAACAGAACCACATGATGGGGGAAGGGTTAGCTATATGGAAAATAAGACAATCAGACCATTAAAACCATATCTGATGTTGAGTTTTGGCAATGGAAAGAATCCCAACAATATGGGGAACTTTAGGCTCTTCATTCCTGGAACTGCAATATTCTGTAGATTAAAGGTGGTTGAATTCCAATTCTTCTGAATCTTCTGGGAACGCTACACATATCAGTGGAAGTCCAATATGGATTCTGAATGTTGCTAGGGAAAAGAATATTATTTAATTAATTTAAATTCGAAAAATGTCCATCCCTTTCCCTATACTTTTCCCCTCAAGCGTGAATCTTTTTACGGCAATTTTTCGTGCATTCTGTGGGGAAAATATTCGCTTAATTAAAACAGTCGTTTTGGGTGGTGTGGGGGGGGTGAGGGGAGGGCGGTAGTGCAGCATAAAAAAATGAATGCATGGTTGGATATAAAAAGAATCGTAGCATAACTGCAGGCGCGGGAAAATTGCTTTTTCACTTCATTTGACTCACAAACAGCAGCGAAATAACACAGCCAGACACCGAAGCAGAAGCAGAGAAAAAACAGAGTGAAAACAGCGAAAAGCCACCAGGAGACAAAAGATTTAAAATTCTAAATGGGAAATGCGGGTACAAAGAAAAAATAATTTATACAAATATAAAAAAAAACCACGGGACAGTTTCGCACTCGGTTTTCTGTGGCTAAAAGACAGTCCCTCAATTTGTGGAACGCTTGTCGAATTGGTTTCGACCTAATCGGATCCATTTTTCACCGGCCCTCAACTTGCCACCGAAAGTTTCTCCTCCCCCCGACAGCCGCCATGAAAAGTTGTAAACTTTGTCAATTGCAGCCGCAGTTAAAAGTTAAGCGAACAAATTTGAAATGCCCCAAAGTTTGACCGCCAGCCTCTGCCCCACGTAAAATATATGCGTGGTATATGTATATTCGTATAAATGAGTGCGGATGTATGTACATACATATGTATATCCCTTCCGTACGGGAGTACTGTGCATGTTAATAATTTGCCTTGTCCCAATTGCAGCGAATATGAGATGTGAGAGGGGCAGGCACAAGCAGGGTTTTGTGGTCAAGTCATTTACGTAGAGCCCCGTAGAACCCGTTCGCCTGCGGACAGGTCACGTAAGCCGTTTCGGGCAGGTTCTGGCCATTACCCATTAGTGGGGCCCATTGAGAACCCAAAGAGCTTTAAGTTTTCTAGCGTGAAAGGGCAAATATTATGTGAGAAAGAAAGTGTTACGATAGTAAGTACTCCAGTGACTTTTGTCACGTAAGTCCAGTTTATGCAACGTTCCGTCATAAATCACGCATTACTCAAACGGGCAACGATAACTGTAATCTATCGCTCATTTTGTGCAATGCAACGAATAGCGTGTGTGCTTGATACTCGTCTCTTGAGTAACGAGAGACGGAGAATACCAACCAGTGTGCCACTGTGAAGCATCTCCTTAAACCTTTTTCCTTCTGGTCTGCCCCACGACCCACATGAACTGTATTGATCTGATTTCATTGTTTTGCCAGCTGCAATTATAATTTAAATATTAAAGCTAATTGAAGCAGAAGGACAGAAACCACCATTGCCAATAAATTGATTGCAAATTAACGATTCTCTTTTCCTTCCCTTCTGTGCAGGGGATTCGGGAAGCAAGGATTTCAGTGCCAAGGTAAGGATCGCCCTCCACACCTCCACCAACTATCTGCCAAGCGCCAACTAACTCTTCATCCCCCCCGACTGCAGTTTGCTCCTACGTGGTGCACAAGCGATGCCATGAATACGTCACCTTCATATGTCCCGGCAAGGATAAGGGCATCGATTCGGTAAGTGTGTGTGCCGCAACCATCCACCGACATTCACAAAAGATATGCATGTAATACATGAATATATATGGGCATTTCCTAGATAAAACTAGATAAAAGTAGAAAAAAAATGAATAAAAATAAACTTTGAAAAAAGAGGGAAAATATTTTCAGTTCTCCAATGAAAATATTTTAGTGGCAGTGCCCTTAAAAAAACCTACAAAGCCATATAAATATATGTATATGGAATATACATACATATAAATGGATTTACTTTTAATAAGCAAGCTTTTAGCCCGTAGCCTTATGCAGGGGCTGTCTGTGTGGGCTGCATTGCCATGTGCGAGCCAGTGCGAGTCCCAACGAAGCCAAAGGATAACATATTTGCATTGCATACTTTCCAGCGCTCCTTTCGGTACCCCCATCTGCCTCGCTGCTTGCCTTTGTGTGGGATGCTCTGTCAAATTAAACTGTCATTTGGATTTTCGGCTATGCTCTGCAATGTCCTCTCCCCCCCCCCCCCCTCCTGTCCAATGTCCTTGGATGGGTGGGTGTCTGTCCGTCATGTCCTTCCGCCTGCCCGACGGCCTGTCAACTTTGCTTTGAAACCTAAGCACAGACTCCCCCGTCCGTCCGATTGTGTGATATTCAAGCTTTTCCTCCTTCTGTCGTTGGTTTATGAAGCAGTTGCGGCAGTTGGGGCACTTGGGGGATGCTCCGCATGCCGCAGTTTTTTATATATTCATGCAGTTCTCTTCCCCTCTCTCTCTCTCTCTAATGCGGTCATCTCTCTGCTTAGGCCTGTCCGAGCATAAAAGTGGCTCGGGATAAATGTGGGGCAACAAAATGTGACAGAGACATGACTAGGATTGATGGGAATGGGAGAAGCCTGGCTGGAGACTCGTTGGATGCTATTATCCCCGACATAAGACCGCCACAAGATGGGTTTATTTTAGAACCTGTATGTAAAAATGTTGTCCTTGGCTTGGAAACTTGCACCTGGCAATGCCGCACAGCACTGGGAAAATTCGTGCTTCGAATTTAGTTTAAAATTATGAAAAGTGTTCACTAGAATTACGCAAAACCTTTCGTTTGTTTTTGTCATTGTGCTCTGTTTTATTTACCATAAACAAAAAATTGTTGTTTGTATTCTTTTCCATGTGCGCATCCACCACTCAAAAAAAAAAAAAAACAAAAACCAAAACCAAAACCAAAACCTCAATTCGCTGTCCAAAATCACGCTGTCACGACAAAAACACGCACTTAACCACAACGACAAACAAAATCAATAATCGCAATCGAAATCGTCATAATTGTAATTGAAATTGAAACAACAACAACAACAACGACAACAAAAAAGGACTCACCAAAAACTCAACACAATTTCGAACCATTCACATATGCAGGACCCACGTTCTGTGACCATTGTGGTTCGCTGTTGTACGGCATCTACCACCAGGGTCTCAAATGCTCAGGTAACCTCCGAACCCCGAAATAAATTCCCGAGAATATCAAGTTTCCTCTTTCCCCACCACCACCACCACCACCACCACCACCACCCCCACTCTATAAGCTTCCGTCTGCTATCTGTCCCCCTATATACTCTCTTCTAGCCCTTTAAGTACTCTCCCCTCTCTCTCTCTCTCTCTCTCTCTGTTCCTCTGCTGCTCTTTCGATTCCCTCTGTCGCTGAACTTTTAATCTTTTTCCATAAAGCCCTGTTTTGACAGTGTAAATAATGGTGAATCCTTCGAGTGCTTGTCTGTGTGTGTGTTTGAGTACAAAAATTAAATTTTAAACGCAATTTGACCTGGTCAACAGTTGCCGTCGAAGCCAAAGCCAACAACAAGGAGCAACTTTTCATGTTGAGGCCTAAGAAGTTAATTATTTAAATTGTTTTACCCACATATACATACAAACACATATATATGTTTATGCAGACCGCACCTTTGCATATATATACTCTTTCGTACTCCGCTCCAATCCCCCGATCCCTGGGGTTTACCTTTTGTTTGCTTCTAACCGAAACAGAACTGAAAGTTTTCTCTGGTTTCTGTTGTGGCACGTGTAGCATGGCTCTGGCCTCTGGCCTCTGGCCTGTCCCTGGCATCCAATTCATTTGCATAATCATGCACATGCTGCCACCAGTGGAGGCATCCAAGAGAGGGGCTACCGCCCGAACAATGCTTATCATTTGCTCGGGAATGTTTTTTTGTGCTGTGTCCCGGATATAAATATGATTTTGATGTATTTTTGGGGCCAGCAAAAAACGGATAACTTTCGTTTAGTGCTGCTCCAGAACTCGCTGCCACTGAAGCCTTTCCCTCGCACGTGTCACGGGCTGGGACTATGATGCGATCTCCCTGGCAACCCAACCGACGCCCGGAACTGTAACTACTTTTCCCCTTTCACGGATCTCGCGACGAGTGGGGGAAATCCGTCATTCGGAAACCAATTCATACTTAAATATCTATAACCGGGCAACGGGGCCAAATGTAAGCTAAAAAGAGAGCATTTCCCCCAAATTGAAGTGCCTCTGGACCAACTGTGCCACAAGTTGGGGGGAATCTCTAATGGCAACAGGCCATGCCTTTCCTTTCCGTGCTTGACAAATCGAGTGCTTATCAATTGCACACACGCTCGAGTGGCGTTCCCCCTGTCCCCCAAGTCTACCTGCCTCTGCCTGCCTCGGCCTGCCTGCCTGTGTAATACAATCTGGCCCCAATGTGCTTTAATGTGGCCATTGTTGTTAGTGTTTGTGTGGGCGATTGTGTGACATCTTTTTGGCACTTTATTTGTTTCCTTGTGGCCCCCAAATCGGATCAAATTCTCTTTGACGCACTGACACAAGCCGGCAACAAGCAAGGGGCGTCTTTCGGTGGGGCACTGGGGCAGACAGTAGACAAATCAATTTATGGCTAAAGCTCAGCTTCACACCTGTTGGCCCCTCGCCCCGCCTTGCGCTGATTGCCCCTCTTCTCGATTACAAAATCAAATGAAAATGCTACCCACTTGATGGCCTTTTCGGAGTGCGAGAAAATATACACTGTGCAACCAATTTGTACTCAAGCGGAAATTGAAAAGCAAATGAGTTTGTCTGCTGCTCGCCAAATAACGCCAGATGGTGTGTGTGGCACACAGATCCCATCTGATCCGATACGATCCCCATTCGCCCCCTGAGAGACCGCAATCAGGACTCCTGCCCCTTCCCCCCGGACAACATTCGTGACTCCTCTCGCTCCATCTATGCCACAAACGGTTCTTATCTGCGTTGTCGGAATAAATGACATGGCAATTTATATTTGCCAATGTCTGCCACACACCCACCACCCACACACACACCACCCACCACCCCTCCCATTTGTTATCTGGGGCATCGGTTGTTAATATGCTGGCAGTTATATTATACGACTACGGGTCGTATATGATAGCGTTTTATATATCAAAAATTACTTTGAATGAAGTCGATGGAAGCTGAAGCTGCCATCTAGCTAGATGATGGCCATGGAGGAGCATGAATCAGCTATAAAGAGTAGAGAGAGGTGTAGCCACGTGCCGGGTCAGGACGAAGGATGAATTTGTTTGGCGACAGCAGAGGAAAGACAAAAATTCGGTGATAAATTCTTGCTGCAACAATTTTTTCAAAATACGGCACGTGGCAAATGAGGAGGCGTCCAATGTGGGCGTTTTACCCAAATGGTTATGTGTATGGGTATGCGTCTGTGTGTGAGTGTGAGTGTGAGTGTGAGAGAAAGATTTATTGGAAAAGAGGGAGGACAACGTGGCGGCTTTGAAATGTCACGGCTTTGGTGGAGCGGGAGTTGCACGACAAGAAAATCCAATTGGAGGAGGACTCCATCGAATGTCAGGCAACACCTGTGGCTATCGAAGGTCACGAGCTGACCTTCTGTTCGGGATTCATGGAAAATCATTGCAACCACGGCCTCCTACATGCTCGTATGTGTGTCGCGTACGGCACCCATCCTGCCCCATAAAGTAGGCAACACTTTTGCTGCCACAACCAGGCAAGGTCACCCAGACGACAGCCTTGCCTGTGGTATGTGGGGGGGGGGGGGTGTGGCGTACGGGCCCCCGTCTGTTTGTCTTTTGGTGGAAAAGGGATATTAACGGCTGAGCAGCTGTTGAACCTTGGCAGCAGCCAGCGAGCGAGAGTCAAACAACAAATTGCCTTCGCCCGCCCCCGAAAATAGTCGAAAGGCAGTGGGGGAACTACTCAGTGGATGCTCATGCATGCGCATAATGCTATCAAATGTCCTTGCTTACCAGGCCACCAATCCTCGACCACCCACAAACTAAAGACTCAACTGTCTCCGCGCGTGTGTGTGTGTGTCTGTGTTGGGTGTTGCTGACACTGTCACCGGAAAGTATATGCCCACCACACACAAGAAAAGGGAACCTCCAAAAGTTGCCCGTCAATGTCACGAGTCGGCAAGGAGAAGGGCAAGGGTGAGGGGCGGTTTGGGGGGGGATTAGGCAGCAATTGTCTTCTGACAGAGCATCGGGAGAGCCTTAAAAGGTTATTTGTGTTTTACTGCCAGCAAGGACCTAGGCACTCAGCACTTGCTCGTCCCCCCAAACATCCACCGCATTACCGCATAACCCCCCCCCCCCCCTCATCTAATTCTAACACCGCCTGCGACATGGGACGTCGAAGTTGCAACTCAATTAGCGTCGCGCTTATTTCATTAGCAGAAGCAAGAGCAGCGGAAAACTTTTTGCACTTTGCATTTGCATTTGCCGGATGGTGTTCTAGTCGAAGGGGCAAAAGTGGATTTGAAAAGAGTCCCAAATTGGATTGAAGCATCCTCTCAACCTCTTTAAATATAGGGGGTCTATCTGCACTGGATGAATACCTTACATCGCATAAGACCATATGTGTACCTTGGCTAGGGCTAATCGCCCTCTCTGTGCTGCGAAAGAGATCGCCTGCTGAAGTGGCATCGGACTTACAGGCATTGCATGCGACAGTAAAAACTTTTCATAAACAAAAACCAAACGACCAAACCAACGACTGTTATTCACTTTTGCTTTCGGTTTTTCTCATTCTCTCAGTGTGTCCTTTTTGTCCTTTTGTCTCATTTTGGCTTGTGCTCGTATTTTGTTATGCAATTGCACCTCAATTATCGTTATTCATCCCTTAGCACACACATACTATGTAATCACACTTTAAGGCGAGCCTAGCGTTAATGTTCCATTAGTTTTCTCTTCCTTTTTTCTTCTACAACTTGTTCCTCCTGTGGTTCCGCTTCCAACGATCCTCGACGGCACCACTAGGCACACCAAATGCCCCACAAATGGCAGAGCGTCACCTTTCTGTCGCCGATGTTCTGCGATCATTGCGGCTCTCTGCTGCACGGCATCACGCATAAGGGTCTCAAGTGTCGAGGTAATGTCGAACGGGGAGTGAGAATGGCGTATACCCTCTCAACCGCACGCATGTACACACTCGCTGTCTGTCGCTGTCCTCTGTCTAGTGTCTCTCTCTCTCTCTGTCTCTTTGTATACCCTTGCAGAGGTATTTCTATATATACAGAGCACAGCATGATGAAATTATACAAGGTGGTCCGCTTACGCTCTTTAGGGTCTTATATTACGCTCAGCGCTAAAGAGAGCGCTTTGACGCCAGGCTTGATGAGTGAGAGAAGTACTAAGCAAAATAAGACCCGAAAAGAAAGCGCGTTGCAGGAGCGGACCACCTTATATAATTTCATCATGGCACATAGGTATATGCCATATCCGTCCGTTTGTTTCTATACCAAAAAGATAATAGATTCTGTAGTAATCACGAATTATTCCTCTGCAAGGGTATCCAAAACTTCGGATCCCGAAGTGAAACTTTTTATCGTTTTTCGTTTTGGGTTTTGGGCGCGGCACAAGTTTCGTTTCTCATTTGCATTTGCATTTTGGATGCCCCGCCGTTAGCCGCAGAGTTTTTAGAATATTAGAATGTTGCAATTTACAATTAGCGGCGCTTTGTTCCCGCTCAAGTGTGCACTTGCCCTCCGTGTGTGTGTGTGTGTGTGGCAGTAGGGGGTGTTGCGCACTTGAGCGAGCTCCTTTTGTTTGTTGGCACTGCCGCTGTTGACATGCTCTATCCCTGCCACTGGCTGCATTTGCTTTTCTCTTTGTTTTTCTGTTTGCACTCTTAAAAACTTGTTAATTTTCGTGTTATTTTCACGTTGCTTTTGTTTGTTGGACTCAATTTGCACGTGCATGCCACAAATTGAGAGTCTGTCAACCAGTGGATAAATATTTGGCAACTTTAATTGTCACCCCGCACTCGTGCCTTAATTTTCTGTGTGTGAGCTGCTTATCGGAGAATTTTCCAAACCATTTGCCAAATATAGGGCATCCTTTGAGGGCCAGCGAATGGTCTAGTTACGAAACCTTCCCACAAAGACCAAAATCTCAACTCAAGCGTATTTTTATTTATTTTTTGTTTGTATTGTTGCACGCTCAATGGCCTTTCATACCTTTTATAAGAGTAAGGTAAGGATTATCATGCCTCGAAACATACTATAAAAGCTATTGCCTCCATTCGACCGAATCGTCCGCTGTTTCTGTTTAGAAAATCCAGATTAAATATCATAAATGATGCAAATCGAATCAATTGGTTGCCAGTACAAAACCCATATCGTGCTGGACAATAAAGCATTTCACTTTTAATAATATATACTTGTATACACCACAATGGATGCGTGTCTGTTCTACGTACTGTTTGCTCTCCTACCGATGATCCATAGCTCAGCTACTCGTTAGTATATCTCCTGGACTATACTCTTGATCTATATATGAATCAATCTTGAAGGCTGCGGCGGTGGTGGAACGTGCGTGAAGGAACTGTCTGGATGCCTCATCGTGATTGAATCCGGTGTGTGCTCTGACGATGAGAAATGCTGTGCATCAAACTTCATAGTAAATGCCCCAAGAGAGCGGGTTCTGCGAAGTCGCTTTCGACCAGGGAAAGACATATTTGAATATGCATGAACTGCAACGATCTTTAGTTAGTTTAAAACTCAAATACAATCCACAATTTGATTGAAAACTAATACGGTTTCAAGGCTGTGTCTGACCCAATCTGCATTCTATAAAGAAAACCGAGCCATTCTCCCGTTCTCTCCAGCAATTCGTGCTCCACTTGGGATACACTGAATAAAGTTCAACCGAAGCGAAACCATTCGGTATGCCGCAAAGACTTATATGTATATTAAGAGCTCTGGATATGCCCGTTCAGCGATAGTCTTGAGAGTGAACGCTGATGATGGCCAACACCTTCACGAAGTACTGGCTAGTGGCCGCCTTCCTCCTGCCGCTGCTCCGATACCGCTGCCAGGCTTTACACAACTGTTAGTATATTTCCGCCTCGGGGCACTCACAAGTGTGACTTCTTGATTGATGTTGCAGTCTGTGGGTCAAACGGAGCGTGCCTGCAACGCGGCGCTCCCTGCACACTAGTCGTAGAGCATCCAAACTGTGAGGATCATGAAAAGTGCTGCGTATTTAAGACAGAAAATGGAATAACATATGGAATACCAGATGAGCTCTACTACTATAACCAGCTAGAGATTAATGTCAACGGGGTTCCAAGGGGATATATCGGAGGAGGCTCTTGAAATGTTCAAATAAATATGATATTCCATGCCAATGGAATGCCGACGCTCTTCTCTTGGGGTAACTGAAAATCGAATCAGAGGAAAAACTTTCTCAGCTGCAAAAACAGGGAAATGTCCAAGAAAAACAAAATATAATTCACGAAACCGAGTGGGAGGGCAAAAATAAATACACCACATATGCAGATGCAGAGATACACGTATAGCCACATTAAGAACAATAATACACACCCACACCCACGTGCGCCGAAAATACACATGCAATCAGTGAGGCATACGAGAGTGTCTGTGTTTGTTTTTCTCTGGCACGCCAATGGAAAACCCTTTATCAGTTTTCCTTGTGTATATTTTTGTACATTCTGCGGCACATGGAGCCTGTTTTTGCCCGCGCGCACTGCCAGCGAAACTTAAATATTACGTATACGCAGCGGTTCGAGCCGCGTCCGCTTGAATGACACTAAGACCAGGCCGGGCACTGGCACAGGCACAGCAGAAAGTAATTTTACACATGACCAAAGCGGAATTTAACGGATGGAGTGGGAGAGAGCAACAGAAAAGAAAAGAGCAGAACAGAAGGGACACGGATATGTGAAAGGAACTAAAGCAATCAACACAAACAGGACGATGCCCAATGATGCTGATGCTGAGGATGATGATGATGATAGAGAGCTGGGAGTGGGGATTGGGAATGATGGCCAACGCGCCTTAATTGAAAAAAAAAAACAGTGCTCCGTGGAAAATGAATTACAATTCGATTTTCGCAAATAATTTCCAATTGAACGCTCCCACGGCACAGCTGTCAAAAGCAGTCACCAATGGCACTGCCAGTGGCAGTGAGCGCTGCCTCGAAACTATGCAACAGTTTGTCAATTTCCGGTGGCAACGAAACGCCATGACGAGGGGTGGGTGTAAGGGTAGGTACATACATATGCGGGTGGCATAGGCTATAGTATGTATGTACTGATTCTGATTGGATTCCCATGGAAGCCCCCTTAATCGGTTGGATAACATCAGGTAAGGAAGAATTTCCAGCGGTAGCCAGGTAAGTACTCCCCATGTGTGTGCGTCTACGGGTGTATGTGTGTGTGTGTGTGTGTGTCTGCCACATCTTTCACTTTTCCCCGTGCTCTCCAGCCCCAGCCCCAGCCCCTATTCACCCTTCAACCCTTCTTCCTGCCTTTAACATCCACCAAGTATCGCCTCTAACTGGAATTATTCCGCAAAAACCCTCTAGCATGTGACATGAACGTGCATGCACGCTGCAAGGAGAATGTGCCAAGCCTCTGCGGATGCGATCACACGGAGCGACGGGGACGCATTAATCTCGTGATCAACGTCAAGGACAACCTCCTCACTGTCCAGAGTAAGTGCCAAGCAAACCCCACAGACAGACAAACAGACCCTGCCACAGACCACAGACCACAGACCACAGACCAGTGCAGGTCGCAGCCCCATCCCCAGACCCAGCCCCAGTCCCAGCCCCGCTGGGAAAGTACATACAAATTTAAGCCGCTTAAGCATTGTAACCAATTATGGCGTTGTAGAAAAAGTTTTCTCTTTTCTGGCTATTCCCAGTTTTGTACCTACTTTTTTCCAAACAGTTTTTCCCTCTGCCTTGCGGGGGCGAAAAGTTTACAGAATATAGAAAGCATAAGGGGGTGGTGGTTGGGGGGAGAACAAAGTACGCCCAAGAAGCCGCAAAGTTTCCCAAGCAACACGCTTAAAATGTTACATCTTCTCGAGTCTTTCCGTCTTTGTATCTCGTATCTTCTTGGCGTCGTGCGGCGACGAAAGTTTGCAGGTCCTTCGGGCCTGCGGGGGCGGCCTTGTCCTCCAGCTTCTGGGCAGGCTCAGGCTCTTCCTCGGCAAATTGCTTGCGATTTGCATTAATTCATTATGCGCGCTTAAGGAAATTCTTTGTATTCCTGCCCCTTCGGTTCTCCTTCGCAACAGGCACAAATGCCACATAATGAATACCAAACGGAATGCAGCTGCATTCGCGCACTTATGTACGCCCTCTGGGACTGTGGTGGCTTTGTTCCCGGCAGACTTGGGAGCACATCCCCACATAGTTTGTGGTCTGTTGTCGCAGGAATGGTAGACAATAATTTACAATCCACTCAAGTGATTGCGATACTGCTTTAGCCACTGTCTAATCCCACTTGTTTGCTCCACTCTCTGTTACATCTGTGGCACTGTGACTGCAGTCATAGAGGGTCGGAATCTCATACCCATGGATCCCAACGGACTCAGCGACCCCTATGTCAAGGTCAAGCTCATTCCGGACGACAAGGACCAGAACAAGAAGAAGACACGCACCATCAAGGCTTGCCTGAATCCCGTCTGGAACGAGACCATCACCTAGTGGGTACATCCGTGCCGAGTCCAGTCAATATAATGAAGAATCGTCTCCCCTTCCGCAGTGACCTAAAGCCCGAGGACAAGGATCGACGTATCCTCATCGAGGTATGGGACTGGGATCGCACTTCGCGGAATGATTTCATGGGCGCCCTGTCCTTTGGCATCTCGGAGATCATCAAGAACCCCACCAACGGGTGGTTCAAGCTGCTCACCCAGGACGAGGGCGAGTACTACAATGTGCCCTGTGCCGACGACGAGCAGGATCTGCTCAAGCTCAAGCAGAAGCCATCGCAGAAGAAGCCCCTGGTAATGCGCAGCGATACGAACACGCATTCGTCCATATCCAAGAAGGACATGATCCGGGCCACGGACTTTAACTTCATCAAGGTCCTGGGCAAGGGATCCTTTGGCAAGGTGGGTGATCTTCCAAATCAGATCCAGATCTCCTAATGCATAACGATCTACCGCCGCCGCAGGTCCTGCTGGCAGAGCGCAAGGGCAGCGAGGAGCTGTATGCCATCAAGATACTCAAGAAGGATGTGATCATTCAAGACGACGATGTCGAGTGCACCATGATCGAGAAGCGCGTCCTGGCCCTGGGTGAGAAGCCACCATTTCTGGTCCAATTGCATTCCTGCTTTCAGACACTGGTAACTCCTCGCACCCAACCCAACCAGAGATGAGATGATTATCATTCCCTCCTTTCTAGGATCGCTTGTTCTTTGTCATGGAGTATGTGAACGGCGGTGATCTGATGTTCCAGATCCAACAGTTTGGCAAATTCAAAGAGCCAGTCGCAGTGTAAGATGATAACTCTGAATCCATCCTTCCATCCCAAATCTCACATCTCTGATGTGCTGCCTTTCTTTGTAGTTTTTATGCAGCGGAAATAGCCGCTGGACTTTTCTTTCTGCACACCAAGGGGATCCTGTATCGCGACCTGAAGCTGGACAATGTCCTTCTCGATGCGGATGGCCACGTGAAGATTGCCGACTTTGGAATGTGCAAGGAGAACATTATGGCCGACAAGACGACTAAGACCTTCTGCGGCACCCCGGACTACATAGCACCTGAGGTGGGTTTCGCAGGCGGCTTTATTTATGGATGGCATTCGATTTGAGGAGGAATCATTGCAGATTATCCTGTACCAGCCGTATGGCAAATCTGTGGACTGGTGGGCCTATGGAGTGCTGCTCTACGAGATGCTGGTGGGTCAGCCGCCCTTCGATGGCGAGGATGAAGAGGAGCTCTTTGCGGCCATCACCGATCACAATGTATCCTATCCGAAGAGCCTCAGCAAGGAGGCCAAGGAGGCCTGCAAAGGTGTAAGTAGACACAAAAGCAGATTTAATACAGATAACAGATACAGGTGAATGTCTTCTGTTCCATTAGTTTCTCACCAAACTACCCAACAAACGCTTGGGCTGTGGTCCCACCGGCGAGGAGGATGTGCGTCTGCATGCCTTTTTCCGGCGCATTGATTGGGAGAAGATTGAGAACCGTGAAGTGCAGCCCCCGTTTAAGCCAAAGATTGTGAGTAGATGGGATATTCTTTACCAAATTGATCCTTCCCGAACATCCCTTCTTTATTCTGCCTCTGTAGAAACACCGCAAGGATGTGTCCAACTTTGACAAGCAGTTCACATCAGAGAAAACAGACTTGACGCCCACGGATAAGGTATTCATGATGAACCTGGATCAGTCGGAATTTGTTGGCTTCTCCTATGTGAATCCCGACTACGTAATCCTCCCATAGATCTCTGATCTGATCAGAGACAATCCCCAATCTGCGCGTTGTGCCCTATAAATCTCTTTTGATATTCGATATTAACATCTTTTGGCAATGCAAAAAGACAATTTGTTATATTTATAAATAATTTATATGTAGCTTATAGTTTCTAAAGAGCAATTATTCTTTGTTAAGTTTTCTGTTTCTGTTTGTTTTCTGTTATTTATATATGTACATTTACATTTAATCGATTGTTAAGTTTTAACTGTTTAACAGACTTTCAGTTGTGCAATAATCGAATACTGTTCAACATCTCAAGTCTCATCTGGCAGCCAAAGGAAAGCAATATATGTATCTAAGCCATAACCATAGCGAATATTCAAGCATCCCGCCCCCGTTTCTCATTCTGTGTAGCATTCTAGCGATCCGCGATCTATCGTTTCAGTCCAATTTTGAACAACTTTTCGAAGCTTTAAATGTTTAAATATTCCAATTGAGAGAGTTCACTTATTTTTGAGCAAACATCTAAGTGTTTTGTAGAAATCTAATCGATTTTAATATATAAATAAAATTGGAAATCGTACATATACGAATGAAAGATCAGAGATGTTAGAAGTTTGGAGTTTGGAGTTTGGAGTCAGGTTCAAACGTCATTCGGTTGTAGTGTTCGCCCCGGCATTACGATCAAATCGAAATCGCGTTTAACTGGGTTCGCCAAAAATACAAAACGGATAAATTACATTAGAGAAGTATCTAGAGAAAAGCAAGCAAGCAAGCAACACAGCAATTACCAATTCGGTTAATCGTGTATTCAATTTTTAAGCTGAGAAATATCATAGAAAGCGTAATCTTTTAATTCCATTCAAATATATAAATGTGCGTGTAAATTCAATTAATTTTACATTTTATTTAACAAACAAAAAAAAAACAAAACATAACCATTATTAAGGTATATATAGCGTGTCTATATATACAGCTGGCATAGAGTCTCAATGTACCATAATTAACAAATTGCATAGCAATAAGTTAAACTTAGTAAATACTTAAAACTGTAAAGCTGTAAAACTGTACAACTATAAAACTGTAAAACTGTACAACTATAAAACTGTAACCCAAAAAGGGAGAACGAGACGACTACGCTCCCCGTTGGAGATTGTTTTCGAGTTTCGAGAACTTTAGTACCTACTACACATGAAACTAGCTGCTAACTATGGATTAAAGACAATCTACTTTAAGCGTGTAACATATGTACTCGTATGTGACATACACCCCCTATCGTATCGGCTATCATTAAGGTACATATACTAATTTTTCCATGATTAGCGACAGCTGAGCTAAGCTTTTGTGCCTCTCGTAGCTCCGTATCTTTCTCTCATAGCAGAATTCTGGCCACAAGAGGCTACAACTATTTATAGACAAATTATTAAAACGCAAACCGTGGTAGGAGCGAACGTTTTGCCAACTAAGGGAATAAGGGATTAAAAACTACAGAAATGGAAACGAAAATGAAAATGAACAGAATTACATGACAGTTCGTTGGTGTATCTTTAAAGTAGTTTGAATCACACAATACATTTCGATAAATAACAGCATTAAAGTATAAACAAAAAAAACGTATAAATTGTATAATTGTATAGCTCCGAACTTGAAGCATTTAAAAATTTTCTTTAACTCTCCAAATTTGAAATCAAAACGTAAGCTAAGATAACCAAAATGATCAAAATTAAATATGCTCGGTCCCCGCCACTGAGGGGAGAATGATTTATCCAGAGAATGAGTACTACTGAAATTCAAACCCGAATGCAATCGTACTCCGAACGTGAAGATATAGATGAAATTTGCTCGTATTTTTAACAAATAAATTTAATATATACATAACTAAAATATAATCTGTGTACAATTTAGATGTATGTGATGTGTGTCTGAATTACTTTAATGAATTTTATGACATATTAAAAACCCAAAAACCAACTAAAAAATACCTATAAATGAAGCAAACATTTCCAAGTCAAGTCTGTTCAAATTTTGAGAATTACTCAATTTGAATACTCGTAATTTTGATTATCGAAAGACATATACATACCTACATATTATGAGTGCATATTGGTAGAACTCAACTGCATTCAGTTTTATTTACAGCCAAAATTTGTACACTGCATATTTATATGCTTACTTCTGATGAATTTCAAGGACATTTTTTTAAAACCAAAGTCTCATACATATGTATGTATGTATTTTTATTGCATATTAAATTAATACAAAACAAAAATAGATATCTAAATGCATTACATCTACGAAATATCGATGTGAAATTATCCGAAAAAAAGATACGATAGCCACCATTTGATATCTGGATAGTAGACGAAAACTTCCAAAAGAAAAACACTCGAAAAACTAAATGTAGAACCAACGCAAAACTATTTTTACATCTACAGAATCCCTTTCACTGAATACTCTAAAACACTGAACAGTCACTAACTAAGTAATGCCTGTGTATTGTATGTATATGCTCCGTTATATATGTACATTTACTTAAGCATATAGTACTATGCCATGCCTAGAGGCCACCCCGAATGTAATCTGTAATTTATTGAGCCAAGCCAAACCGACAAACAACACACAAAAAAATACAAAATCATGCAATCGGACTTCGGCATATACTCGTACGTACCACACACACAAATGTGCATACTCGTAATACCCGAAAGTAAATACAAATATATCTAAATACTAAAACCAAACAGAGTCCCGTGTTTATCTATCTATGGAATGCACGCCCACCGGTGTGCGGATGTGTAGAATGTGTCCTGGGTACAGATACAACAACTACTCGAAGCGGAGGCTCTTTGCAAAGCTGAATCTTCGGTAGGTATTTTCAGATAATTTATGATACTTTCTACAAATGGAGGTATTCCAAAGCAGCTGATCATAAATATACAACTCTCAGTAAAGAATATGGAATAACCGAGCTGGAAATATAGATACACTACGAAATAGATAGACAGATAAAATGAGAGAGCGAGTCATCCTCATCAGTCGGGGCTCGTTATCATTGATTGCGTTGACAAATTAACATTGATGCGTCCGTTAGCGTTAGATAATCTTATCGAGAATTTGCAGACAATTAGATAGACGTGTCCAGGCATCGCCTGCCAGTCGCTGCCAGTCATCCGTCGACATCGTCCATCGTCCATCTGCCATGTTCGCATTGAATTCAATCAGCAGCACTGTGAGCAGCAGTGATGGCCCCTGGGGGCTGGACTCGCAGCATGAGATGCCGTTCCACAGCGATGAGTGCATCTTCCAGAGGAGCATGCCATCGGTGGTGACCTTCGTGCTGTACGGCCTAGCCGTCCCCACGCTCTCCATCTTCGGTCTGTGTACGAACTTCATCAATGCGGTGGTGTTCATGCGGCCGAAGATGACGCCGTCGGCCTTCACCTATCTGGCGGCACTCTCTTGGATGGACTGCGTCTCCTGTCTGCTCATCACGCTAACGGCGCTGTCGCGCAGCTACTTCTACTACAGCCCCTCCTGGATCGCCTACGACTACCAGTGGCAGACGCCGCTGTTCGGCATCAGCACAGGAGCCGCCAACCTGATTTTGGCCTGTCTCAGCCTGGATCGGTTCACCTATTTGGCCAGCTTCAGCAGGAACAATGGGCCACCGAAGTTTTGTCGCCGCAAGGTTGCTCGCTATATGATAGCCGTCGTGATTGCCGTCTCTATTGCGGCCAATATGCCATACTTTTTCGTCTTCTCTGTGGATCGGGACGGAACCTGTCATGTGCAAGAGTTCTACTACTCCACGTAAGTTTTGTGAGAAGCTGGATTGATGGATCAACTTTCTACACGGAATACTTCTGCATTCTTTCTGCAGATTCTATAAGGCGCACAACTGGTTCAGCTTCACCCTGTTGGCCCTGCTGCCAGCCGTATTCCTGCTGATCGGAAACACAGCCATCATTATTGCCTTTCGACGGTGGACAAAGCAGAGTCGCCTTTGCCAGTCCACTGCCAACAATGGCGACACTCGCACCACCATCAAACGATACCAGGTACAGTAGCCGACAAAACAATGCACATGAAACATCCTTGGAGAAGGCTTTTTCTACGATGTTCATTTTTCATATCAATATTTTCTCGCAGCACCAAATGAAGCTGACGGTGAGCATTGTGATTGTGATAACGCTCTACATGATCGGTGAACTGCCGGCGCACATGACGTCGCGAAAGAGTTCGCTCAATCTTCTCTTCGGGGGCGACACCAACAAAGTGGATGAGTCGGTGATGGAGAAGGTGGAGGTGATCTGCATCACGCTCAATGCCCTGCAACTGTCCCTGAACATTGTCGTGTACGCCGTGATCAATCCCTCCTTTATGCCAGAGTTCTTTCTCTGCCTCAAGGGCACCTCAGATGTGTGCATGGGTATCTGTTGCTTCCGTGCCATTGGGCGGAGCTGGCGCCGATGTCGGACCCGACGCCAACAGCAACCCACGGCCGAGGAGTGCGTGGTCAGCAGTGTGGCGCCTCATCATTTGCCGGCGGACGAGGCGATGCAGTGTGGCTGCGCGAGTTGGGCCAGCGACTCCGATTGTCAGAACGATGCTCACTGTAGAACAGCTGTGGGCACCTTTACGCTAGTGAAGGATTCCCAAGAGGCACAACATTCCCACTCCCATGGACATCCAGAGCCAGAGGTGTTCACCACCAGATCAAGCTCCTGCCTGCACGCGAAAGACTCGGCAACAAACGATGATTCGATCTTCAGCTCTAGCTTTATTATAATCACTTAGTAAACGACCATTCAATAAACATTACTTAAGTTATATCAGCATGGTATTGTAACGATCCAGGAGACGTTGCCAGATCATGTTGGTGTAGCGTCGTGCTTTGGCTTGGTCTCCATCGAACACTTTGTAGTACGGATCCCCCGGGAGTATTTTATGTATGACGATGTGCATGATATCCTTCTTTTCATCCTCCTTCTTGTGCAGTGGACGCACCATCACAATTTTCGTAGTGTTTCTTGCCACTGTGGTGTTTCTTGCAACAGTTGTGTTATCTTGCGATTGAACGTGGAAAAGACAGACGCCAAGCACCATCCAAAAGCCGACGAAATGAAGAAACATTCTAGCACCAGAAGCGAAGTGTCTCCGACAATGTCTCAACTCAAACTGATCAACCATTGCAGTAGCAGATCATCCAACTGAGCAAATAGAATGTCGAGGAAAAAGTTATACCCTCATGAAACAGATGTGAAAACCGGTTACCAATAAACACAAGTGACGCCTCGCTTACGAAGAACTTGTGGGATCTGAAGATGTCCCACTTTTATTGAAATTTCATTTGGTGAATAAATAAATGGCCACTATCAGGCCATAGAGACCCAAGACCTCGGCAAATATCAGTATCAAAATTAGACCCACAAACAGCTTTGGCTGCTGTGCGGCTGCACGAACACCAGCATCGCCCACGACGCCAATGGCAAAGCCAGCCGCC
This sequence comes from Drosophila miranda, assembly GCF_003369915.1. NCBI lineage: Eukaryota > Metazoa > Arthropoda > Insecta > Diptera > Drosophilidae > Drosophila > Drosophila miranda. The sequence goes on along the minus strand of NC_046676.1, from coordinate 8,614,932 downwards.
ATTCCGGAGAGACCCACAGCCAGACCGGCGCCAAGATTGAGGAATCCCTTGTAGGTGGGGTACATCTTTACCAACGAACCGGTCAACAGCACCGACACGACCAGTCCATAGATGGCTATAATGCCAGCCATTACCACGGGAATGATGGACTTCATTATCAGCTCCGGATGCTTGACAGCCATCGATGAGATGCCAATGGCCGACTTGGCAGTCCCATAGGCAGCTCCCAGCGTGGAGAAGGCAATCGCTGATACGGCTCCCATGATACAGAAGAAGAAGGCATACTGCGGCTGATCAAGCGTTGCCTCAGGGTCTATGTGATGTGCCTTTAGCCTGGGCATAATTGGTATCGAGTCAAAGGTTTAAGATCAGAGAGTAAAGCAAGTTCAACAATTTATTTTTTTTGGAAAGGTTATGAAGTTTAGATCAAAGACTGTATTTGGATTTATATTAAAAAAAATTTTATTTTCCAATGTTAACAGTCTTAACGATAGTGGGAAACTCATGGTTAACGTAATCATAGCCGACATAGCTGTGGCCGTAAAATATCCTTCTAACATAATCATAGTAAACTAATTATTCAATTTGGTGTATAATACAAGACACAGAGGCGCGTTCTTCCCCTATTTACCCTGCAGCTTAGACAGAAAGTCCATGAGGAACTGATGTCGGGTACGCAGCTCGATAAAATTGCGATGCTTAAGCTTGGCACGCATCCGCCTAATGAGCTGCTCCCGATCACGTGCCCCCATTTTCATTTCGGTGAGAATGACCTTGTCTTCTTCGCGCGTCCACGGCGATGACTTGGTTAAACTGTAGGGTGGTGATGCAGGTTTTGATGTGCTGGCGGCCACTGAGGCTGGAGAGCCAGCGGACGCGTCTTCACCGGGTGTGAAGTTTGCCAGACTGGCTACCACATCCAGTTTGCAGTCCTCGTCGCTGTCGAACTGTGTCGTGATCATGTGCTGGGGGGTATTGCCAGCACTCACACGGAGCGGCTCCAGCTCCTCCTCCGACTGTCCCAAATCCATTTTGACGGGGCTAAAAGACTGCGGGGAGATGGACATGGCCAGGCTTCCGCCACTGTCCGACAGGAACTCCCGTTCATCCTGGTTGTCGGGCTCCACTTTGGGCACAGAGAGTGTTGCCGTTGTTTTCTGCTTGGCCAGGGCAATGACGCGGATACCAGCTTTGTTATCCGTGGCGTCGCGGGCACTTTCCTGGTCGATCAAGGTGCGCAAACGTTTGGCACACTCAATGGCTGGCGAGGGTGGCGGCCGAGACTCATGGATTACCACCATTGGCGCAACATTGTAGCGGGGCTTAGGCTGCGACTGGCTCTGAGGAGAGCGTACTTTCTTTGTGGGCGATTTTCGTTTGTCCAGGTGTGGGGACAGGCCCGACAACGGACTCAATCCAGAGCTATTCGCCTGTTTGCGTGGCGACATTTCGCCAAAGTTGATGGCCGTTTTCCTGGCATTCGGATGATGGCCCTGGGAATGGTTGGCATTGGGCGTACTGGTCGACCCAAAGTTTTGATTGCTATAGAGGCTGGCATTCAGGCGCACGGCATGAGCTTTCAGTGTCACATCGTCGCACATCTCGATAGAGGAGCTACTGTTCTGCTCGTCGCCAGTTGTGTCAATGATCAGGCCACGACTCGCATCATCTTCTTCACTTCGGTCAGCCGCATCGTCACTGTCCACCGACGTTGCCAAGCTCAGCAGCTTCTCGCCGTGTTCCCGAATGCCATGGACACAGGTCAGGGCATCGGCAGAATCGGCTGGCAAATCGTACAATTGCTCGTTGTAGATGCTGGCAGCCATGAAGGAGAGTTTGGCGGGTAGCAGGATTTTGGAGCCATAGAACATACGTCCATTGATGTACTTCAATCTGCATGCTGCTGGAGGCTTCGGATGCGTCACAGGGTCCGCGTAATCGTGAACAGTCTCTGTATATTCGCCGGTTGTGTTATGCTGCAGCTCGTTCAGATTAAACGTTTCCACAGGGGGCATCATTCTGTACAAATTAATAATTATTAATTGACTAGTTGCATTTCAGGCATCAGCGTATCAATCATGTTGTTCTCTTACCTTTTTGGGGGCTTGCCCTGAGGGAATTGCCGCACAAACCAATCGCACAGAAACTGATTGCCCTTGAGCAAGGGCATAATCTTATTTTCCACCTTCTTCATGCTCACACTGGGCAGCTCGGCCAGCTCGCTGAGGCATGCATAGATCTTTCTTATCTGGGCGGGCTGCTTGCAGAAATATATATTCAGTTTGTTGATAAAATTGCTGGCATTGCTGATCATAAAGTGCTGGAAGAATTTCCCCAATTCAGCAGCCTCCGCAGGTAGCAGAAAGTTGAGGAATACCTCTGCCAATTCGGGATAATCTGGCAAGAGTAGATTTTCCACTTTCTGTAAGGTTAACCACAAGTTGTAATCTTTTCACAAAGGAGAGGCAATATTTTATTTTGTATGCTTACCAGATATAAATCGGACACTTTGTCATGCTGGGGATCAAAGTTCTGAAGCAATTTATTGAATTTCTTGCAATCCTCCACTCGGTCCGCATTCAGCAAGGCCTCCTCCACTTTGTCATAGAAATTGTAGGCAAAAACTGTAGAAAGATAAATGATTGAGTACAATGTTCTATCCATCCACTTGACAAACCATTTGAACTTACTGGCATCGTTGCGGTTTTGTTCTTCGGATCCATCCGGCTGCAGCATGTGCCGGAGAAGTTCCTCCTGTCGGTTGGCCTTGCGAATGCGAGCAGTTTCATGATCGTCTCGTGATCGTTTTTGCTGCGTCGAAGTCGAGGGTTGCACCTTGTTGTTGCACAGCATTTTCAAGTCACCGAGCATCAGTGTGTACAGTTCGAGGGCCAGAAAGTGTCTGTGGACGATCTGTACAGGCTCACAGGCCACGTACCTTTCGGTTTCCTTCCGCAGGTAGGACGCGTAGGAGGTGATTAGGCGATGACAGCGCTTCTGCAGTTTATAGCGCAAGCGTTTGCGCAAACTGTGGTAGCGACTCTGTGGCGGGGATAGGCTGGAGGGACGTGGCTTATTGCGCGACTTAATCCTTGGCTTAAATATTTGATAGCGCGCCCTTTTGCAGTTTCTGCCTGTCCCTGTAAATGAGTTCCTTTTGTCGGCTATCGGGGAAGCAAGCAACAGATCCTGCTGCGTAGTTTCTGCCTCTTCTGAGTTTTCAGACACGTTTATACTCAGAGAATTCGTCAACACATCCACCGTGTAGTTGATGGCAGGAGGTGCATCTTCGCCCAAGGGAGGAGGCGGTGAAGGCAGAGCCAGCACGCGACTGCATTCGGCGCTGGTGTGTAGCGAACGATTAATGTTCACCACATTGTCGGCCAAGTTTCCCTGCTGGAAGGGAACGGAGACACCAGCTCCGCGTATGTCCGTATCTGTTCCGCCGCCAAACAAATAGTTAACATTGATGGTCAGCAAGGATGAATGACGTCCCTTCTTTTTAGCTGCGGATTTTCGCTTTTTTTGCGACTTGTTTGGTGGCTCTATGAGTGCTGAAACAGTGGCACCCCCGTCTGGGATGGCAGCCTCGCCTGTACTCTCGGGCAATTGCAAATCTTCACCGATTGCCTCCCGCACAAATTCAATATACGATGCACTGGCTACAGCAGAAGCCTTGGCTGGCTTTACAGTGCGCCTGGCACGTTTCCTTTCCCAAGTTTTCTGCAAAATATTCAACAATTCAGGCGACTATAGAAAATTTTCCGCAATTTATAAACATTCAGGGATGAGAGAAACAAAGGTAAGCAACTATCGATAGTCGCGCAGCCAACAGGCGCACTATCACTTGCAGTCGGTAGTTGCCGATAGTATTGCCATTGCCTATCGCACTTTTGACTGCTGGCAAGAATGTGAGGCGAAACCATATTTTTTGTTATTAATTAAAATTACCAATTATGGCGAGAAAAGTATCTAATTTAATCATTTCAATTTCAGTCTGATCGTGCGACAAAGTCGAGTACGGATTCCATTAGCGACTATCGGCACTGGCAGCTGTTCACCGTACACACAAAAACTGACCACGTCACAGGGAAATCTGCATTCCAACATGAGCAAAGTAACCTTTAAAATCACGCTAACCTCGGACCCGAAGCTGCCTTTCAAGGTGCTCAGTGTACCGGAGGGAACCCCATTCACTGCCGTGCTTAAATTCGCATCGGAGGAGTTCAAAGTGCCCGCAGAGACGAGCGCAATCATCACCGACGATGGCATTGGCATCAGCCCCCAGCAGACGGCCGGAAACGTATTCCTGAAACATGGCTCCGAACTGCGTCTCATACCCAGAGATCGTGTAGGACATTAGCTAGTTCAACGTATTTCCCGCTTGAGATTTTCCCCTCCAATTAAATGTAATATGAAGAAATCCTCACCTGCATGTAGTATTGCCAGGCACTGGGCAGTTCCTGGTAGCGTTCACGAGGCGTCAGCACTTGACCTCCTTCGAAGCCCAGTAGGATGTGGTTGATGGGCGGTGCCCGCTCGTGATCGAAGTAATACTTGACAGGATTATACTGATACATCATGCGCAGCTCGTTAACCTTGAAGAAAATTCTTCCGGCTGACTTCCCATGAAGCCTATCCTTGGCCATACGCTTGCAGGCAATGCGCACAGGATCAGAGCTTTTGCGCAGAGGTCTCTCGGAATTCCTGATGTCAGTCATATGCTTCTCCAGGCCCATGGCTATCAGTTGGTACTCGGACGGAGCGTAGGCGCTTATGTGCTGTATGCGCGGCTTAAAGGCCATGCGAGGCATATATTGCGGATACATGAATACTCGACTGTCCAGCATGAGATCCATTATCCTAGGAGCGAGGCGAGGCACCTGCCGCGTTCGGCCATCTCTAAAGGCGAAAGTAAAGACGTTTGACATCAGTCAGGAAACTCATATGATAATAGCCCTTGGTACTCACGTCAAGTCCGTCTCTTTGTTGATAAAGTCCATCATCTTTTTGTTCTCCTCCTGAAAGTCGTCGCTACTGAGATCGTGCTCCCACTGTCGGACCAGCTCGACGGCTTCCTTCAGGTTCCAGCAATTGAAGCTGGCGTCTGTGGCAGCCCTCTGATGAAGATTCTCCAGCATTTCCTTGGGCTTCTTGGCCATGGAATAGAGTGTGGGATGCGAGTAGGTTTGCAGGTAGCTCTGGGTGAGCAGTTGAGTGTGTATACGCAGCTGCTGTTGCAGCGTATCGTGCTGATACTTGGTGAATCCTTTGCCACTGACAGTGGGCGAGGCTGGTTGAACGTTTCGCAGGTTTTCGAACTGTTCATCGTACTCCGCGTAGACGTGCTTGCGAACCGAGATGTACTCCCACGTGAAATTTGTATCGTAGGGCTTCATATAACGATCCTTGCTGTATTTGGATGATGTAGGCGGTTGCGACTGCTCTGAGGCAGCGTAGTCTAGGAAGGGATCTGGCTCAGGAGGATTGTAGAGGGGTGGACCATTTGCAATAACCTTCGCCAGCTGGAAGCAATTGGGTTGACCATCCACCGGAACGGCAATCAGCTCTGGGGGCTCATTAGCATCCGCCTCCTGCGGCACAGCAACGGGAACGGGCATTAACATGGCCATATTATTCTCCATACAAGGTGTGGGTATTACACTCGGCTGAAAGGAATCCACTAATGGCTGGTGGGCAATAATGGCTGGCTGCTCATCAAAATCAATATGCCGCGATACTTGATCAATGGGGTCAATCGTAGTAGCGCTATCCAGGAATTTCTGTGGGGTTTCCAGTTCAACGGATTCGAATGATACTCCCTCCTGAAGGAGGCCGGCAAACAGTTCTGAGACCAAGTCAGTGAGCTCCTTCTTCGATATATTAACATCACGTAGCTCCTCGGCGTTTTCATACTCCGAATCAATATGGTCAGCAGCCACATACTCCGGATCTTCAATGAGATCGTCGTCATCACCGAGAAAATTATTATCTGCGACAAAAGGAGGAATTAGTACGTCGAACAGGAGATTAAGTAAACTTTTCACCCACTCAAAGGCTTTGTAAAATCGTTAAGGAACTGCATCCAGTCGGCATCAGTAGCCGTCATTTCGGGCTCGAATGTATCACTTGGCTCCAAGTCAGGCGGCACAAATCCCGACTGCAAGTCCTCGATAGTAGTCTCCTGCAGACATAGTTTGGAACGCGTCCGCGTGGCAATACGCAGGTCTTCATTGCCAGCAATATGTTTGTCAAGCGGCACCTTGAAGCATCCATCTTCTGAGAGCTTGACAGGCGACTCTTCAGTGCTAGTGAGCGGAGTATTTGGTGTGCAGGGATTGGAGTCCAAGTCAGAGGCAGTGGTGTTTGGATCGTCGTCAGACTACAAAACAAAGACAAAATAATAGTGAAGGTGCTATATAAATGCATTTCTGCCCACCTCGTGGAAGTCGTCTTCCTTGAAGGTATACTCCTCATCCTCCTCGTCGGAGTGAAAATCGTCGCGTATCAGCGCCTCTATTCCGTTGGCGTCGGCCGGTGCATCGTTCAGGGAAGGCAGACTAATGCTTGGAGTGCAATTCAGCTCTCTCGCCTTCGCACGGGTGAGCTTGGCCACCGACGGAGTATCTGTGATGATGATGGCACCACGTTTTTGCTGCTCGGCCGACTCCAGCTTCTCCCTGGCCATCACATCCTCCGCCTTCAAGGTGACCAATGCGAGCACATGATCGTTACGAACCACACTGCGCACCACCTTGTGCATATCTTCGCTGCTAATGGAATTGTCGCGAGCCACCTTCCGCAGCCGGCGATCTATTTCCTTGGCATCATCATCCACCTGAGAGTCGAGACTGTTTCGGTCAATTCGGCGCCGCTTTCGCGTTCGCTTCGGCGTTGAGCTGGTGCTGCTGACAGCGTCTGACTTTTTGGCACTGTTGGGCATTGTTTCGAGACATTTATATTCTAAATTTCAGCAGAAAAGATTAACTTAAAAACAAAAATGCCAACAGTGTGTCCACAAAATGCCGCCACCAAAATTAGTTTATGGGGCTCTTTCGATAGCCAACTATCGCTTCGAATACGCACACTGGAAGTGTGTACTCTCTGTACTATCGATTGCCATTTCATCGAAAATTGTTGTGGAATTGTTGTCCAGTTGCCGGGCTAAATATTTTATGCACAAAAAATTGACTGCTGCTGCCGACGCCAGGAGCTTCTCAACCGTGAGTGCTCTTTAAATAGCTAGCCGAACGCTGCGCAAAGCGTGGAGGTCCAAATTGAATGTTATTTGATTGTGTCATACGCGGGTAAGCTCTGAACTTAGTGCGAATCACATGCCCCATAACTCCCCACCCTTTACAGGCATATGAAATGACGGGAAAGGTAACTAAGCTGGCGCTTACCAGTCGCGTCATTGTGCTGGTGGTCCAACTGCTGGCAAACTTTGCCACGCCCGACCATAAGCCCGACGTGTTCCGCATGCCGCAATCGGAAGGCCCCAAAAAGAATGGACCGTTTCCTTGGCTGGACGAACTGGTCCTACAGAGCTTGTCGGGCCTACGGCACTGGGATGGCGAGTACTTCCTGCACATAGCCAGCAATTTGTACACCTATGAGAACACCCTGGCGTTCTATCCTCTGTATCCCGTCGTTGTGCGTCACGTGGCACAGGCGTGCCAGCATTTGGGAATACCATTGTCCCGAGACGCGCTCATCTTGCTCGTGGCAGTGGCCCTCAATGTTTTCATTTTCTGCAAGACGGCCAACGTACTATACAAGCTGACCCAACGGATGTTCAACGACCACAACAAGAGCTGGAACGCGGCTTTGATTTTCTGCTTCAATCCGGCGTCGATATTCTTTAGTGCCGCCTACTCGGAGACCTTCTTTGCCTTCGCTAGCTTCTCCCTTATGCTGGAGTGCATGAGATCTGAAAAGGACTTTCGGACTCTTCGGCTGGGAGCTGCCTTGACTGGATGCTTTGTCTGTCGCTCCAATGGACTCCTAACCCTGGGATTTCCCTTGTATTTCCTTGCTCGCCACATTCTGCTCTCTACAAGCTCGGTCCAGCGCTGCTCGCAGCTCTTTAAAATGGGCCTGGCAATGCTTGTTGCTCTTGGAATCCTCCACACATACTACTTCTACATCTACCGACTATACTGCTTGCCAGATGTTAAGGTGCAGCATGCCCAGCACGTCGTGGACTATGCCAAGGAGAGGAGCTACTTGATCTCTGGCCAGGCATCGGTTGGATCGCCCTGGTGCGGATACACCCTGCCGTTCCCCTACACGTATGTCCAATCCCACTACTGGGATGTTGGATTTCTGCGCTATTACAAGTGGAAACAGCTTCCCAACTTCCTGTTGGCACTCCCGATGCTGCTCTTCATGCATTGGCACTGCTACGACTACATCAGGAAGTTCGTGGCCAACACATGGTCGAAGATCAGCCCGTCCGAGTACCAAGGCATCCTTAAGGAGCACATTTCTTTCCCATTCGTTCTACACGCCGCTGTGCTCACCCTCGTCTGCACGTTGTACGTTCACATTCAAGTTTCCACCCGACTTTTGGCCTCGGCTACGCCCGTGTTCTATTGGTTTGCCGCCGATTACATGCCCAACACATTCCAGCTCTCTTTCCGCTCCAAGGCGGGGGCACTGTTCATATGGTGCCTCACATACAGCCTGGTGGGAACTGTTCTCTTCAGCAACAACTACCCATGGACGTAAGGTGGATAAGATGATAAGGAGCACGAGCGCTGGCTGCCAAAGAGACTGTACATCCGAAAGGATTAAATTTGTAGCATGTATATATTATTCATAATGTTGACCGCGAAATTGAATTAAATTTTTGAACTACGACTAATCGATATCAGCTCATGCCAGCCGCACATCACTATGAAATGCCTATCGATTTCCAAATCAGCTGTTGGGGTGAAGAGCAAAAACAAAGTAAAACAAAGCGAAAATTGTTTATCTGCACGATACGAGGGAATAAAAAAACAATAAATGGATGGGCTGCACCTACATAAGATAAGCGACTTGCGCTCTCCAGAAAGTCCGGGCAAGGACGCCACAAGCAGCAACATGGAGCAGCTTTCGGGTGTTATGATAATCATCATTATCAGTGGAGGTGTGCTCACATCCTTGATGCTATTTATCTTTGCAAAGCGACAGATAATGCGGTTCCAGCTGCGTGGCCGTCGCGGCCCTCATGTTCCAGTGGGCAACGACGCCAAGAAGGTGCTGCGTCGGGAGATCGAACGGCGATTGGACTGCATCCAGAAGATAGCGCAGGAGCCAAAGCTGCTCTGGAACGACGGCGACAAGTACATAGTGCCGCCGGAGCAGGAGGAGCCTCTGCCGCCCTATTACTACAGAATGAAGGCTGTTGACGACGTGAAGCTGCTGGAATCTGAGATCGCCCGGGCCGATGGCAGCTCAAGGCACGCACACGAGAGTCTTCGTGCCTTTCTCCTTACCACGCTGTCGATCCCACTTACTGGTGCGGGCCAGCGCATGATCCACCAGTATTGCGATATGTACGAGCACGCTCGCCACGATCCTAACGAGTTTGGCAAGGACGAATACGAGGCGTATCACCATTTGTTGCTGAAGCTTTTGGAAGCGTAAGTACACACTGCTCCCGTCTGGCTAGATTTCTAATGAAACACTCTTTTAGATCCAAGCAGCTGAAGAATTACAACTCTAGGAAGGCCTCACCGGCCCGCACTCCACGCAAGCAAACCAAAATGCACTCTCTACTGGATCCGGCTCGCCTGCGCCCTCCCACATCTTTAGACAATGTGCAACCGAGCAGTGAGCTGACTTCTGGCCAGCATGCCAAGGTGAACATGACACTCGGCCTGCAGGGCGTCCCTATCGACGGCATCGCGGAGCTGGCCACCAATCCTCTGCATTTGCAGGCCCCAGCCGAAAGGGATCTCATTATACGTAGCAGAATCAAGACTCCCACACTGGACGACATCATTGTGGAAGCTGACCACCATCAGAGCAGCGATGGTAGTGCCGTGGACGGGGCGGAGAACGAAATAAGAAGCATCTCCGCTATGCAATTCCAAAGGAATGCCAGTAATGTCTAAGCCATCTCCCAAAGAACACTCATAATAAGTATATCCCTATAGAAACAAGCGAAACCCGCTTTGGTTCTTCCAATAAAATATGCAATTATTTTAAAGGTCATTTCCATAACAAAATAAAACTATTTAAATATAATCTTTTCAGTTAAATGGAAACCTACTTCTTCTTGCAGGGATCCTTGTCTTTTTCGGCGCACTTTTTCTTCTGCTCCTCCTCTGCGCACTTCTTCTTCAGCTCCTCCTCTGCGCACTTGTCAGCCAGTTGGGTATACACAATGAGATCGAAGAGACGACACGAGTAGCCCGTCTCATTGTCATACCAGGCAATCAACTTGACAAAGTTATCGTTGAGAGCAATGCAGGCCTTGGCATCGAAGACGGATGCAAAGCGCGAACCGTTGAAGTCAGAGGAGACGACCTCCTCCTCCACGTAGCCAAGGATCCCTTTCATGTCACCCTCGGCTGCTGACTTGACGGCCTTTTTAATATCATCCAGCTTAGCGGGCTTGTGCAGGCGACAGGTCAAGTCCACCACCGAGACATTTGGGGTGGGCACACGGAATGCCATGCCCGTGAGCTTCCCGTTCAGAGCGGGAATCACTTTGGCCACTGCCTTGGCGGCGCCCGTGGATGCGGGTATGATGTTGCACATGCCACTGCGGCCATCGCGCCAGGCCTTGTTGCTCGGCCCATCGATGATCTTCTGGGTGGCGGTGGCGGCATGTACAGTAGTCATCAGACCCTCAACAATTTGGAAACTGTCGTTCACCACCTTGGCCAGCGGAGCCAGGCAGTTGGTGGTGCATGAAGCGTTCGATATGATCTTCATGTCCGGCTTATACTTGTGCAGGTTTACGCCGCACACGAACATCGGTGCATCGGACGAGGGGGCAGAGATGACCACCTTCTCTGCGCCTCCATCCAAATGGACCTGGCACGCCTTCAGGGTGGTGAAGCGGCCCGAGCAGTCCACAACAGTTTTCACGCCCAGATCCCCCCACTTGAGCTTCTTGGGATCGGACTCCTTCAGCAGCTTGATCTTCTTCCCATCGACCACTATTGTGTTGCCTTCCAGGGAGATATTCTTGTTGAATATGCCATGCGTGGAGTCGTAACGCAACATATAGGCCAGGTACTTGGGGTCCATTGAGGGGTCATTGATAGCCAGCACTTTCGCCTCCTTGTGCATCAGACAGTTGCGAAGAAACACGCGACCGATGCGTCCAAAGCCATTGATTCCGAGTCCAGACATCTTTGGATTCTCGCGTTATTAACAGGTATAATTTCAAAAATTGCGTTTCTCCTAAAATTTATTATTTCGAGTGCTCGCTGCGAATGAAAAGAAATTCTGAAACAATGACAAAGGTACAAACAAAAAGACAAGCAGGTTCAAACGGGTGACTTTTCAGTCTCGTTTCACTGAAGCAGTCGAGTAGATCGTACGAGGAATTTATGGTTCCCAAATGGAATGTTTTACCTTTGATTGGTTGTTCCCCCACACCTGAGCATGGCTCCGTATGAATGGATACATGAGTGCCATGAATATTCGTCGGAGTGCAGTGTAACGGTACTCAGAATACCCGTTAGTCATGCGAATAGGAAAACTATCAAAGCAAATCTCACCCTGTGGCAGGATTAAACGAGGGGGAACATTGTGAGTTGCTGCGGTCACCGCAACTCTACAGTTATACCCGATACTAAGTCAGTATGGCTCTCCTCCGGCAGACGCCGCTAATATTAAACGACACGACAAAGAGAGAGACAGAAAATCAGTCTGAGCGTGACGTCGGGCGCTGCGCAGCCACTGCAAATTGATTTGTTCCTATTGGCTATAAAAATGATCTGATCTGATCCAGATTCAGCAATCTGATAGATATGGTCATTATCTATGATTCTGCGTTTTTAGTTTTCTCGAATGTGCAATATTGTGGATGCAACAGATTTTCGTCCATTGTGGGGGCGGAAGGGGGTGGGGCGAAATTCTGAGATATACGATTTATAGTGAGATCTAACAGAAGTGCGGATACCAAATTTGGTTACTCTAGCCTTAATAGTCTCTGAGATTTGTGGATGCCCCAGATTTTCGTCCTTTGCGGGGGCGGAAGGGGGTGTGGCGAAATTTGGACACGAAACGGTCAAGGTCCGATATCACAGGAGTGTGGATACCAAATTTGGTTGCTCTGGATCTTATAGGTTCTGAGATCCTTGAACTCATATTTTGCAATTGGCAAAACCGACCATGAAACCTGTGTGTTAGAGAGAGACAGAGCGAGAAAGAATGAAATTGTTTTCTTGATTCTGTCTATAATCATTATACGATCTGGTTGAGATTTTACACTCTAGAACATATAGTCATCCTCTACGATTCTGCGTTTTTGGTTTTATCGTATCTTTAAAAATGTGGATGCTACAGATTTTCGTCTTTTGTGGGGGCGGAAGTGGGCGGGGCAAAGTTTTGAAATATTTTTGTAGCAGTGACATATCACAGATGTCTGGATCCAAAACATCGTTGCTCTAGCTCTTATAGTCTTTGAGCACTAGGCGCTGAAGGGGACGGACGGACGGACGGACAGACGGACAGACAGACAGGGCTCAATCGACTCGGCTATTGATGCTGATCAAGAATATATATACTTTATGGGGTCGGAAACGATTCCTTCTGGACGTTACACACATCCACTTTTACCACAAATCTAATATACCCCAATACTCATTTTGAGTATCGGGTATAAAAACAGATAACGCACTTTTATTATTTGCATCTTTTGCATAATTATTGATAATTGTAAAAAATCGTTTCTTCACAGCAATGGCATGTACTCTACGAATACTGGGTGTATTACGCACCAGAGTATAAATCAATCGAATTCGTCCAGCTGCCAGAGCTTCTCACTACAATTCAGATTCGACCTTTACACTGGGTGGAGCAGGAGGAGGTGGAACTGAAGACCGACCCGGCCCAGTTGTTGCCCACAGGCACTGGGAGTCCGATTCAAGGGTCATTACTCACCTTTGTGTGGAACGCCACTTCTTATCCCCCCTCCCATCCCAGGCGGCCCACCCACACACCTTTTTCCTGCATATCAGATGACGTGGGCCAAAGTACCGAAATTTCAATTCCGGAAACCTCCCCACCTGACTGTCCGCTCTCCGTCTTTTGGTCATGACTTTGCTGGAAATGTTCCGAATTGTACTTTTATTCCGTTTCGCTTTTAGTGGAGTCACCATTACCCATGCCACCCTGATGCACACCCCTTGCCACACATGCCGGGGAAAATGGTCTTCAATTTAGCCTATGACAACTTAACTTTGTTGAATATTTATGATGCTTCGGCAGCAGGTGGGTCCGACAACATGTTGCAACCTGTGGCGGTGGCAACATGCGACCGCCCACGTACCGGGAGAGCGAGCGTGGCTCTCTTTTGTGGCCCGGAAACCAACCAGAGTTCTCTCTCTCTCTCCGGGGCCTGTGGTGGGTTCTTGGCGTGTTGGGTTGTGTTGCAAGTGCAAAAATTGGGGCCGTTGATGATTACGAAATTGTTGCAGTAATCGCAGCACCCGCGCATCCCAAGTCCTGCAACAAAAGAAGGTGTCCCAACTAGGATTTGATGCTTAAAATATCCTATACGACTATATGGTATGTTCATATGTACATATATTCTTCGAATCCAATCAAATCCAACTTAATACGAGTATTATGACCTGCCTCAGAGCTCTGGCTCTAACGTGGTCATGGGAAAAGCACTTAAAGGGTCTTAGTCCCGGTCGAGAGGTTGCAGGGCAGGACGACTTTGTTGCTTTTCCTGCTTACTGTCTCATTTTCATTCAGTTTCATTTTAGTAGTTGTTGTTTTTGCCTGCTTGAAATTTATGCGAAAAACTTTCAAATTTGAAACTTGGCTGCTGCCGAGTGTCGCCTCTCCTCTGAGAAATTACAGGGACAGGGACACAGAGCCTCAGCAACGGCAACCACAGTGGTGGTAAAATATGTTTCCATTAAAATATCGTTGAAAAAAGGAGCTTAAGCTGGAGCTTAAACCAGTGCTTAAAATTGAGCAAAATTTAAATATTTGCCTTGCGGTAATAGAAATAATAATATTTCATTATTTTTTTTTAGTGTTAATTAGGCTTACAGTTTCGATAAAACATTCCATGTTTATTTATGGAAATATTTTAATTTAATTTTAAAATACCATCAATGAAGCTCGTGTGCTATTTTTAGTAAATTGTTTCTGCAGCCATAATGAACTACAATACATATATGTATGTACATTTGTACATAAAGTTAAACAGAAACGAGGGGGAACGTTGTGAGTTGCTGCGGACACCGCAACTCTACAGTTATACCCGATACTTAGTCAGTATGGCTCTCCTCCGGCAGACGCCGCTAATATTGAACGACACGACAAAGAGAGAGACAGAAAATCAGTCTGAGCGTGACGTCGGGCGCTGCGTAGCCACTGCAAATTGATTTCTTTCTTTTGGCTATAAAAATGATCTGATCTGATCCAGATTCAGCAATCTGATAGATATGGTCATTATCTACGATTCTGCGTTTTTAGTTTTCTCGAATGTGCAATATTGTGGATGCAACAGATTTTCGTCCTTTGTGGGGGCGGAAGGGGGTGGGGCGAAATTCTGAGATACACGTTTTATAGTGAGATCTAACAGGAGTGCGGATACCAAATTGGGTTACTCTAGCCTTAATAGTCTCTGAGATTTGTGGATGCCCCAGATTTTCGTCCTTTGCGGGGGCGGAAGGGGGTGTGGCGAAATTTGGACATGAAACGGTCAAGGTCCGATATCACAGGAGTGTGGATACCAAATTTGGTTGCTCTGGATCTTATAGGTTCTGAGATCCTTGAACTCATATTTTGCAATTGGCAAAACCGACCATGAAACCTGTGTGTTAGAGAGAGACAGAGCGAGAAAGAATGAAATTGTTTTCTTGATTCTGGCTATAATAATTATACGATCTGGTTGAGATTTTACACTCTAGAACATATAGTCATCCTCTACGATTCTGCGTTTTTGGTTTTATTGTATCTTTAAAAATGTGGATGCTACAGATTTTCGTTCTTTGTGGGGGCGGAAGTGGGCGGGGCAAAGTTTTGAAATATTTTTGTAGCAGTGACATATCACAGAAGTCTGGATCCAAAACAACGTTGCTCTAGCTCTTATAGTCTTTGAGCACTAGGCGCTGAAGGGGACGGACAAACGGACAGACGGACAGACTGACGGACGGACAGACGGACAGACAGACATGGCTCAATCGACTCGGCTATTGATGCTGATCAAGAATATATATACTTTATGGGGTCGGAAACGATTCCTTCTGGACGTTACACACATCCACTTTTACCACAAATCTAATATAACCCAATACTCATTTTGAGTATCGGGTATAAAAAAACACAACACAACTGCTGCCAAAGAAATCAAGCAAAAACTCATCTGCACTAACAAGCGACTGATTGCATTCAATTGCTTGCGACAGAGCCGTAGAGCTTTAACGGTACAAGAGTCTGCATTCTCTCACTCTACTCACTCTCTCTGTCACTCTCTCAACTTTTCATATACTTTTTGCTTGAGTAGTTCTCGCTAAGCTCGATTTACGCTGTCCGCAGATATGGTATGGTGCTATTACCGTTGGATAAAACAAGTTCATGCATGACCATGCGTGTTCGTTTGTGTCTCCTACAAGCATCCTTAATCTTAATCACAGTTCTTCAACTGCCAACAAGCATTAGGCGAAACTGTGCCGTTTTCTACATACTCGTACATGGAACTCCTAGTCGACCAACGGTAAATGTCCCTCCAGGGTCTCCTTAACATTTTGGCCCCCGGCAAAGCTCAACTAAGGTCAGCTCTGTGGCAGCAGTATTTAAGCCGAGATGAACATTAAAGTGTGCCGCAGGCCACACCGAATGGAACAACAAATCGTTTGCGAAATGTTGCGGAAGTGCCGATTGTTTTTTGTCTTGTCCCAGGCGCAAACAAGCAGCGAAGGACAAACTGCCGCCATAATTTCCACAGCTGTCAGTGCGATGCGCGGCAGCTTAGCACCGCACCCACTTCCAGCCAGAAGCCGGCTTTTCCCACCCACCGATAATCGTATTGAGCTTATAAATTTTCCATAAGCTCCTGCAGAGCAACGGTTCTGGGGCGGAATAGGTATGGGCATGGGTGCAGCAATGTTGTTTGACTGCTTAGCGATTATCCTGGGGATCAATATTCTGCTACCAGCTCCGAGTTCCCAGCTGCAGGAGCCCTGCATCGTAGCTCCTGCACAGCACAGGGCGCAAGAAAAATGGAGCAGCAGGCAGCAGCATATCATTCGAGCAGCTCGTTAGCCAAGAAACAGGCAAGGAATCTCGACTACAAATTGAATTGTCAAACACAAGTGGGCTCTGCTCTGCCGTTGGAGCTGCTGCAAAATTTCGGCGGAACAAAGCCGGTCCCGAACAAAGGAACAGCCTGCTGCTCTCCATTCAGGCTGACAGCTAATTGTGCGCTCAAGTGGCTTAAAGGGACGTGCCAGGCAAGGGTTCTGTTGCCAGAAGTTGGAATTAAATCAAAAAGCCAATGCGGCAGATGCAAATCAGATTTGTTTGGTACTCTCCTTTCTTTTCCTTTTTTGCTCTGCAATTTTTGGCAGGTCATGAAAGTAAGTACCTCCAGCCAAAAATCAATACGAGCGGCATTTCCACCCATCCATAGACACCCACCCAGTGACACTGTTTGACTATGTCATCCTATTCAACGGTTTTGCTTGGGGATATAATTCAATTTGAATGATGGCGGATGTGGAATGGCAATTTCCTCATATACATACATATGTACTATATGTATTTCTCGGTGTATTTGTGTTTCTGTGGCATTGAAACTTGTGAAAAACTTTCCTGGCAGCTTTGAAAATTAGTTGGGGATAAATAAACTGCACCGACGAGTATTTGAATGCACAGTAATACGGCCAAAGCTATCTATGCCTGAGATTTTCCTTTGATAAATCTAACTTTACAGTTTGTCCCAGTATCGAGCGCTCGAGGCGCAATGAAAGCGTGGTGTTTTCTATGGAGTAAATATGTAATTTGTAGCTTGTAGTATGAAAGGAACTCTCCACCGAAACAAGGACATTTAAGTTATTCCCACACAATTGCAGAGTCCTACAGTTCCCTCAGCTTTACACAGCTTTGCACCCCCTTTTGTGCTTCACTTTTCACATAAATTCCCATCTTTCAGAGTTTCTTCTCGGAAGTACTCCACGCGGTGGTCGCTCACTTTTGACTAATTGAGCGACTGACCAGTGAGGAATTGCCTGAAATTGAAATTCAATGGAATAACAATTAATTGAGTGTTGGTTCGGGCAGGTGCAGTAATTACGTTGATATATGTCTGTCTGCACAGCCTGTGGACTCGATAAATAAAACAACATTACGTATACGCCAGGGATAGCGACAGAGACAGCGGCAGCGACAATATGTGTGTACTGTACTCCTACATACGTCCCATAGTACACTGATAGGGCAGCGAGTCAAATGCCATGAAATTTCATTACCTTCAAGAGCAGCAAATAGCATAAAAGTTAAGCTGCAAGCTAAACCAATTACATTTGCCCCGCGACTGCCACAGAGACCAGGGACGAGCTAGGGAGCTAGGGAAACAGGGAGCGGCAGCGGCAGAGGCAGAGGCCCCAACGACCACCGCTAGAGAATGCTAGTGGACAAAAACGAGGAACGAGAATATCAACAGTACAACGAAAAACAAGAAATCCCCTCTTTCTTAGGAGAAGCATTAGATGCCCTTGCAGATAGATCTTGACTGGACATATACGTATGATATCTGTACAATGAAGCTACATCTTTGACTTGCTTAGAGTATTCTTTTGAATGCAGCACGAAACATCGATTGTTCTTTTATGACAAAACTATCAAAACCAAGAAAAGTCTCAAAGGATATCTGCCTCATAACTAAAGGTATTAACGGAAGAATGCTGCTAGGGCTATTCTAGATATTGTATCTCTAGAGTCCAAACAGTCACAGACCGCTATCCAAAATCGCAATACCCTGTCGGCAGAGATATACAAAATATGTATAGGGCCCGGCAGTAAAGAGCAAAGGGGAACAATAGAGAAACCAAGCCGCGGGCGAGGGGACTGGGCAGGCAGCAACTGGTGCTCTGTAAGGTAGGAGGGGAGCAGCGTGAGCAACGGAAGGAGCTTCAGCGGGGACATTAAAGAGATTTATTTATATCTGGCAACAGTGTGTGCCGAGTGTTGCCGAAGCGAATAAAGTCACGGAACCAAGATGAACAGAGGGCGAGGCAAGGCAATGGAGTACAGCAGAACAATTCCTTCACTTGTCAGCTAACAAACTCCTTCCCCTTTCCCACTCCGACTGTCAAAAACTCATTTTTTATTTAAATATTATGCAAAAAAACAAAAATAAGGGAGCAGGAAGGACAGTGAAATACCGCTTGCTGTTCATTTTTTTTGGGAGTAAAATAAACTTTTGCGTCAAAGTTCGAGCCTCACTTTTTTATGATGATGATGAGGCCCGACAAGTTAAATTTCTTTTCTGTCTGTCTGCCATTGCCCCAGCCCCAGCCCCAGCCGGTGGCCCCAAGGATGTTAGGTGTCAGTCCGCAGACATTCGTTGTCATTCCGACAGTGTTTTCGGCCACTTTCCCATCGGAATCGGAGGGCAGGCAAATGTACAAGTTCCAATTGAAAGGGAGGCAAGTCCCATTTGAACGGGGAGGTAGGCACATTTGGCAAAATAAGTTAGGGAAACTTGAACAACACAATGAAAGTCAAGTGGTTGACTGCTGGGGAAGTCGTGGTATGGAAAAGTGCCATTGGATTAGTTCTTTGGTGCGTCTCCTCGAAGAAATCTTTTTAAAATAGCAGGTTGCTTATTTCGTTAATGGATATTTTCGATCATTGCCAGTCATTCACATCAGTACGCTTCATTTCGATCACCTTCCGATCATTTCCAATCATTTCTTTCTTCTTTCCTTCCTTTTTTGCAAAGCTTTTGGGAAACAACAAGAACTTAGGGAAGTATAAAGAAACCCATCCCTGCCATATCCCATTTGTCATTTGAAGAGGGTAGGTACATATATGACAGAAATGAGCAAAATAAACCTTATTTTATGACATTTTGCACTCTGGACGAGGGAACGCTATCATTGTCACGACCCATCATCTTGTTTTTGAATAAATAATTGTTCATAAGCACGTGCACACGACTGTGCTGTCCTCGTCCTGCACAGACACCTCACTGCCCCACTGCACTCCGCTTCGTCATGCATCATTCCTTCCAAAAACATGCAAAGCAGAGAGAAAGAGGAGAAAGAAGTGGGTGGTGGGTTGTGGGGCATGGGTTTGCGTGACCGAAGTCTAAGAGGTGATAAATAACTTCAAAATGCAGACATCAGTGGCCTGAATGGGAGCGAGGGGACTTCTCCCTTAAACAATGTTGCCCCGACAGCGACGAAAGGTTATGAAGTTGGCCTGGAACCTACTTCTAATGGACTGACAATTGGCCAAGTTAGCACGGTTAACGAGTCTTTGGTCTGGCCCTTACTTAGTGCCAGATGAATGGAATGTAATTTTCTGATTGTGCCCCACAGCATCTGCACGACCTTGCCATGTGCCATGTGCCATGTGGCATGTGATACGTTTGTGTGAGTGTTTATCCTTGGACCGTCCCAGAGATGCATATATGTATGATATATCCATGCAGGCATGTTGGATACGGAATGCAATAAAAGAACGTCATATGCAGTAGAATCAGATATTTTTGTTTGTTTTCAGCTTTCGCCCGACTATTGTCCTTGTCCTTGGCTAAAAATAAACATAAATGCAAATGTAAATGTAAATATGCTGAGGGTAAGCCAAGACAACACAGATCTACAACAATTCCAGAAAAAAAACAAAAGCTACAAAAGTGCTTGTAAAACAATTTGAAAATAGCTAGAGGCAAAAACATAGACAAGAGCTCAAACAAGTGAGAGAGATAAAGGGAAGAGAGAGAGAGAGAGAGACCCTCAGACGAGACTTAAGCAAATTAACTGCAAATACGAAGGATAATAGCATTCCTTGAAGCTCTCCCTTAGTCCCTTACACGTTCCTCTGGTGTCTGGGGGAAAGCTTTCTGATTCGGTTTGCTAGATCAACTGCTACCCACGTAATCCCCAATTAATGTACAGCCCTTCAACCAAAGTTGAGTTGACAACTTAATTGCCCTGTAATGACTGTACTTGACAGCGTGAGGGTGGGGCTGAGAATATGAATTCTAATGTCCAGACGTACCATACTGTGTAATTACCCATGCTAATGGCTATCGAGTGGCTGGAGGAGATTCAATGGCGCTACACTTGAACTGGAATTGTACCAAAAAATAGGTGATTTCGTTGAGATATATATGGCTTAAAGTGGCAGAACTTAAGTCAAAATTCGTTAGTAAAATGATCTGAATAAAACCAAAGTTAAGCAGATTAAAATTTGAACTGAAAACTCACTGTTAAAATTAAATGCGTATAAACGCTGTATTCAATCAGATAAAATTTAGTTGAAAAGTTCAACTGCTGCCCAACTAAAATTCCATTCCATGAAAATCAATGATACGGATTGAGTTGCAATGAAATGATAATAAAATGGAAATGTAATAAAGTTAAAGTGAAGTAAAGCCAAATTGGAATGGAAGTTTGAATGGGAGTTGCAGGAAAATCGAAACAAAACGTTTGATAATCCACAGTAGGGCATGGGAAACAATTAGATTTAAGAGATATGTACGTTCCTCACGCCAATTAAAATCTTCCACTCCATTAGGCAATTAAAAATTCAACGAACTGACAGCCCGCATTACGCTTAATGGAAACCATTTCCAATGCACAGGAAACATGCTTGTCGGAGATACATTTTTGTATCTGCAGCCGCACACGCTCTTGTGTGCACCAGTGTGTGTGTGTGTGTGTGTGTCATCAGCACTAACCGCGCAGATCTGGCACATTTCAAACGATATTTATTATCTAAATTTTCATAAATTATTTTGCCAACATTTTAAGCCAAATTAAAACTTGTCAGAGAGCTGTTTAGAATTTTGAGAGATTTTCATTTGAAATGAGCTTTGATCCACAATTAAAATGCTTCTGGAAGTACTTGGAAAATGTAATTAAAAATAATCTAAAGCTGGGAAAATAGTCCGGCTAAATGCGTGGAGTGGGGTATTTTTAACAAAAACAACGCAACTTTCAACAAAGATTTCCTGGCTGCTGCTTTCGATTTAAATATCCAGTTTGCTCATGTAAATGGAAGCTAAAAGCAGCAAAAATTTTCCATAATCCTCGAACAGAAATCCCGGGCAGACTCTGTTGCGGAAATACAAACAATGGACAGTGAGAGCTGGCGCCTGTCCGTGCATATTTTATGAGTCCTACAAGTGGCCACAAGGGCAGTGCGGCAGCAGGGAGTGGCCACCCCTAAGCTTTTAATTGGCTATTGAAAATGGAGGCGAAGTTTTCCTATTTCTGTTCCCTGTTCCCCGGGGGGGAAAACCCTGGGAAACAATATAGAAATTCATCTGCCAGCGACGGCGCGAAGTCGTTTCCTCCATAAAGTGCTCAATAAACTAGTAAATGAGATATGCCCAAAGCCATCCATCTTCCTATCCCATCTATCCCATCCATTCATCCACACCCACCTTCTGTTTCGAAATTGAGTTCTCTTGGAGTATTTGTTGTGTGTTTGCTATTCTATTAAATTCAAAATATAAAAACATTGGTACCCAATTCTCCCACTCCTCGAAGCAGTCATTATTTTTGTTATTCCAACATACTTTAGAAATATAAACAATATTTTGTAAGCAATTTATGGCAGAACTAAAGAATAATGTCTTTACTGGAAAGATTTTAGTTTGGGAACACCTGGATACCCTCTAGATAAAGGAAGAATCTACATTTGTCTTGGTTTTCTTTTGATTAGATTAGCTTTTTCGGAACCCCATCTTGAGTGGTATGGGAATGTCACCAAGCATCGGTGGTTCAGTGGTAGAATGCTCGCCTGCCACGCGGGCGGCCCGGGTTCGATTCCCGGCCGATGCAGACATTGACTTTTTTGTTTTTGTCCCCACAAACCTTTCCCAAAGTCCATACACCCTTAGGAAAAAATGTTCTCCCTTTTTTCTAAGGTTCTTAGCCCTTGTCGTACACTTTACCGCCTTTTGTTCATTCCCTTTATCGACCAAAGTTTATACAACCCTCACAAAAAGTGTCTGGTCGATCCGTATTTCCATTAAACCAAATTAATATTATTAAAAACCATTTGTTTTTCTTGTTGTTGTTTAAATAATGAAGAAAAATCCATCAGATTTTATGTTATGTTCTACACGAAAGCTAGATTACTCATACGCTCCGTCTGCCGCTGGCATAGAAAAAGAGAGAAGAGGAAAGGGGAGAAGGAACGAGTGGGCGAGTGTCTGGAGGAAGTGGCACAAAATGTTGGCCTCCATTAAGTGGCAGTGTCCGAGGGGTGGGGTAAGTTTGCTTTATCATTGCATTAATCATACGCCACGCTGCCCATTCAACAGTTTTTTTAACGCCCGTCGCGCAACGCTAGCCGCTCGCTTATAATTTTAATTTATGCCCTAAGCGCTGCGACAATGATGAAATGTATTCATTATTCAGTGCAAGAGAGGGTGACAAGAGGTTGGGGAAAAGGAAGAATAACAAAATATACAGAGTACTTTCAGCACAAACTTTGCACAAACCCATCGA
Organism: Drosophila miranda; assembly: GCF_003369915.1. Taxonomy (NCBI): domain Eukaryota; kingdom Metazoa; phylum Arthropoda; class Insecta; order Diptera; family Drosophilidae; genus Drosophila; species Drosophila miranda. The sequence goes on along the minus strand of NC_046676.1, from coordinate 8,592,055 downwards.
TGGCAGCGCAACTTCCAAATTATCGAAAAGTTTTTTGAAAAGAGGGCGCAAAAATGGAATAATTTGTCAAGGGTCTTCAAGATGCATTGGCAAAGTTCTCGCCCTGGTCTGGCCCTCGAACACTAACTAACTTACTGTCTGTAAATATTTGAGGAAGCATGTTGCGGCTGCCATATCCACAGCCACATCATCATCATCATCATCAACATCACCAAGAGGAGCTGAAGCAGCAGCTGCAGGAGCAGAAGGAGGAACAACATCAGAAGCATCTCTCCTTCGGCATTCCTCCAACGTTCGCCATTTCTTTGGCATAAATATTTAGAGCTCTGCATCCTGCCACACGTGATGATGGGGCGGGGGGCCGGAGGGTGTACTGGCGGTAAAATGTGCGGCACAGGAGACAGGAGCCAAGGTGGCGGCTAAATTACACTTTATGCGGATATTACGCATACGACGCGGTGTCAGCGCTTTAAGTTGCAAATTGCGCTGGATAAATACGTGCTAGAAAGCAGTTGCCACACCACTCTTGCTCTGCTCTCCGACTGGAATATTCATTTAGCTTTTTCCCAATTTATTTTCATGAAATTAATCCTTAAACTTTTCCCGTTTTCGCTGATCGTTGCTGTTTTTTGTTTTCCCCCAATTTTATTTGGCTTTAATGGGGTATTAAGTGCCAGCAATTTGCCAAAAGTGTTGCATGCAACATGACACCCAAATTATGGGGGTTGGGGGGTCGTGCAGGGCGTGTGCCAATAAACTGCAGCTGGTTTTCAGTCATCGACTGGGTCGGACACATTTCATTTAAATGGTGACTGGTTGCCAAGAAGAGTCTTAGCCATGTCCTGGCCAGTCCCGCTCTACCACTTTGTGGTCCATTGTTAACTTATTTGGCACTCCGACTAAGCCAGGGACATTAAGGGCTTCCCTGAATGCCTTAGGCCATTGTCCACTCAGCCACGGATGATGCGGCAGGGCTTAGTGCGGAACTTATAGGGCTACTCGTGACCATAGAAGTATGTGAAATATGGTTGCCTGAAGAAGCCACAATGGATTGGATGATGACTGGTCCACACATATTCGTTCGTATCTGTCAGGGCCATGTCGATTCTGCTGCAATTACAGATGGGAAATCAATCTCTGACAGAAGTGGGGGAGCCAACAGTCAGAGAAATGGAGAGTCACTGATGTTCTGGCAAGCACATCCTTGACTACGCCAATAGCCTGCGGCCGCAAGGACAAAGCAAATGCTACCCATTTGCATGCCAAAACGACTTCCACAAAAAAGATGGAACGAATGCAAAAGCTGTGGAGGAGATCTGTAGAGCTGGAAAATCCAACAAACCAAAGCCACCGACAAGGAAAGGGATCCATGTCGAATGTCTATCACTTTGATGGTAATTTGAGAGCAGCTTATGCTTCCATTTGTAATTGTTCGAGTGCCAGAGGATTCAGAGGGTTCCCAGAGGAAGCTAGCAGCCGGATGGTATAAGGCAGCACAGATTAAGACAGAGAAATATGTAAATTGAAATCATTTGGATAGTCCTGTGGCATAGCTGTCTCCGGTGCTGGAAAACGTAGCAAATCGGTGCAGATTTCCATACAGTCTTTGATGCCCTTACATCATCAGGCCTTTGGGGTTATAGTTTAGAACGAAAACATTTCTAAAGCGCACTGTTACCATTATTTACTTCAGTTCCCCCAATAAAATGCAATAGAAATGTCGGTTAATTCCAAAAACTGTCACACAAATAAAATTCCGCAAATAGAATGCAGTCTGTTTGTGGCTTTCGAACAAATCCAGTTACAAATAGGGGCATATTTGCATTTGCCACTTTTGCAACATCTACGATGCACACTCTCCCCCTGCCCTCTCCCCCCCACCCCATTCAATCATCGCTCAAACACAAATTGCGAGTGCACGCGCAACACTCAAACACTGAAGCATGAGGAGAAAGGGGGAGAAAGGGGGAAGGAGGAAGGGTAAACGACGATTTTCGGGGTCGTAGATTGCGATACCCTTTCAGATTGATCGTTCACATGGCAGCCATTAGGAGATACACATAGTGGTCCAATTTAGATCAAATTTATCTGAGTTTTAAAGGGACTCCAGAGGGACTCTGCGGCACCATAGTGTGGCAGCCCGTATAGGCAAGGAAAGGAGGAAAACTAAACATTCGCTTGCACCTCGGGAAACATTTCACTCTTCCCGATTGGATAGAGGAAGGCAAATGATGGCTTGGCGTAATATCGGGATGGGTTTCCACCTCCTTAAAGCAAATGTTGCACCTCATAACCAGCTGCTTGTGTTGCACATCATGCCGCTGAGGCCACTCTGTGCCGTGAGACCTTTTGGGTCTGGCCACGTGACTGTGAATTATCTGGTTGTTGAGATGAATAAAAGGCAGTACATATTCCATTAAGATCATGCCTGATCAGATCAATGAGTTCCGTTCGAGCAACCTTATACTCTCCTGCCTTAACTTTCCGTGACGTCACTGGTAATCTTTTTTTGCAGCAGCTCCCATATTGATTAACAGTTATACTTCTGAACAACCAAAAGATTATTTTTACTGAATATAACGAGGTAACATTGCAGATCATCACCTAAATGGAGTGGCACGTGTATGAAAACGTAACAAATTTTACTGCTGCTTGCACGGATGGGAGAAAAAGAAGGATATAGAAGGGGCCCATCGATTGCGTGCACCGTCATGTGTGAGCCCGCAGCCAATTGCAAATGTCAACACACACAAATGTAGTTTGTAGGAGAGAGAGCGGCAAAGGCAAACAGTTTTGATTTATGTCCTTTATCTCCTCGTACTTCGCCCACCCTTTGGATGATTGCGTGTCTCGAACGCATCAAAACGGCCAGAAATATGTGATAAATTCTCAAATCAATTTTTCAGGGTACTTCTTTAACCCCTCCCCCCCCTCTTAGCCCTACTCTCGCCTTTCGTTCGGCTGGCTGTCAATCGCATTCATTTATAATTATCACAGACAAACACGAGTAGGCAGACAGAGCAGACACATCCACACAATGGCCCACTAATTAAGGCAAAAGCAATTATCTTAAGCAAAGCCTAAGTCCGGGCCACAGTCCTGGCAGCCGCCTGCAACTCCAATTACCCGAAGGGCGGAGGAAGAGGAGGCGCCACTGCCCCCCCTTTGAGATCAGACTTCTGCCGGGTCAGAGGTAATTTGAGTAAATCTCACGATTTGCCTATTACTTATCCATCCACTTATCTGCCGCCCAGCCCCTGGCGGGGCATCCAACATCGGAAGCGACGTCCCCAGTGATGTGTGCACTTTGAATTAATTAAGCTGAATTTGATATTAGTGATTTTTCGTGCTCCTCTGATTGCAAGCTGTTTAATGCAATGTAAACACAAATAAATAAAGCTTTGGGGCTGCTCTCCGCCACTCTACCGCACTTTTCACGAACTGAAAATAAGTTTTCTCGGAGCAGATAAGGCGGCGACCAGAATACCAAAAGCAGCTAAAAAAGTATGAGAAGTGGGGGAGAAGTCAAGGCCAGGGTAAGTCGGCGTTTGGAGTGCCCTTCTGGAATAGCTGAGAAGCCATATCGTAGTTGAGTTTGTAGACTAGGTGGTCTCTTCCTTTGATTTTAAGGATACGTTCAGACGAGGGATCAAAGATTTGATTCTACCTACTAAGAGTAGATAAAACCAATATGCCATACCCATGGCTATCATTGACGGGCAATGGCGATTTGTAAACCATTCCCAAGCACAAAACCTCCACAATTAATAATCAAAACAGTATGCAAAATAATCCAATCCCAAAAGTTGGGAGAAATCGCTTTTCAGAACAGCAACTGAAAAACAGAACCTGCTTTACTTTATTTTTTCGTTCCTTTGCAAATATTTACCACTCTTGGCGTCTGTGTGTGTGTCTGTGAGTGTCTGTGAGTGTGGGGCACGATAAATTTTTGGAAAATTTATTTGAGCCGTCGGTCTGTGGCTGCATTTGAAGTGGCAGGGTAGCCATTGCCACGCTCAGACCTCAGATTCCCCCTCTGACCCCTGGCCATATTGCCCTACTGACTTACGTATATTTGCATGGCAAATTTGGGGAAATTCTTTTTTTATACCCGATACTCAAAATGAGTATTGGGGTATATTAGATTTGTGGTAAAAGTGGATGTGTGTAACGTCCAGAAGGAATCGTTTCCGACCCCATAAAGTATATATATTCTTGATCAGCATCAATAGCCGAGTCGATTGAGCCCTGTCGGTCTGTCCGTCTGTCCGTCTGTCCGTCCGTCCGTCTGTCCGTCTGTCCGTCCGTCCGTCTGTCCGTCCCCTTCAGCGCCTAGTGCTCAAAGACTATAAGAGCTAGAGCAACGATGTTTTGGACCCAGACTTCTGTGATATGTCACTGCTACAAAAATATTTCAAAACTTCGCCCCGCCCACTTCCGCCCCCACAAAGGACGAAAATCTGTTGCATCCACAATATTGCACATTCGAGAAAACTAAAAACGCAGAATCATAGATAATGATCATATCTATCAGATTCCTGAATCTGGATCAGATCAGATCATTTTTATAGCCAATAGGAACAAATCAATTTGCTCAGACTGATTTTCTGTCTCTCTCTTTGTCGTGTCGTTCAATATTAGCGGCGTCTGCCGGAGGAGAGCCATACAGACTTAGTATCGGGTATAACTGTAGAGTTGCGGTGTCCGCAGCAACTCACAACGTTCCCCCTCGTTTTGATTGCACATTTGATTCAGTTAATGTTTTATTCATGGGGACCCCACAAAATCCCATTAACAAATTTACACATTCTCGGTATTGAAAGTGTTCTTTATTTATACACAATATGTACATATATTATATGTATTACTATGTATATTATATGTGTACAATATTTCCTGGAAATCTGTCTCTGGGAAATGGAAAATCCAGAGCAACAGCTTTTCTTTTGCACTACGAATATACATAATTTCAATTAAAACAAATCTAAACAAAGCTACTTGGAAAACGACTTAAATCGAGCATATGCTTTGGGCATTTCTCTAAAAATCTATTTTCGGCCATTTTGTACGCCACTCTCAGGTAACTATATTTTTTGTTGTTGTCTTTCGAGCACATTTATTTGGTATTTAATTATTTTAATTGAGAAAATATAAACAAATGATTTCCTTTCGGTTTGTTTTTTGCTTGCCATACGAGGCCCTAGGAATTTCCCCTACACTACCACCCCCTCTCCGCCTTGCGGCAAGATCTGCTTTGGAAGCATTAGGAATTGTAATTTATTGCCAGATTACAAAGCCGCCGAAAGTTTGGCCATGTTGAGTGGCTAATGCGCGGCATTCAAGTGAGATTTTATTCATGAAAAAGTTGTCTACGAAGGCGTTACACAGATACCGTAACGAATGGAGATAAGGTATGCTGACTATTGTTCTAATATCCAGTCTCGGCTCGGAGCTGTACGGAACAACACGTAAAACCTTGTCGGGCTGGCAGCGGCGGCACCCAGGAGACCATCAGGGAGCTGAAGGAGCGTCTAGAAATCAGCAACACAGATCTCCAGCTCAAACAGACGATGCACAAAAGATCGGCGACCCGAGGACCCTGGTAGAGGCCCTTCAGGCGACCAATGCAGAGCCGTCCACGGTGCTGGAGATGCTTCAGGCGGAGAAGAGCGAAACGAATCGCATCTTCGAGCTGTTCGAGATGAAGGCGGACACTAAACGTAACAATACATAGAGTATCAGTTCTTTGTTCGAACCCAATCTCTCATTCCCCTTACCGTCCATTAAAATGCGGCAAAAGGTAATCAATGAAATGCCCATCTGAGCAAGTCTAGCTACATAGTAATCCAGTGAGAAGGGATCACGAAGTGACCTTCATAGTTTACATATTACTATACTATGTAGGCCATAAACTGTACCTTTGGCTCACCTTCGAATCCCGCTCAGTCCATCTCAAAATTCCATGAACTTCTCTCAGCCCAAAGAAGCAATTGCATAATGGAAGCCTGGGACGTTGTCCCTTTTGATATGACCCAAGGATTAAACGATACACACACACACGTAGAAAAGATTAATAAACAGTTTCATTTACTACCCAGTGGGTCCCCAGTGGGTGTGTGGAAACCCTTTTTCGGGTCTGGCGCCCACCACTCATAACAATTAACTTTAAAGGCTCAGGACATAAATCCTTGCACAATTGTGGAACACAACATATGAGCATGTGTACAATAGTAGAGCTAGAGCAGCCACCGAAGAAGGTAAAATGTGAAAAGTAGAAAGTAGAAAGTATAAAATGAATAATGAATGAGCCAAGCGGCACGCTAGCGCAGCAACATGGTCGGTCGTACAGGAACTGGTGGTGGCAGGAGGGGGAGGTGAAAGACGAGGTGGAATCAAAGGAGAGAGCTTGGCATGAGTAACACTTGACATTGCTTGGACGACTGGCTAAGGCCACGGCTACGGCTACGCTCTCAAAGAGGCCCTGAAGGACGGCCGTAAGCATGTCGTTTTCGTAGTGAATTATAATATGGCATGCAGATAAAACATTGAAAGTCAAAAGGCCCTGAGGGAACTACAATTAAAAGAGCACGCACACAACCAACCACCCACCCACCCACGCACACACACACACACACACACACACTAACAGGCACACAAAAGCAGTGTGACACGCACACAAAATGCTTCCCAGTCAAAACAAAAGTTGGAAAGTCCGGAGGGGGGGAGAGTGTGTGCCGGAAGTCATTTCCAGAATATTCTCCTCATACGAGTGTGTACATATGTAGGTATATTTATTTATGATTTCTCATACGCTTTCCAGTGCAGATAAAGATAAACGAAGGCCCACTCACTTTTCCAGCCAAGCAATTTTCTAAGAATTCTTCAGTAAATATCACAAAATGGAGGGAAAGCAAAGGCCCACAAGAATGTCCACCAAAGGCGGATGGCGTTTGTTTATGGAATGCCTGGAAACCGCACGGAGAGACATAGGGAAGCAGAAGAAGAACCACAGACACGCACAAAAAGGAAAGGAAACGGGCCAAAAAACAATGAGAAATTCAACAGTTTGTTGCCAGCAACATGCTGCACGGCAACCACCTCTCCGGCCAGCAACATGGTGGCGCCTACGCTTCATTTTGGCCCCGGGTAAAATACGATGGCTCTCTCTCTCTCTTGGGCGTTTTGGCGTTTTGCCGTGTGTTGAGTTTCTTGGTTTGATAAAAGCAAAGACCAGTCCGCATTCGTAGCAGTCTGCAAAGGATTCTAGTCGCTTACGGTTCTCCAAAAGTCCCCCGTGAACTATCCAAAGTTAATCGTCGCGTGCGTTCCATTAGTAGTTGATTTTCAAAGATTTAAGTCCGATAAGTGCACAAAAGTGAATACAAAAAACAGGAAATCGAAGCAGCTTCAAAAAAGTAAATATTCTATTCAAAAATTGAGCAATTTACAAAGAAAAATCTCTTAAATATACACAATATAAACAAAATATAGATACATTAAGGAATATTAAATGGAATTTTTTTAGTATTTGTTCTGTGTATCCATCCAAGACATGTTTCACTGTATTGAATTTCCTTGAACGAAAGATGATCAGATCATTCTTTGATATACGCTTAAAGATCTCTGGAAAGTTTCAAAATGCAAATCAGATTGAAAGCAGATGCCAAAATGTATATATTTCAAAATGTACGCTCGATTTTCTAACGCTGAAACCTTGAATATTTTTTTTAAAAACAATTTATCAAATGCTGGTGTTCAAAAGTGTTCATCAAATATGCCAAAAGCTGCTTCAAATCCAGCTAAAATTAGTCAGAGCTGTCCCATGCCAGAGCTGACATTTGAGATTTTCAAAACCCTTTCGAACACTCAAAAAAAGAGAGCAACAGCATGAATATTCATGTCGCTGACAGGTTGAAGCTTGCAAATGGCTTCATTTGGTTTTCGTCGCTTCCGACCTTTTTGGCGACACTTTTTCTGCGAAGCCCGCATTCAATAAAAGGGCTCAAATAGGGACAGCCATACCTCCTCATTTGTATGCCTAATGGCCGTCGAAAGACTTGACACTGAGATGCCGTCGTTGATGTCCTTGTCTTTGTTTATTCATTCGCAAAATTACACACGATTCGGGGGGAAGGACAGACAGCAGGAAAATAATGGCTCCTCGACGGGTGTCAATGTGGCTGTTGTGGAATGCCAAGGGCCTGTGTGCCTGTGTGCTGCGTGCCAACATTTACGATGAGTCCCCATAATTTATGCTCATTCATAAATTTCCCAGCGGCTCCCTTGCACTCGGCGCCCGAGCGTATGCAACAGCAACGCAATAATATGTATATGTATGTATGTATGTATGTATGTACAGCTCTAAAAATATGGCAACCCTTTGTGCGGATTCCCTTGAAGATGTGCCCGAAATCAGAGCAGAGTGTTTCGTGTTTCGAGGCCAGATTTGCTAATTGGACGACATGCCAATTGTCACTTGCTGAGCAGCGCGTCCTCTGAATTCAATCAATCTGCAAATGGCAATTATTTTGTGCATTTATTTATAATCGCCTCGCACAGCGAACCAAAGCCCTAGAATTATTTTTGAATACATTTGAATAACTAATTTTACAATTATTTCAAATACCCTTTCTTTCCCCAAAGAAGGTAACATTTTTGATTCAATAAAAAATGTTTATACGATTACTACATTATAAAGTTTGCCATTGGAAAAAGTCAAGGGTTTTCATGGGGGGAAACTATTGTTTTCCAGAATAATCCAAGTGCTACATCTTATAGCACTCACTGGCAGGGTATCGAATATTTCAGTCGCTGAAAAACAAGCTCCCCTTGTTTTTGTTTTCGTTCCTCTTGATTCGCACAAAAGCGCATTGTACACGCGCCCGTGCAGCATAAATAAATAGGAATTGGAATATGAAAGCCGAAAAAATTATCAAAATAAATATGATTGGCGGGCAGTCGGGCAGTCGTCGTCTGACATGCCCAGAATGCTAACGAGCCCAGAATGAAGGGAAGGCCTTGTTTGCGTTTCGCCAGATAGTATTGTATTTAATGGCAATGGGAAGGAAGCGAAATTACGTTTATAAATATCTGGGTGTTCTTGGAGAAGGCAGTCGGCGGAAGACAAACAACCGCTAGATATTCCGACGTCATTTGACAGGAGCGGAGATGAGCAATGATCAATTGTGATTCATTTTAATCATTTTCTTGGTATCCCGAAGATTAATAAGATGTTTAAAATGGCAATTTGTTTGGCTTTGAGAATTCAATTGAATTTATTCTGATATTCCGACGGTTGGTCTTTGTACACAGTATTCGATCTAAATTTAATCTAATTAAAGCTTTTAACTAGTGAAAGTTCCGTACACGCACTTGATTTGCCCTATTCCCCCTGCCTTTCTATGCTCTTTTCGTGGCTATTCCCAAAGTGCCGTTAAATTTCCCAGCAGGTCACTCATTCATTGGGCCGCCGCAGAGGGGGAATTCCGCCCACAGGTATTGGGCCGTAATTATCTTTGAACAATGTCAAAACTGAAAGTGCCATTACAAAACATTCGCGCCTAGCGGTAATAATTATTCTAATTACGAGGCATTTCTTTCGAAAAGTTCTTGCCGCGCCGCGGGCCTCCTTTCCCCGGGGCCCTGGCTTTGGAGACGTTGGGGAGACGCTCCCAGCATTCAGCATAACTTTGCGGCTCTCTTTGCGGGCATTTCTTCGAGTCAGAAATCTGACACACTCGTTTCCGTTTTCCGTTTCCCTTTGCCTTGCCATGGACCTCCAGCTGGTTAATTGCGTTTTGGGGCCCAGGGCCCCATTATTATTTTTTATTATGATTATTATATCTTGATTATTATTTACACACAGCAGTGTATTATATTGGCTATATGTAAATGTTTGCATCGTTCAGTGGGAGGGACTAGTTGGACAATTGCCAGTTGTGACGCCATCAAAGGAATAAACAATGAGGAGGGGAAACCTTTAAAAACTCTTAAGTAAATATTAATATGGTGGAATATGTACACATTTAATTGTACAAACAAACTGCCACCCGCATTCGTGGCGATCTTTTGTTCGATTTTTTATGGCTCTGCTTTTTCCTGAATTCGTTGGAAAACACAGAAAGCCAACACAAGAATAATAGATGATGGTTTTTTCGACTGACTCTGATTTTCGTTCGCTGGCACTCTGCTTTGTTATTCTTGTTTTCATTTTTTCGCTCTCCTTGTGGTGGTTTTTAATTTGTATCACACCACGCAATGGAAATGGAAATGGAATTGGAAATACCAGTAATTGCGTAGCTCTCGCGCTTATTAAAAAAAAAATAAAAAAAAATGTATTTGTCTGTATAGCACGAGTATCTACCCTATTCATGAGTGGCGACCCGATAGGATCAGTTGACTAAATCATATAGTATTAGTTGATTGAAGCATACATAGATCAATCAATGTCTTTGGGCACCGAAGGTATTCTTGCTTTCCTGGTTTTGATGTCGTTCTGTTATTTATAGGCCATCATGCATACATATGTACATATGTCCTGCCCCACCTATGGCATGTCCTGGACATGTGTCCGTCCAAATTGAGTGACTGACACCTCCATTACGACGTGCCCATCCTTTATCTCAAAGTGTAAAACAAGACACGCCGTTTCTTTTGAAAGTTCTCCATAAGCATACGCACTGAACGAAACCCTCGCCACTGCGTCTCTCTCTCGCTCTCGTTCCTTCGAGCTTTCGATGGAGGGCTTTTAGCTGCTGTCTAAAAATAAGCAAAGCGCGGCCTCAGAGAAACGTTGATCAAAGCTCCAGTGCCATCAGAAGGTGAACAGATCTCGCACTGAACGACACCCCCTCCACTGTCACTCTCTTTGGCTCGCCCGCTCGCTCTCTCTCTTTGCTTTGAGCTTGCGATAATTTGCTTTTAGCTGCTAACTAAAAATAAGCAAAGCGCGGCCTCAGAGAAACGTTGATCGAAAAGCGCCATCAGTGCCATCAGACAGGGGACTAATAAGAGCCCATAAAAATGGCCACATGCAGAGCCTCCCCTGGCATAGCCCCGCCTCCCACCATCGGTAATCCGATTCTGATGCCACAGAGAATTTAATTAAAACTCTCCAAGGCACAGCAGGATGCAGTCGGGCGGCGGGCGGCGGACGGGACATGCGTGTCATGCGGCCGTGCCACAGGAAATACCACCATTCATTAGATTTCTCCCAGCATATGCAAGGCAAGGGTATTTTTTCAATAGAATTCCAACAGACTCCAACGAATGCAACGCTAATTAGATTGGCCAGAGTGACCAGCAGCAAACAAAAAAACTAGTAGACCAATAAAGCGTAATGAAATTCCAGACTGAATTGCGAGAAATAAAAACAAAAAAAAAAGTTGAAAACTTTCACAACTGGCTTAACGGGAAAACTATTTCCCCCCAGCAGTCCGTCCTCCCCACCCCCACCCAGTATGCTGCACAGCATTTTTTCACACATCTTCTTTTGCACACATTTCGAGGCGCGAGAAAAAAGGCAAATTAAAATGGCAAATTAAACACACAAAAGTCGAACTGTAAACATCTCCTAGCCGGAGCTCCCTAGCATGACAATAATTTGGCCAGAGCTGGCAGTTGTAAGATCTATATATAGAGGGATCATCATCAGCACTTTGCATGCGATGCTGTAATCGCTTTTCCACGGAGTATACAAATTAAGCCGATTATCGACAATAAATTACAAAGGAAATCGTTCTTGGATTTCTATAATTGTTTACAAAAAGATCTGCAGGAAGAAGAAGGGCATTCCGTATACTCGTGAGGCGGTGCACGTGTACATACGAGTATGTGGGTCCATAAATCAACAGATGCCTCAGAATGCTGCTACTAAATCGTTCGGCGCAGGCACAGAAAGGAAAAATAAATAAAGCAATTTATTAAAATCATCAAATGCAATAAACCATTCGATTAAGAGTACTCTCTCTCTGCCTCTCTGGGCTGGGCTGGGCTGGGCTGGTCTGGTCTGGGATTAGTTCTATTGATATGGCCATATTTCAAATGGCTTTTGCCAATTAAAAGCTATTTTTGCACCCCATAAATTGTCTCTGTTTTGTTCGAAATCGAATCGTAAATTACCGCTGCTAATTTGCTTAAGAAGTCCGACACCTCCGAGAAGATCTTTCGCTCTCTTTCGCGACAGATAGCTGCAGTGCAGGGATTTGGTTTTAACCTGCGCTATTTTACCTTCAAAAAGATACAAGGAAGACTTCCATCAAACCTCGGTAAATTATCTTCCGTTCCGCTTTCTAAGGACCCAACAAATTGGCATTTACATTTTTAACTGCATTTTTATGATGCCTGCCCTGCCAAAAAATACAATAAAATAAAATGCAATAAATAATTCTGTACTTGGTCGGGTGTTACAAATTGTCAACCTCCGGGCTTGGGCCATAAATTATACGATTTCCACCACCACCCCCCCACCCGACTAAGCCTTTTCCGGGAAAGCGAAGATTTGGTTTTCTGTTTCATCCATTTACATGCAAATCAATGTATTAGACTTCGTTTAATAACCAGCTTAAGGTATTAACTGATGAATACTATTACATTATGTATGCATGGACACATATGGATGGGATAGGCCTTGTTTCGCCTCCACCAACCCCCCACCACCCACCGCGAGTAACGGCTAGTAGTAAATGTCAATGTCAGCTCGTGCCTTTTGTTTCGCTTTGGGGTTTCGGTGCTTTGGAGTGGCGCCCAGCCAAGGATAAGTTTACGGGTATTATGCCGAGCGAAGGGGACCACTTGACGGCGAATGCCGCATCTGAGCTCTCGCTCTGGCTCTACCTGGCGCCGGCTTATTCACTCTGGCATGAAAGAGAATCAAGGTACGTACTAGTACGTACAGTCAGGCCCAAGCACACACTCAACCGAACAAGAGAAGGCATGTCTGCTCTATAATTCAACTGCTAAAACAGGCACAAGCAGTCAGTCAGTCAGTCAGTCATTCGCTCAGCCACTCACTCATTCATTTCAATTTTCCGTGCAGTTTCTTGTGTCTGCCCCGGGACTGCTGCACTTGAATACATTCAAAGGCTGTCTGTCTGTCCATGCGTGTGTGTGTGTGTGGGAGTTTTTTTCTTTTTTTTATATTATTATTTATGAATATGACTTTGGGCGACTGACATTCATACTGCTGCGGCAGATGTCTTGGTTATACGACGGTTATTTGGTGGCCTGTAAAAATGCTTTTCTAGTTGTAGAACAGCTCCACCCCGCCCCCCCAAGGCCGCAACAGGAGAATGTGCCGCGGCTGTACATTAAAGAAAAAGTGAATTATGGTCAGGTAGTAAACAGGAAATTTCCTGCACGAAAGCTAATGGAAAATGTGGGGCCCGGATGTGCCCCCCAAGTGAATTATTAGATGCATTATAACTCTAATGTGATTATTACTCGTATTGACTCGCTTGACGTCACAATCTCATGTTGGAGAGTGCACTCATAGCGATGAGAAATGGTGTGCGATTTATCCCACAAAGTATCACTTAATTGGGGGCTGGCAATGCCTGATTGGGAGTGTGACCATCAATAGCCTTGCCAGACACAAAAGTCCTTGCTTGACCAGCCCCAGGCCCAATCAATGGAAAAGATTACCTGAGGCACAATTAAGGCTATAAATAACCGTAAGCCGAGGCGGCCAACATCGGAAATCAAACACAAGAAACACTAATGCATAATTCAGACTTGGGTCGAATAGCGTCGGCGAGGGAGAAACGTTTAAAAATAGAAACAATACCGGCACGAACCCTAAAGGGGGGGGGGGGAGCAAATTGGCAGCAACAAGCACGAATAAAGTGGAAAAAGGGAAGGGGTTGCCTTTGGTAAAGGGAAAAGGAAAAGAAAAACAGAGGCCAGCGTGAGAAGTAAACAGACAAGCACTCAAATTAAATTGCAAACTGAGCTTAATGCACTTAAAGCCACGACATTCCCACAATATACTCAAGTGGGGGCGAAGCCAAGGTAGGGTAGGGATACGGATACGGATAAGGATAAGGAACAGCGTAGGACGAGCCACTGTCAATGTCAGAGGTGTGCACACGCAGACAGACGGGCAGATCCATTGACAGGTAAGCCGCTGTGGCAGTGGCAGGTCGTGCGTTCAGTGGGAGCACTCGAACACGCGCGCTTCCATTGTGCTAACAGAACCTTATGCAACGAGGCTTGATAATTGTGTGCCATGCAAGGCGGCCATTAATGATGTTACCTGATCCAAAATTATGCTATTCAATAGGATTCGCTATCGATTTCTTGGTCGTCGTGCAACCGAGATGAGACATGATAATGGGACACGAGCTTTATTTCCTTGTTCGCTTTCACCTCTATCTATTTGTTCATTAAATTCGTGTTCTTATCGATGCAATTTTTGCACTGCTCTGCACTTTTCATTACGAAACTTATATGACGGCCGTAGTTCAACCTTCAATATATAACATTAGCTGGCCGGCCCTTTGGCCTCGGGCCAAGAGTATTTGCCATTTTGCACTCTAAATTGGGAAAGTTCTCGGCCAACATTACGCCATAATCGTACCCCTCTCCCGCTCTCTCTGTCTCCCACTATCATGGAGTGATGCGGAAACGGCAGATGCCTGAGCAAAACCTTTGGGTGCAATGCAATTTCCAGTCCATAAAATGTCGGAGCAGTAAGGTCTTTATTCTGCCTTTGTCATAAGGGTCTGCAGCTAATGGCCGCCGCTGACTACCCCCCTCATTGGTTAATGTGGAAGCCGCTTGTTTTATGCTGGCAGATTGCACAAGTTCCTAAAGTGCCCGGGAACAATGTAAAAACTTTCGCCCGTCATCTCGCTAGCCTGCAAAATTAAATGAAAAGTTAATACCTATTGGTAGGTAGGGGCTCGATAAACAATGTTGGCGGAGGAGGACACAGAATGCTGCCAGCAGGAGGACAATGACAGTCAACAAGTTGGTGGTGGCACGGCATTTCTGGCACAGTGGGTGGCTTTTAATAGTAAACTGAAACAAAATGGGAATTAATTTGCACTCTTCTTCTGTCTTCTGTCTTCTGTCTCCTGATTTCCTCACTTTCTGGCTGCTAAATAGACAATATAGTCCGCTCTGCTCATTAAGCTGCATGGGACATTTCCCTGAATGACAGACCACTGTCGGGGGAATTTATGCCTCTGTGCGTCCGGTGCGTGGCTCAGCCGCAGCAGCCGCAGCAGCCGCAACAAGCTGTCAACGATTCCCACTGCAAATATCCTGTTTGGACAGGACAGATGAGCACAGCAGAGCAACAAATACAAAAACAATGATAGCTGCGAATCAATCCGAAGCTTTGATACCCTCGCAGGTCCATTCGTTCTATGCCAGCAATGTGCTAAGCATAAAGCTATAGAAATAGATATAGAAGTAAATGCTTCTTCTTTGTCTCTGCTTCCAGATTCGCTCTCGTGCTCTGCGCTTACTGTGTTCTCCCTCTGCCCAAGCCTCTGCCTTTGATTTAAGCTTCGCCCAACGGCTGCTCTTTTTTCTCTCTCTCTGTCTTAAGCTCTACTTAACTGCTGCTCTCCCGCTGCCGCGAGCTCTGCAAGTTCTGCGTTTTCTTGTTTTATTTTTAGAACCACCGCACTGCGCCCCCCGCCAGGCAGCTGTAGACATTGTATAGCAATTTCGTTTACACTTCTCCTTCCTTTATTCCGCCTTGTGACGTATTTAACTCAGATAACTTGTGACAGCACAAAAAGAGGCACATAGAGGGTGGCGAAGAGAGCGGGTCAGCAAGGGGGCTATGTACGTGGCGTACTGTCTCTTCTGTTCTGACGCTGTCGCTGCGGGGGAGTTCGGCACGAATGCAATGTGCGCTTCCTTTGCTGCATGGGATCTCCCGCTGCGGCTGTGTTTCTTTGGGTAGGGTGTGAGTGTATTTTATGATATTAATTTAAGGGTTTCAGCAAGGTTGACAACTGGGTTTCTCTGCCCCATGTCCCACACTGGCCTGACAACGGGGCTCCACCACTCCGTTACCCAATATTCAGCTAACAACAGGAACTTCCACATTCTTTACACAACATTGGGGATCTCCACTCTCCTTTTTTGCTGCATAACAAAACCGCGTATAGAACTACACACATATGTATGTGATTGCACTTCAACTAAGGCATTTGCTTGTTTTTTTTTTGTTCTACCCTTTACCCTTAGGTACTTCTCTTAGCAAGAAAAAAATACCGCATAAACAAAAAGAAATGGATTCCGCAGCAGCCGCCGCCGCCAAGCGCGTACAGATCGAGAAAGCGCATAATTTTATGCGCCAGTACCGCGATCCTGAGTCGCGGGAGCTCAAGAAGCTGTCGGCCAATCAGTTCATGGATGTCTGGGCCCACTACGACAAGGATGGTGAGTGCGATGATAAGAGATGGTGATTCTCTTAGGGATTTCCCAACATTTGTCATTGCAGGCAACGGCTACATTGAGGGCACTGAGCTGGACGGCTTTCTCCGGGAGTTCGTGGCCAGTGCCAATGTCACAGACATCAGTCCAGAGGTAAGCTTCGCCCCATTATAAGCCCCATTATAAAGCACTTTAAGCTGCCACTTCATCATATGCTTGTTCTTGCTCTCGTCCCGATCCCCCAGGCCGTCACAGACACAATGCTCGAGGAGCTGAAGTCCTGCTTCATGGAGGCCTACGATGATAATCAGGACGGTAAAATCGATATCAGAGAGGTGTGTATGGCTCAAAGGAGACTGCCTTGCATAATTCACCCGACCCCCGGGGCCACACAACAAAATGCTTCTTTGATGATGGCCCCCATGTCGTATGCGCAATGTATTCTCCCATTCAAATGACATTCACTTGAGACGCTGGCCGTGGCTCCTTGTCCCAATTGGTTTTTAAATGTCGGCACTCCCAGCTACCCCTCCCTCGTAACCGTGTCAATAATTTATTTGGCGTTTTTCCAACAAAAAAAAGTTTCGTTTCTGGCAAGGTTTTTCCCCGAAAAAAAAACTTTCTCCCCACTTATGAAATGAGTTTTTAATTGAAGTTGGACCAGCAGGCACCGCCGCAGCATTGGACTACTGAAAGCAATTTTTTTTGTATTCGGGATTGCCTTTGAATGGTGGAAAGAATAAAGCACTCTTTGGGGGCCGCACAATGGACTTTTGATAAATGAGCACCCGTAAAAAGTTATGAGGAAAGTTCAAGATCCCAGTCCCTTCCCAGGGCGGGCTTATTAAGGTACAAGTACAAAAGAAATAAAGAATTCATAATTTATGTGGTTGGTGGCATCGCTCATACGCCATGTCGAACAGAACAGAGTCTGTATCGATTGGAATGCCTGCTGGCTCATTTGCCACTATTTACCCGAAAGGATAGTCTGGTTATTCTGTCTAGGGATCAACTTTAATGTCAATAGTGCATTAATTACCAAGAGCAAATAATAAAAATGCAAATATTGCACTCGCGCAGAGAGAGAGAGCGCAAGTGAAAAGTTTTTGAATTTGATCGGGCCACAGCTGATTAAAGTAGAGGGTACGGAAACCAGAGGGCTTCCAGATTCAACACTTCAATTATGTCGGAAAGTTTTTAATGAAAGCCAAGAAGAAAACTTGGTCTGTCTGCTCAGTTTCACATTCCGGTTGAGGAAAATCCGGGCTGCACCAGAACCAGAGCTCTCACCGCCGTTTCGGAAACTGTTTCCAGAAGCCCGCTCTAAGGACACCCCATACAATATGCATTTGAAACTTTAGTTATTGTCAAGTCCCGCCCCGCATTGAAACAGACGAAATTGTATGCCACTCGTCTCTCTACACCATTCACAGCTGGCTCAACTTTTGCCCATGGAGGAGAATTTCCTTTTGCTCTTCCGCTTCGATAACCCACTGGAATCGAGCGTGGAATTCATGAAGGTAAGTGACAAGCTAGAGGTTCCCCTTCGCATTCCCGACCGAGAATTCCCAAATCGATTTGTCATTGATTGTACCTTTTTATTTGGAATTCCAAACCAATTAGATCTGGCGCGAGTATGACACCGACAACTCGGGCTACATTGAGGCGGATGAACTGAAGAACTTCCTTCGCGATTTGCTCAAAGAGGCCAAAAAGATCAATGATGTGTCCGAGGACAAGCTCATTGAGTACACTGATACTATGGTATGTATGGCAGCTCTCTTGAATTCTTACAACCAGTATGACAGGCTTTCGGAATCAATCACCGCAAATAAAAGCTGTAAAAATCCCTTGCATTAGCTGTTAGCACTTTCCTCCATTTCCGGTGTAAGTCCTAATGAATTTTCCCGCACTTTCAGCTGCAAGTCTTCGATGCCAACAAGGACGGACGTTTGCAGTTGTCGGAAATGGCCAAGTAAGTGTCCTTGAAGACCTGTGCAGTGTCGGTGATGGCGACGGTGGGCGTCTGACAACCTCAACTTATTTATTGCAGATTGCTTCCGGTCAAAGAGAACTTCCTTTGCCGCCAGGTGTTTAAGGTAAGTGACAAGCGATATGACATTGATTTCCTCCCTGAAAGAAATAAACGAGTACATAAGTAGGCATATCCAAATCGAGGCAACTGATCGTTCGATTGAGGAAATTGCCCCAGAAAAGATAGCATCAATCAGTGTGGAGTGCTCAGAGTGTAGCCGTACCAGTATGGCTCGAACAGACCTCCTTCTTGGCTTGCCCAACACGTTTACTTGCACTTTGGTTAGCTTTGTTTTTAGTCCCTCACTAGCTCTAGCCGAAGCCTGGACTTGCCAACTAACCTAGCTTTGCAATTAACTCAACAAGCAATGCATTCAGCAAAATAATACATTTATAATTTCATTTAATTATGCTTAATTGATATCAATTATTTTCCAGCAATGTCTGTGTCGACTTAAGGGAATTGACATCCTAAATTGATTGGGGAACAGATGGATGGTGGGAATCTGTAATTAGCCCTCTCCATGTCTATTCTCATTATTTTAAGTACTTCCTTGAAGGAGCAGCAGCTGCAGTTGGGCAGTATTTTGCTCACTGCGCTCACTCATGCGGAGGATTGGATTCCATACGGATTCCATTCCAAAAACACCCAGGCACACACTCCTAATGCTCTCTCATTGCAAGAATGTAACGTTTATTCAACAAATTCAATTCAGAGCTCAACATTGAAATCGAGAGCCCATAAAAAAGGTATAACCCCAGCAAACTCCAGCAACAAATTGAATCCTCTTCCGCAAGGCAATCCCCGCCTCAGGAAAATTCTCGCTGCGTCGCCGAAAATAAAGTCATGGCCGAGGCCATAAATAGCTCCGCCGAAAAAAAAGAGACAGAGAAATATTGTCTAGAAACGTAAAAATAAATGTAGCAAAATGGTTGCAGAGCTCAGGTGAAATAAACCCCACACCCCACACCCCACACACCTCAGGTGCCATCATCCTGTACCGCTATGATGAAATTGCGATGCGTGGGAGCCTTCGAAATCAATTTCGCATCCCCTTTTGGCTTGTCCGTGTCCCAACAGATTTGATGTTTTTGGGATTGGGTTCTAAAAAAAAAGAAGGAAAACGAATGCATAGGCAAAAAGTAAAAGGTAAAATGGCCCACGCCAGATGGAATGGCCTCATGAAATACTTAAATATCAGTTTTCACCAAAAAAAAGAGACCCAAACAATTAGCAAAGTTTCAGCCCTTTTTCAGGGAAGCAAACTTTTCTGAGCCTGCCACCAGATGCCGGGAAAAATCCCTTGGGAAATTCTGGCAGGGTGTAGGGGGGGGGGGAGTGTAGCGCTGGCAACTCATTACAAAATTCGAATTGAGCAAATGTCGGCGAAACCAACTGCGGCTAAATGAAGCACGCAGATGTCAGATGTCACGTAAGAGGCCGCAGAACAGCACTTGGCCAAAATATATACTCACACTTTGAGCGTGTTTTCCGTTTTCGCATTTTAAGCATGCTCAGCAGACTTTTGGCCAGGAAACGACACAACTAAAGAACAAGAAACGCCTGTCTTGGCCTCCAAGGCGGCGCACCAGATGTTTAAGGCAAGAAATTGTGCCGAGACAAATGCTGAAGCCCCAAGAAGAATTTATATATGAATTGTGTAACATTTGGGCTAAATCTTCTGGAAAAGTAGGATTTCATAACACACATAAATTCGATCAGGGCTGTCTTACCTTGGATATTCCCCAGTTTGCTGAGCACAGACCACACACAGCCCCTTCCAAAGAGCACGGCAGTTTGTGTTCTTCCGTCAACTCCTTTCCGTCTGGCGTGTCGTTTCCTGTTACCAAAGAATACGGTTTGCGGTGTTTTTCCTGCCAATCAGTTGGGCTACACAGGGAGAGTGGGGTGTAGGGGGTCTAACAGTTCCTTTTGGCCGCCCAGACCTCCTTCTGTTATTTGCTGCAAATGTACGTGATTCAGTCGCATTGGGCGCTGCTTATTGACAGTTGCCATTGCCGATGAAGCAGGAGGTGGAGTGGTCTCACATCGCACAGACACGGTACAGTGGGGACACGGGGGGTGGGGACTAATTCAAAAGTGTTGCATCCAAGTTCTGCCTGTTTCTGTTTGTGTTGCCAGCGTGCAATTTCCATGGGATAAAATCACTCTCTACACGTACATGCGGCCAATGAACGAAAATTGAAAACAGTGAAAAAAATGAACACACCAGCTGGTCACCAACTGGAAAACCAGTCAGGCAGTTTCACAATTACGGATGTAATTCCCATGCAATTGTTATAAAATCTAGTACCAGCGGCTGCCAGTCCGTGTACCAATCTGTGGCTTGATACTCCACTGTCTGTATGTACATCGATCCATGCTGGGATCCTTAGTCAACTATCGCTTGTTAGCTTGCAACATCCCCAAAGGAGTAACTTTCATTTCATCACTAGAAACATTGTTGTTGGAACTGTTGGCATTTTGTGGACTTGGGATGGGGCTTGGGCGTTGCTTTTGCTTTTGCTGTGGCACATGAGCACATTCTGGTGTGCATCCAACGCCAACGATGCAGCAACGCCACCATGGAGCAGGCCACAGCCACTGCCGCAGCAATGAACACTGAACAATGCTTGTTCACGGTATGAGAGTCCTACGTATTTGCTCATTGTTACAGCTGGCAGCACAAACGACATTTTATTTGGCTTTTATTGACGCAGCGTGTGCGAGGAGTGCAGGGAGCTGTGGCTGGAATCATGCATCACAATGTGAAACGAAACGAAACGAAACGAAACAAGTTGGATTTTAATCGAAATATCCAGTGGAGACGACAAGGTTGCTGTCCCACCGAGCAAAGGAAGCAGCAGTCACCTGACCACCTCCGATAGCAGCTCTGTCCTTGTCTCTGAAGACCCATAAAAGCCACGAAGCAGAAGCTCAAGCAGCCATAAAATAGGCGCTTCCAGCACATTTACCGAAGGTGCACTTATTACTTTTTTATAATTTCTTAGGACCTCCATAAAAACGGGGCATGCATCAGCATTTTGATAAGCACAGCGGGACAGGGCAGGACTGCAGTCACAACGCTCCGAAAAGTTGACCTCAACTTGGTCGCACGGCTTACACTGAACTGCGGGCAACTTTACTAAGCATTTTCTTCAATATTTTGATCCTGTTCAGGCAGAAATGTCTGTTTTCTGCAGCACAGTGTAGCTGGCCTCCCTTCCCCTTCCCGCTGGCTGGCTCACGGCCAAACTGGCAGAAACCTTTATGCTAATGCACATCACGTATTCGCCGCATGCACCGCAACGAACAGTGACATAATGTGCAGCAACAGGACAGAGAAATGGAAATGGAAGTGGAAGTGGAAGTGGGAGTGGGACTGGGGGATCAGCAGAAGCTGATGCTGGTCCTGAAAGTGGACTGCCCCACAGATGCGATGGTTTTAATGTCCGTTAATTTTTGTGACACAGTAAGAGACTTGGCTAAGTGAAAACGTGACCAGGGCCTTTTCCGATGACTCGACACAGACATGGCGGTTTTTCTTTTATTTTAATTTTGTATGTATTCTTATAAACTAGATAAAACCAGCGATCAACTGCAAGCGGCAAATATTTTGCACTCCCATTGGTCTTGCGTAGACGTATACTTGATATTTCTGAGATTCTTTTAGTTTTGCTGCATCCTAGATCCTAGATCGCTTAGCTTACTAACTAAACTCTAGACTAAACCAGTGACATTCTAAAATTGGTATCGGATGAAAGCCAGCAACTTAATTAAATACTTACAATGTGTATCGGAGTAATATAATGAAAATGAATCCGATTTGGATTGAGTTGCCGGCTTTTCTGATTCGGACTAAAACAAAAGAAAACTTGAATTTTAATTTACATTTCTCAACTCTTCTCTAACTTTCTATATATATATATATATTTTATTTCGTTTTTCCCCCGCCTTTCTCCTCTATGCCCAACCAACTACCAACTACATACATATGTACCTATACGAACTATGCATATATTTCGATAATCCTGTGCGTTTTTATTTTCTAAACCAACAACATAACAATAATCAAACAACAATCAACAATAAATACCGTATACCGAATTAAATAATACTCTGCACGTGACATCAAACATGTCGGGGCTGCCAACTACATATTTCTCACACGTTGCTCCAATAACCAAATGCAATTCGAAAACCAACTCTACCAACCATATGCTGTGTATATACACACCAATATAATATCTCCAATAAACTGCACTGCAACTGCAAAAAATAAACAATCAAAAAACCAAATCTTCCCTACTGTAACCATACACTCGAATATTCCTGCAATTGAAATAAATAACCAAAAACTGTATATGAATATAAAACCACACTCTGAAGGAGGGCATTGATGTAAGTATTTATTTCCCATGCAAACACCGAATTAAAAAAAAAAAAAGCCCCAAAAGGCGAAAAATTCCCCACTGGATGGCGTTCTATTATACATATGATAGATTCTGGCCAGAGATATATATATTTACACGCAGAGAGAGACGCCATAAAAACCGTCAATAAAATTTTGGTTTTTTGTGTTTGTATCGTTCAAGAGTTTTTGTTGAACACTTACTTTGCGAAAGCCAAAGCATATATTTGTATTGAATTTTCTTTTGTTTTCCTGGTATTGTAGATTGATTGTGTTGTGTACGTAGCTAGTATATTTCCCAAGCCAAAAAAAAAACAGAAACTTTACTGCCCAAAGCTGCTTTGCATTTGATTAGATTCGTGTGGGTTTGGAATGCATGGACGCAGCATGAAATGTTATTCCTTTGATAATTTCCCTTTGTATTTTCTGGTTGAATGGGAATGCGAATGTGATTTTGCTTTGGATGTTTTGTGGCCTGGCGGTGGGAGAAAAATACCTAAGGCACTTATAAACACGTGAAAATAAAGCTAAGCAACAGCTCCACCTAAAACCAGAGAGCAAAGGTGGGAAGAAAGCTCTCTCTCTCTCTCACTCACGCTCTCTGTCTATGCAACTTTCTGAGAAGCTAATACACAATGAAGATCCGTTAGTCCTCAAGCTTAGTTCTCCGCAAAAGCACTGGTTAAACGAAACTGCAGCTGATTTGCAGCGGAGCCACGCTTATTAGTATTTTCATATCTATAGCTATACAACAAAATATGGAGTACCACGGCGTTCAACAAAAAATATCTTTTTGCCTTTGAAATGTATTTCTATAGATTACACATTCGAGTACACATCACAGCAGGCCACCTCGTTTAGCCAGAACTTTATGTTTGTGGACAGAGAGCGAGAGAGAGCGTACGAGAGCTTGCAATTAATAAGAGCTTACTGCAGATTATCATTAGGAGGGCACTCTTCCCTCTTTTCTGTGCACTGAGGCCCAACTGAGAATGATAGCTATGGGCTACTAATTAGACTTTTGATGGCATTTGTATTTGTCCACCCAATGGCACACTTAGCACATGCACACATATTCGGAGGCTGGGATGGTACGTGAACAGCTTTAGACCTAACCTAATGTGGGGTCCGCAAATTACACATTTGCCGCGCTACCACCTCCCATCACCGGGAGCGAGAACATAACCTTTTGCATAATTTAGTCATTGAGTGAGAGGAAGAAGAACTTTGAGGCAGTGCCATATGGATAATGGCAGCCACAGCCGCAGCCGCTGGCGCTGGCGCTGGCAGCGGGTCTCAAAGTGTTGAAGTGTAAAATAATTACTTCATTTTAGCAATGGATGAGCGTCACGTTCCGGGCGAAAGTCGACTTAAGTATGAGCAATTTGACAAAAGAGCGGGGCAACAACAACAACAACAACAACAACAACAGCGTGTGTGGCATTCAATTCCAAGAAAACGGCTGCCGAAAAAATGAATTTGAGCAAATGGAACGCGCTAAACTTTTTTAATGCCGGGATGAACATATTTTTGATGGCTTAAGCGCAGCTCAAGAAAGGGGTGACAAGAAAAGGGCACAGCCTCTTAATGGGTTCGTAATCCCCTTAAGACCGCACAAGGAATGCGCCAAATGCGTTGTCGCGGCCAAGGATAACAGAAGTAACAACACCTTGAGCTCCACCTCGTAACTTTTGGGGCAGCTCTTGAGGCGCCGTACCGCGCCCAGCTGGCCTCTCCACTAACTTTGAGCTTGGGCGCCGCGAGGGCTGCATTTCATTACATAACCACCGAAAAAAAAAAAAACAAATTGCATGTCTGTGTGTGCCTGAGTGTGTGTTTAAGGTATAGTACACTCGCATGGATGTGGTAGTGGTAGTGGGAGTATGAGTGAAAAGAAAAGAAAAGAAAAGAAAAGTAATTCGAGCACAAATGGAATCGATAAATTCTTGTACTCTCGGGGCGGGAGGGAACGGAACGGAGCCCAGCCTCGACGGAGGCTAATGTACGGGAAAAATGGCCAGCACCTTTGGAATAATTCTTGTTAATTAGGAACTGTCAATGGCATAAGCACACAATTGGCAGAATGTTTCATTTAGCTTAATTATACGAAGGCTTTCAGCATTAGCATAATACAAATGTAATAACAAATGTCTGTAAATATGGAATATGTATGTATTTTTGTCCTGCCCCTTACATGCCATATGCTGGTATCCTTAGGGGATATTTTCCCGAGGAAGATTTGGGAAGAGCGAGATAGTTTGTTAGCCCACCCAAACCCACATGTTGCATGAAATGCATGCATTCGACAGCTTTGTATGTAACAAATCATTTCGGAAATCGCACAAAATCGCACACAAATCATATAGAGCCGATATATGATGTCGTAAAATCAAGCACCTCCTCTCCGATTCCATCATTGCATGATTATCGCGGACCCATCTTGTTTGTGGGATCTGAAAGGTGTGCTTTGGTGAATCCTCTAACTGTTGGATGTTACTCCCACTGTAAAGAAAGTTCCACAGCTAAAGTTTTAGCATACTTGCAGAGGAAAGTATGGAGAAAAACTGAATTTTATTTGTGAATATTCTGTACTGAAGTGAATTTTCGACAAAAATCAATCTGGAAAGTATGCTAAACCTAGTTGTTATAGCTGTGGATAAACCACTACTGTCTGTTCAAAATGTTTATATCCAATGGTATATTAGGAAACGCATTAAATGTTTGCTCCCATCTCTCCCTCATCGCAGGGTGCCACAAAGCTGACCAAAGACGATATAGAGAAGGTGTTCTCGCTCTACGATCGCGTAAGTAAACATTGAAATCTGTCAAGAAGTCAACAGAAATGTCAATCAACTAAAAATCTTGCAGGACAACAGCGGCACCATTGAAAATGAGGAGCTCAAGGGCTTCCTCAAGGATCTTTTGGAGCTGGTCAAGAAGGTAAGTTTCAGTCAGGGCCATCGGCGGCTGGTCTTATCAACGTTTCGCTATTGTGAAATACAGGACGACTACGATGCCCAGGATCTGGCCGCCTTTGAGGAGACCATCATGCGGGGCGTGGGCCATGACAAGCACGGCAAGATCTCCCGCAAAGAGCTGACCATGATCCTCCTGACACTGGCCAAAATATCGCCCGACGACGAGGAGTAAAGGGATTTTTAGCCGATTCCATATTTGTCACCCATTTTTGGTAAGCCCCAAAATCTAGGCACCGAAGGCCACGAGGCAATTGATTACTTTAAACCTGCTGAAAAATTAGCAGAATATAAACGATTTTGGTAAAGATGGAGGATCTCCACAGCAAATGAAATGGAGATGCTACCCGAAACAAAAAGCAAACAAATAAAAAAACAAAAACTATTGGTAAAACTATATATAACATAAATGTTTCAAGCTTAAATAAATGTTTATCGTATGTTAAGCTATTGAGAGTATATATGTATGTATTTCCTCCCCAAACTGAAACACCAAAGATATATTTACTCCAAGCCGAAAATTTATCCAAGCAACACTAAATCGAGCCACTTATTTTAAAGTAAAACAAAAGAATTAAACCAAATTCAGTACAGTACATCGATTTTATATTATATTATATTATATTATATTATATATTTACGTATATTTTCTAAATGTATTTGCCTATATATAGATATATACACATACATATATATATTTATTTTTTTTGTTAAATTACAAAACGATAACTTAAAATAAATGTAGCTAAACTTAAGAACACAACAGAATCAGTCGTGATTTATTTGAGATTGTATTTACATATAAATATATAAATGTGTGTGGCTAGAACTAGTAGATAATTGTTGTTAATAATTGTGGATTGTGGATATATTTATGCAACACAGCACTATACTTTTTGGTGTGCTAATCGTACATTTTGCCAAGCCTCGATCTGATTGTATTCCGTGTAAATGTAAAACGAAATTAGCCTGCACTCATTTTATGGTAGAGTTCTCCACCACAAACATCAATCAATCAATCAATCAAGAGGCACTTGGAACCGCCCGAGGGTGGGGCTTGTTCCAACATCACCTGACACGACACCATCGTGCACGAGCCTGGAGCGTTCTGTTCTGGCTGTTGCAACATCAGTCACAGTTGGAACGCATCTGGCAGTCGTCCTTGTTGTCTGTGTAAGTGCTGCAAAAGGATTTTCCACCCGAGGGCACACACAAGAGGAGTCTCTTATTTATCTTTTTAAATAAAATTGGAACAGCTTTGACTACTCTAAAACTAAACGAAATCTATAGGAAAATCAAAGGTTAACCCATAAAGCTATCTATCTGAACTACTTCTAGAACGTTTTTTCAAGGTGCTATTACTATATAATTACACAGCTATGATTTAGCCCTTTCGAGTTTCCAAAATCGATACTAATCCTATGCAATTTCAAGTCTATTTTTCCAAGAAACCAAAACAAAACAAACCTATCTATATACATATATATATAAAGTATATTAATTAAATTGTAAGCTTTAAGTCGCAAAAACATTTGATTACATTTCAAATCGAACATTACGCAAGTTACTCAAATGGTGCCCTGATCGGGTCGAAAAAAGTATAAAAACAGTCCGTTCTTTGCAGTCGGAGAACTTGTACGCGTCCGTAAATGCCAACTTAAAGATACATATAAATAAACTAATTACGATACAACTCTATATATGGTACTAACGCTAATACATAAGATACTCGTACTGTTCACACATGGTAAAGCTTCGAAAACCGACTTTCTCTATATGCGATACAACAACAACAAAAAGAAACCCATTAGCGGGCAATACCCGAATATCGAATATCTATATGGATGTACTATGTATGTATGACAGATACTATGTTTTAACAAATTAAATACAATTACGCAGACATCATCGGGTCAGCACACCAAATGAAATGATTTATTTTTATTGGGTGTCCGTGTCCCCTCTTGTACGGAGTAGCTGGTTTCGATTGCATTGCTCCTGGAGCTCCAGGAGATCATGCAGTTGCTTGAGCGAGTCGTTCACCTCCTTGATTTTGGTGTCAAAAACATGAGGCTTGGATGCGTCATCATCAACTGATTGATGCTCCGGCAGTTCCGAGGCAATGAGATCTTTAATGTGGTCCGTGATCTGCTTTATTTTCAGACAATAGCTACAAGAGTTTCTTGGATAGATTTTGGACTCAAGGTTTGGGTTTTGATGGTTGCTTACCACTTGGGCGACTCCGATTTATGGCTGAGACGTTTCTTGGCAAAGCAGTTCTGCAAATGCCAAAACCGATTGAAGATCTTTACAGTTCCTGTCTCTGGAGCTTTCCATTCTATGAACTCGACCCGCTGTGGCTCGAGCTTTTCAACTTCCTCCGAGTGCCAGGTATACCAGACGACATCCTTGTTAACTGGGTCTTCTACTTCACTGGAATCCGGGGCAGTGATACCCATTAAATTGGGTAACCGCTTAGCCAGAAGGGAGAAGTGTCGTTGTAGGAAGGACTCCGGGCGATATCGATTGTCTTCCATATAGGGATCGCTGATTAGACTAGGATCCATCATTCCCCCAGGGAAGGCAAGCCCCGAGGGATTCGCATAGATCACACGTGTAGAGGCATTTCCATAACTGATGCGTGTTTCCCTGGGAAAAAGAAGCGCGGGGTTTC
The DNA here is from genome assembly GCF_003369915.1 of Drosophila miranda. NCBI lineage: Eukaryota > Metazoa > Arthropoda > Insecta > Diptera > Drosophilidae > Drosophila > Drosophila miranda. The sequence continues at coordinate 8,563,568 of NC_046676.1, read as the reverse complement.
AGAGGAAGTAATCGGATAATAGTGGGTGTGTAACACCATAAGAGTGCTCCAAAATGTATTCTTTATTGTCAAGTATTAACAGAGAAGGCCATTAGGATTCGATTCGTATTCGACTCCACTCACCCCTTGCCAATGTTGACCGTCAATTTTGTAATCGGTCCAAATTTAGCCATTGCCCATTTGTGTTCGTGTTCGTGTTCGTGTCGTACGGACAATTTTATGTTAATTCTCAAAATAAGGTAACAGATAATGCGAAGCAAATTTCAGGGACTACTTCACGCTGAGTCTGTTTTCCGAATCTTGCCAAAGGACTTGACAGAGTCCTCAGTCTTGGTAGCGGCTTTGTAGTCCAAGAAACGCTGATAGGCCAGTCGCTGCAGGATCGTGGGATGCGTGTGATGCCACCTGGAATAGCAATCATCGAAGACCGGGAAGGTCATGTGATCGGCGTAGATCTTGATGAGGGCCGAGCTGAGCTGCGCGGAATAGCCCAGACGATGGGCATAGCGATCGGCAGCAAACTCGTTGTGCCGCATCATCCACAGCATCAGGAAGTTGGCAAGCGTCAAATATGGGGTCAGAGCGAAGCGCAGGACGATGATGAAGCCGACGATGATGGGAGTAATTCCTGATGCGAAGCCCACACCTTTGTACAGCTGGGGACAGTGGAAGAGCACGCCGAAGAGCAGCATGGTCAGGAGGAAGTGCAGCTTCATGACCAGCGTGGTCTTGTAGAAGTGTCCGTACTTCCAGTGGCCCAACTCGTGGCACACCACGCCAGTCACCTGCTGAGTTGTGAGTCCCCTGCCCACCTCGTAGGGCTTCAGCTGGCTGGGATCAAGGCCTTTGTTGAGCAGCAGCGTGTCGAAGAGGACGATCCGCTTTAAGCAGCAGCTGCCGTAGAAGTAGGCATTGCTGTACTGCATGCTCTTGGTGCGGATGATGAAGACGCGCTTCACGGGGAATCCGGCCACGTCGCAGACGCGCTTCACATCGGTGTACAGCTGCGTGCCCTCGGACAGCCTCCGTTGCCTGCCAATGCAGGGGATGCAGCAGTAGGGGAACAAGAAGACCAGCAAAATCGTGAATATTGCCCAGGCGCCCCAGAAGTAGAGGAAGAACCAGTAGCCGGCCGACTGCACGGTAAACACAAGGAGCAGCGCAATGGGGGCCAGTAAAATCTGCGTCAGAATGATGGCTGGAATGGCAACGCAGCAGTAGAGGCACCAGGAGAACTGCCCCTGGACCCCGTAGCGCAGCTGCAGGATGCACTTGTCGTAGGCCAGCACGGGCAGGTATCGCACACAGCTGTAGATTGTCATATAGAATACAAATATCGGGCTTATCCAGATCTCCTTATGGGTGGCTTTTGCCAGCGTAGTTGCAGCTAGACCCCAGAGGAACGGATAGAATCCAAAGAAGAGCTCGACCAGGCTTAGAAACATGTCTACCAAAATCTTCCAGCTCATGAGCTCCATCTTGTGCAGTTCGTAGATGCGGGCCCTATGGAATATATCCGGTGGAATGATCCCGCGAAGCTCATCGGGAACGATGACGGAATTCAGGCACACCAATTGCTGTCGGCAAAAGGAACGCAAAACGGAATGAATCCATCAAAGGGTCGGTGCAGGAGTCGAGCCTCCGGCTTACCTGTCTCTTGGTCAGTATCATCTCCCACACACTTCCGACTACCACAATGATCATTAGCAAAGCGAGCACCACCTTGGAGTCCCACTCTGGCCAGTTGTCGTAGAAAGCCATCTAACAAGAGCATGTTTCCCCAGCAAAAAACAACAACATTCGGTATATATATGGATATGTATAAATCAGAACCTACTGTGATCCGGAAAAAGTCACAAAATATAAAAGATCAACTCGATCTTCTTTGCTGCAGCTTTTCCAATCGATTGAGCCGATCCAACATCGACGGATGTGTGTGATTCCAGCTGGAGTAGCAGGGATCCGTGATGGGAAACGCCAGATTGTCCGCGTACAGCTTCAGCAGGGCCTGGCGCAGATCCTTGGAATAGCCCATCTCCCAGGCAAAGCTGTCCGCCTGATACTCAAAGTGTCGCGTCACGGAGAGCATGCAGAAGTTGGACAGCGTCATGTAGGGCGTCATCACAAATCCGAATACAATTAGGAAGCCCACAATAATGGGCTGCAGACCCTCCTCAAAGCCCACAGCCTGGTAGATGGGTCCATGGGAGAAGAGCACGTGAAAGAGACACAGCATCAGGATCATGTGGAGCTGGAACATGAAGAACGCTTTGTAGAAGTGCCCATTGACCCAATGGCCCAGCTCGTGTGCCACGACGGCAGCCACCTGAGAGTCCCGCAGACCCTTGCCCACTTCCTCCGGCTCCAGCGATGACAAATCCTTCAGCCCCCTGTTGAGCAATAGAGTGTCAAAGATCACAATCCTCTTCAGGCAGCAGAACCCGTAGAAGAAGGCATTGCTGGACGCATTGGGATCGTTAACGCGTATGATGTGCACCTGGTGCATGGGAAAATCCACAACATTCGTAAGATGCTCCAGCTCTGAGAGCAAGGTCAAGTTCTCCAAGGGAACCCGCCTGCCCAAAATAGGATCGATCAGGAAGGGCACCAGGAGTATGAGGAGCACGGTTAAGAGAAGTGATTGCACGTAGAGTCCCACGGCAGTGTATTCCTCCAGCCAGAGGACCATGAACACAATCGAAACCACGACCAAGCTCATGATGATTACGGCCAGAATGGTTTCCAGGATCTCGCAGCAAATCCGACGCGTCCACGACTGAGTCCTCCTCTTGTGCAGGTCCGAAAGGCACATCTTCGCATAGAGCATGCCTGGGCATGCCTTCAAAGTCATGTAGATGGACAGCATTAGCACAAAGAATATGGAAACGCAGGCCTCGTGCTGCATCCACTTTGACAATGAGCATTTAGTCGCCACCTTCCAGAGCCACGGATAGAAGCCAAAATAGAGCTCCATAATCCCACTGAAGACCACTATGAGCAGGGTGTTGACAATGGTAAACCAGCTCTTGTGTATCATGTAGGTGCGCATTTTGTTGAATAGCTCCTGCGGCAGATGCGCACTAATCACTGACGGCACCTTCTCCACCTCGTGGACAGCGATTATCTGTGAAAAGGCATCCAGAACAGTGCAAACCAAGTGGACTTTCAGGAGCTCTCACCTCACGGATCAACAGGTAGACAGCCCAGAGATTGTCCACGACCAACACGGCAATCATTATAAAGAGGATTATGTCAGGTTTGTCCCAGAAATATGCAGTCATGTTACTCGAAGAACTTGGCATATTAGGTACATTTTGAAAATTTTGAAAGTCTAAAACAGACAGTCGGTTCTGATTTGAAAATATTGATCATTTTCTTTTGGGTTACTCCCCCATTCTTTATTTTACGTTATAAAATAGGGAATACAGTGTAAACTTTGGTCTGTGCGCAGCATGCTGTTCTAGTTTAATTTCTTGCTCTCCTTAAGCTCCTGCAGACGGTTCAGGCGCTGGAGGAGAGTGGGATGCGAGTGATTCCAGGTAGAGTACAGCCAATCGTAGACAGGAAAGCCCAAGTTGTCCAGGTTCAACTTGATCAGTGCCCGTCCCAGCTGTTCCGCAAATCCCAGCTTGAAGGCAAACTCATCGGCCTGGTACTCGAATAGACGCGAAAGGATCGTCATGGCGAAGTTGATGATTGCATTGTACGGCGCCAGCACATAGGTGAACACAACCAGCAAGCCGACCAGAATGGGACGAGTGCCGGGCTCGAATCCCATTGCCACATAGAAGGGAGCATATTTGAAGAGGTAGCCAAAGACAAGGAACATTAGGAACAGATGAACCTGCATGATAACAATGTTCTTGGTGACGTGGCCCAGCTTCCAGTGACCCAGTTCGTGCCCCAAAACGGCCAATACCTCCTCGTTGGTGCAGCCCTTGCCCTTCTCATCATCGGAAAGCTCCGAGGCATCTGGCTTGCCCTTGTTCAGGAGAAGAGTGTCGAAGAGCACGATTCTCTTCGAGTTCCACAATCCGTAGAAGTAGGCATTGCTGTGAGACGAGCGCTTCGAGCCATCCACAACGAAGAGCTTTGTGAGGGGGAATTTCAGAGAGGCGGCCAGATCTTCAATCGACTGTCGTAGGGGGCCCTTCTCCAGCGGCGTATACGTGTCAAACAGCGGAGCAATGAAGATCGGATAGAGGGTGAGCAGGACCAGTGATACCATTCCAGTGAACAGCCACAGCCAAATGAAGAAGTTGTCTCCGCCGCGTTGCACTATGAATATCAATGCCGCCGTGATGGGAATCATGAGTACTTGTGTGACCAGGAATCCCTTCACCTGATCCCAGGCAAAGAACCCAGCCGTTTGCTTGTTGAAACCATGCGTCTCCTCTAGCACAAAGATTTTGTAGATTTTGAAAGGCAGCGACTTGAATGTGCTAATCACGTTGGAGATCACCACAAAGACGCAGCTGACCAGAATCTCATTGCTGGCGTCCCATTCAAGGTGGTTGAGTACATTCACCGATATTTTCCAAACAACGGCAATCAGCCCGATGTGCAGCTCCAGACAAAGCAAAGCGACGTCCATCAGCACCGCCTTGAAGATGCCAAAGTTCTCCTGGTCCAGACCATATTTGCGCGCCTTGTGGAATGTCTCCTCCGTCATGTGTGACGTCAGCTCCACTGGCACTTTCAGTGCATTTCGATATACTTTCACCTGGTTACAGCGGGGTAAGAGATGAGAAGGGAAACAATTAAATGCCAAAAAACACGAACAGTCTCTAAATTTATCATTCGTCGCTGATAAAACAAATTGCCGACTCTCTCGGTCTCGCTCGCACGTGCCGGCACATTGCAGCCTGCGAAAATACTTACTTGGCGCAGCGATATGTAAATCTCCACAGCGTTTTCAATAATAACTAAAGCCAAAATGCTGTACAGAACCGTGTCTGCATCTATTGACGACATTTTAACGCTGTCAAATGTTAAAAACTAGAATAAAAGGGAGTTTTCTTTGCGCCAATGACGAGTCGCTTAGTTTTGTAAGCAGTGTCGGACTTATCGATATCATATACCGTCTGACCCTCATAAATATACCAATATATCATTTAAAAAATATACCGTAAATTCAAGTTCTATTTTACATATTCCTCGTTTTTGATATTCCGTGGAATATTATCAGCTATATAGAACATTTAGCCATGCCCACATAATTTTATACGATTTATGAATCAATTTTGTACTTAACTGGTCTATTCTAAATACTTGCTTTTATTGGATTTCTATATACCGTTGAAAATGAAAAATAGATTGATTAAATTGATAAAATATACCATTATATACCGTAAATATACCGTCGGCTCGAAAAGTATTAAAAATACCGTAAACGGTCAGATAGAAATTCCTATAAGTGCTGTAAAACGGAGTATAGGCCAGTATGACCGTTTCACGGCTCAGGCTGCTCTAGCCCGCTGAGCGCCACGTTTAAAATTCAAATAAAGTCGCAGAGATGTTAATTTGATTGTCTGGAATTAGACCGCTCTTTTTATCAACTTTGTCTAATTTCCGTGCTAATTTGCAGTCTCATAGCTTCATTCATTTCTTATTACGCCTTATAAACCTTTTACTGTGCAGGGAATTGATCAATGGCCATAAAACGTATTGTGCCAAGTGTTGCTAACTTTTATAAATTAACAGCTGCGAATTTGGCGACGCTAATTGAAGCCAAAAAAACCAAGAAGACAATAGGCTTCCTAAACTGTTCCACCAATGAATATGAGTGCTGAAAACGTGCAACAAATTCCCCGGATCCGTTGCCATAGGATATTTGCGGGTAATTCCATTGAAGCGAATTGCGTCTTTGACTTTCGATGTGCAAAATAAATTCATTTCACTTGAACCTTGTTATTGATGGCAATTTAAAATCAATTGAGAAATATTTAATTCGCCTTCCACAATTGAAGGGAGATGTAAGACGAAATAAAGATTGATGGGAAGCGAAAATACGTTAGGAACTCAATTTAGAAATTCGGCGACAGATTAGCATTTCCTTTGATTAATTAACGCCTGAATTAGTACATATGGATATGGATGAATAGAATTATCATGAATGAAAAGCTGGAAACAAACTTTTATTTACCGTTGGAGATCGTATATTATGGTTCACCCTGAAGATCGTGGTTGACCCACTCTGAAGAGAACCCAGCGCCCACACACAAGCAGGTGCACTCTCTCCCTCTCTCTCTCTGGCTCTCTCTCACTCACTCTCTTTCTCTTAGGACTGCGACTAAGGCCAACAGCTGTTCTTGTTGATAATCAAAGTTCTTTGTTGTTATCAGCCCAAAATAGCAAATAAAATGATTGGAAGTAACAGTAACTCAATGGTAGTTATAGTTCGTGGAAAAAGTGCGTGTTTTTGTTGCATTCCAAACTGGCACTATCACGCACATACACACATACACACATGGAAAGATAGGGGCTTTAGCCAGACATAAAGAGCGCCGCTGGCCGTGCTCTTTGGAACGGCCCCCACAAATGAGTGGAGCCCGAGAGAGCGGGAGAGAGCCGGAGAGGGCCGCGGTGGCTAGTGTTCATATTAGCGTTTGAAGCACGCTCTCCAAATCAGTACCACCAAAGAGATTTTAGCTTCCATCGGCGACACACGTTTTTCATTTTGTGCGGAGTGTAATAACCAATCTTGGCCAGAGTCAAACCATCCATCCAGTCAAACCATAATATTTAAACGCTGACGCTTCTAGTCTATCGAAAGCGGAAAAGCTCAATAAGCGGTCAGCGCCACCCACACCACCTCCCTCCGGGATCCGACCAACGTCCAAGTTTTCTCAACTTGTGCGTGTTCGTACAATATTCGCGAAATACGTCATCGACGCGCGCAGCGAAAAAGCAGCCGAAAATTAAATCGAAAGTCCCAGCGCGCACACATTTGCAGAAACGAGCCTGAATTGAGTCCAATTGCAGATACAACAACGCCCAATCAACATAAATCGAGGAAAAATTTTTATATAGTGCTGTCCATTCGCATTAATTGACTTGTTATTGTATCTCCATCGTCGCCGTCGTCGTCGTCGTTGGCATTCACAGGGAGACGCAGCAGTAAAGTAAGAGGCAGCGATACAAAACGTGCAAAACAGCTGAAGAGAAGCAGAAAAGAAAGAAGCAGAAGTAACAGCAACAAGTGTATCTCTCCCTCCCACACACGGAGCACATCACAGCACAGCCCTTTCAATTGAATGTTTGTGTGTGTGTACGGTTTTGTTGTTGCCACAATCAATTAGAGTGATAGCAGTAGCAGCAGCAGCAGCAGCAGCAGTGACAACGACAGCATCCACATCCATTTGCTGAGATCTCTGGACAACTGGTGGCTGGATGATTCCGAAAGTGCGTCTGTGTCTGTAGTTGTTCCCGTTCCGCCTCCGTAATCGCAAGTCGCACTCGTCGTCGTCGTCGTCCCCAGCTCCAGCTCCGCTCCGTCTTCGCTGGCCGCGAGCATCGGTGCCGTTTCTGCCTCTGCTCTCGGGGTTTGTATGAGTGTCTGTGCCGTCGGGCCACTCGGCTTGATTGGGGCTTGCTGATTCCGAAACTGTGTCTGTAGTTTCCCGCTAACGGCAGAAATTCTCACAACTCATTGATATTTTAACCTCGTGTCCGTGTTGGCTGCCGCTCGACCAAGGTTCTCCGCACAAAATGCCCGTCTCTTTGGGCTTTTCGAAGCCTCGCTTCGTCGGACTAAAAGTGCTCCTATAGGGAACGCCCAGGGTCCCATACTCCTTCTAAAGAACCGTCCGCAAAAAAGTGAAGAGTCCCGCGAACCATCGAATTGGCAAACAAATTATCATTGAACCGCAATCGCAATCGCAGCCGCTAGCCTTATCGCAGTAGCCACCGAAAAGTATAGAAAATCCAACCGTCGTAAATAGTGCAAATCAAGAGTCGAGAAACACCGAATTGAATCGAATCGAATCGAGCCGAACAAACAAACTCTTTTTCGCGCTGTTAATTCGCCTAATGAAATCCGAACATTTGTGAATAATTAACGTTTCGATCGCATCGATAACCTGTTCGCCACCAACCAACAGCCACCAAGCATCGCCAAAAAGCCACAAAAATTAGGCTCCAATAAAATCCGACTAAGAGCTAATATATAACACCCCTCGACACACCAACACCAACACACGCGCGCGGCGATAACAGCCGTACCATAGCCGACCACACCATACCCCGTACCGTGCCTGAGTCCAGAGCCCGTACCACGAAGCCCCGAGCGACTAAGCTCGCAGCAAACTCACTCGAGCCACTTCACTTCGCAGCCCTGACGCACAGCCAGCGTTGAACAGAATACGTTCGAAACGCGCCCTGAATAGTTGTGTCCAACGTTGCTCCGCAGCCAAAACCCCCAGCCGATCCAGTTATCAAGTTGTCATCAGCCAAGAAGCGCATTCTGCTATCAATTCTATTTTGAGTTTAAGAAACGCATTCCGAGAACCCTAACATAACTGCTGTAGAATGTCAGCCATCGCCATCTGACAGTGTCCGAGTGTCTCCAAAAGCAAATACCGAAATAACATTTTTTTCGTGAAAGAAGCCATACTCCGTACCCCAAAGTCAGCGTTAATTAGAATGTCGCATATTTCACAGTGACAAAAGCACAGATATTCTCCCCCACACTCATAAAATTTTCTGAATCGAGTTGAGTCGAGTCGAGTTCCGAGTGTAAACGCTAGAAAATTTGAGACGAAAAGAAAAACGAGCAGATCGTTACGAACAAAGGCAGAGCGAGTATTTTCCACAGGGAGTGCACTCTGTTATCAGTGAAGAAAAAGCAATTCGCGAGTAAACAACAGCTGTATAATGCCAGCCATCTGACAGTGAGCGAAACGATCCAGCCAGCAAGCAGCGACTGCAAGCCAAGCCCCAGCGATCCCACAAGTCCTCGCGTGACAGTGAGACCTGTACCACATATCACATCAACTGTACAACGCCATCCGCAGATTTAGCAGCAATAAATGGAGAAATCTGAAATACGACTGCAGCGCATGTCAAATGTATATCAATCGCAATCGAGCTATATGTATCTGAGGAACAAAATGCTGTTAAAAATCGAAAATACCCTACTCCGAAGCCATCGTCAGCGTGAGACCACCGGAATTAAGAAACTGTACAATTCGTTTTTCGTATTGTTTTAACTTGGCCCGGTCCCCCACCCCTCCCAAGGCCCCAAAGAACACACGCACAACGCAACTATTCCAATTTCACACAAATTGTGAAAAAAACCTTAGAAAAAGTTACAAAAAAATCAAAAACAAAACATACAAAAAAAAAGGAAGCAGATACGTTTATAAATAATTAAATAGTGAATAAATATTAACTATATCGATATTATTTGGTTGTTAGTCGAACTCACGCGAAGTGCAAAATTGTTATTAAACGGAATCCAAAATCCGCAACCCGCAATCCAAAATACAAAATCCAAAATCCTGAGTGCTGTGCGCATAACGGTGTAGTGTCATAAAGACCATTTTGAAGAGATCCAAAATGTTAACCTAAGCAAATCCAACTCTTAATAAGCCATCACAATATAACAAAGCCCCACATTTTATTTCTACTTCGAATATTACTATTATTATTGATTTTTGTTGCATTTCGCTCTGCACAATACTTGTGAAAAATTGCTGGCGCCCATCAAGGATACCACCGCTAGCGATATCGGTGGAACGAACGTGCTTATAGATATAATAGTGTGTACCCCCCTCCCTCCCCGCTATTGACTTTCGAGTGCGTGTGTGTTTTTTCGGTCGAGGACATCACATCATAGAGAAGGAACAAGAAAAGAACACAGATCCGACGCCCATCTACCGAATGGCGCTTTCGTTTCTATCGCAAAACTCCGGTCTGTTGGATTTACAAAGCATATTCGACCCGCAATATTCAGAACTGCAACAAGAACATTTAAACAACACCAACAACAACAACCATCACCACCATCAAATCAACCAACAACACCAGCCAAACGAGGAACTACAACTTCAACTACCACAACGCACGATTTCCACGAAATTCGATTTGAGCATCTTCAACGAATTCGATCAAATGGAATTCAACAACAATTTGAATCGCAGCCAATATCAGAATAATACCAACAACAGCAGCAGCATTAATAGCAACGGCAACAACAGTGCAAGCGAGAATTTAAATCAGGTAAGTGATCAGTGATCAGTGATCCCCGTGATCAGCTTCCCGCCGCTAGGTTAAGCGTTGACCCAATCCCAATCCGTAGGCAGCCCTAGGGGAGCATCTCATTGGATTAAGAAAATTGTAATGAGTTGATAGTCTTATAGTCTTTCGAAATAATCTGAAATCTATAGAACGTTCGCTTGGAAGCACAACTAAAACGCTTTCCCATCGAAAAGCTCGTACAGATAGTAACACTTGTCGATAGTTGTTCCCGTAACTCTATAACTAACCCAATACAAATCTAGTGAGGTGTGTAGGTATATTTGTACAATTGTTTTTACCTGAGCAAGTGCTCGCGTCTACGAATGGAATAGAATGACTCCCATCTACAACTAATTCCCTGAGAATTCAGACCGCCTTGAATATAAATCTACATAGGCACATATTTATACATATGTAGTTCAATTGCTAATTGCTATACTATACTCGCACAGCAGACAAAGTATCATATAACAGCGTTGTGGTAGCCTGATGGGGGGCAGGGAGATAGACAGAATTATGGGGAAACCAGCGCCTAATAAATAGCTGCAATGTTACGTAAACAGCCAGAGCTACTTACTCTTTTATATACATATTTGTTTTTCCTCCCTTTTCCTTTTGGTGGGATATCTTGATTGTTACCTCTTCAGATCTTCGATCCGGGGATATTTACTCAAATGTCGGGCATGTTGATCTTATCTTTGTGGAACATAATTAAATGGAAGCAACAAAAACCGATTTTTGTTTTCCCCTACTCTCACTTGAGAGAGAGAGAGAGGAGAGAGATTATACGCGACCTTATCAGCAAGGTTTCGGACCTACATACATACATATGTACAAAAACATATTAATATACACACATACTTAGTATAGTACTTGAGCTGGACTCTAGAGATAATGTTGTGAGGGCATAGCCTCGTTGGCGGCTAGACGGGCTTTGTTTCTGTTTCTGTTTCTGATTCGAAATCGTGTTCCTATAGTACGACTACGAATCGAAAAACAGTTTTCGAGCTACGAGTTCAGGCTTAGACCACTGAAAATCACTTTCTGCTTCTGCTTGGTTTTCCAGATCGAGAACCGCCACTTTATTAGCGGCTACCACCATCAGCATATTGGAACGGATTATGAGCAAGTGATCAACTTCGTTGACTCGCCGCCAAACTCTGAGGAATCGTGGACAGGTAAGGTCACAGCACCCCGATCCATCAGTCAGTCGATCAGTCGATCAGTCCATCAGTCAGCCAGCTCTAACCATCTTCATCATCATTGCATCACCATCACAATCAACTCTGTGGCATAACCTGTGCTGCATTTAGAGATATCGCTAATCGAAGAACTTACGGTTATCGTAGACGCCCAGTCGAAGGATTCGCCGGGACCGCAGATAATCGACGTTCAGACCATCTACCTAAACAGCGGCTCCCGCAAAAGACGAATGGATTGGGACTCACTGGACATTGGCCAGACCGAGAATTCCCCCACAGCATCCCAGAGCGGCGAGCTGGCCCCCAAGGTGGCCCCCCAGGAAAAGGACAAGCACAAGCGCGAGAAGCACTCTGGTAAGGAATCCAATCCCCCATGCCATCCTATCTGATCCCATCGCTACGCATAAAGCGTTTGCTATCTGATTTGCATAAGTAAATAAGTTTATTGACTGCTTGGTGACCCACAATCAATGAAAGCGAGTGAGAATGAAAGAAATTTCGTCTGGACTTTAATCCGATATTGAGACCTGTTCGAGACCCGACCTTCTTCCTGGCCACAAACTCGTTCTTCTCTCCTCCCTCGCGTATACCCCGTGTACACTCGTGTATACTCGTGTATGGTAGTAAATTGGGAATAATTAAGAAACCCGTTTGCGTCCCTTGATTTTCGATTGTCTATCAGACAGATGGACGGATAGATAGATAGATAGACCCATCCTATAATTAAGTTTATCATTCCATAAGACAAAACGTGAGTGCATGAGTTTCTGTTTCTTCTGCTTTTGTCCCTATCTCTGGACGTGCTAAGTGCTGAACAAGCAGAGAAATATCACTGCTAATTAGTCAGTATCTATCTATCCATCAGATGTGGATATGAGTGGGTAAATTTATGTGTATGCGTATGCGTAGATATGAATGTGGAGAGTTATTCGAAAGATGCCTTCGTGAGTTCGCAATTAAATCGGACTCTATCCAAGGGTTTAACCTGAAATGTTTGAAATGGTTAGCCCGAGATTGGAGTGCCAGAAATGGAGTTGCACCCTCGAAGTTTGGCATTAAATAGTGTCGTAAATTCATTAACATCGCCGCTATAGGAGTTGGTTCTCTTAATGAAATTAACAGCAGAGCAGCGACTGGGATTAACTTAGCACCTCCCCTTCCATCATGGTCTCCATCTGCTGTTAATCAATAGCGCACTTTAATAATAGAACATTTCCAGTAAGTTTTGGTACTTTTCCGAAGACCAAACCAGGCCCCCAACTCGTACAGAAACAGTAAGAGAGAGAGAGAGAGCGAAAGAGAGTGCAACTCCCAACCCGCCGTTAGCTTTGAAGAGATCTGTCAGTGAGATTGTTTGAAAATCACGCAAGGTCCCAACCACTAGCCGCTGGACTAATTATTCCGTAGCGGGTGACTGAGGCATGACACTGGCACCACACAGATACACATACTTCTATACTAGAGTATGCCGTGTATGTGTGTGTGTGGGGACCCGGCCATATAATTTTGACTCGAATCTAAAGCTCTGCCGCGTTTCCCCCCTCGATGGCTTATCAAGCGACACTTGCCGCAGATAAGACCCAAATGTTCGCCTTTTTTCTTTAGACCAAACAACTGTTGGGCAGCCACTAGTAGTAGATTTGAAGAATTTACACCGAGAAAGAGAGAGAGAGGAAGCGATAGTGTGTACTATACGAGTGCGAGTATATTGAATCAGAGATCATTCAGTCATTCTTAATGACCCTTGCTTTTGTCTAGCCTTTTTCCCCAGAAATTATATAATCGAAGTCGGCAGCGTGGACTGATTGGCAGCCATTTTGCCATTTCCCTTTGCCATTTGTCGTGGCATATCACCGGGCGGCAATCAACGATAGCCGGGACTAGTATCAATTCTATCTATTCGACTTTCCAGATACTTTTGATACTCTTAATCAAGCAACAATTAGCTGTGACACTATCTCGCATGCGAAACGAAAAACAACACAAATTTGTTTGTGCGTCATTCGGTTGTGGATAGGCTCTGGAATTGAGCTGCCACTCGTTTGTCCGATCTGTATATAGCGTTCAGTTCGGTATCTGCAGATAGATTAAATCAATTAGCGAAGCATTTTATTTATTGTCTGATCATTTTTGGAACATTTAAAACGTTTGATGAATGCTTCTAGCGGACTAGCGCTTTTTGAGTGCGTATTCTTAGGATTGTATAGAGATGTCAATTGGTTTGAATTATCTTTTCATATACTCTTTAATTTGTTAGGCCGCAGCAGCTGGAGCGATGACATTGGCTTTGATCTGAACGCCGAGTTCAACAGCAACTCGTATTTGAACAAGTAAGATATTCCCTGGGATCGCGAGGCCATGTCAGATCGGAGCTAATTTTTTCCTCTACAAGCAGTGAAAACTTTCTGTCGTTCTCCCCCACGCTGACCACCCTGAAGCAGGAGCCCCAGACGGAGCAGATCAAGCCGAATCCGAAGCTCTCGCTGGACAGCAGCAATGCCGGAGGCACTGTCTCTGCCACCGTGGCGATTGCCAAGGTGGACGAGGCGCAGAACTCCCCGCAGCTGGTGGTGGCCTGTGGTCAGGAGACGTCCCCTGGCAATGGCAAGCACGACCTGAGCTCCGGGCTCCTCTGTGGCTGTGGCTCGCCCCAGGGCTCGCCAGTGGCTGCCAGCGAGTATGAGCTGGGCGGACACTCCGACAAGGGCAAGATCAATCCCCAGCAGCAGTTAAGCGTGCTCGATCCATCCAAAATAGAGATTGTGTCCGCCAACGGAGCGACACACGCCGAGGATCACAAGTAAGTAGCAGGCGAATGGAGGAGCAGGTCCGATTACTCTGATGATTCTCCCATTTAGGTTTCAGTACATTTTGGCTGCCGCCACCTCGATTGCCACCAAGAACAATGAGGAGACCCTGACGTATCTGAACCAGGGCCAGAGCTATGAGATCAAGTTGAAGAAGATCGGGGACCTGTCCCTCTACAGGGATAAGATTCTGAAGGTGAGTCCAAGGCTGTGCCCCAGCTGCGGCTGAACCAATGCCGATGCCGATGCCGATGCCTCCTCCAATTGAGGCAGAGACATGTGATTCAGTGAACGATTTGACTTCTGGCTGTCTGGCGTCAATTGCTTTTAATAAACCCCAATTAAGACGAAGAATTTGAGAGATGGATTCACGAGGACCGTGCATGCGTACGACCAGGGGGAGATACTCGTACAAGAGTATCTACGTTTGGCATAGCTACACATCTATCCTATGGAAATAAAGTCTGACTTCATCTGTTGTAAATTCTGTTGCAGAGCGTGATCAAGATCTGCTTCCACGAGCGCCGCCTCCAGTTCATGGAGCGCGAGCAGATGCAGCAATGGCAGCAATCCCGCCCCGGCGAACGCATCATTGAGGTGGATGTGCCGCTCTCGTACGGCCTGTGCCACGTCTCGCAGCCCCTCAGCTCCCATTCGCTCAACACCGTCGAGATATTCTGGGATCCCCTCAAGGAGGTCGGCGTCTACGTCAAGGTCAACTGCATTTCAACCGAATTTACCCCAAAGAAGCACGGCGGGGAGAAAGGTGTACCATTTCGACTCCAGATCGAAACCTATATAGAAAACAACAACAACACGAATCCGAACTCGAACAACAATAGCGGCTCGACTGCCCCAGCCTCCCCAGAGCGCACCCCCAATGGGAGCAGCAACAGCAACTGCAGCGGAGGGCTATCCATCAGCAACGTCAAGCAGGCTGTCCATGCAGCTGCCTGCCAGATCAAGGTGAGTGAGGGAGGGCGGATAGATGGGGAGAGATATAGAGACAGTATTCATTCATTCACCCCTTTCCCGCAGGTCTTCAAGCTGAAGGGCGCCGATCGCAAACACAAGCAGGACCGCGAGAAGATCCAGAAGCGTCCACAGTCGGAGCAGGACAAGTTCCAGCCCAGCTACGAGTGCACCATCATGAACGACATATCGCTGGATCTGGTGATGCCCGCTACCACCACGGGCTGCTACAGCCCCGAGTAGTGAGTGTCCATTTCATCCCATCCCATCCCCCGACTGTTCAAATTGACGTAGTCAGCTCGCAGTTGACGCAATCTTTCAATTGACCGTGCAAATTGTCTCGAGAGTGTTGTTTATGTGACAGCCAGGGCTGGGGTTTTAATTTATGATCTCCTGCACTGCACTGCACTGCAGTCTGGACCTAGACTATTTGCATAACATCCAGTTACTATGATCATCATGCGCGTATTCCGTCTTACATGCACGTGTAGACCCTCGATTCTTATCTATTCTACTACAGTGCGTTTAAGAACGTTAAGGCGGCTTGGCCACCCACTCGATGTCTCCTAGCTGAAGCTCTGAAACATCAATCTTAGTCGGCTGTCCATATTTTATATACAGACTCAAATGTTGTGGTTATATATTCAATCAATCAATGAGTTCAGTGTTTAGGGTTATTTAATGTTTCTTCAAATCTATATAGATGCAAATTTAAATGCTTACTATACGTTGTTCAACGATTTCGCTTTTAAATCTGATAGAATAGAATTAAATAGAATAGAATAGAACAGAATACAATGAGCTTTCGTTTAGTTTTATTTATTCTGTAGACTTATAGCTCTGACACGCACTGTGGAATGGAATTTTCCCGCACCGAATGAGAGAGAAAAGTCGTTTTGTCACATAAATCCCAGCGATCAATCGAATTGAGAGCGTAAATATGTACATACATAGATATATGTACATCTACCACTTATATGAGAGATATGGAGAGAAATGTAGAGACGAGCGGTGCTGCTAAAGAGAGCCGAGTTGAAGGATCATTGGCGCTAAGAGAACGCCCGAAGAGCGTTTGGTGTGGTTTCTGCCGTTGGGGCCGCCCCTGCTCCAAGTTATTTATAGTTTAAAGTTGCTTTTAACCGGTTTTCGGCTTTGTTTCTTTTTGGCTGAATGATTTTGTTTGTTTCGCAGGCCACACTACGGCACTACAGGCACCACAGATCATATTGGCGAATGAGACAGGGAGACCTGTAGGTCTCAAATCGATTGTATTTTCCACTTGCTAGTCACTCCGCAGACCCCCGGGGCGGTACATTGCTGGCGTTCCAGAATACATGAGCATTCCGATTGTAATGTCCATAATCCATCTCTGTAGATTCGATCAGGCAGAGTGGGGGCACGGGAACTGGCAGTGGGGAGGGAGGGAAAAGAACTTGATATCTAGGAAATTTCCCCATGAATGGCGGCAGTATGAATTACGGGTATATGCGGTTTATCCATGCATGATTTACATACAAGTCCAAACAAGTTTTCTTATTTAATCAGGGATCGTATCGAGTTTCGGGGGCTATCGGTTACCGGGTAGGGGTGTATCGTTTTGTAAGAGAAATCGAGCCGTTTCGTTGAAGAGAAAACCTGATTCCCTGCCGCATTCCCTGAATGGGAGACCGAAAGCAGAGCCCAGACCTGGTCTGGTCTGGCCAGGCCTGGCTGCATTCGTGAACATGCACTTGCCTCTTAAGGATCGTCGCTCCTGTCACTGCAAGATACAGAGCCCGAGCCCGAGCCCGGGATTAGCCAGAACCTGTAGGATTCGGCTGTAGTGCTGTGTACAGTGGGCCCCAAATAATCACAGCGTTTCCCTCACTCTTCCACAGTATGAAACTTTGGCCCAATTCGCCCGTGCACATACCCAAGTACGATGGGATGCTTCCGTTCGCGTCCAGTGCAGCATCGCCGGCGACCAGCAGCAGCAGCCCCATTGCCATCAACTCGGTGACGTCAACCAACTCGCCCAACCTCAAGCTGATGGACGCTACGAACATGGTCTCGCCGCAGCATGTGCCCGCGGACATGGATGACTTTGTACGTACTATTTCTGCACAGTAGCTCGCCAATCCCTAACTTATCATATCGCCCTCCATCATGATAGCAGAATCAGAACATTATGCCGGAATCGACGCCCGCCCAAGTGACGCAGTGGCTGACCAACCATCGCCTCACGGCCTATCTATCGACGTTCGCCCACTTCTCAGGAGCTGATATAATGCGGTTTGTACTTCTCTACAATGCGTTTCGAAACTGTACGACCCTTGCCTTGGGAAAGCCCAACGACATAATCTCATAGATAACTTATTAATAATCGATATGGTTCAAAGATTTAAAGATATGGTGCACAATTCATTATAAGAAATATTCGACTACAAATTCCAGTTTCGAACGAGGTTATAAATTACCAAAACTACCGACATTTTACGGTTTCGAAACGCACTGTCGGCTTTATCTTATTTGGATGCTCTAGTTCCTCATGTCTCTCGCTTTTGGGCCTATTTTTTTAGCATGTCCAAGGAGGATCTGATACAAATCTGTGGCCTGGCCGACGGCATACGCATGTTCAACATATTGCGAGCCAAGTAAGTGGTCCCCAAATGAAAGTCGAAGTCTGAAAATCTGTTCTAAGACCACCTTCATCTATTCCAGGACCATCACGCCCAGACTCACGCTGTACGCCAGCCTGGACGGTTGCAGCTACAATGCCATCTACTTGCTGTCGAACACGGCCAAGGAGCTGCAGCAGAAGCTGTTCAAGATGCCCGGCTTCTACGAATTCATGGCCAAGGCGGGTGCCCAGGAGAATGGAGGAGCTGCTGCCGCCGCGGCCGCCGCTGCTGCTGCTGCAATGTACAACAGCTGGAGCATGCACTCGAAGTATTCAGGCAGCGGCTCGAACATCTACAACGACGCCAACAAGAGCTGCGTGTACATCTCGGGACCGTCTGGGATCCTGGTCAGCGTCAGCGACGAGGTGCTGAACAACGAGATCAAGGATGGCAGCCTCTATGCCCTGGATGTGCAGAGCGGCAAGGTCATCTTGAAGCTGATCAACAAGCAGGACAACAATTGAACCCGCTGTTACCACCCTAGAAACCAAGTATAGCTTATAGCATTTACACTCACAGTTCGATATCGTTTTCTATATATGAGATTTCGCGCAGCAATTTTGAACAAGTATCAAGCAAGCAAACCCAGCCCCCGCCCAACCCCAATACCCAAGCCGAACCTTTTTGTTAAAGAATTAGTGCAAAATATGTGAGCTACCGTTTTCACTCTTTTTAAGTTTGTTTACTTTATGCATGTCTTACTTTATCTTTTTACCACCTACGATTATGCACATTTACGAGTACAGTACACCCCCCAAGCGATGGCATTTCGATTCGCTATATTTGTTCTACTTTAGTTCATTGCCACGGCACATGCCCGCCTGCCACCTACACGCATATATCTATGTATGTGCACCATTTGAAGTAGAAAGAAAAAAACACAAAAAAAAGCAACCTAAATTTAATAATTACATATATAATATCATCATCAAGTACAGTACCACGAATACAAGAATTGAGCAATTGTTTCGAAGCAGAGTTCAACTAGCAACCAAACAACAACTTTTGTATGTGATAGAAGCAATAAAGTGTTATCCACAAGTGGACTGTCAAAAAAACACACGATCTCTAATAATGAATGGATGGGAAAGTAAGTGCCTGGAATATGTGGATCTAAGTGAGCTTGGATTGATTCTAAATTCGTATCAAAATTTCTATACACACAATAGATCGATTTCCAACTTATATATTTTTCGGGGATATCCCAAAAATGTAGTGCGATGGCAGTAGTTCATATATCAATTTAGAATATAATTTTCAAAATTTAATAGTCATCAAAATCAGCGTCCCATCAGATGGATGGCTCCCAGATACTCCTGCTCCTTCTGCTCTGCGCCATGGGCAAGTGTCTACTAGTCTACTAGTGTATTCATGATAATGTGCTCCAAAGTTGTGCCTTTTCCAGCGCAGGTCGGGGGGTTCGCAGTGATTGTCGGATTGCGCAGTATATGGTGGAGGGAACGAATCGGATATTCACCTATCGCGATGCCAGTGGAGCCTTTCGATTGCAGCGAACGGAAACCGTTCCTGCCGGAGTGACTCTTTGCATGTTCTGCACTGTCACGGACTGGGTGGAGACTCAGTGCCAGGACAATGGACAGTTCAGTGTCGCTATGCCCATGACATGCAACGAACCGATGAGGCCAACGATCACGCGTATCAGAGACAACGAGTGTTCTGGGACCATGTATGCTGTGGGATATACGATCGAGGGACAGCAGCTGGAGCTCTATCGGACGTGCTTTGATGCCAGCAACGCACGGGTCTTGTACTCGCAGAGCGATGTCTACTACAAGTCCTTCTGTAAGTGTGCCCCGCCTCCTACTACTCTCCCCAATTGCCAATTGAGTCCTTGATAGTTCCCAGACGACCGTGGGTAGAGTTTGTGGCCGATGAGTTGTTCAGCCCCAGAGAGGCGACTGCCTACTTAAAATCCAACATCTACCACGCCTTTAACTACATCTACGGGAACGGGCAGACTTACTTGACCAGTGCTCGGTCCCTAGTGATCAATCGTGGGCATCTGGTAGCGTCGGCGGACTTCCTCTTTGTGGATCAGATGAGCAGCACTTTCCGATACCTGAACGTTGTGCCCCAGTTCAAGTCAATCAACGATGGGAACTGGGAGAAGATCGAGCGTTGGGTGCGCAGCATAGTCCCGCAATCGACACCGTTCCGGGTCAAGACTGGTGGCATCGGAATACTCATGCTGGCAGACACGAGGGGAGTGTTCCAACAAGCCTACCTTGCTGGCGCGAAGATACCAGTACCCGAGTGGACCTACAAGGTTGTGCGAGAAGTCGGTGGCAGAGGGCTCTACGTTTTCCTCACCTACAACTGTACGTTCCAGCGAGAGAGGCCGCAGGTCCTTAATATTTGCAGCCCCGTCAGCTGCCCTTTGAGCCTGCCAAATACGCCCCACGATGGCTTCACCTTCTGCTGTGATCCGAAGCAATTTCCCCTCTAATCATAAATATTTCATTAGCCTGGGTATTTGGGCGGGCCTTACGAAATTATCCTACGCAATAATCGTCGCCTGAATAATTTAATATTTTGTATTTAATGCCCGGAAAACAGCAATCACTGCACGAAAATTGTGGTACAGCTTACAAATGATTCAACATATAATATTTCTATTAAGAGTCAAGACATGGGCAGGACGTGGGGAATAGAAATAAACCGATGCAATCACTTCTTTATCAAATTGTATGTATCTAATTGGTTTACAATGATTGGGTCTATCCTGCAAGGCGGATTGACTATTATCCAGAATTTTTCTTCTTAAGCTACGTTAATATTATCATTAGTATCAATTAATCCCCATGTTACAGCCGCCATGCGGGAGAAATCAAATCGCTATAAAGTTACTGATTAATTATTTCTTAGGGAATCGTATTGAGAAACAATTAGTCGGCCTAACGACATTTTAAACGCTGTTTGAGTGGCCATAAAAGCGCTAAGAGTTCCTGAATGCCAATAAGTTGTCAAAGAATCGTTTAGGAGCATGTCTAAGAGGGCGGAAATCTTCTACAAGGGGCAGACGTTTATTTTCAACATTTACTCGATGATGCCACAAGAACAGCGCTGGAAAAGAATTCTCCATGAGATCAACTACTGGCACGTCATGGGCTTCTGGGTGCTCCTGTTCGATCTTTTGCTGGTGCTGCACGTAGTGTCCAACCTGAACAACATGTTCGAGATAGTCAGGGCCATCTTTGTGCTGGCCACGAGCGCCGGACATACCACCAAGCTGATATCCGTCAAGATGAATAATGTGGCGCTCCAGCAGCTGTTCGACCGCCTGGATGATGAGGACTTCCGTCCGGAGGGACCTGAGGAGCGGGCCATATTTGCGGCAGCCTGCGAGACGACCCGCAAAACGCGAGACTACTATGCGGCGCTGTCATTTTCGGCCCTCGCAATGATACTGATCCCACAGTTCGTGCTCGACTGGTCGCATCTGCCACTGGGCACCTACAACCCATTCGATGACAATCCGGGCTCGGCCGGATACTGGCTCCTGTACTGCTACCAGTGCCTGGCGCTCTCGACCTCGTGTCTCACGAACATTAGCTTCGACTCCTTGTGCTGCTCGCTTTTCATATTCGTGAATTGCCAATTGGACATTCTGGCACTGCGCCTGCAGAAGATCGGCCAAGGTAAGGACCACGACAACGGAAACACTAAGATGAGCATTGATGTGCAACTGAAGCAATGCATCCGCTTCCACATGGCGATCGTGGATTTGGCCGAGACTATAGAGCGTCGGCTCTGCACACCGATATCGATGCAGATCTTCTGCTCGGTACTGGTGCTGACAGCCAACTTCTATGCCATAGCCTTGGTGAGTGCAGCAGAACTGATAATGGAAGTGCATTTTTACCAACTTTATCTCATCACATATTTAGTTGTCCGATGAGAAAATGGCGCTGTTCAAGTTCGTAACCTACCAGGCCTGCATGCTGATCCAGATCTTCATGCTGTGCTATTTTGCGGGGTGAGTGATTGACTGATTGAGTGATTGAAGTACCCTTTGAGTACCCTGTAGCGAGGTCACCCACCGCAGTGTCGAGCTGCCCCATCGGCTCTACAACACCAATTGGGTGGACTGGAGTCGCTCCGATCGCCGGAATGCATTGATCTTCATGCAACGTCTCCACTACGAGCTGAGGATAAGGACCATAGACCCCAGTCGTGCCTTCGACCTGGCGCTCTTCAGCTCGGTACGTTCTCCCCTTTTTTTTTCACTGTACGATTAGCGGATTTCCATAATTAGCCTCATTTGCGTCGTTGCAACAACTTGGGGCTATAAAAGGCCCGCAACGCAGGACACGTAAGTTAAGTCAGTCGGGAATCGCCAGTCAGCATGAATCAGCAGCATCTGAAAGTCACAGGGCACTTCTACAAATACCAGGTGTGGTACTTTCAGATTTTGGGCATCTGGAAACTTCCCGATGGGGCCACAGGGCAGCAGCGCCGCTGGCACCAGCTCCGATTCTTTTCGATCTTTGCGATTCTCAGTGGAATGCTGCTGCTGTTCGCCATACAGCTGGCCGGCAGCATTGCTTATCTGCGGGAGATACTCAAGGTGTTCTACATGTTCGCCACGGAGATGTCGTGCATGACCAAACTGATGCACCTGAAGCTGAAGGGTCGGAAGCTGGCGGGCCTCGTCACAATGATGGAGTCCTCGAGTTTTGCGACCAAAAGTGAGCAGGAGGAAAAACTAATGGAAGCCGGAAGGGTTTCGGTGGTGAACTTGCGGAACCTGTACGGCATTTCGTCCATAGTGACAGCCACCCTTATTCTCCTTGTGCCGTTCTTTGCGGGTAACACGGAGCTGCCGCTGACCATGTACGAGCTCTGCAGCATTGAGGGACGAATATGCTACTGGGTCCTGTTCCTGACCCACGCTGTCTCTCTGATGCCCACGTGCTGCCTGAACATAGCCTTCGAATCGATGGCATACAGTCTGCTCACCTATCTCCGGGTACAGGTGCAGATTCTCGCCCTGCGCCTGAAGCAGTTGGGAACGGCTGAGACACCGCTGGATAACCAGCGCATTGCCAGGGAGCTGCGCGAGTGCAGTGCCCACTACAACAGGATTGTGCAGCTCAAGGATCTGGTGGAGGTGTTTATCAAAGTGCCTGGCAGTGTGCAGCTAATGTGCTCGATTCTGGTGTTGGTTTCCAATCTGTTCGACATGTCGACCATTTCGATTGCCAATGGAGAAGCAATCTATATGACCAAGACCTGCATCTACCAGCTGGTTATGCTCTGGCAGATCTTCATCATCTGCTACGCTTCCAACGAGGTGACAATCCACAGCTCGCGCCTGTGCCACAGCATCTATAAGTCTCAATGGACCAGCTGGAACAAGGAAAATCGCCAAATGATTCTGCTTATGATGCAGCGCTTAGACTCGCCGCTTTGCTTGCGCACTATTAATCCCACTTTCACTTTTAGTCTGGAGGCTTTTGGATCTGTAGGGAAACATCAACCCACCATTCTGAATATAACTAATGGATTTTCTTTATTTCCAGATTGTGAACTGTTCCTACAGCTACTTCGCCCTGCTGAAGCGCGTTAACAGTTAGAATCTGATTATCAATGGATTACCTAAAAATAATTTCAAATATTACCGGGCAACCATCAAGATTTCAATCCTCCCTGCCGCAATATGGTCACACTCGAAACTGGCAAGAAAAATACCAGAAAAGTATTTTTATCGTTTATCGATTTAGCAAAGCACGCATTTAAATTAAATAAAGAAATTCAGTAAATTACGCGCAGAAAATTGTATTCTCGGGCAAAGTGGGTTTTTAAAAATGTGAGGACTTTCCATATTAACAAGTCAGTGAATATCGCATCAATCGTATCGTATCGGTCAGACAGCTGGCGTTCTTGCTGACGGACAAAGTTAAGATGTCGGAAAACCCAAAAACAAGCCGCAGCATTCCTTGCTGCCTGCATTGCAGCGCATTCGGTGCCAAATTGAAGTACCAGGAGATATTTGATGAATTTGGCCTGGAACTGGGACTCCAAGAGCTGCTGGCGAAGCACTTCAGCTTAGATGTGACACCCAACGCAAAGCAGCCACAGCTCCTTTGCGATGAGTGCGTGAATGTTCTGATCCGATTGTTTGACATTGACGAGCTACAGAAAGAACAGGATGCTGCCATTGCCAGACAAAAGAGCGCTGTCCAGGATGCTCCTGTCCCAAAGAGCGCACCCAAGACGCCTCCAAATGCTGCAAGGAGTGCTTCCAAGACGGTTCCAAACGCTGCAACGAGTGCATCCCACACACCTCCAAATACTGCAAAGCCTGCCAAGCCTACGGCTACGAAGGCCGCACCGCCGAAGCCCCAAACTAAAGTGGAAAAGCCTGCGCCGGTGGTACAGCCGGATCCGAAACCCAGCCGACGTATAATTACAAATGTATCCGTGCCACTGCCATCTGCTGCCTCCGTAGCAGACGCAGTTGATAAAGTCAAGGCACCATCCAAGACTAAGCATGCTCCGAAGGAGGCAGACCAGGAGCAGATTAGTGCCCTCATTCTCAATATTCTAAACGAGGACGAGCCGGGCGTGGAAGATGAGGCAGACTCTCTCCAAACAACAATTGCAGTGCCAGAGAAGGAAGCGGATGCTGAGGCTGAAGCTGAGGTGACTGAAGAAGAAGAGCTAGATGGAATGAATATCATATACGAGCATGAAGGTGCGTAGAAACTATTGGCTTATGAATTTTGTCCTAAAAGAACTTTGGTTTTTAGATATTTCAATTGAAGAGGAGGTAAATACCAAGCCAGACATCCGTCCATCCAGACTAAAAAGGCAGAAAACGGAGAGCCAGAGCGAGGGAGACAACGAGGAGAGCGAGGCCAGCAATATAGTCCTCTTTAACTTTGTCGAGATCAAAGAAAGTACGTTGAATCGGAATCTGCAAATGGGTTAACCATACCACCATTCATTGTGCTGTTTTATGCCATTACAGAGGATGACATTGACGACTTATACGAGTACTTGGCCACGGTAGTGAGGACCAGCTTTGAGAAGCTAAAGTTCAACTGGAGCACTGTCTGCCAACATTGCACATTAAAGTCCACTAGCTACGAGAACCTGCTGGAGCACATGCTGAGGCTGCACAAGTCCCGGTCGGATGTCTTTCGGTGCCCAATCGAGGGCTGCAGCTTAGAGCTAAAAGGACGCAAACTTCTAGCCATGCATTTGGTGGTTCTACATGCGCCTGTGGCTGAGTAAGAAAGTTTGTTTTATGAGGTCGCTGTGATAACTTATGGAACCCTCCCTCTTTTAGTATTGCCATTTACGGCAGCTGTCCGGAATGCAAGATGACTTTCTCAAATATTTTACAATACAATAAACATTCGTGTGCGCATATCATCAAGAAGAAACGGGGCGTTCGCTTGTTTTGCGAAATGTGCGCCCTGGAGTTTCCCTCCTGGAAGCGGTATGCTTTGATTTCTAATGATGTATGATATGATCATGATATGTCCTCTTCTTTTTCCATGCAGCTTCAATTTTCACAATCAATTCCATTTGGAGAAGCACCGACCGCGCGCGTGCTTTGTCTGTGGCTATGAGAACACCAACATCGACGAGCTCTTCCAGCATTTGCATTATTCCCACGAGCCAGAGGGCACTCTCTTCTGTGATCTGTTAGTAACGTTCTCTCAGGTTCGACTGCACCATTTCCACATACTGACTTCTCCTCCGCTTTCAGTTGCGATCGCACGTTCCGGGATCCCGCTGTCTTCGCAGAGCACAACACGTCGCACGCGACTGTGGGCAACGCCACCTACACCTGCGGCGAATGCCTGGCTACCTTCGAGACACGTGGCAAACTGAACAGCCACACAGTAAGAATTTGCGTCGAGATATTCTAGTAATATAGCTGAACTTATCAGGGTAAACTTTTCAGAGATCAATGCATGGCAACGTCATCAGCTGTGAGCTCTGCTCCCGTGAGTTTGCCTCTGAGGCCACGTACAACGTCCACATGAAGTCCCATTTGATTATCGAACGTTCCGTTCATGTCTGCGGGAGTTGTGGCCAACTGAGCGAGAATCAGGAGAAAATGGACGCCCACTTTGGGACCAAGGGCTCTGCCTGCTTTGGGGCGGAGAGGTACGTGGAACTGCTACGCGATGCCTATGTCTGTGAATACTGCACCACGTACTTTAAGCAGAAGTCAGACTTACAGTCCCATCGCGAGACTGGTGTGCACGACAATGGCGTTTTTTCGTGTCAGCCTTGCGGAAAGGATTTTACCGACATGAAATTGTATCGTCACCATTGGCGCAACTATCAACAACTGCGTGTAGATGTTGCTCATCGGAAGCTGGACATTTGCACCTTCTTCATGTGCGACCAGAAGGTGACATGGCACGCCAGACAGCCGTAAAATCTGTGGCTTGAATGAATCTTCCCTTTCAGGACTGCTCGGCGGCATATGCGAACTGGAACTCACTCTACACGCACAAGCGACGCACTCACGATGAGTCTAAGGAGCGGCAGGAGCAATCGGCCAAGCCGCTGCAGGAATGGCAATGCCAATTCTGTCTTAAGCTATGCCGATCGAAAATGTCCTTATCCGTCCATGTCGCCCGGAGCCACAATAATGGTGAGCGCACAATACGCCTAATCTAATTCCCGACTATCTTCACGACGTTTCTTCTTAGACAATGTGGTCTGTTCAATTTGCAAAGCCTCGTACAAGAGCAAGGATGCCCTGGATAAACACTTTGCTTACTGGCACGAGCCCATCGAGTGTCCGCAGTGCTTCAAGATTGTCAAGAACAGGCGTAACTACGACACCCACGTGAATGTGGTGCACTCAAACAAAAAGCGCTACACCTGCAGTGTGTGCGAGAAAGGATTCTACCACAAGAGCGAGATGGAGGCTCACAAGAAGGTATGTACTGTAGCATTACTAATTCGATCTCCAACCGATGTATGGTATCCCCCTGTAGCTCCATTCCCAGTCGTACAGTTGCGAGCAGTGCAGCTTCACCACCAGGAACAAAAAGTCACTGTCTGTTCATACCCTGGGCCAGCACTTTAAGCGATTCGCCTTCGACTGCAAGATGTGCGACAAGCACTTTGGTCGACGCCAGGGACTCACCAACCACATACAACGTGTGCACGCCTCCAAGCATGTGTGCCGTAACTACATTGACGACGGCTGCGGCCGTTCGTTTACCACCATTTCCCAGCTGAACGTGCATTTGCGCAAGGTCCACAACTCCACTTTAGTAGCCGACGATGTGCTCGAGGACGAGGCGTATGCCATCGCCAGGCCGCCGGCAGCGAAGAAACGTTGCTTTGGTATTTTGAAAGATAAAAAAGTTGAGTTCATAGACGATTCTGCTGTTGACATGGACACGATGAAAGACGTTGATTATACCGTTACAGCGGAGGAGGAGGAGGAGGAAGAAGAGCATGAGGAAGAGGAGTATATGGAGCAGGAGGATGAAGAATGTGCCCTAGAATTTGCCGAGGATGAGGCAGAGGGGGAACCGAAGCCGAACCGTAGCTCAAACAGAAAACATGGAAGAAAACTCCGTTCGGATGATTAGCCATTTCTTTGCTAAAGCAGATATATTTAATTTGATTTCCGTTCATTTGCTATCCATAATTTGAACACAGAGATGTCAGAAAATGACATAAATATGTATTCCATAGTACATAATACAATTCTAATGATAATGTAATAGCTACACGTACATTTAGGCTAATTCCAATGCAATTAACTAGCCAGAGTCTGGCGGAAGCAAATTTGATTTATTAAGCGTTGTAGTTTGGTCATTTAACTGTTGAAGATTGTGTGCGGAGCTTACCTATATGTAAAATCGAAGAGTTTCATTCACAAATGGACGACAGAAATTGAATGTGACTTACTGGGCTAATTGGTGTAATAACAATGGCGGTGCGCGTGGCACAGTGCAGCAGGGCCGTGTCCTCAGTGGACTCATCACAGTCACCGTCGCCGTCAGCATCCACATCCACGTCGACCCCAATGTCGCTGTCGATCTCCCACGATGGGAAATGTTCCATTTCGCCCTCGCAGTTCAGATCTTCCTCTTCGAAGTCCTCATACTCGTCGATAAGGATAACTGTATGATGTGGGGAGATATACGTACTTAAATATTCAGAACCTCAACTTCTAATTCGGTTCCGCAGTGCATTTAAAGCAGTACGAATTTTGGGAACATTTCAAAGGCAGGCACAAAGTCTACATATATATTTCGACTGAATTTGATTTAATTACTTGAACTATCTGGCGGCGTTGCCTTTGCAGCGCACTCCAGGGATTGTGCTCCCTCGTCTGGTATACTAATGCGCTGTTCCTGCTTGCTATACGGCTCCGATGTGGATCTATGCAGGCTGCAATACATGGGATAGTTCTTATTCGTATATTTGCTTATGGGAATGGCGGAACCAACCTTAACGTAACACGTTTCTTGGTCCTATTATCTAATTCAGTCATAAAAACATCATTGTGCTGCTGCTTCTCAGACCCCAGCTGATATGAGTTAAGCACGGAAGACTACAAAGGATATACATATACAATTATGAGATCGTTTGGAGGGACTCAGTCTCAGCTCTACCTTGGTATTGGTCGATGTATGCTGCGTGTGAGGCGGCATCGGGGTTTGCGTGGCGATCACATCGGTTGTCGTTGTGATTGTCTGCGTGGAGGTGAGCGCCCTCAGCTCTGTGCCATCCGTGGATGTGGCCGAAGTGGCGGTCGGTGTGTGCTCTGGATGCACACTCAGTGCCGCGGTGCGCTTCCAAACATCGATCA
Source organism: Drosophila miranda (assembly GCF_003369915.1). Lineage (NCBI taxonomy): Eukaryota > Metazoa > Arthropoda > Insecta > Diptera > Drosophilidae > Drosophila > Drosophila miranda. The sequence continues at coordinate 8,534,863 of NC_046676.1, read as the reverse complement.
TCGACAGGTTGTGAGTGTGGTGCAGGGGATTGTGGCTAGGGCTAATGGAATGTATTTTGCTGGGCTTTGCTGGGAGGGGTAGGGCCAAGAATCTATCACGATCCTCCATGTAGGCTTTGATCAGCACGTCCAGCTTCTCTTCTATGTCAGCGACCTATCCAAGCAACAATAATTACAGTCTAGCTCTGTTGGGCTGGTCAATCATTGTGGGGCCACCTCACCTGTCGCTCGACTTTAACCACACGGGAGGCTAAACTTATTTTAGATGCATAGACGTCCTTGGCCTTGGAGCCTTGTTTGCCCAGGATTTGATCCAAACTGTGGAATGAACGTGAGTCAGTAAATGGTAGGGAAATGGATGTTCATTCCACGTTTATTTGGCAGACTCACCGCAAATGAAGCATCTTAACGCGACCCAACAGGTCCACGTGGCCTAGAAGGAGCAAAGAGAGGTATAAAGTTTTGAAGCTAGTCTGTGATTGCTAGTCTTAGAGTTATATCTCATAGCCTGAAGGTTACTATTTAGGGGAGCAGAACAGGGGAGGGCTTTTGTGCTCACCAGCTGCGTACTGCTCCATGACATCCTTGACATCGTACGGCTTCAAGGCCTCCTTGAACTTGCGCCGTGCCACAAAGTACTTGAGCTGCAATAAAAATCTCTCTCAGTTGCATATCCGACTCGATCCCTTCCAGTGGTGAGTGGTGCCCCGTGTCCGTATCCGTGTCCCACCACGTACTCACCTTGCGAATGAACCGAATGGCCGTCTTGTGTCTATTGGTTAGCTGCGTGCAGCGCGGCTCATCTTCCTCATCTAAGGGCAATTTGTGAATCAGAGAGATTGACTTGTGCGTTAGGTTTTGGTTGCTAGCTTCGCTTGGTTGGTTTTGGTTTGGTTTGGTTATTGGTGTTTTTTTTTTTTTTTTTTTGGTTTTGGATACATTTAAGCAAGTCAACGTCAACCCAAATATACAACAACACATACAAAAAGTACCGTTACACACATATATGGAGCAATTAGTAAATACGGATAGGATATTGATAATTATATATATATTATATGATTAATGTCAACAAGAGATAGAGAGATAGATAGAGAGAGAGAGAGCGAGAGCGAGAGCTTAGTTAGTAGGAGTTAGTCGGAGATGCCTGTAGATGGCTGGAATATTCTCCAGCCCAGTTCTGAAGCAAGCGTTGTGGTGTCGTGTGTCCTGTGTCTTGTGTCTGGTGGCAGATGGGATGTGTGTGGGGGGAGCATGGAGTGCGGCTGGACTGGGACTAACTAAGGCTACAAATCAAAGCGGGGCACTCTACACAGGTGGACGGCATGCATCCCTAGCATCACAGCATAGCAGAGGGTAGGAGATCCTCCCAGAGCGGGAGAGAGATGCTTCGCACGCACTTGCCACACCGAAGGACCCGTTCGGCCCACCATCAGCAGCAGCCGATCTGTGCGAGAATCCTGTCTCCAGGAACTGCGATGCGGCTGCAAAGAATCGACCCGTCCGACCACTTCCCGAGCTCGGACTCGGACTGGCACTGCGGCGCTGGGTGGGCACTGGCAGCGTCATCGTGCTGTTCCTCTCAAAGTTATCCGTATTGGGGTCATCTTGGCCGGCCTCCAGGTCCGCAGGGTTTGTGGGGGCCACCCGGGTATTGCGCAGCGAAAGCGATGAGCCGAATAAGCTGCCATGCAGAAAGCCAAACAGCACCACGGGAATGGTCAGATTTCTAGAGGCAGACTCGCTTTTGGCCTGGCCCGGACCCTCCTCGACCGATGACGCCTGGTGGGAGAACTCGGCCAGAGCGCCAGCACTGGAGCTGAGCTTGCAGTTGGCCAGCTGGCCACTGGGCTGGGCTAAGTGAGTTAGAGAGCGGAATTAGTTCCTGTCGATGTCGATGGCGATCCCTCTGTCCCAGGGTTAGTGGAGCCACAGTTAGTCGGTGAGTCGTGGATTCGTGGAGTCGGGCGTCTAGTGATGGGGGTGTCGGGTGTCGTGTGTCGGGTGTCGGGAATGTTATGTAACCAACAAACAACATCAATTAAAATTTCAATCAGTCTTATCTCTGGGATGCAAGTCACAACATTGACACAACCACAACACTCAATATAATAAAATGTGATACAAAAAAAATTTGTTTAAGTTTTGAGTTTTTTTTTTTTGTTTTTTTCTCTCTCGACATTCGTATTGTAGGACCTGGGGGAGAGGACCTTGTAGACTTACCGTCTGAATTTTTAATATTTTTTAAACAAGTGGTCTCAGCCACAGAATCTTCGCTGAAACTTGGATTCATGGATTTGCCATTCTGTACTACCTCTGCAAAATTTCAAATCAAAGGTTAAACTTTCATTCCGCACACTAGGTATGCGAGTATGTATACAATATATCTCGGAGGAGGCTGTAATTGTAACTATAACTGAAGGTGGACTACGAGTACGAGTATAGTATGTGTCAGTAAAACTTGGGTTCAAAAGACACGGTACAGACACGCTCTATGGGGTGGGGGCCTTGGCTACGAAATATACTTAAATCATAATTGTTGTTACAAGTGGGGAAAAATCGGCTCTACCTTCTATAGCAGTGGAACTACTTCTTCCCTCTTCTTTTTTGAGTGGATGCAGTTTTCTTTTTTGTGTTTTATTATTCTGTGTTTTAGTTTCTATCAATTGTTTGTTGGTCAACTTAGGAGTTACGTTTGACTTGATTTGATTCTGGTTTATGAGGTCATGACTTTGCACTTGGTCTAGCTGTAACTTTGGTTTCCTTTCGCACAAATCCACTGAAGCTAGTCCTAGTCTTATCTCTTTTCATACTCCCTAAAGGCATATTGATTGATATTTGTGGGGTCTGAGAAGATAATTCTGTTGGTCACATAGATTAAATCCCAGTCCAAGAATTAGTATGGCATTTGGGGCCAACAGATGACCGAAAACTAAAGACAGCTCGAATAAGTTTTCAAATAATTACGTTATTTGTAAAGACAATTAATTCATAACTAACATATTTACTCATGAACACGCTTCTGGAATCGGCAAATCAATATCAATAATACATACAGTCTGGCTGAAACTACTATTTATTGTTTATTGTTTGATTCAGGGCTAATTGATTGGGCACTTCTTGAATTGAAATTGATGGCAGAGCATTGCATGCATGACGATAACAAAAAACCAACAAATTATAGAGTAAATATGTCCATCGAAACGAGTTAAGTGCATTCCATCTTTCAGTTCATGTAACCAAAGACATATCTATAAATTCTCCCACATTTATTGGCTACTTATACTGGTTGGTTGGGGGGAGGGGGGGTGTTCCTTGTCTTTTGGGGTGCTGGGGGCAGCGTAAATAGCAAAAGAAATCCTTCTTTTTGATATTGTTTGCCCTGCAAAAGTAGAGTTGGAAAGAACAACATGCACGGACTGTACAGAGCGTTTTATGGCCTTGAGCGTACTTAGGAAATGTATTGTAAATATAATAACATTTATCGAATATTAAATGGGAGAGCTTTTCAAATTAGTTCAGCCATCGATCCGCGATCGATCCATTAGTTCCTTATAGCTACAAAACGCACTGTATCCCCATATCCTGTTAAGCTGGGCGTGTGTGTGTGTGTGTGTGATTGATTGTGTGGGTAAGTGTGGGTTGTGTGCAAACAGAAATTTGTAATGGAATCGAAATGGGAAACATAAACGGAGAGGAGTCGGAAATCGTTCGGCCTGCAACTTACCCAAGTTCTCGACGGATGCATTGATGTCCCGAATGGTGCGAGTGTAGCGTGTGGAGGCACGAGACGAGCCCGGGGGCTTGGACAGGCCGCTGCCATCGGCACCCGGGGTCTGGATGGTCTGGCTCTTGTGTCGCCTAATTGTGGGCAGCCGGGCCACGAAAGATGTGTTGTGCTTAAAGCTGGAGGACGCGCGTCTGTATCGGATCAGGATGGGCGATGTTCGAGAACAGAGAATATGATAGTTTTAGTCAACACTCAGATAGTTGCAGATATCAAAAAGCTGTAGTCGAGACACACGAGTATATACATAGTATTTTTCAACTGAGAGGTAGGTTGGTTATCTGGCAAACGCAAACAGGTAGTAAGATACGAGTGAGATAGGATCGTGTGGTACAAGTGTAGGTGTAGCTGTGTGTGTTTTTGTGGGTGTGCAGACATTGAGAGGTGAGAAAGTAGGTGCTTGAGCTTTGGGTGCTACGTGCTGTGGTAAAAACATTGAGGATTAATTCAAGCATTTACAATTACAAATGATGTGCGGCACTGAAGTCGGTCCGCTGCCGACTGCGATACGTTCCCGATACCCATCCACTAGCAGATCATATCTTAATCGAAATCATTCATGTTACTCAGGTTGTGTATCCTCATTAGCTCGGATCTTCCTTAGGGGATCCCTCTGGTTACAGGGATTCACGCGGACAGACGGAAAAAGGTTCTGATCTAGGAGTACCGGAAACGTATTCTCTTGGCTAGGATCCAGCTGAGCCGAGGCTTAGCTGAAGTGCTCTGGGTAGGGGCTGGGCTGGGCTGGGCTGGACTGGAAGGAGTGAGTGGGTGGGTGGGTTTCTTGGAGTAGAGGGGGACACAAACAGAGAGGGGAGCAGAGAGAGAGAGAGAGAGAATCGAATAAAAAGCATTTAGCTCATTTGGCTTCATTGAACTCACGTGTTAATTATAGTTTACACACACATTTATTTGCATTTTTATGGAGTTGTTGTTTTTTTTTTTGTTTTTTTGTTGGTGGAATGACCGCGCGGGCGCATGGGGCAGCAGAACACACAGAATGAGAATCAATTCGTATCACATTGATTAATTTGACTTGGTCTTTGGGGAAAATTTCAAAAAATTAAGCATAGAATTCTTTCAAATGTAGCAGCAGTCGGAAAAGATGTACATGTATATGAGAGAGAAAGACAGAGAGAGAGAGAGAGAGGGAGAGGGAGAGACAGAGATAGAGAAAGAGAGATGGGTGCTGATGGGAGATGGTAAGTAAGCTGCGAATTATCTTGATTTGATTCGATTGAATGTGGAGGAGCCATGTCTACTACGAATGTGAGTGCTGGGAGGGGCCGAGGAGGACCACCGCCCGTAACAGGATGATTCGGCAATTTGCTGGCTGAGTCTTTGCTTTAAATTGTGGTGTTTGGTTTTTGATATGGTTATCAGGTTTTACCTATATTCACTTATGTTTTTTAATAATCGCTCCCAGTTTTCAGAACTGAAAATGTTTACAAAAATTATATTATCGATGGAAGAAAGTAAATTATATTCGTAAAAACTTAAGTGGTTAATCGGTTGGCGAGCGGATAGGCGCAAACAGACAGAGAGACAAAGAGAGAGAGTGGGGGGGTTGGGCGGTTAGAGGGAGAGAGAGAGAGAGAGAGATGGTGGCAGTCGAGTGGGCGTTGATCGGGGAGCACACAAGATACAGATACGCTATATGTGTATATGTATAAATATGTATATCTCTAATAGTTCTACCCATGCTGGGTGTTTCTAGTTTATTGGGTTGCGTTTCGCTTTTTGTACAATTTGGATTATTTCTGTTTCAAAAATTGGTTTCATGAGCTGCAGATTGGCGGGCTCTCTGATTGTTCTACGATACGTTTCACCTCAGCAGCTCGTGAACCAATTTTCTATATTGTTATACACACGAATGCAGTTTTGTGTCTATTGTTTGTGTGTGTGTGTGTGTTTGTGAGTGGTGTGTGTGAGTGTGAATAATCTGTGTCTATACAAAGGTCAATCCACTTCTCATCCGCGAAATATCCCTGAATACAAACAAAGGTCCATCTGCGGACTTGTGCAAAAATACTTACGAAGCCGGCGGACTGGGCAGAGCCACCTGGTGTATCTTCCACGTGGCCACAGACACGGAATGCTCATCGGACGCATAGCACCGCCACACGGCCTGGATGAGTGTGGCCGCCGGCTGGCGACGTCGGATCATGTGCTTCTGTCGCTGCTGCTGCTGCACCTTCAGTGCAAAGCCGCTGCCCAGGATTCCCTGCGGAAGGAAGTCGGGTCAGCACGGGAAGCAGGACACACAAAAAGGGCAAACAGGATGCCATTTAATATGGATTATGGACTTACCGCCGGCAGAGCGAAAAACGAGATGCCCAGGAGGGCGCAACAGGAGGCAATCAGCTTGCCCTGCCAGGTGATGGGCACCATGTCGCCGTAGCCCACCGTGCACAGTGTGATCTGTGGGGATATGTTTGGCGGAATGAGTAATGGTTCAGTGGGGGGAGGGGGGGCCTTTGAACCTACCACACCCCACCAGAGGGCCTGTGCAAAGTTGCTGAACTTGTCGTTGACATCCTTCTCCCACATGTAGACCAGGAATGATGCAAAGATTAGACCTAAGAATCCTATATACATGGTTGTGATCAGCTCCTGCAATGCAGACGAATCGGTAAAAATACATGTGCCGTTAGGGGAGGCGTTAGCGGATCGGCCCACCTGTCTGTGTGCGTATACAACCGAACCGAGGAGCTTCCAGGTGCCTCCACGACGATCCATGCGCACCATGCGCAGTATCTGAAAGAACCGCAGGCCTCGCAACGCGCTCGTGGCGAACACCTGGCCCGAAGTGCCCATGCCTAATACTACAATAGAGGCTAAAATGGTGACAATATCTGAAAAGCACACAGAGACCTTGGTCCTCAGATAGTCCTTCTTTTAATCGCTCTCCTGCTCCACTCACCTATAATACAAAATGGTCTCTTTATGAACTTCAGACGCCCCAGGCAGCCCTGGTAGCGCGACCGGCAGCCCGACGACCATAGTCGGGCACCGAACTCCATCGTAAACCAGATGACAACCAGGATCTCCATCCGAAAGAGAATGTACACGGCGTCGTCCTCGTACTCCTTGATGGTGGAAAACACGCTCAGGGCGAGGCATGTGAACACCATCAGGAATCTGGAAGGACAAGGTTACTACCAGATCCACTAGGCATCCCCTATCCGATCACTTACACCATCACATGGTAAAAGATGGCATGCAGGCCGCGCGGACGCTCCAGGAAGTTGTAGAGGCGACTCTGGAGACGCCGGTAACGAACATCGCGGCGAGAGCCGCGATTGTAGTTCAGCGGCTTCCCTAGGAGTGACATTCGCGGTTGCAGGTTTCTTTCCGAGTTTGGCCCACCCGGTCTACATTTCCTGTAAGCGAAGAGAACGAAAGGATCACCATTAACATCAATAGGCATTGAAAACAGTCTTAAATATTCTTATATATCGGCAAGATGTACCCCTTGTACCCCCGGATGTCGTAGAATGCATAAATATCGTTGTCGGGATCCATTCTGATCTCATTCCACACCACTTCACTTCACTCTCGATCACTCTCAAAACGCTGTTAAAAACACTCCCGCCACGTCTGGTCGCAACGGCACTCGATCCGCAACTCGATCGACGGCTGAGTGAGTCCCCAGTTAAAAAACCTTCCCTTCCTTAACATCGAGACATCCAAAACCCTCATGTGTAAATTTTATTAATTATCTACATAAACAGTTTTTATTCCACACACCTTGCATTTTTATGACCAGGCTAGGTCTACGCAGACCTTTATTTGATTTTATTTTGATATATACCGTATAATACCTACAAAACGTTTACATGTATATGTATGTATGTACGTTTGTGGAAGTATATTGCACTTCGTCATCAAGCAACTGTCATAAAAATTGGCGGATTTTAGCGTTTTGGGGTCTCTTTCGGTGTGTCTTCGTGGGCGGGTCAGGCTCACTCCAGTCACGATCTGTCGACTTTGTCTTCGCCCAACGTGCTGCCAAACGATCGCACGTCATTAGCATTGAACGAGTACTCCCATTTTGCGAGCATAGTACTCCCTCCATAGACAAGGCAAATATGGGAGAGTTTGGGGTGCACCTCAATTGGGAAAATTACCAAAGAATCGTGGGAAAGTTCTAACCAGCTGAGATCTGATTCTTAGGAAATTCTGCACATTAGCAGCTAACTTTGGCAACTACACTGAGCGAAACGCATGATAAGGCATATGTTATGATGAGTAATGAAATAGAATCAGTATTTTATCTCGAAACAGACCTCTAAAATTAAGCTTGTACTATTAACAATCTTATCTTAGCCTAGAGAGACTCGTAACTAGTATTGTTTCTTCTACTTGTGCTTCTTTTTACCTTTGAGACAGCTCTTGAGCGAGTTTTTCTAATGGATGCTCGTGAGAATACTGATCTTAGATCTTTTTATGGCTTATCTTATTGATCCTAATTAGAAAGATACGAGCAGTTCCCCCACAAAATCGTATGCCTGATTTACTCTCATTCTAAATGGCAGCACAAAGCATTTACTATTCTGCTAACTTTATGTGGGAAGCGAAGCAGCGGAGAGAGAGAGCCAGTTCCAAGCTTATTTGGAAACCGCTTTGCAAAGCTCTGACTCGCTCTCAAAAAGCTCCCCCGCAACCGTGAGCACACAAGCACACGGACAGAGTGTCGTGACCCTTTGTGTGCGTTTGTTTTGATTCTGCATTGAACTGAGTCACAGTCATATCTTAGGCCCCCAAAAAGTACTCCTCTCTCCCCATCATTTGGGGCATTGTTAAGTGCAGAGGACGGATAGGAAGTTTTTGTAAAATTGTTTAATGCATTTTTTATGGGCTTAGGTTCGGTAGTAATTAAAATATTTGTATGTATGTGTGTGTGTATGTGCACCTTGTAATGCTTGCTTGGACGCCTATGAATGTATGTGTTGTATTTACAGTAGCTTGTCGGGGGAGAACCGAGATTATAATGATAGAAATAAACGTACATTAAATATAAATGGTTCATATATGGTTGTGTATCCGCAATGACACAAGATCACAAGTTGTAGCACCAGGCCGGGCCTCCTTTCGTTCGTTCCGCTGCATCCCCATCACTTCTTGGCGTCGATGATGATCTCATCGCCCGACTGGATGTTGTAGCTGTACAGCTTCTTGTTGGGGAAGCGCATCTCCTCGGGCCCGAGCTCCTTGTAGTCCTGGTCCAGGTAGAAGAGGCGCATCTTGTTGGGCGGCAGGTTGACCAACTTCTCCAGTTTAGCCTTCAGGTCGTTCACCGTCAAATAGATGTCCACGAATCGGCTCTCGCGCAACTCGCCATAGTTGAAGATGACCTTGATGCGTTTGTCCGGCTTGAGGCTGACATCGACCAGGGGGTCAAGCTTTCCGTGCACCTGGAGCAGCTCCTCGTACCGGGCCGGGCGCTCGGCCTCCGGCTTGTCCATATAGTGACGGACGAAGGCGCGCTCTGCATCGATGCGCTCGTCCGTGCCGATCTTGCCACCGCCGTTGAGCATCTCCACGTTGGGCAGCCGGGCTATCAGCAGCTGACGTCGCTCGTGCTCTGTGCACTCCAGATTCTCCCACAGCGGCCAGTGCTTGACCCGGAGGTTCTGCAGCTGCTGGAATTTGGCCAGCTCGTCGATGGCACTCCAGCAATTAAGCTGAGCGGAGCTCAGATTCAGCAGCTTCAGGCTGGGGAAGTACTTGTGGGAGTCGCTGTCCCGGTTCTCCTCGGCCTGCAGCGACCGGATGGGACAGTCGGCCAGGACCAGGGCCTCCAGGTTGGGGAAGAGACGCCCCAGCCGACATATCTCTTGCCAGTGCTCGATGGGATTGCCTGTGAAATGCAGTGTCTTCAGGGCGGGATGGGCTTTGGTGATTCTCCTCTTCTCCTTCGGGCAGTCGCACTGGCCGGCCTCACCATCCTCCTGCAGTCGTCGCTCCGCCTCCTCGGCGTCGATCAGGACATTCGTGTAGTTGTTCAGGCTCAGGTGCAGCTCCTGCAGCACCGGCAGGTTCTGGAGCAGCGCGTCCACGCACTGCCAGTCCAGGTAGGTGCCGTTGAGCACCAGACTCTTCAGGTTGATGGCAGGAGCCTCCGCCAGGGATCTGAGTGGACTGCCCAACTGGTTCTTGCTAAGGTTGAGGAACTCGATGCGCGGCATGTGCTTCAGAATGTTGAACACCTCCTGCCAGTCGCTGAGCTTGTTCTGGGCCAGGTCCAGCTCCCGCACGCGCTGGCACTTCTCCTGGATGCTCTCGAAGTCGCCCGCCGAATCAATGTCGCAGTCGTTCAGCACGAGCAGTGCGGGCACGCTGGTCAGGGGCGAGAGGCGCGGAATGAAGATGGAGAACTCCATCCGCCCGCCACACTTGGTCACCGTAAAGTCGTTGGGCAGGTCCGCGCGCTTGTGCAGCTCCGGCTCGTGGGCGTTCTCGAACTCGCACTTCGAGAAGTACTTGCGCTCCAGCGCCTCCAGCAACGAGGGCATTTTGCTGCTGTTGCTGCTCTGGCTGCCAGGCACTTGCAATTATGTAAATTTGTTGAATCGGGCAGCTTCTGTGGCTTCTTTAGACTCTTCTCATCCAAAGCGTTGCAGATTTCGCCTATTGATTTTCAGCTCTCACTTATTTCTATATTTGCCTCAAAACTGCTTTTGTCTGTGTGATGCAATCCACTTTTGCGCAGTTGCAGTCTTCATTGATTTTAAACAAATTATTGCGCACGTTTCGCGTTTGTTGTAATTGCGCACTTAGTTGAGTCTTTTTCTGTGGTCTGTGGATGGAGCCAAAGATTCGTAACAAAGAAACCAAAAGTGCGTGCAAGCACAGTTACTAATTCCAGTCCAGTCCGCGACGGACAAAGCCAGGGGTCTCCAATGGGCCAATGGGTCTGGTCTGCTCTGGTCTGTCTCTCTCCGCTGCTGGCCTTAGATGCGTTTTCCCTTCGCTTAACCTTTGTTTCTGTTTCTGTTTCTGTTTCTGTTTTTGTTGCTGTAGCTGTAGTTGCTTCCTCTCTGGTCGCGTCCCGTGTCGTCGATGTCCGCTCGCAGTGCCACCAAATGTTCAAATGAATCCACCAACCACTGAGAAGAGAACCACCACGCGAACTCCAACAAGCAGTCGACGTGTGTGTTGTGTGTGTGTGTGTTTGTGTGTGTGTGTGTGTGTGGTCGTGCTGTATTCCGATTCTGGCCTGTTCAGTGCTGCTTTTGTGTGTAGGTCGCTCGGCATGCGCACAGGGGCGGCTGCAGTTGCTCTCGGGTGTCGCGAACAATTTAGAATTTGGTGTTGCTCGAGCTCAAAAGTGCACAATAAGTTCTCGTCTGGCTGTTTATTCAATGGTATTCAACTATCTTTCTAATCAGACAAGAACCTACATATACATCAATTTCGAAGAGGCCAGGAATACTTAAACAGGGACACTATTCTCGCGACGACTGTGTATTGTTTGTGAATTTAGCCTAGCCCCAGTTTAGGGCCCCGTAGTCGGCGCTGTCTGCCTGCTTTTCATGTAAATGCTCTGACAGCGACCTTGCCGATAAAAATAAATATGCTCAATTACGAAATTTGTTTCAAACCGAAAACACACAAATTATTTGTTTGACTGCTTTCGCTTTTTGGGGCACAAATAGAATACAGAGCAGAGCAGAGCAGAATATTATTGAAAATACACATTTATAATGACCTTGTCCCATGCACTTGGCAGCGGCCCTAGCAATATATTCTGGCAGCTGTCAAATTGGGCGCGAGGCCCTCCATCGAAAGTGAGTTCGCCTCTGTGGAGCTGTGAGGAAAACCAGTTATAAAGTCAATGGTCATGCCACAGTAGGTACCCCGTACAAGTGACGGTTACACGCTACTTCTCGCCGTTGATTTTGATTGACAGTCGCAATTGCAAATGGGGCGAGCTGCAAATATTCATAAGTACTTCTAAATTTATTTGCCCTTGGCTCTCATATGGGATTACATGTGTATCAGTCGCTGAGGTTACCGTAACCACTCAATGGGGTTTCACTTTGCCGACAGCTTGAAAGGTGCGCAATAAATAAGCCATCCATAGGAAGAGCGAGAGCGAGAGAGATAGAGTGCGAGTGCGAGTGCGAGAGAAGTGAAGTGAAGAGAGAGCGCGCGCGCCAATTTACAAAGCTCTCGCGCACACAGCTGTGCTTTGTTGTCTCGCTACTAATGCTGTTTCCACATGCAAACACGTACATTAGAGTGTAAGGGGTTGACAGGGGAAGGAAATGAATGGGGTCTCATATGTTTGTTTGCTCTTAGAAATAAAATTACGCAGCACTTTGCAGAGCACAGCTGATTGTGTTTGGCCAGGAAAGCTCCTCTGGCTCTAGCTCTGGCTCTTGCTCTCCCACTCCGATGATGGTGCCGTGAGCTTTCACGCCATGTGCAGTGCATTCCATCGACCCAAACAGATGGCAGCACTGGCAGGCAGGCGTCGATTGTCATTGTTGTAGATGGGCTTTTTTTCTGGCGTTGGGGGGCGTTATAAATTTGATTTGCACAAAACGTACCGTTTGATGCCGTGCTACAACGAAGGTTTTGTTGTTGCCACCGCTACGCTCGGCTGAAGTCAATTTGGCAAATATTTCGCTGTGCACACATCCATAAATATGGCTCATAGATAAAATTATTTGTACACCCACACTGGTGCACCCAAATCTACGGGCAATATCTTGGGCTGACAGCTTGTTCCAAATTGCTGAATACCTGAGCAGGGTTCCATCAGTTTTATCAACAATGTTGTTCATTTTGTTCCACCCCCCTCTCTCAGCCCACTCACTGTTTGAAATCCTGCGAAAAATTTCAGGCTGGGGGATGTACTAGTGAAATTCCTGTAACTTTAGAGGGAAGGAATCCCCGATTTACCTTCAGTACCTCTTCGGGGATGACGGTTCTTTGACGGTTTTTTATTGGTTCTGCACTCGAAAACAAGTTGAAGGGGAATGCTATTGGTTTGCTCTTCCCTGTTGTTCCTCCTTCAATACTTGGAGACTTAGAAGGAATACCTTTGGTAATTCCAATTTTCCAGATAGGAACACCGTTCTGGTATTTATTATAGACATGAAGGATGACAATTCCCGTGGAGTATGATTTTCTAATAATATTCTAAACTGCCAAAATGTAATCAAAGATCTCCCCAATTTCCCATGGTTCTATGAGGAAAATCTACTAGCATCCTTGTGACGTGAGAACCCCGTTTTACCAGATTTGATCCGATTGATGGTGCTTTTAACCCCAGAAGTCAATCACTTAAGTATGAATCAACCTGTCCCCAAGACAGATGCGGATTCATTCGAGCATCTATCAAGCCATCAATTATGTCGTCGAACCACATCGCTCATTAGCTCTTCATACACTAGAGTACATGCATACACACAAATATGCGCATGTGTGTGCAGATATAGCCGCCCGGCATATCCCCTCCACCCAGAAGGGGGACTTTCTTTCTATATTTAACCAAAATCGTTTGGAATTTTGCTTCTAAGCTTGTCGGCATTTCATACATACAAACGTATGAGTATTTCAAAAATATATATAATTTCTGCTGTTGTTGGTTCTGGGCGTCGGGGTTTTCCCCATCTCTCCTTCAACCGACAAAGCAGGGCAACAAATAAGCCATTTGTCAATATAATTTTCATTTGTCATGGGTCAGGGCCCACCAGCGACTTTTCACCGCTGACAGGGCTCGACACCGGCTCACTCCTGGACCACAGATCAACATCATATATCATATATCATGTAGAATTTATTATTTTCTGATCTACACATACTACGTATAGTATGCCCGTTGATTTGACTTTATTGGGTTTATTATTTCCACGAAGATGAATGGATGCGATTTCGTGTAATTAGGAACTCTCGACTGTTGTTGTTGTTTTGCAGCGATATAAATATTTCTTTATTGCTGGTGGATTGTTTACATGTGGGGCATGTACAAAGGCCCAGTATAATCCATCCCATACCATCGAAATTTCGAATCGATTGCGTCAATAAATGCAAAAACTAAAATCTAGCTGCCCGGCGGCACTGCCACTGTTGTTGCCACTGTTCTTGCCTGCTGCTCGTAAAGTTCTAAAAATTGTTCGGGTGTCTGCGACGTTTAACGACTTTAAGCAGAATGGCACAACAGAACCTCAGAGAGCATAAACACACTGTCGAGATGCTAGATGGACCAGTACCCTCCTGCTTTGCACTGCTTTGTCTTTGTCTCGGTGAAAGTCTAGACAGTTTTTGAATTATTGCACCTTACCCACCAACGTTGTTAACAGCATCTCTGTGTCTGGGCCCTGGAATCGGCTGAAGCCCTGCGTATGAGTAATTTGGTTATTATGATCCGCCCTGTGCCGCATTTCAAATGAGGTCTGCGAGACCGTTTTAGCGGCTTTGAAATACGTCTGAGAGGTCGGTCGGTGACATATTTCTCCGATGGGAAACTTTGCTCGTAAGTTCTGTGAGAACTCGCAGAGTGACAGGCGAATCGAACAATAATAAAAACTTTTTTGGCGATAAGGAGAAAAAAAATTGTTTAAATGATTGACTATTGACTGTTGGGTATTTTTGCTATTGCTGTTGATGGAACGGCGCTGACAAGCCAATATTCAGTTTATTGCCTTCCCGTCCCATTACTACCCCGCTGCTCGATAAGAATTTTCAGTTTTTAACTCAATTTTTACCCTGTGGCTTTTATGGTTGCCAGCTTCACGCTTCGACTAATTCTGTTTCGCACGCCGCGCCGGGAGGGGCATGGGGTGTGGCGTGAGGCATGGGGCATGGGGCACTGTCAACTAGCGTTAATTTAATATGCAACATTTGCACTTTTCGGTCAGCTGCCTCCTCACACAACACCAGACAGACGCAGAAGCGCAACCCCGCACTGCCATGCCCTCGAACCCACTCGATCTGGGGTTCATCGGTTACGCTATCGGTGGCGGTGTCATGTTCTGCGAGCAGCCCGGTTGCCTGCCGGGTCTCTGTGGGCCAGCAGATTGCCTTGGCAGCGAAAATAGCAATCTACGTGATGCACTTTGGCTGGTCTGCCGAGCGGTGGCGGTGGAGGTGGAGGTGGCAACGGGATTCCGATTCGGAGTGGCAAGGCTTGTGTGATAAGAACAAATTGTGCACAGTTTCTGTCCACAGTCAATATTTATTCACATCTATAAAACGTTACGTTACGTTCATTGGGGAGCTTAAGCGGGGAAATTTAAATGTGAATTAATTATTCAATAGCTGGAGACTCGGGGACCTACAGAAGCTTTAAGTACGGTGGAACATAAAGTTTGGTCTTAAATTGAAATCAAACAACCTCATTGCTAATACATACTCGTATGTATGTACACAAGTCCATTTATAGCTCTTCTGTTGCCATTCTTTAACATCACTTTACTTTGCAATCCTAAGAATATCTGCATAAAATAATCCCATGGATGTTTTGCTTATTGAAATTTCGCTGTTGCCTTGCCAAAGGATTTCACTTGCTTGGCTGCACTCTTACTCTCAGTCTCTGTTCCTGCCTCTGCTACTGTATCTCTGTCTCGTTCTGTTATCGGAGAAGCTTAAAGAAACATTTTTATGGCCATAATATTCGGCTTAGTCCCCGTACTCATCGCCTTGTGTGGGGGCGGTTGGGCGCTGGTGCCCGTATGGGTTCCTGGAAGAGCTTGCAGATATTGTCTGGCAATGGAATGCTTAATACAAAAGTCAAGTTGATTGTTCTGAAAGTAGTACTACACATATATGTAACTGAATCATTTGTGGGATGGGAGTGGGGGTGTTCGAGGGAGAAGTTCTCCCGGCTCATTACCAGGATATTAACAGTCTTCCCACGGCGGGCGGTGGTGTGTCGTGCCTGGTGGGGTCAAGCCAATGGCAAACAGAATTATTCATAACATAGCCCCACCATTGAGGTGAGGTAGACTTTGCTGCGAAGGCCTCTACGGTAAGTATCGGTTTTGTTGGGGCTGGGCGTGCAATTAATTTGCTGGCAATAATGAAATCTAGGACAAAATGTTGGCACAAGGAACATCGTTGACAGTTGACTGCCTGCGTACCGTCTCTCTCCCCCACCTCCCCCACTTCCCCCCGTCGATGTGGAAACAGTTGTTTCTCTGTGCCGGGCTCTCGCTTGTAGCATTCAATGAAATGAAATTATTTGCCAGCTGTTGGAATGTGTGTGAGCCATGGCCTACATAGCACAGGAGGGCAGCGGTAGGAGACAGAAACAGAAGGAGAAACAGAGTTGCCAATGTGTCGGTGTTGGCAACACATCGCGCCCCTCCCCCCCTCCATCACTCACATGCTCTCCTCCAGATCTGCATATCAATTGCCGGCAGCCTCAGACGGGGACTCGAAAGCGTTATAGATTATATCCCACTCGCCAACCATGGCACCCCGCCCACCCCCCAGCCAGACCATGAACTCTGCCCCCAGTGCACGGTGTTCGCTCTGTTGTCGAGCTGTTTGTTTTTCATCTGGGCCATGTTTTTAATCAAACTAAAATACCTGGCAACGTCAACAGGAGCAGAGCCCCTCCCCCCTGATTCTTTTGAGGATAATCGAGGAGTCTGGGGAAATGCTCTTTTATATTTTGATTGAATTGAAAGCAAGTCGCAAGGAGTTGATATACGACAGATGGTTGCCATGAAATGTACATGAAATGATGATGCGAGCTATATAATATTTCATGTGCAGCAAAAGGAATTAAAAAATCCAGCTTCAAGGCTAATTATTGAGACGGTCCGTAGATAAAGCCAATCAGAGATAGAATTTTGTTCGAAAAACTAATTTTCAAAGCATCTATTATAAAAGAAACTCAGGATAGCACTGACAGATGGTATCTTTAAGCTGTTTTTGGGGGATTAGATATAAGGTACCCAAAAATTCAATTCAAATTTATTGCTTCAGTTTTATCTGAAATTTGCCATCATAAATTCTCCAGTCTCTGACAGACATCGCCAACAGTTTTCATTGTTTTATTTTCGTTAGAATTATTTCCATCCATCTGAACTGTTTAAATAATTGAAATTCCGACAGGAAGGATCCGATCCGAGTGCCGATTCAATAGTTGATAATCGATGAGAGTTTGTATTTTTATGAATCAAAAAATGGCACTCGTTCAATTGATCTGTGGAGGAGTCAACCAATGTGGCAAGCTGTCGGATGCAAAAGCGAGTTTCCCCGGTAACATAGACCTTGATTACCCTGCAGAGTACACCCATTACAGGGGGGAGGGGCCCCATCTTTTCTAACTACTGTGGCCTAATCCTTTGGCCTTCGTTCCAGACAGCCGCCTCGCCTCGCCTCTCCTCTCCTCCTTTTGACCCGTTTTGATGGCGTTTGACACTGATTGGACCTGCAATGGCGACACTGGATAATGACGTTGTCGGATGCCGTGCCAAAAAGTTATCAATGAATCACTCTAAGTGCGCTAATTTGCCCCGCGCCATAAGCCCGGCCATTATTTGCATATTCCCCATCTGTTGGCTTTTGTTTGTCGATTTAAATTGTTAAGATCTTAATGCTATTGTTGCTACTTTTGGTTTCTGGCTGTTGCTGTACTTGTTGATGCCTTTCATCAATCAAATGTCCGCGGCTCAGTCGTCTCTTTGGGAGCAACAACAGTTGAGAATTTATTGTAATTTGTTTGAACAGCTGGCAAAGGCGGCCATCACACGGAGGCAGGAGGCAGGAGGCAGCTTTTGTTTGGCCAGAGATTAGTCAGGCTGGTCCTGCCCCTCCTCCTTCGCGAGTCCCGAGTCCCGTGTTCCGTGTCCCGAGTCCCGAGTCTCGTGTACGTGCGGACACGCAAAAATTGCAGAGCCCTGTCTCAACTAATGATAATTACATTCGACGTGGCCTTCGCACTGGGGGCACCGTGGAGTGGCAGTGGCAGGGCGTGGGAGGTTGGTCCTTTAAGCCGCTTTAAGCATTAAGGCCAACACCTCCCACGACACCTATTTATATATAAGCCACCGCCTGCGACATCCCCGACTTGGAGCAGCAGGCTTAATTTTAATTATCGCCAAATTGCGTTACATTCTCAGCAGGACACAGAGAGCAATTATTCTAGACATCAATTCATCGATGCAAGTACAGTGCGTTTCGTGAGGTTAGTTCACGCTTCTTCTCACGAGTGATTTCACTCGTTGATTGATCGATAATTTATCGCAGGGGACTGCTTCTATCGATCGAAGTTGAACTCCCGTGTTTTCTCGCATAGTCAATACAGTTTCGAAACGCACTGTCCTGGCATAAGAAGCTATATTCACTTAAGTTTCAATCAATGGCCAAATATTGAATTACAAGAATCAATTAATTCAATTTCTGGTGGCTTTGCGGCGGCTTCCTTCAATTGGAAACGAAACTCTCGATAGTTTCCGAGTGGCAGGGTGAGGGGGAAATGCTTCAATTTGAACCGTTTTAAAGGTCAAAAATGGCGCCCTTTTTGGCCATTTTGCCAGAGAAGGGCCATCCGGGAAGCCGAGCCAAGTGCAAGTGGGCAAAGTGACAATGGCCAAAATGCAATTTATATTCCCAGCGAAATATTCCGATGCCATGGAGGGCTCGCCCACATCCGTACATCCTCACATCCTCGCATCCTCACATCCGCTTACTTTATTACGTTCCACATCAAGTGACACGGGTAGAGATATGAAAAAGAAGAGAGGGATAGAGAGAGAGAGAAAGACGGCAGCCATTGAAGTGTGTTAATTATTCAAAGTTGCTCATACGCAACGTTGTCGCTGCCTGATATGCGCCATATACCTCGATATTCATGCATTGATGTGAGCCACCATATAGATTCCGGTTACGTAAGCGGCATTTCGTATGAGTATCCAGAAATCGTCGGCATCTCTTGAGGTGTTCTTGCCCCTTCCCCGTTCTCGTTCTCGTTTATGCAACCAGGCGCCCCACAACGTCCGTGTCTGTGCGCTTTTCCGTTTGGCATTTGCCGCTTGCCTCTTAACGAGTATCATGAATGTTAAATAAGCTTAAATTGATTGACAATTAAGATTTCGTTGTTGGCTGATGCGATCCGTTGCAGCTAAAGCCGTGTGGCAGTAGCCGCGATATGCATGTCATGTAAGCCACTCAATCAGTTCATTTAGATAGATAGTGGGCTTGACTAATTAACCTCAACCTCAAGCGGTACGTTGGAAGACAACAGCCGGGGGGATGCCACAATCTGGATGGCAAGGGACTGCCAAAAGTATGCTAGGAAAAAAGTGATACCACACGAAGTTTACAAAGAAATGGAAACAATGGGATAGCAGGGGATGCCAGAAAGGATAGATCGAATGGGAAGCTCTCTTCGGATTGAAGCCTCTTCCTTTGCTGGCACCACTCGACACTTCTCTGCGGTGCAAAAATGATAGGAAACATAGTAGGATTGTCATATCATATGTTTGTGCATACGAATGTGTTTGAATATGGATGGAATCGATAATATTGATTGAGTTTTGCTGCGACTTATTGCCATTTCTTGTTTCTGCGTGCAATATTGCTGGCGAAGGGGGTTGCGGGGGGTTGGGGTTCTGTGAGTCACTTGTGTAAAATATTTGCACTGTTTGTCATTACAAGTGATTGCCAGCAAATCATGTGCACATGTTCCAGAACACCCTCGATGAAGTCTCTCGATGGCGGGACCACATCGGATCTTCTCCTTCCCCCCTCGCCGCAGAAGCTAGTTTGGCGTGAATAATTCCACTAAATACAATAAAAACATTGCCCGCCTGCGGCATTAAGAATTTGCATAGAGATGAAAGCCGCCTCGCAGCCGGAACTGTGCCACACAAAAAAAGTGAAAAAATAAAGAAGAAAAAAAAGGAAGAAAATAAAGAAACGTTGATGAGTTTGCGGCTGTGCGGGGGGGAGGCTTCCGTCTAGGGTGGGTCACTCCTTGTTAGGCGCCACCACCGCCACCGCCACTGCCACTGCCAACGCCCTCTCCCCGGGGCCCAGGATGTAAATAATAAAAAGCACATTAAACAGCATTTTCTTTCATTTCGAAACGAAAACGAAACAATTCCATCTTCCCCACCCCACACCCACACACACACAGACACGAACAAAGGCTGACCGCTCTAGAAGTATGCTACGGCTGCGGCACGGCTGGCGACGCGACGCTTTGACACTTGCAACGGACGGACGGACTACTTACAGTGGGCCCGCATAACGGCGCTAGGGGGCACTCTGCCCGACTTGAGGCTCTGCGGGATGTACCTCCAAACGAGTGATTTTATCGATAATAATTTTCACTTTTTTGTGCAGCTATCGAGGTATCCTTTTGGTGTGCTTCCCATCTCGGGCCCATCAATCTCATTCAAACAAATGTTCCCTACATTTCTCTGAGATTCTTTGAGGGCATTGCCAGTTCGTGGTGGCTGCAACTCGTTCCAGGCTGCCGCAAAACTGTGCAAGCTGCTACTTGTGCCACTTGCTGCTGCATTACTGCCACGTTCCGCTGTTGCAGTGCTCTTCCGTGGCACGCCTCCACGCCATGCCACTCATTTTCACGTCCAATTTCGTTGGGCCCAAGAGGGCTTCCTGGCCGCACTTGAAAAATTTAACAGTTGCCGCAGTCAGTGCGCCTCCACCTGACTGCCGCTGCCAGCTTGGCTTTTATGATGCCACGGCACTGGCCAGCTCTCCCTCTCTCTTTCCCCCCTCTCTCTGTGCAGCAGCCGTCTCTGTCTGCTGTGAGTGAAATGAAATGTGAAATGTAATCCAGCATCATATGCCTTGTTTATTTGGCTGCTGGCTGCTGGCTGCTGTCTGCT
Organism: Drosophila miranda; assembly: GCF_003369915.1. Taxonomy (NCBI): domain Eukaryota; kingdom Metazoa; phylum Arthropoda; class Insecta; order Diptera; family Drosophilidae; genus Drosophila; species Drosophila miranda. The sequence continues at coordinate 8,514,253 of NC_046676.1, read as the reverse complement.
GTTTCATCTGCAGCTGCAACTGCTGCGCTCCTGCCACCACTGGGACTCTGGCATCTCCCCGCCGTAATGTTGCCAATTGAGCTTGATTTGGGGAATGCTTTCTGACAGACTGCAAAATTAACTGATGCCACAAATAATGCCGAATGTTTGGTATTCGACAGACAGGAGAGGCAGGGCGCCATATCCTGTTGACGAGAGTTTCACATGTGGCAGACATGAGTTTTCACCGGCTGTTTTTCCGGTTAGTTCTCAGTAATCATTTGGTTTACCTCAACTTGCCCAACTGTAATCCGATTAGGGTCGGTCTAGCTTCTCTCGAGTCTCTGTGCTTCCTGGAACTGCTGTTTGCTGGATGCTCGGAAATCGTTTTAAGCTGATTTAACCAGTCTTACGGGGGAAATGCATTCCCCCCCCCCTAGAACTTGGAAGTTGTCCCGCCAACTTTTAGCCGTAATCTTTGGGCCCAAAAATTTCAAATGCAAGTCAAGTAATCAGGAATTCAGCCATCGACTGAGTAAATTTGCATTTCCGCTCCTCCAGCCTCCTTCCAGAGAACTTTAAGCGGCTTTGGCTCGCCTCGTTATACTCAATTTATAATTAATTTAATTTCAAAGAGTCGAGAATAATTGATTTCGGGCAGACAAGAAGAAAGGAAGGAGGGGCAAGGAAAGGGAAGCCGTGGCATGGAGCGGAAAATTAAGGTATTCATTGGCAACAATTGTTTCCGCACTGCCTCCAATCGGCGTCGTGCATCCACCATCTTGAGCTGATTTCACATTCAGGCTTCTCAGCGAAGAGTTCTCACAAGTGCCACAGAAAACACAGCCCGATATCTTTATAGTGGGGACTTTTCAATCGGTTGTGATGTACAAAATGAGGAGAAAGGCAGACCAATGCCAATCCGAACAATAATATTTGCCTTAGTTCAAGCCAATAATTGGAATATTGTGCACACTTATTTAAGCAGATTTAATGCCTATATTTTGTATTCAAAATAATATCATTCGGTACAGGGATCCGCCAAAAGCGTTCACTGTTTTCCACTCCACGACTACTCGTCGAACAGACTCTCTCGGATATACTCTCGATGGATGATGATGGCTCGTTGAGCACTATAATTCATACAAGTACGTTTGCCGTATGCAAATGCTGTTTAAGGGGGGGGGGACCGGGCATAATCTGCTGACCTATGGATATGATAGATGGACTGAGTCCCGGAATTTGCATAAGCCCGATGCCGTCGCAGTGCAGAAGCAATCTTCGCCGCATTATCCGGTATCTGCATATAGTAGTTCTCGAACTCTGTGTTTGTGTGTATCTAATGGCCAAGTAGAGCAAACGGAGTCAGGATCAGAGCTCTGCGAAGGTGCATTCTGATGAGCCGGGAGTGCAGTTCGCCAATAGAGGGGCGCGAAAGGGGGCGGAAGGGTATGGGTATGGGTGGAGGAGCGAGGTCGAGTGCTGGCTAAATATGTAAATTAATGAAACCAAGCCGAATGCTGCCGCGGGCCCTGGTACTCGTGCAGGTTTCCCCTTTGAACTATTTTTGGGTTTTGGCGTTGACGAGCGAAGGCTGAAGCGGCACTGGTGGCAAGTGCGGCTAACAATGCCGCACTTGGAAGGTGGCAGGGTGGCCGGGTGGCCAGGGGGTCACACTTGACATAACAGCCGCAATAGCAGCTAACAACCTACGCGGCAGCGACAATAAAAGCAACCAAAGGACGACTAGCGAACAGCGAACTGCACTAATAACTGACACACAATGACATGAAAACAGTTCCTAATAAACACTCGAAAGCGTGTTTTGCCTCCTTGCTTCCACTTCAATGCGGTAACCCTAGACACACAGAGACACAGAGGCACTTGCAACCCAATAATAACTGTGACCGCATTGCGTATACGTCATGTGGCATTGCCACAACAATGGCCGCGACACTGCCGACGAGGCAAAGTTTTTAATTTCCTGGCTATATTTATTTTAATTACATGCGACTAACACTCGAGAGCACACGCCGCCACGGAGCTGCGGCTTTTTAATTAATGAGCAGTTAATGAAACTACAAATGTCGAATGCAGGCTGCACCTCCCCAGTCCCCACCCACTCCCCACTCCCGTATGTTCAGGCATTTTTTTGCATGTCCTAATTGAGTTTTTATTTGTTTGTCTGGCATTTTATTCGGTTGGTTGTTTGTCTGGGATTTTGGCTAATTGTTGGTCAATTATAATTGTGGTTGAATGACGGGAAAAGCAATAGATGAGACTGTACCATTTTGCTGACCGACCCAAGGCCATTTCGACAACGAACTTGGGTCTCCCCATGCACTTCTGGTGCTTGTTCTCTGAAGAGCCAAGGCACTGCTTCTATAACCCGTAAATACTTCTGTTAACTGCACTTTCCGCTGTGCCCATGACCCTGCTAATGGCTTGCCCCACACTCCCGAACCAATGGCACTTTCGCTTTAATTCGAGCTTTCTTATCATCACAAAACTATCGTTTTATGGCCCGTACGCAAACGACAGATATCTTTGAATGGCAATAAATTATTTTCGAATGCTTCAGCAGTGCTCCGGCGTATCTGCACGTCATTTGTCATTCGGTAATGGACGGTAATGGATATAGACGCTATACAGACACTATCACTAACAATCGAATGCCTTTATCTGCAGCATGTTTATTTTTCGCTCTCTCTCTCTATTCGCTAATATAAATCACTTGGCACATCGGCGTTATCGAGCTCCCAGCCCACGCCACTTGGCATGGGAATCCGCCGAAAATGAGCAACAACCAAATTCAAGTTTCGCGAATAATTGGGGGGCTAATAATTTTTTAATTACTTTTCTTACAGGCTGCGATTAGTGTGTGTCCGCTAGGTGGAGAACGCCCACACGGCGTCTGGGGAATTGGCTGAAATTGATGGTGGCCAGAGGGCTCCTGCAGAAGGGAGCCACAAAATGTAAAATTCTGCTAAAGTTAGGAAAGGTTTTTAGCAACCTGAACAATCGATCCCCATCTCCCACACGAACACAACACACAGATATCCAGTGGAATTTGTGCCAAAGCTCGACACTGATTTTGCCTAAGCGATAAAGTCAGGGAAAGGGTCCTTAATGCCCAGGACAGAGCAGAGCAGGGGCGCAGAGCAGGGGCGCAGGGCGGACCAGGCCAAGCATAACAGTTTAAATGCGAGCTGGGTCTATTAAAAAACCAAATGGAGTACACACCAGCACATATCCACTTAAGGGGGGGTGGCACTGGCGCTGGCAGGGTGGCTGGGTGGCTGGGTGGCTGGGAGGAGTGGGTGGGGGTGGGGGCGACATGCCAACACAAAAGCCAACATGCAATTTATGAAGCAGCTTTTTGCTGGCGGGCCCGAAATGCTCGTTTGAAGCTAACGAAATGCTGCAGATAGGGCCCGACCTGCCCGAGAACGAGGGGGCGAGGGGGGGATGACAGAAGCGTAAGCAGGAAAGCGTAAAAAAAACATCAAGTACAGGAATGCGACTTGATTACGGGGCGAGCCAACGAAGCGGAAATGCTCTCTCGACATTCGACTTGTCGGTGATTGATCGGCAATATAAGAATGAAACGTTCTACAGTATTTCCCAATTGTAGCCATTCGCAGCTGGATGTGGGCTATAGAACTCATCAGGAATACATTCGTAGATAGTCCGATTCGCAGATTCGCAGATTCGCAACGGGCTCGCCTGATACATAGATTGTTCTCGTTTTTCCTGCGAAGAGTCTGCGAAGGACCCCATAGTCACGTTGACAAAGGGCACAAAAGAATCTAGCAATCTCTGCCAGCACAAAGAGTAAGATGGGACGAGTCAGGGGGTCAGAGCAGCTTAGGTGAGTAGTGCAGGCCCTGAAGTCTGAGGATGGGGCGGTCGTGTCTCCAGGGAGAGCGACGCCAGTGGCCAATTGTTTGCCTGAAGAACACTCCAAAGTACGTACATACAAGCCTATTGAATTTGTAGTAACAAACATAAACATATCCGCGATGCGGGGCCTCCTCTGTGGCAGCTTGCTTTGGTAGAAAAATGATATGCTGAAGCCATTTGTTATCCTTAAGCCAATTTGGGCAGGAGTCAGAGCCACCATTCACTTTCCACCGTCTCCCATTCGAAACTCTGTTACGTGGCATCCGTGATCCGAATCTCACGGCAGCCGGCTAAAAGTTGCATGCAGCCAGGTCAGGGAAAGTTACCTCTACCCCTGGCTCCACTCCCCTGCACTTCACTTCACTCCACTCCACACCACTCTATTCGATCCAGTACAGGGGTCAGCCGTTTTTATGTTTTTGGCTTTTCGATACGTGAAGCTCAAGTGCAATTTTCAATGCTGCATTTATTACAGCAGCTCCTGAAATGTTGCAAAAGTTATAGCTCCGTCCCGTGCCCGTGCCCGCCCCGGCCCCGGCCTTTGTTCTGTGCCCCATGCCTCATATATTATTTGGCTCCACAACAAAGGTGGCACAGAAATGGCTTTCGTGTCGAGGGCTGCAACTCTTTGTGTTTCCAATATTTGGGTCTCCATTTCAAGTGCTTTTTTTGGCTATTTAATTACACTTCTCTCAAGTTTAGAAAATGGCCCCACAACGAAGTGTTGCATTTCGATTTTGGGAAAGTCTTTAAATTTCGTTTCGGGCGGAGGAAGTTAAGATTAAAAATTCATTCGTTTTTCATCAGACAGGCAGCTGTGTGTCCCATTAGCTAATGAGGCATATATTGTGTGTATCGAATGGAATATCGAATCAATGGAAGAACAGCTTGTGGAACAGATCCCATCCAGCTGGTTCCGAGCGGCATCAGCTAGGAATAAATACTGTTTATGGGGCTTTATAGAGCCCGTTTTTTATGTGGGTTTCAAACTTGTTGGCAAAATAATAGCACCACCCCCGAAAAGGCATAAATAGGGAGCCCTTAACCCTTTCGCCTGACACAGTTCTGTCCGTCCTCGAACCCGGACTTGAGCTACCTACCCGTACCTACCCTGTGGCCCTGTTCCCGTAAAGCAATTGTCCGCGACCCAGAGCAGAAAGCAAATAATTTTGGCAGCGAAATGTCACATTTTATTGTTTGTTCCATCATATTGGGGCTGGTGGCACCGAAAGTAGGGCAGACCCAAGTCAGAGGCCCTTCATGCCATGGCCTAATAAAAGTGCGAGCCGGAGTAGGAGTCGGAGCGGGAGGAGGAGGAGGAGCAAGAGCCGGACTGTGCCGACATTTGAGCAAAACACGACCCAATTCCAGACGTGCCTTATCGCAGGGCTCGAGTCGGGGACTTCCCGGACAAAAGAGCAACAAACAGCAGTAGCAGAAGCTAAATAATAATAGAAAACAAAAATGTGTCACGACTCATGGCAGAAGCAACAGCAACAGCAACAGCAGCAATAATTACAATACGAGTAGCAACGATAACTATAACACGTCAACATTTAACAAATTGTTATGCAGATTTCGTGGATGGGAATTTCCCATGAGCTTTCTTAAAGGCTGGCGGAGGAAAACCCAGGAGTGTACCCCCTCCACCCCCAATTAGAAGCGATTTCCGCTGGCGCCCAGCACACGCAATATTGAATCAATTACAGAAATGGCTCCCCCGCCGCTCCCTATCTGGGGAATCAATCTGATTACAATTGAACATAAATTGGACTTGCCCCAGTCCCAGTCCCAGTCGCAGTCCCTCTCGCAGTCCCCTCCCCGCACCATCCACAAGCACGAAAGGGATACCATCTTTGTGGAAAAGTAATACCAAAGTTAGGAGCAAGTTTTTTAAAAATGTATGCCAAAAATTCTGGGAAAGTTGTGATGAATATACAGCTGTAACCCACAAGAAATGGGGCACGGGTACGGTAATGAGAGTGTGCCAGAGTCCTCCCCACATCACATCCCTCGGCAGAAGGGTTTCCGCCTGGCCGCAAAAACCAGTGACGTAAAAACTTTCCATTCATCAAGGAAAATGGCTTTGAAGTTTCCACTGAAGTTCTAGCGAAACTAAGATGGAAATTAACTTGGAATTTTGATGATATTTTCTGGCTCTTTTTCCGTCGCTGCTGACTAGTGACGTCATCGACATAATTACGTATACGCCGTGTACAGCGGCCCCTATCTGCCAGGCAAGGGATGGCGAGGTGTTGGATGGAGTTTTGGTCTCCGGCACTGCCTGCCGTTGCCATTGAATGTCATAAAAATGTGTTTGAGGTAAGGTTAACAATAACAAATAAACATGTGTCTCTGTGTCTGTGTCTGCGAGTGTGCTCTGTGTGTGTGCAAATGTGCAAAGGAGAAGCGAAAAAGAGGGAAAAGTGTAAACAAATGTAGAGCGTTGTTGGGTGGGAGAGAGCCCGTGTGGATGTGTGTGTCCGTGTTTCTATTCATTTACAAAATGCTGGCAAAAGTTGTGGCAATAAGACCAAGATGACGACAACGACATGCAGGAGGTGGAGCAGCAGGGGCAGCAGGGGCAGCGGGAGGGGGCAAAAACAGCAGGCGGCGGTGTGGCAGGAGTAGGACGAGTGGCAGATGGTATGGGCGTTACTGGCTTTTCACATTCGTTCGTTTTTTTTAAGTTTTACGCTTTTATTTGCACACTCGCACACAGCTGTGCAGCTATTTACATATGTATGTGTGGGAGGATCACACAAACACACACACACACACACACTCACCTATGAATATATTAAATATAATTTGATTGAATGACGAAACCGAAAACATGTCCCATTCCATTCAAGATTGCATTTTGTAATTTATTTACGATTTAAATTCGAATGGAAAAAGGGTTTTCTTTGTGTAAAAAATAGAAAATTAACTGAATTTAATTCCCCAGAGTCGGTTAGCTGTGTTTCAGTAGCCAAAAAAACCCTTAAATGCCCGTATCCCTACTCATAAAATCTCGCAAAATATTCTGCAACTAAAAGCATAACAAATAAATGAAAAATTCCACAATTTTGTTGTAGAAAATATTTCGTTTCGTTTCGGTAATCCTTTGAGGGCTTTTTGTAGATGTTCAACCCTTCGTAACCTGGAGAATGTTTTTAATTTTTTGATGCCTGCCCCAACAGAAAATTTTCACAAATAATTTCAAGTTGCCACATCTCGAGATGAATTCCTGCGCTGACGCCATCCTTTTGTTAACTCGACTGACTGACGCACGACATATCGTACGAGAATGTGTACATATTTGTCTAGAATAAGAATTAAGTGAGAAAGAAACTCTTTTGCAGGGCAGGAAGCAGGAAGAAGGAAGAAGGAGGAGCCTCTGCCTAGCTTAAGCGCTTCTCATGGCGAAAATTATGTACATATACTCGTCGTACAGCATAATTCTGAGCTTTCTACACACTCGCCCACACACACACACTCAGAGGGGGGGGAAGGAACATGTCTATTTCGCCCTGGTTTCATTTCCGCTTCCGCCGCACCGTCTTCGTCTTCGTCTGCGTCGCAGATGTGGGGGCGTGTTCATAATTTATTTCTGGGTAATTGACAGTCAAGTTAAATGCTTTATGGATGCGAGTGGCCAAAATGCTGTAGTTCCAGCGAACATCACCTTAAAGAAGTTCGGCCCACCCAGCCTGCCCTCAGCCTGCCCCCAGCCTGCCCCCAGCCTGCCCCCAGCCTGCTCCCCGCCTGCCCCCCGCCTGCCCCCAGCCTGCCCCCCGCCTGCTCCGCTGTTAAATGATGCGTAGCATTTCACACTCAATTTGTGTCCTTCCCGACGAGAATGAGAATGGGGATGCGGATAAAGAGCTATTCGTGGTTTATTAATGTCAAACTTATGCAAATACACATTTCAAAATTGACAGCCAACGGCTTACAAATTAATTAATGCCCCATTGGGCAGGCACTGTCCGAGGCCGTGGTCAAACACCAAGAGGAGATTGTTACGTTCCGGTCTAAAGTTTTTGCATTTCCTTCTTTTCTCTGAACTCGTGCTGGCACAAAGTTTTCCAACTGCGGCAAAAGTTTTCCTTTTCTTTTTTCACTCGCAGCAGGCGTGCAGCAGGGAAATGCACAAAGTGAATTAATTCAGGCCGAAGGTAACAAATGATGATAAATAGTTGCCATGTCAACGACAGCCCCGTACCACCAGCCTCTTCCAGCAATCATGGCTGAAATGTATCCTTAATGATATTTTCATTAAAATTCAGCTTTCAGTTTCCCGTTTCAAGCAATCAACTTGGAAAAGATGGAATGTCTAGTCTGCATATATGTACATATATGTACATAGATACAATTTGTAGCTATGCATAAAGATATTTCGCATGAAGAAAATAAGGAATAATAGGACATTGCTCACAGCTGTAGTCTAGTACTAGTACTAGTAATACGCGTACATATATGTATCTGGTACAAATTTGTCCTTTATCGATTCCAGATATATGAAAATATGGTTTTCTCGAGACAAAGACATGGCATTTCCTACCATTTCTGCAGACAGTCAAGGTGGCATGAAGGTGGCGCTCGGTAAATAAATAATTTTAAAGATATGGATTCGACAGGGCTGTGATGCATGGCCCATAAAATATAGCCAGTGAAATAATACATAAATGGCCCCCTTTTTTGTCCCATTTTTCCATATAATTAGTCTCGATTCTCCAGTACAAATAATGGGATTGCGATTCCCTGAAACACTCAGTACTTTATAAATCCAATCATACCTGGCATCACCTTCTATATATCTTTATAATTCTACGTAACGACAATGAAAACAGTTTGGGGCATTTCCATGACAAGTTTACGAGTGCTATGTTCGATTTGCTGCGGTCGTAAACTGCTGTGGAATGAATGAGAGTGATCTAGAACGGACTCTGCCATACCCCGTACTCAAACCAGAGAGAGAGAGCCTCTGAAAAGCTGAGGGATCGATGGAGTGACTCCACAGCTGTTTCTGCTACTTACATATTGGTAATCGTGGTTCAGTGGCAGTCTAATATTGCCCCATTCTATCGATGCATGGGTACCAAAGGAGTGAGGCCATCTGGCAGCTCGGGGCCACTTGTCTCCATCATCCCCGACATTTGTCAAATTGTGAAATTTCCAAAAGAGCTTACGATGCTGACATGGCTAACTGGGCTGCCGCTCAGAGCGGGTCAGATCTGGTCGGGCTGCATTTTCTCTGGGATTAGCCGAGACTCAATTGTGCAGAGATTGGACTGCATGAAAATGTAATTCGGGATGCATTCGTTACTCGTACTTTCATTGGAGCAGTGTCCTTATTTGTGTGCATGCCTGATGATTGACGAGTGCAGACGTGCGGCGTGCGGCGAGCGGCGAGCGGCGAGCGGCGAGCGGGCTGTGGTAAAGCGTTTTCGGTGGGTGGGTAATTGATTTACCAAATAGAAATGCAGCCCCTAGCCCTTACCTCCCCGTGCCCACCGGTGTCGATGTCCCCTACTTGGATTGGATGTCAGACAGGCGATATAATTTCGGGCACGTACAAAACCATTTCCCATGTTGTGTCCCATCCCTTCGCCCGTGTTTCTCCCGCTTTAAATTCCTGTGCCTGTCTCCGTTTCAGTTTCTGTTTCAGTTTGGGGCTCAGTTGTAATTGCCACATCGTCGCCCTGTAGTTTGCAATGGACCGAAGTAAATTGGTGTGACAACCGCAAGGGCCACGTGGGGCAATAGGCCATGTTTCGCATTTGTTTCAGTTTTCGAGGCAATCCCCAGCACGTTCGGGGCATGAAAATACATTTCTAATAAAGAAACCAACACGTTTCCATACCCCTCAACGAGGGTCTTATCGTTCTGTCAGTCATTTAAATGTGCCACATCGATTTCTGATCACTCTCCTAAATTAAAACTCAGCTTTCATACTCATGTACATGCCATATATGGAACGTCGTTTTCAGACAAGTTTTTGGGTGACAAATATGCCTCATAGTCAAAGGTATGCATTTTTTCTCTGACCAAAGAAATAGCTTGTTTCATTTGATATTTAAAAACAAGTTTCACCATACTAAGACCTCATTATATGCACAATGTTAATTTGTTTCAATTAAAACGATGTGGAACAAGTACTTATATGTAAACCAGTTCAACTGCTTTTATAATCTCCAAATTCCTAAGAATTCCTAACTTTAGAACCCTGACTCTCTGACTCCACAGGGTATGCCCGGCTTCGACCAACCTGAAGCGTTTCTTCTGGTCTCATTCTGTATGGTTTTATCATATCTCGTATATGTCTTTATACATATCTCTATACACTCTATGGTGGCTGTTGTTGTTGCTCATTTGTTTGCTGCTTACTTGGCAGATTCTTTGGGGAATTTAATGATTCTTTCGTGTTTCCGAAAAAAAACCTCGTTTATTTCTGGCTCTAGAGAATATATTTTTTTTTACTTACAGATCAAAATCGAGCATAGAAATCGATAACGCCCCAACGAATCCTCCTCTGCGGCCAAGAATTTGGCTGCAATTTGGCTTAACGACCCGTTAACAACTGAATATTTGAATATTTAAATAAAATCTTATAAATACAAATTTGTTTGTGGCGGCTACACGCACACACCCACCCATACAGGCATACACACATACATACATATATCGAATATAGATCCAGTACAGGGGCCGACATATAGAGCTGTATATCCAATAAAATCGGACGTTGTTTCCGCCGCCAAAAAGCCCGAAAACCGAAAAAGCCCAACAAAAACAAATATTCCCCTAGTAAATAAAATTCGATTTTGTTTTGGTTTTTCTTTTTCTTTTTCGAAATTTTTGGAAAATGTGTAGTGCAATATTTGCAGTTTGCTTAGCCCTAGGCTCAAAATGTTTACGAGGGGTAATACATATATGTATGTGCTTCTAGATCTTTTAGTATTATTTCGCTTACACGCACCTCACTGCCTGGATTTTGTTGGTGTTTTCTTTGCCGTTGTTGTTGTTGTTGCCTCTGCCACTGGTGTTGGCCCAGGCCACGAGCACAGTCAGCAGTATTCAAATTGTACGATATTGGCCTGTTTTGCTCGACTTGTTTGCAGAATATTAGTATGATTTCTTTTTGTTTTATTTGCTTTGTTTTGTTCTCTGTTTGAGCGTTCCAACTCCAAGCTCACAGCACTCACAGATACACTTGCGAAAAAAAAAAATACAGATAGAGATACAAATTGAGATAAAGATATACGCTAGTGGGGCCGCTCGACCGTCCCTCGCCGCCTAGCTTAACACCGCATCGAATGAACTTGGTAATTCTCACGCGTTCGCCTCACGCGTTCGCGTTCGCGTTCCCGCGCCGAGCGCAGCCGATTTAGTTATCCACGTCTCGCCAAAGTACAACCAACAGCGCCGGCTTCTTATCCGCAACTAACGGCGGCAGAGCAGAGCAGAGCATCCAGCACCCAGCACCCGGAGCACGGACGGACGACGAGCGATGGAGAACGGAACAGCACGGAGCGGACAGCAGCAGCGTTCCCGAACGAGTGAGCGAACATCGTCGTCGTCTTTGGTGTTGTCGTTGTCGTTGTCGTTGTCGTCATCGTCAATCGCCAGCGTCGTGGCTTGTGCGAAAAGCGTTGTTCTGCACGTAACGTAACAGACCGATAACAGTTCTCTGTTAGCCAATGTTCTTCCTCCCTCACTCGCTCGCTCGGTCTGGCATGGCCAAACTGTTGCCATTTCGTGTGCATGTGAGTAGGTTGGTAGGTCACTGCCTTGTGTGTGTGCTAGTGTGGGTGTGTATCTGAGACAGCCACTGTGTACGTTCCAGGCATAAGTTCATTAACGACGGCCACTTCGCGCAACAGTTTCGCTGTTCCTCTGTTTGTTTGTCTGTGTGTTGTGCGTGTCGTGTACATGGCTTGTATCTGTTACCGTTACGCGCCCCACACCACCGCACCACTATGCTCGAGAATACACAAATTTGGGGGTAATTGCCGGGGGAGAAACAGCAAGCTCGTATTAATGAATCCCCCCCCGATTTGCACGTGCTGCCGCAGATTCCTTTGTGCGCTCGCCCGCCCCCCCAACGCGCGTTCCATCCCATCCTAGAAAGGGTTCATACGCGGTTTTCGAAGGGCGGCCGGATGATTGAATGGGATTCTATGGGAAATGGAAAACTAACCGAACTAGAGTGGGTTGTTGCAGACTGGGGTTTCGGTTTTGGGGTTTGGGGTTTGCTGCCCGAAGCAATCGAAACAATGAATACAAATAAGGCCTGCTGGCTCAAAGGGTTCAATCGGATTTCTTTACACTCGTTCTTGGATAAATAATGTATTGTATAGCTGAGCAGTTCTTTGGCTTTGAGTGACATGTGTACATATATAGTCCCGGGATTGCAATTAATTTGATCTGCTAAGCTATTGATTGGATTCAATGAAAACACTTAAGCACTCGAGTAATTCCAAAAAAATACAGACAACAACTTTGACCTGACCATCAGTACTTTAGTGAAAGGATGGGATTTTAATTCCGCTACTAAAAATTTAATGGACAATTTTTAGTTATATCTGAATTGGTTACAAGACAATACTATAATCTTTATTTAATCAAAATTACTATTATTTCTACCTATGTTTAGATAAATACCAGATGGATCGATAAATGAACATCTAGATTATAATCGATGATAATATGTGGCGGAAAACAGTCTATTGTTGGAATTGCCCCCTGATTCCGCATATTATATTACAGATAAATCTAAATGTCTGCGCACAACTATAGGTATATTCCAAACTCTAAACTATGCCACTTAATTTTGGTGTTCCCAACAGCCCCTCCCAATCGCTGGGGGGAGTCGAATTGTAATTAATTTGTGCATGTGACGAGCGCATTAACTGCCGCCGCGACCGCAGATGCTGCACGGCTGTATCTGGCAGAATTTAGCGGCCGCTTTATGGCCATCTAATTAGCTGGTCGGAAGGCACTGGCCAAATCCCAAATTAATTGGGAATTAAGCGCACCGAGAGCAGTGCCACGCGACCCTCTCCGCGATAAATGTGGCCATAAAACAGTGGCCGAACGGGGTCGTGGCCCCTGGCCCTGGTTCCGACTGCTTCGAAGTATGCAAATAATAAAACCGAAATTTGATATTGATTCTTTCTCTATGGCAGTAATAAAACATACACGGCCATTCTCCTACTGCCGCCCCCAGGCCAGACGGGAATCGTAAAAGGAAAATGTGAAAAGTCGGGCCAGGACACACGCAGAAGGGAGAAGCCTCTGGCATAAACTATATTTAACAATATGTTTATATGGTTTATGTTTTTGTCCCGGTCAGCAAATTTGTACTTTTATGTTTGTATTTCAAATATGCAGACGGTTGGGGATGGGCACGGGGAGAATGAGGGCCCTAGGAGGGCCCTTTGCAAGAGCTATCCACTCGAGACAAATATCCCTCCGGCTCAAGCAGACGTGTATTTACGGGGCTGGGGGTCGAGTGGGGTAAACTTTTATTATTTGCCCAGCTAGAAAATTATGAGAGTCGAGATAAGTCGAAATTGGCATACTCTTCAGTGGGCTCGCAAGTCCCTGGCTGGCAGTAGGAGAACTCACGCTTGTTTTTCCTTCCTGCGATATTAATACCCAGAATTCCTATGCAACCCATTGTTGTGGGTCGAACGGCTCATCAAATCGTCCGAATCGCTGATTAAAGGAAATTAGTTGAGGGATTTTTGGCTGGATAAACACTCGTGGATGCCGGTCTCCTCGTAATCCACAAATCCATTTCCCATTTGATTAGCCAGCATATTTATCACTAAGTAGCCAAAAAGTAGTTTGTCTAGGCTCATTCCCCATCCCCCCCCCCCCTCTCCCACTCCCCTCGTGTGAGCTTTTCTCATTGTTATGCGTGCTATGCACAATTTTTCTATTTTTGTTATTGCAAGTGTTTGTGTGTGTTTGTGTTTGTGTTTGTGGGGGGTGGGTACATGCGTGCGATTTATTTGCTGTCACCACAAGCACCAGCACAAACATCAACACAGATACACAGATACACGCACACATTAGCAGAGACTTTCGCACCCTCAGCCAACACTTCGGGCCGCAAATTAACCCGGGCACGTAGCCCGCTTAGGCGGCCTAATCAAATAGAAGCGCCGAAATCAAACAACGACATCAGCACTGGAGCACCAGAGCGCCGGAGCCCCAGCACGAAAAGCTAAGTAAATATATGTGCTTGACACCCACAGAGTGGCGGAGTTTTGTACTACCGCAGTCCAGACGCACAGTTGAAGGTCCCGGGGTGAACTGCCTGCCCCTAGCGGCAGAGGTAAAAGGCTCGACAAATAACGAAAAACTTTCGAAGAGATCGCTGCAGAGTCTCGGTCTGTTAATGAGGTCTTATTGCTTCTAAGTTCTACTAAATTGTTATTGGCTACAGAAGGCATGGCCACAAAGGCTACTCATTTGGATGCCTTCCAAAACGCTCTCCAATGCACACATTGCACATTGTTTCCTTTGGAAGCTAGTAGTCGTTGCTCCCATAGGGAAGTGGGAACGGAGTGCATTGTAAAACCTGTTCTGATCGAGGAAAAGCTACCTGGAGCTTTCCCTGCTCTCTGGCTCCGTTGCTTCGATTTGTGTGATTTGCACAGCCTCTGATCGAGTAAAAGCTTCCTGGAGCTGCAGCTCGCTCTCCCATTCGATTAGTGGCCAGCATAAACAGCAAAAGCTCTCTTCTCTTCGCTGCTTGCATACTTGCACTCACACTGCTTGGTGTGGCGTGTAAGTATGCTATGTTTGTGGGATGCTCGCTGTGTTCGGGTGTATTAATTAGACCCGCTCCCCCCCCGGCTAAACCGATTTCCCCCCCAATGAGCGGCTGAGTGCTGGGCGGCGGGTGGGCGGTGGTGCCAGTAAATTGAGTGGCTCTACATGATGAGTGGCATTTGTTATTCGCTTTCGCTCTGCTCCTGCTCCTGCCTGTGCTTGTGCTTGTGCTTTGAGTGGCTGGCACTTGAGTGGCGCTAAAGTCGTGGAAATGAGCTATCAACAGCTGCCGCCCCGGGATGTTTGCTTGCTCGGGCAACAGGCGGTGTGCATGGAAAGCGGTTGTTGACATTCTTTAACATTTCTGTTGACTAGACGGCCTCCCAGCACGTGCTCAGGACTCGGCTCCAGCCACAGAGTCAGAAACATAGCCAGAGACCGAGGGACACAGCTGAGCATGCATATTTCATGGCATAAGCCAGGGCTCGGGCTCGGCCCCACTCCAAGTCGCTGCCGGGGCAGATGATTCGGGGAGCCACAACATCATTACAAACATCTCCGGCCCTTAGTTTACTTTGCTGTTGTTTCCGCTGTTGTTCCTTCATTTATTTATGCACAAATATCCCACAGAAGGTGCAGGCGTCGGCAGCAACAGCTGCAGATGCTCAATTCAATCAATTTAAATCTTGTTGGTTTTCCGAGCTTCAGATTCAGGCCACACGACGCAAATTCCTGATTTTCAGAACTTTTCCGTCGAACATTTCCCTGCAATGCTCCTCCAAGGCCAGAATGCGTCTAGAAACGGGAGAGAAAATGGAAGAGAAACCTTAAACCTAAACACATTTGCATTCTTGTGAAATTTATTCAATCGGAAAGGGAATTTCGAGCGGAACTCTAACAAAAAAGGATTTACAGTAGAACTATCAATCCGGCTAGAGTTATGGCTCATAAGATCACAAAGAAATTGGGTAGAAACTAAGTGAAACATCTTGTACGTTTCGCGTCCTGTTCCAATCTTCGTGGGATTTGCTAATTGCCATAAAGGTTCCAGAGCTTACAGTTTCGATCGTATTCAAATCCATATGATTGGGGTTCCAGCATCCTGCCTGGCCTGGCTGAAATACCAAAACCGAGTAACACCCCAGAGAATGGACTTTTAGACGTGGCTTTAAATTGTGCTTAAATGTAATATTTGTTTATTTTATTGTACTCCTTTTACTCCTTCTTCCTTTTTTTACTCTGCTTACACACTAAAAACCAGTGACAAATCAGACCCAGACTTCCTCTTCTTTCTTCATTCATTCCTTCCTTCCATTGTTTTGTCCTTCCTTTCCTTTATGTTTCGCCCTCATGCTGGCTCGTATTTTGGTTTATACTCGTATTTGCCTTAATCTGCGTAAATTGTATTTCATTTGATTCCATTTCCCCCCCTGGGTGGAGTGTGGGGGGGGGGCGGGTTCCTGCCCCTGCAGACACTCAGACAAAGGGATGCCGCGTGCGTCGCTTGGCCTTCACGGGATACTCGTAGCCCTCGAAGTCGTCGTCCATTTCGTCCTCCTGGTGCTCGTGGTGGTGGTGGTGGCTGCGACTGTGGTGCTTCTTGGGCGGCTCGTGGTGCTCCTTGACCGGCACCGGAATGGGCAACGGGACCTTCTTAATGACCGTCTTCGTGTGGATATGTGTGTGGTGCTTCACCGGCACGTGTATGCGGATCCTGTAATGGAAGGGATATGCTCATCAGCTTCATGTGGCACGAAGTGTGTCGTTAAAGGCGTGCCAGGGACTTCGGTGGAAAGGAACCTGCTTCTTACTTCAGCTTGTCGCTTGATGGATGGCCGCCAGCCAGCGTGAACATCACGCAAGTGATAAACAGAAAGCTCAGCGCCTGAAAGGAAACGAGTGCAAGGATTACGATTCGGTCCAGTACAGTACATGCGGGGTTACGTCCTGCCTAGAAGAAGGACCACCCCGACCTCCACTCTCCCTGCCTGGCCGATCGCCTTCCTCCTCGGCCGACTGCTTTTGATGGGGCCGTGACAGAAGCTGTCAGCAGCACGGGAAGGACGATGGGGGTGGAGGTCAAGCCGTTTTGGGGCTTCCCCTGGGATTATCGGTAGTGGATTCAGCGGGCAAGAGTCCATCAAATCATTTAATCAAATGGTTTTCCGTTTAGCTGCGAAAATCCTGAATAATTTTCTTTGGAAGTCCCATTTTAAAAACAGCAAAGCCTCTTGATGGGGGAGATTTTTGTTGAAAACATAAAAAAAAACAAATGAGTTTTTATCTATTTAAATCCATGAAGACTGGGATAAATTGCCACCATTTTCCTTAAGCAAAAGATTGGTAAATTATTTAATCATGACTTCGATATTCAAGGAATGGCTCCAAATAATGTCTTTGAATGGATATCCCCATGCCAGCCCCACTGGTGGTGCCCCTTCGGCAAAGTGACTTTCCCTTTGTTGCACAATTTGGTTGAATTAACTGTTTATGGGCCAACGGAGAGTTCTTTTCATGTTCGATCGTAAAAAAACCAATTATGTTTTTGTGGTTTTGTCCATTTCATTTCATCATTTCTGTTTCTGTTATGTTTTACTCATTTCACGCGCGATTGAAGAAAACTTCGTTGCAAAATGGAGCGGTTTTTATTCTCGTATTTTTTGGCCACTTTTTTTCGGCGGAGTTATGTGCAGACTTTCTAAGGGGAGTTCAATTTTTACAAGGTTTTCCCCTTGCATATTTATTCACTTTTTTTTTTTTTTTTTTCTCTGCTTTCGGCAAACGCGAAGATTTTTGGTTTTTCGAGTATTTGCACTGGCTTTTTCATAGACCTTTTCTTTGGCGCAGGGAGGACTTACTCCTTGGGGCAAATGCATTGTTGTTCGCGAATTAATTCGTATCTTCTGACGCTGCTGTTGTTGGATTTGATTAAAAGTGCGGATTTTGGTTGACCATCGTCGACGCGTGTGGAAGCGAAATTGCTGTCGGACCTGCCGCCTGCAGCCGCTTAAATATGAAGCAAAAAGCGAAGAAAAAAATTATGACTGCCGCTGCCGCTGCTACAGTGAAGCATGCCACAACTGGCAACCGAGAGCGAGAGCGGGCCAATGGAGTGACACGAAGTTGCCGGAGTGGAAACACGGCACAAAAAACAAAAACACAATCAAGTCAAAGTTTGCCAACAGAGGGTAGGGGCAGCGAGTGCGACAAACCGAGACCCGCCCGGCAGGTCCAGACTTGCGGCACGGCCAAGGGGCTGCGGCTCGCACCGACGCTGCCAAGGCGCTGCAGCCGATCGATTCCTCCAAGTATGGCAAAGGAACGTGCTTCCCTGGGACTACAGACAGAGATGTTTATTATCCCCAGATAACCCTAGATAAGCAAATTAATCCCAGATGAATGTACCTAAATCTCTGTTTCCCCAGGCCTTCAATATGCCGAGTAGGGTGCCCTGCCACCCTGGCTATCACTATCATGAAAACTCACCACAACTAAACCAAAGCCAAAGCCAAAGCCAAAAGAAAACCCAAAGAAACATCAAAAGCAACAACTCAAGCTCAAAGCCACAAGCCTCACTCTCCCGCTCTTCCGCTCTCCCGCTCTCTCTCCATCTGTCACCGTCCTATCTCTGTCTGTCGCAGTCAAAAAGCCACCGAACATGCAAACAAAGAGAGAGAGCACAAGCAGAGGGAGACAGAGAGAGATGTAAGTGTAATTGAAGCTTTTGCCTGAGTTAAACGCAGCGATTATGTCGGTCTGCCTGCCAGGCAGCCGGCGGCCACCGCAGGGGCGGTCTGCGGATGTGGGGGACGGCGCCGGCAAAATGTTGCAGTTTCAAATGCATCAAGGATTTGGTTAGCTTCCTGGTTAGACATTTGGACTCGGATCGGGACGTTTGTCGTAAATTGAGTTGTGCGCTGAAATATGTCGTCATATCAACTGCCCTGCGCCCTTGCACGCCTCTCCCCGATTGCAATTTAAATGTGCAACACGATGGCAATTCGTTTGATTGGCCATTCTTGCCGCTGGCCCAGCAAAATGAGCGACGCGACGAGAGTAATGCAGGAAGCGCACCATTTGGGCCATTTCAGCCATTTCAGCCATTTCAGCCATTTCGGCTGGCTAATCAACTGGTTTCGCGCTGCTGTTGCATAACAATCACAAATCCAGACCGGCACGACACTTGGTCATTGTCTTCGCGGTGTTGCATGGCCGGGTCTCGGCTGGTCTGGCTCATCCAGCTAGTTTTCTGCCTTTTCTGCCTGTCGCTGCTGTTCCGCTTGACATGATATAACTTTCAGATACTCCGCTTTATTGGTCTGCCGTTGGGGACTGTTTTCTGCACCTCACCGCACTTTTCGGCAATTAGCAGGCATTTTTTAGGAATGATATATGATCGCAGCACTGACCGGTTTTCCACCATGTCTTCGCATTTGCGAAAAGTGTCAAAATTAATTGCCTACAAGGTGCAAGCCCCAGTCGGTGGCCCCCGGCCCGGGGCTGGTATCGGGTCATTAGCACCACATTCGAGTGAATGGTGGCAGCAATCAAATCAAATCAAATCCAATCAAACCACATCGAATCACATCCAGTCCGGGGCCGATCCGAGTCAAGTCAAGTCAAGTGCAACCGACTGAGAGCCTTTCCATCAAAAACGCTGCGTCAATATTTGTGCGGGGTATTTATTGGAGGCGGTGGAGGGGAGCCAAAACGGAAAACTGGCACAAGGCCAAATGGGAAAGGGGAAAAACTTTACCCAGAGATGGCCAACAGCAAAAGCAAAAGCAAACCAATGGCCAAACTTTGCTTAACATGTTGTTAACCCGGCCCGAACCGAACCGAACCGAACCGAATCGCCTTTCACTTCAGCCCGTCCGTGCCGGCAGGGATTATCCAACTTTAAGCCCCGGAAACCGATACATCAGGCCTGTTGTATCCCAGTCTCCCCGCCGTCGCCCGGCCGTCTTCTTCTACCCGGCCATTTCCTTCTGCAATAAATTTGCACTTAACTATGTCGATCATCGGACAACAAGCAGTAGCGCCACCGCATGTGCAACGTACAACATTCATGTGCATCGCCACATCGCCACATCACCACACGCCCCACTGCACCCCACCCCCAATCGCCATAAGCCATGCCATTGTTGGACCGGGTTGGGGCGGGTTGGGGCTTGGGGTGTTGTTTGTGTGTGACACAATTTTCCAGTTTACCAGTTTACCAGTTACGCCTCGCGAATTTAATTGACGGAAGCGCGTTAAAATTGCAAAGCCAAACCAATCCAATACACAAAAAAAAACTCGGAAAATGGATAAAAAAAACGAAACACAAGCAACAAAAACAAAGTGAAAATTTCATGTATTATGCATTTGCATATTCGAGCCGGGCCGAGCAGAGTTTCCCCGCTTCATCTTTGTACATAATTGATGGCCAAACTGAGGAGTTCATCCAGCCGGGGGCCGGCCGGGTTTGGTCCCCTTTGGCTATCAAGCCTAGATTACATGGGGCTTTGATCAAAAATCGAGCTTAAAAGACGCAAGGCTCTTATGGTTGCTGAATATTTCAAAGTCTGCGCTTTTTCGCAAAATAAATTTGAAACAATTTTCAGTTCTTTCATGATTTTGACATGACCAAAATCACGAAAATCTGTTAGGTATCCATAATTTTGAATGGTGCTCTTATCGGCCTGTATTTCAGAATGAAAACAAAATAGATTCCAGCTGAAGACCTACCAAAGGGCCTGAAGCGTAGCGCCTTTCTGTCCTTCAGAGGGACGTGGACTTTGTAGGGCCAGACTCATAGAGAAGGTTACTTTTGTTTGAGAAGGATGTAGGATATACAACAATATACTTCTCCTCCCATTTGGCCTTTAAATCACAAATGGAAATCTAATGCTCAGCTCCCTATGAATCCGATAACGTTCAAGGGAAACTCGCAGGGAAAACTATTTGCTTTGCTGACTTCATCAAAAGCGACCTTGCCACAGAAAGCCGCAACGTGTACTACATACATATGTGGCCATAAATCTACTCTTCCCAATGCCTCAATGTGGCAAGTGCGGCCAAGTTTTAGTTTACCCCAAACATGGATTTGCCTTTAACGGGGCGCGCAGGTGTCGTTGTTGTAGTTGTTAATGCTTCTATTGCTGTTGCTGTTGCTGTTGCTCCCTCTTTCGGCTTGTGTGTGTGGCACGTTTTTATGGCCACTGAGACTGACTGCAGGGTTGTGGCGGGGCGGCGGGGCGGCGGGGTGCATTTATTTATGGCTATCAAATGCGAGTTGGACAATTGTCCACTCGTTCTGCTGAACTTGGCAGAAATGAAGCCCTCCCCACTCCCAAGACACACAAACAAAATTGTGAGGGGTTTTGCCAACCATCAGGTGGCACTCACGACTAGAGTTGGCATATGAATACTTTACTGATTGAGCCAGGCAATAGTTTTGCATGATATTGAAATGTAATTTAATGCGATTGATTCAAATAACTTCGATTTCAATGACTTTACTTTGAAAGTAGCCACTTAATGGCAGATTTCCAGAAGGACTGAAAGGGATTGTCACTTGGATCTCAGATTATTGCCTGAAGCTTACATCTATATAGATCTTCCACAGCCTGGCCCAGCTGGGATCCCTGGGTTCTACTGGCTTCCTCCGTGGGAAGGCATTCGATAACTCACTTACCTCCGAACCTAAGTTCATTGATCAGATTCGATTCCCTCATAAATACCCCCTTGGACAGATCAGTCGGATTTTGCTTCCGCGGCTGTCCGACAGTCCGACAGGCCGCTTCCTATTGCCGCTGTGCGGAGTCCCATTTGGAATTGATTGGCTTTTCATTGACGTGGATTATAAATGCAAAATCGGACATCGAACAATGCCGCTGGGCAATTAATGAAATTTTTTCATTTTAATTGAACAATGAGAATAATAAAGGCAATCAAACTCAGTTGCTCAGTCCCCCAATCCCCCCCACAAAGTAAAACTGTGCAAAATGTTTTCTTTATGATTTTCTTTTGTTTTCTCTTTTGGATTTCTTTTGTTTTTGCTTTTTGTTTTTTTTTTTGGTTTTGTATAATTCAGATTACATTTTATTGTTAAGAATGAATTGAATTACTTCTGCTCTCCTGCCTCGATTTCTCGAACGGCTTTTCCAGCCTTTTACCGAGTTTTTCGCCTGCGGTCTTTCCATTTGATGCTCGCCCTTTCCGGTATCAAGAATCATGAATCATTTGAATCGTTCAATCATAATAATAACCATAATGCAGTATGACATAGTTTATATATAATCTGGATCATACATAGCTTGTATGCATGTATGATTTATGTTTGTATATAATTCGATTTACCTAAAAACAATTTACAAATATATAAAAACGAATTCACCTAATCAACTAAAACTACATCCGTGTCTGTGTGTGTGTGTGTGTGTGAGTGTGTGTGAATATTCATTTGAATAACGAGTTGGTTTCATTCGTATTCGATTGTGTTTGGGATGGGTGTAAATGCACTCGTGTAGAGTACTACATATGTCTCCGGATACTTCGATTCATGATTCATCTTCATCCTCGTCTTATTATTGTTTTATGCAACATACATTCGTGTGCCACTACCCCGTCTGGCCCTTCCACTACTCGTACCGATTTGTTTACAACTGGTCTGTGTAAATATTGGATTGTATCGGCTACAGATCTCCGATTTATTTATGTTCGTTTTCTTTTTTGTGTTTGGGCATTAAAAAACGCAATAGAATTGTTTGAAATTAAACATGCTTCGAGCCCTGCTCGTTGAAATATAAATAACAAATTTTTTGGTATCGTTGGAAGGTCGGGGCTGGGAGCCAGAAAGAAAAGAAGTTGCGCATACGCCACGTTGTGCAGTTACGGACTGAAAAGAGTTGATGAGAACCCCTGGGATCATGCAAGACAGTAGAAAACAGTAGAAGTAAAGACTAATAACCGAGTACAGTGAGCATTCCTGATGAGGAAAAAACTTAACGCCAATCTATGTGGTGTCTAAATAGTGAAAATATTTTAGATGAAGTATAAGAAGATTGACTAAGATGCACCTAACATAGGCTAGATAAACGCTATGCAAGAGGGACCGAGGAAATTCCGAGAGATCTGAAATCGAATATATGCTGGCCTGTACCATATATATGCGTGTGGAGAATCTCTTCAGAATCCAATGATTGAAAAGAAGCGTAGTATAAATAAAGAACTCGGCTTTTATCCAGTGAGCCCCGGGCTAAGGTTCGGGGGTTCGGGCCCATTAGATCAGTCTGGACAATGCCCACTGTGGCTAGCATTCATTTCCATCACCATCGCATCCCTTCACAGTGTTTATATTGCTTTTTTGTACACCTTTTAGAGAATGTTTTGTGTGTTTGTGGGTGACTCCTTGCGGATGATCATTTGTATCTGTCATGGGCAGCGGCCAGAGGGCCCTCGTTAGCATATGCCAGAGGTTTTGTGAGGGTGTGTCTGTGAGGGTGTGTCTGTGTGTGTTGGTGAGATGTATATATGTGTGCAACAGTCGGCCTAGAGCTACTTAATCATATATCATATATGTATAATGCCTTTCTTTCATATACTCGTATGTAGAGAAGAGGTTGCTTGTATATATAATGAATTCTGTTTACCTTCTCCTGGTTTCGGTTTGCTATTTTATTGGGACTCGGAGAACTCCTCCTGCTGCTGATTTTAATATTTTACTGAGAGGGGAGTTCCGGGGCTTGTTGCATCTTTTCTTTATATAAATGTAAATATCGTAACATAATCAGTATGCCGTATATATGTATATGTATGCTAAATTTATATTTAATTTACTCATTTTACACCTGTCGAGCTCTCAGTTTACAGTTTTCCGCTTTCCGCTTGCCATTTTCCATTTTCCACTTTCAGTTTTCTGTTTTACTTTAAAAATTTAACCATTTCTTTCACTAAAAACTTAGCGTAAAAAGTTAACAGTAGATATATCTATATATGTGTTTGTTTCTTGTATATATATATCATATATCATATATAGATACACTTTGTTGCCGCGTCCTCCGCTCTAGCCAACTCAACGTCACTGTATATTATTTAATAGATTAGCTTTCCTCCTCTTTCCTCCATTCTGTATTTAGTTTTTAACAAAGTTTGGTTTTGGGGATTGGATTGGTTTTGTTTTGTTTTGTTTTATTTCAAGTTTGAAAGCTGCTCCCTTGCTTTGTATAAACTAAAACTAGTTCCGTATTCGCTATAATGTATATGTGGTTTGTATATATATAAAGTATTCTTAGTTTCATTCAATTGGTTTTTTGTTTTTTATTTTTTATTTTTTTTACTTGTTATATCTGTTATTTTTCTAAGGCCAAAAATGTCGAACTGAAATTTCGTCCAATCGATTGACTGCACCAAAAACACACAGAGTTTCGCAATTGAAGTACAAATTGTCGTCCCTGTCCCCAGTTCTATGTTGGCTAGTGTAAGCTTTGCTGCGCGCGGTTGTGTGTGTGTGTGGTTGTGGGTGTGGAAAGGATCTCAGCGAAAACTCACAAAAATTATTACTGCGCTTTTCTATATATTTTTGTTTTTTCTTTTTTTTTTGTGGAATTGCAAAATGTAATTTATTGGTATTTTTTCTTTTTTGTTTTTTTTTGTTGTTGGTTTTTGTTGTTGTTGTGTATACATTTTAATCATAATTTTCCTTGTTACTCGTATAATTAATGGTAATTAATAATTATGCCTGCCTGCTGAATTTTTGTTTTACGTTCACCAAAAACTATTTTGATTTTGTTTTAATTTTAAATTTAGTACAAAATGACAGTGTAGCAGGCTGATGGGAAGGGGGGGGCATAAGCGGGTGTGGGAAGGGGGAAAAGGGAAGGTAGGGGGGGGTATTTAAGACACACCAATTATCACCTACTATCCAATTGTTTTTGTTGTTGGTTTCTTTATTTACTAAGTTTAACTAATTTATATAATGTAAGCATGTTTTCTGTGTGTGTGTGTGTGTGTGTGTGTGTGTGTGTGTATCGTCTTTGTAAAGTCAGTCAGTTATATAAATGTATATATATTTATGTATATATCAACCAAAAAGTTGCCGTTTCTTTTGTCTTTCTAATTTTTGAAGATTTTCTTTCATTTTTTGTTTTTTTTTTTGGGCTTTGTGAAGGCGTGAGTGGGGCGTGGGGCGAGGGGCGAGGGGTGAGGGGGGCATGCTGTCAGGGTCCGTCCGTCAGTCTGTTTTGATTTATTAATTTTTGTTTTTGTATTTAAGTTTTTATCTTATAAACAATAAAAGTTTCGTAATTATGCGTAGGATTTCATATCAAAAATTGTTGGTTTTTCTTGTTGTTTTATCTTTTTCTTTATTTTTACTAAACCTTGGAACCGGATTGGGATTTGTCTATCATTTATATATATATATATATATATATATAT
Organism: Drosophila miranda; assembly: GCF_003369915.1. NCBI lineage: Eukaryota > Metazoa > Arthropoda > Insecta > Diptera > Drosophilidae > Drosophila > Drosophila miranda. The sequence continues at coordinate 8,489,179 of NC_046676.1, read as the reverse complement.
ATATATATATTTGTATATATATAGTGCTATATATACGTGTGTGTGTATGTACGTAATTATTTTATATATAAGAAATTAATAAAAAAAAAATTGTTTTTAAACAAAAATATTGCATACTTTTATGTGCTTGCTTGAATTTTCTTATTTGTTTTTCTGCATTCCGCTTTCTTCTCTCGATTCTGTATTCTCTTATCCTCCTATCCGCTTATCCGTTTATTCTATCCTCTCCGTCATCGTCTAATGTAAAATGTAAAAACGTAACGGTAAATTGTAAATATATTGTAATTGCATTAATCAATATAATTATAAGAACACATTTTCCGAGATATTCGATTTTGTTGTTTACAAAAAAAATACGGCCTATATGCGTGCACATAGCCGATAAGACATAGTTATACATACATCTCCTGCATATATAATACACATACATATGTACTCTTCAGTTTACAACGAAAGGCGAAGAAAACCTAGGCGGGAGTGGGCGTGGGCTTGGGCGTGGGCGTGGGCGTGGGCCTGGCGTGGGCCTGGCGTGTGCGTGTGCGTGGAGCAGAGGGCATGGATCTGTCGTCATTGAATCTTTAAGTACTTGATCAGGGCTTGCCTGGGGATACTCGTGGGATAACCTGATGGGGTTGATGGGCGTGGGTGTGGGACCGGGACTGGATGCGTAACCTCGGAAATCGAAAACTTGAAGCCCCTTGCTCGAAATGCAATTGGTTTCTCTATGAAGCAAAAAGTCTTAACTGAGTAACAAATATTTTTGAAATATTTTCCCTTCCCTTGCGTTCTCTCTCTCTCTCTCTTTCTTTCTTTCGCTCTCTCATATATAATGTATATATGCATATATATATAGAGTTCTTTTTAAGTGAGTCCTTGGCGAGGATCACATCCTTGGTTGTATGCTAGCTTAAATCATGATAAAGTTGTTTTATTTGCTGTTGTTGCTATTTTTCCTGCTGCTGTCCTGTGCTCAGTCCACGAGCAGCGACTGCTGCGTGGCAGGGTCAGGGGCAGGTGCAGGTTCAGGGGGCAGGGTACACCCCGTGGCACCCACATCCTCAGCAACATCATCCGCGGACGTCTCCATGAGCTGTTGCTGTTCTTGTTATGTCAGATCCTGCTGCGAATCTATTGAGAACAGCTCCTTGTACAGCGCCGGGAATACCACGGTCGGATGTTGCTGCTTAAACTTGCTCAGCGACTCCATGTGCAAGATGGAGATGTCGCTGCAAAGATCCAGTTAAAGATTACCAATTATACACATGTAAATGGATATATAAGAGGGATCTACTTAGACGCACTACGAATACCTACCGGAAATTGGGTATATTGTTCAGCAGTGTGTCCAGCACGGTGACATCGCCCTTGAGCGGCGCATGATTCGTTTCCAGCTCCTGCCTTATTGCGTTCATGCTCAGATTGAAAAGCCTCTGTATTTCAGTGTTACCCCGCACTCCATTGCGCTCTAGAAACAGAGTTCGAAGTGAACCAATGGCAAGGTGGGATTCGAGGATGATTCAACTTACCTGGCCAGAGCAGGACTAAGCTCTGATACAGCGCCAGTTCGGTTTCAGTCAGTTTGAGTTCGGCTATCGACTTAGCCGTTTGGAAAATGCGTGACACCAGACGCATCTCCTCCGAGTCGGACGTGTAGAATGCCTCCTGGGGCAGCATCACATCGCCGTAGAGTACCGCGTTCTGTGAGAGATCTAGCAGTCTGGACATGCGAACAATCGCCAGCTCAAAGGAGCCCGTCTTCAGCAGTAATATCTGGGCAAGAAGCAACCATTTAGCAATTGATCAATCAGAGGGCAGTATGGGTATGGGTATGGCTCTCACCTGATCATCCTGACTCAGGCGCATGAATCCTGGTATGAGCTTCGCAAATTCAATGATATTCTGTATCATTTGCGTCAGCTTCTCGGCGCAGTCCAGCCAGAGTTCTTCCTGGCCCAGATTCTTGTAATAGAGAATGCGCGATATATCCTATGGGAGTATAAGTAGTACGATTAGTATTTGCAAAATTATGTGGCATACTTTTGGGCGGGGGCATCGCATCCCATCCCATCCCATCTCTCACCTGCTGCTTTCGGAACATGTCGTGCACAGCTTCCAGTTTGGTATTTGTGTTGGCATGCGCCTCTGCCAGCGTCTTGATCAGCACATCGTTGATATCGCCATCCGCTGAAATACAGGGTATCGATTTATCGATATGGTAATGCCATAATCGACTCAATCGGTATGTGGATCCCACACTTACCATGACTAATAAATTCGGGATCGATTATTGTACTGCGCGGCTCGTAGGTGGTGCTGTCCACGTAGTCCGCCGAGATGTCGTACTGCATGGTCTGCTGGGGGGTCACCGAGGCCGAGTAGCCGTAGGGACTGCCGTAGCCCACCTCGTTGTTTGAATATCCGCCGCTGTAGCTGAGTGACAAGAGGAGCATTGCAGGACGGGGCAGGGATGAAAAGAAAGAGAAGACCAGAGAAGAGATAAAGATGGTGGAAATGGAAGTGGAAACAGAAGCAGGAGCAGGAGCAGGATGGGGGGTCGGGCGGTGCACACAAACGCATCAATATGGAGGATCATTCTCATATCGGTCATACTGCACCTGTTGTAGCTGTTGTGGTGCAGCTGGTCGCTGCTCGAAGGCGTCTGCGTGTCGTACACGGAGCTGTCCGGGGCCGCATCGCTCTGGGCCCGCATCTGGGCGCGGTGAAAGCGCACCTCATCCTCGACCTTCTCGCGCTGCTTTTTGGACATTCTGCCGAACTTTACAGCTGCAAAGAAGAGGTCATTAAGAGAGCATCAACACATTCCGAACTCTCCGGAACGGAGGAGCCACCTACCATCCCGACTCATTCCCAGCTTTAGGCACTTTTGCAGTCTGCAGTATTGACAGCGGTTCCGGTTAACGCGATCCACCACACATTGCTTGTTGCGCGGACACTGGTAGTTGACGACGGAGCTCTGCGAGCGGCGGAAGAATCCCTTGCAGCCCTCGCAGGTGATCACGCCGTAGTGCACTCCCGATGACTTATCGCCGCAGACTTTGCATGGAATTATCTCAATTTGAGCTGGAATAGACAGATTCGAATATTGAATTAGAATACTATTTAATACTGCAATTATAGTTATAAAGAGTCCACCTAACATCCACCCTCTGGAAAACCGTAAGACTAAACTTCTCATCAGTCTTATAAGTATTGCGGTTTCGTCGCGCCCGAGTGGGCAATACTTTCCTCTTCATCTTCTACTCTATCTTTCTAACTGATCTGACCATGAATTATTCCGTACCCTTTGCCGTAATTACAATAAATTGGTCCATCTATCCTCCTTTGACACTAGTGCTACCAAATTCAAATCTTCTTTAATGTGTAATTTAAGATAACGTTCTTCAATCATAAATGGTGTCAGAGTATCTGCCCTCGCCTGCTTGTAGAGTCTTGTAAAACAAACAATATCTTAGAAAAGAAGAAACATCCGGTAATAATAAAACAAGCGGCAAGGGCCGCGGCTCTACTATTATTTCAGCTTATGATTCATGTAACCTATACTCTTCATGTAAAAAGTTATCCCTTTTCTTCCACTTAGGGAGAAGCTGTACTTGGAGTAAATCTTTCCGCTATTTTATAACCCATTTGGGAATATCTTGAAAAGTAATTTGATTTAAAGGCTGTCTTTAGATTGGGATAGCCCTTCTTATAGCCACAAAAACCAATCCCAATAGAAAACGCCCCGCAACTCTAGTCAATGGATTTCCCACTGCCCCCCTCCTCCATTGTCAGAGTCCAGACAATGCCGAATCGACCCCAAGGAACTATTGCGCAATAGTGTAATGTATTATCCGTGCAACACAATGCCCGTGTACCTTAAGCCACTTGTCTGCCCAGACAAAAAGAACCGCAGAGGGGCTCGGAGCATAGGCACGGAGAGGAAGGGGAAGGGGAATGGATTGTAGTGCGACAGCTGTTTGGGGTTCCCCTGCTGCAATCCCTTCAGCGATGATGCAACTTCCTGATCAACTGCGGCAGAGCAGTGCGGCATCGTTGGTTGAGAACTGGTTCAAAGTGAGAATTTGCTGCAGTTTACAGCAGCGCACACTAGCCGACATAATATTGGATACCAAAGCGGCGAACACAATAGAATTGAGAGAATTTCGTTTTGCTTTGATTTTTAAGTTTTAATATTTATGTATGTTTTGAAAATCAAATGCAATATGTTCAATTATCGCCGCGCTCCCAAAGTTTGTCGGACAGTGCTGCACTTAAAGGCGAACGAGAAAGATAGAGCGAGAGAGCAGCTTGGTCTCGTCTGGTTGAGACTATTGTGTAATCTAGGCGCTTTTGCGTATTTACCCACGAGGATGAGATGAACGTACGCTGCGCGCTGAACCAAACGCTGACAAACACAGACGCTGCAGCAGCAGCAGCAGCGGCAGCAGCAGCAGCAGAGACGTGGTATAATCAAAACACAACGCGGCTTGAAAAATGTGCCAGGCAAGCCAGCCGCTGCTCGGATCGGATCGGAGAAATGTGTGACAGATGATGAGCGACAGCGGGAGAGAGCCTGTGACTGTCAGTCTCCCCTGTGCGAGAGTGTGAGAGTGTGAGTGACTGACTGAATGTTTTTCAAGTGTCAATGAACCTTCCCCGCACGGCAGTATCTCACAGCGCACACGGACAGGCATACAAGCACACAGATACCGATGCACACACTCGTAAACATTCTCAGCGAGCGGAGGAAAAGAAAACCAAAACAGAATCGAAAGGAAAGTTCTCCGCTCTTTACTCTTAGCTCTGGGCTCTCTTTGCTGGCTCTCTTAATACACAACGCGATGTGTTTGAGTGCAGAGAGCCGAAAGCACTCTCCCAATGCAACCGAGGGCCAGCTATTTAATTATTGTCGTTGGCTCGCTCAAAATGTGTGTCGTCACCAGTGGGCTATGCCATGTATTGGGCTGTGGCGGGTGGTGGGTGGTGAGTGGAGGGTGACGGGTGACGGGGTCACTTAAAGCGCTTTAAAGTTGTATGATTCTCGGGCATTACGAAACACTGGGGGAAATGGAATGGCTTTGTACGGCTTTTCCAAAAGCCCAACATAAATCTTTATCTTCTCAGCCTGCCTCAGTACGGGCCTGCCTGTGCGTGTTTATGGGGCCTCGACAGATAAGACGGCGGTAGCTGCACTGCACCAGAGAGCGGCGGAAAGAGAGGCAGAGTGGCGCACATACCGCTATGTTCAGTCAATGAATATGCAAAGCTCCGTGCCACCGCATGGCAGTGGCGGGGGTAGTGGCGAGGGGAGGGCGCTTTAAGCTCATTTGTATGCAGTCCATGAAATCGGTAATTCAACGGATAGCAGTTACACATGTACGATTATGTATTAACTACGTTTTGAAAAAAAACCTCAATGCAACGACATTCATTAGAACCCGCAACGAAAAGAAGTAAAGATTGGCTGAACTCGAACGTGGGGAGAAGGTTTTGAAAGAAAAATAAATTAATATTATTAGTTATTAATATCATACCGATCAAAGCATAAATTTCTAAAATACCACGAAGAGATTTAAGACTGATATTTCTGATGGAACAGAATTATCGACATCTTTTGAAAGAAAATATCACCAATATATCAAATGAAATCTTTTAAGTTACTTTTGTAATGTATTTAAGAACATTCATCTCTTCTAATAAGAAATTTCTTTTAATGACAATCAGAGATCTAGTGATTTTGTGACAACTATTATCCGTCTCCAAATCTGACTTTTACACCATCCATCTAGAATTCGCAGGAATGTCGTATTTGCTTAACCTAACTTTATCAAAATTGGGTTTAACAAATACCGCTGTCATATATGTACATACATATATACATATTTGTTGAATACGGCTTCGGAAAAGTGTGTCATGATATACATTTTATTGTTTTATTTGCCATTTCTGTACTCGGCGAGAAAACAAATGTATGACATACTTTTCTTGAAATGAAAGCAAATATTGGTTGAAATTTGTTTGTTTAAGCGTATTCGAAAAAGGTAGAAGCCAAAAAACACGTTGAATTAATTGTGTCTCAAATGATATACACGTATGTATACACTATGTATTATTTGCTCATATTCATATTGGTATTATTCAGATTTAGCCCATTCGATTAAAGCGTAGATCGAGCAACAATCTTAAGCCAAGAACATAATGAATAGAAGAGGATTCATTCGGTACGGTTTTCCACAAAATATTCACAAAACAACCATTTTGAAAATCTATTATATCTGAATTGTTGGCCTTTAGTTATTTCTTAGGAATATCTATTGACTAGGTGTTGGTAGGGTCAACACTGTACCGAGTTCAGCGTACTATGCTGCCGTTTAAGCTTTGCCCTTGACTTAGTACAAATTGCTAAAATGTTTACTACATTACAAAGCGATCAATGATTGATGCTGTAGTAGATTAATATGTACATATGTATTTGATGGGCAATTATCAAACCGATACCGTGTACAGCATCGCCAATGGATTCGCACCCAGTCAGCTATTGGGTAATATCGAATCATCCCTGCACTTGTGTCCCGCTCACGCACACGCACACGCGCTGCGGTCCGATGCAGAAGGAAAACCAGTTACCGTTAATCAAGTGCTTTTGGAGAGGAGAAAGAGGCGGCGTGACAGAGGAAAACCTGCAGTGGCTGTTGACCAACCAACAAGTTTGCCTCCTCCCGGCAGCTCCACGCGTCACACGTCACACTGGCCCCTGCCACACTCCACAGCAGCTCCTTCGCGCAGCAAACAAAATTAAACGCTGCCCAAAAAGCGCTTAATAAAATAAATTCTGAATGGGAAACCGCCAACAACTGACACACCACACACACACACATGCAACCCGGACGGACGGACAGTCGCACTTGGGGAAAACGAGAAAAGGCTGAAATATTTTGCATATATGCATTTCATTTGCACTGCCCCGCGGCTTTCCCCACCCCACCCCAGCCCCTGCCCTGCTTCTGCTGGGTGCAGCAATAACCAGAAGTCAAAATTAATATGTTCTTCTTTATTGCAAATGCATGCTCGAAAAAAAGCAGCACAGCACCGAAGAAACGGAGCAAACACCCATACAAATACAAATGTATACGAAAATTAATATGCAGCGACATGTGTGAAGAGACAGAGAGAGGAGAGCGAGGAGAGAGAAGCTAGAGAGAGAGAGAGAGAGAGAGAAGCTGCTGCATATGAATTGCAGTTTTTGGCACTGCGGCGAACGCAAAGCCAAAAAAATAACAATAACAGCGCCAGAAACTATAGCAGTGCTATAAAGAAAACACATAATACCTCCGCCACAGTGGAACAGCTTGAATTTAAATTCAATTCTTTTTTAAACATGTACTCTGATGTTCAGATGGAATAAAGTCAGTTTTCAAGAGTACAACTACTAAGAAATCAAGTAAATATATTATTCCATTATATTCATTTCATTTGTATATTCAGTTAATTATTCTTACTTTTTAGTAAATGCAATATATGTACTTTGCTTTTTCATTAGACAGTAATCAATTTTATTCCGGTTTGCTGCCGGCTCGAATCACTGTGCGCAGCAGTCGGTCAAAGCAGAGAGCAAAGCAGCGTATATTGCCGCTGCTGCCGAGGCTGCTATTGCACAAGTTGTTCGCGAGGTAGCGGCACGAGCGCGCCTCGGCAATTCGCATTCGCAAAAGCAGCTTCGTAAGTGGGTCAGCGCGATGTGGGGTCAATGCACCAGCCGACTGCCTTGTGCCGGAGCGGGAGAGCTCCACGTAAGAGAGCCAAGAGAGCGCCAGAGTGCTGTGGGGGTTCTACTACAACGACTGCCAGCTAAAGAGCGGATTGTCTTTGGCTCGGCTCTCTCTTGTTGGTGTTGTGTCGTGCTTCATTCTTTTGCCGCCAAGTAATGCTAATAGAAAACCCGTTTACAGCTTTCACAAGTGAAACACACACAAGCACACACAGCCACTCTCATGGTATAGGAGAAGAGGAAGAGGACGTGGAGCGGGTTGTGAGGAGCGTGGCTTTTAGCCGGCTGTACGAAGTGCCGTTAGAGAGAGGGGCATTAGCATGCTGGCTACGTAATTTGTCGCTTTCTTTCTGCCTTATTATTTTGCGTTTGCATATTTGTAGAATGCCGTTAGAGTTTGCCCAAGTCCGATTTCATTCACTCATTCAGAGCCGCATTCTAAAACATAATTTAATCGTTATTAGAAGCTCAGCCCCCTTGCCCATCGTTCATCGCCGGGAACCCAGCGCCCAGCTATGCTAACGGTTCCTCGGCCATCGTTCGCGCTCGTTTCTTTTTTTGGCCACACCATCACCATAAAGATGGGATGGGGTATGGAGATGGCGAGATGGCGAGATGGGGAGATGGCCTGGCATTTCTGTAATGTTTACATTTCACACTCGCTCTCTCTCTCTTTCCCTGTTGCCGTCCCTGTCCCACACAGCTGTACGTGACGCGCTCGTTCTTTTGTTGCCAACAAAAGAAATTCTCATATACAAATTTTTGACTGGGCCCGAAAGTTTATTGACCCACGAGAACCGTCGAAGAAGCTGCCGCAACAGCCACAGCAGCAGCAGCGGAAGAATTTGCCATTTTTGGTCGATTAAACGAAACGCTGAGCATTTTCACCCAATGATGTAATTCTTTCCCCCTCCTCTGCTATCCACACCGCTCTGCTCCCCCCGCTCTTCGCCGCTCTTCGTGTCGATGCATAGTAATTTGATCATTTCTTTCAGATTTATTGGGCTGGGCCAAAAGTTAACAGTTATTAGTTCACAGTGTACAATACGATACCTTTATGGGTCTGCTCTGTTCACAATTAGTCAGCTTTTTATGCCTACATGACGTATGCGAAATGTACTGTATTGTTTCCCGAAACATCACGTATACGCCTCACGTGAGGTTGCCGGGACGAGAAAACGATTGAGAAATGGCCAGAGAGTGGGAGAAATGTAAGGTTTTTCTCCCACATGAGTCACAGCATTGCCAGAAATGTTCTTTGTACAGATTATTGACTTATTTAATACATAAATGTGCGGCAAAACGCTTGGAATATATATATTCTGGAGATTTCATTTCTGCGAGTATTCTACAACTAAATTATAATCCCTGAGTAAGTCGTGAGCCAGACAGACAGACTTGCAATCAACAAATTCACCAAAGGTCTTTTGTATAAGCTCCTAAGGCCAGTCAAGGTTTAAACTAAAATCTCTTTATATTTGCACAGATTCCATTAAAGCAATCAGGATTTTAAATGGAAAATTTCCCAAACAGGGAGGGGGCATATATTTCCCGACATTTTGCTCGCAAAATACAATACATTTCCTCTAGTTTTATGCCAGAATGGAACGATTTGAACCGAATTGGAATGGGTTAATGCATATTTATTTGTTTGTTTGACATCGACAGCAGACCCTACCATACCACCTGCCCCTGCCCCAGCAGCAGCAGCATAAAAAGTAGGCCTGTGGCATTATTTATGTACGAGTATATACGCAGCGAGTCAGCAGCACAAATGAAACTCAACTCGCGAATGAGCTGCCGCCTATACTAGTAGAGAAAACGCAAACCGAACCAAAAAAATACCTTGACAACCTCAAAAGCCACACACAGAGCGTGTAAGTCGACTCCTTTGGCTCTGCTTTTCAGCTTTTCTGGTTAGATTTTTGCGCAACAACGGCAACAGCAACGAGTCGAGTGCACTTAAACGGCGGCCAATTATTTATGGTATTTAAGTGTTTTGACTAAGGCATCAGATCAGCCAAAAAGAACTTGCCACTGGCCGATTGCCGGTTTTTTTCAGCTTGCTATTTGCCCAAAACAAGAATTTTCAAGTTGAGCCAGACCCCACAGACCCCACGGACCAGACCCCAGAGACATTCAGAAAACACGAACTCTATGAGTACCCGTACCCGTACCCATATCTATCCGTTTAGAAACACACTTGTACATAAGTATGTATGTATCTCTGAAATCTGTTTGGAAAAAAGAATTCTAGAGGAAAATCCATTCATTGTCGTTGTCGCTGTCGTGGCTGCTAGGGTGACGGTGATGGAAACCAGGCAAACTCGTTTTTCCACCATTAATTAAAATTTGTCTTTTGCTTTTTTTTTGTTTTTTGGCTCAAATGTCTGCAAAATTAACAAAAAACAACAACAGCACATCTATTGCATTTTGCTACTGGAAAAAAGAAGAAGACGGAAAACGTAAACGAGAGAGGGAGAGAAAGAGAGAGAAAGAGCGAAAGAGAGATAAAGTGTTTCTATCCGCCCTGGTGGCTGTACCGCCGCTGGCGTCATGCAAATTGTAATCAACAAACAACAACATTTTCAGTGGAGCCAAAACCATACTGACAAATGGTACAGTGGCCACTCCCGATAGCGCCTTGAAGGATCACAATCGCAAGTCCCTGGGAGCTGGAGGAACCTTTTAAAATGTTTCATGAATAAATCAAAGGCTTATAAAATGTATACAAATTCTTAGATACTCAAATTCTCTCAATTCTTGATTGCATCGCGAGCAGTTCTTCGCATCTTCCTCCAACATAATACAGACCATTAGTTCCTTACCGATCTTAATACATTTTCCTATAATTTGTATTATATTTTTGATGAGTGTCTCTTGGTACTCGTTTTATTCGATTTCCCTTGTATTTGTCCTTATGTTAGCTTTCAATCCTATCGAGTGGCTACTGTATATGCTGTTGGACCAAACCATTCATTTTGTTTTCAACTTTTTCGCTGCCAACTTCGCCTCGTCTCTGCGGGCGTCTCTGCCGTCGTGCTGCTGCAGCAGTCGTCGCTTCATCATGCAACTGTTCGCGCCGCACCGAGCCGCACCGAGCCGCACCGCGCCGCGTCGCACTAATATCCGTCCTTGGCTCGTCTGTTCAACTTTGTCCCAGTTTTCGCATTTTGTTGGCGCGCTTTGCCTCCACCAGCGTTGGCGCTGCATTTGGTCTATGAGTCTGTGTGTGTGTGTGTGTGTGTGTGTGTGTGCTTAGAGCTCCACCAATGCACAGGCACTCTCGCATATGCATGCTTGTGTGCGTGTGCATACATACATATTTGTCTATTCATTTGGCGACGCGACTCAATGCAATGTCTGTGAATCTGTTTGTGTGTGCATTGTGGGGCACATGCAATCTTTTATTTGTTGCCTATATATACACACACACACACACACACACACACAAATGTGCATATAATATATGTATATATGTATGTGCGACAAGCGCACGCACAAAACGCTAAACTATGCGAAGAGTTGCATAGATAAGATACGCAGCTGCGCCCGAGTGGGCGCTAGGGGGGGGGCGGATCACTCAGGCATGGCAATAGATGTCTGCTTTATAATTACTAAAATAGTATTATTTAATTATTTTCCCGCTGCTCGTTGGGATAATGAAAACGTTTGTCGTTTTGGTAAATCATTTTTCGTTTCATTTCTGTGACTGTAGTTTTTTGAACGGATGTCATAATGTATGTACATATGTACATCTGTATGTACATCTATGTATGTGCCGGAGAAACTGCAATTAACCCAATAGAACCGAGATATATATGTCTAGACTCTAGAGGTTATCAATGTACTTGATGAATCATTTGGCAGATCTCTCTATATGCTTTTTCATAGTTCTCTCATTAATTTTATTTCGTCTGAATAGCACTTCGTTTTAAATAGTTCTTGTAAACGAATGTTTTTTGTGTTTATGGAGTGCGTTCAATGCAGATCCGAACATCTCTATCGTTTTGGTATTCATTGATACATTGATACTTTTCCAACAAACTGAACTACTGTCCGAAAAGCTGGGAACTTCCTTAATGGATTTTGTCTTCAACATTTAGTTCTAGCAAGTATTATCCGCAGTTTATCAAGTAATTTCTGGACTATCCCATAATTTTTTGGAAGAATATTCTAGTACTATTTGATGGGTATAGCTATTGTATAGTTTCTTGTCTATAGCTCTGGCATAGAGCCCTGAAGTTGCGGTGGCCTTATGACACACATTCTGTGGTTGGCCTTATCTCGTCTACCAGCACTTGTATAGCACATATTTGTGTGTAAGAAGTGTGTATTTTTTCCTTGCAGTACTAGTTGTGAGAGAAAGACAGCAGATAACGATTAGCTTTCAATCTCTATCATTGTGTTTAGTGTATGGGGGGAGGAGTAGAGATAATATCATATCGATGCCATCTGAACATAACTTAAAGTAGAGCATGAATTCCTCAGAAGATAGTTGCCATCGAAAAAAGATCAGTAGGTTCTACAATTGTCTGCCAAATGTTGGGTTATCTTTACGGTGATGTTACTCACGGGTCGTTGAACTCTTCGCGTATCAGTCACTTAGCCATGGCGTGGTTTTGGCAGCACTCTTGTAAGTTTCCATAAATTATCAGAACAAATAAAAGGGACAGACCTCTGTGTGTGGTTTCTGCATTTAACAGTTTTCTAGGACAAATGCGAATGAACTTCCCAGCCGAAACAAGAACAAATTGCTATTTAGCTCCAGCAGACAGGCCAGAATTTTCAAAATATTTGCATGCTCCACATGCAAAATCTATATGGATATGAGTACATATTGTACATTCATGGGGGTGGCACTGCGGAGCGGGGTGTTGGGAAATTCCATGGCAAATTTCAGTTTTTTATGTCTGCCAGAACCATTCAACATGCTCGGGCACGTGCAAGTGTGCGTTGTGTGGCAATACTTATGGCAAACATCTGTCAAAGATCGGCTGGAACCAGAATAGATTCGAACGCAGGAGATCTTCCTTACGGACTCCTATGGTTTGTTTGTCATGAAATACAATCTATCGCTTAGTACCTAGACATGATGTCTTTGTAAATGGAACAAAATTGAGTGCAAATAGTCCCTTTCTCGAAAATCCTACTTCCATTGGGACAGATGAATCATATATTATAGGTTTTCACAACTGCCCAGGCAGCAGTACACATAATAGGATGAAATTTCTCAGAGATCGTCAAACATTTCTATCCTCAACTTGTCCTTAAAACCGACACTATACTCGTAGGAGATGTACATCAAAATAAAGAAAGGAGCGACTGGAATACCATTCCAAAAACTTAACACATAACTACGAGTGTAAAAATGTTGTCACGTTTCAAAATGAACACTCAAGTGCTGCCCCGTAATCATCTCCAAGCATATCATCGTAGTATATATGATATCATAGGCTACCCTTCCATTTCTGCTGACTCACTCTTGTCTCGCACTGAAGATCTATACAAAGTGAGACCTGGACTGCACGCACGTTTGAAAATGATCGGGAAATTCAAATCTGGTATCGGGTAATACACTACTTATAGGCCTTATCGCCTGTGCCAGATCCAAAGTAGTTAACGGTCAACGGGCTGCCAGAGAGGAAGTTGGACTCGTTTGTTGGGAGCGTTCTGTTCTCCTACAGGCAATTAATACGGTAATCATGGAAATTCACGCAGTAATTGTCAAACAAAGAAAATGGGCAGCAGAATTTCCTCTTTTTCTTCTTCTAAACTCTCTGACTCGGTCCCTCTCTCTGAAACAGAAAGAGGGGGATCTCGCTCTCTCCTTTCTTTAGCTCCAAACTTGGACTGCATAAAAAATAATAATAATTTCAGTTTGAAAAGAAAATAGAAGCAAATCAGGGGCTGGAGACGGGGCCGGCAAGGGGGAACATCAGCAAAAGCCATAGAAAGTATTCCTCTATTGTGCGTGCGTGTATGAGTGTGTGTGGGTTGTTGTAATGTGCGTGCGCCGCGCTGCCGCTGTCGCACGATACCGTCGCGACGTCGACGTCGACGCACGCTCCCGCATAACAGGCGTCGAGCGCGCTCGCTCACGCACTCTCTCTCCCTCTCCTTCCCGCTCTTTGTGTCGCTTTATTGCTCTATCGCTCTGGCGGAGTGCGTTCATGTGCGTGTGTGCGTGTGTGCGTGCGGTGCGAGTTGAATGACCGCCGAAAATAAATTTTTTTTGTTTGTCGATTTTAGACTTTTACTATGTTGACGCCGACGCTGGCGATGATGATTGTGTGTGCTTTTGCCGCTGCCAGACCATACACACACACGCACACACACGCACACACAGGCAGACAACAATTTTGTAGCTTCATAGTTTTCGAGTGTTAACGGGCGTTCGCACTATCTCGCCGAGTCTCTACGCGGGGGGATGTTGGTTGGGGAGGGGCGGCAGGGCTTGGGCCAGCATGGGGCGCTGCCAGAGCGGGTATGTGTGTGTGTGTGTGTGTGTGTGTGCGTGCGTATGCCTAGACTACACAATCAGCAGCAGAGGCAGTCCGCAGCGACAGCAACATTTCACTTTAACAAAACTTTTTCGGTCTTTCTTTTTTTGAATATTTCATTGTTGCTTCTCCTCTCCATCTCTCTCTTTCTGCTGTTCCGCCTTGCACTTCTCTTTTGGCCCCCCCCCCAAGGGCCCCAGCCAGCGTCATCGCTCCGACGCTTTCGTTGTCAACTCTTTCGCTTTTTAAATTTTGTATTTTGTATTTTTCGGCTGCTTTCTGTTTACGCCGCAAATTTCTTTCACTCACTGCGTACATTTCTATCTGCTTCACCTTTTTCTTCCTCTTTTTTCGAGAGACATTGCTAACCAAAGGGAGAAAATAAACGCGAGGAGAAAAAGTGAAAATTTCAATAATGGAATAAAAGTTGATTTGCGGAAGTCATAAAGCCAAATTGCATGCCGAAAGTAACAGTAACAGTGACCGATTCACCCTCTGACAACCCTGTGGGTTGCCTTCATTTCTTGCACGCAACTCTGTCAGAGGGGGTGGCGATGAGGGGGGGGGAGAGAGATTCCTGTCGCGATTAAGATTTATGTATGTTACAAATAATACCTCCAGCAAGCCTGACTTAAATGTTAATTGCTTATCAGATCCTGGCGGTGACCCTTTAAGGGTTCAGGGAACTCAAATTAGTTTGTACCTAAAATATACACATTTTTGTGTACGATTATAATATCACAAAAGCGAAAGCAACACAAATAAAATATAGCTAATTTGGAAGGAGATTCTATGAAACAATCATAGCGGAACTTTTACATTAAAAGTCAATCAAATTTGATTTCCATATACATAGTTTTATCACAGTAATATTTTCCAAGTTTATTGAAAGTTAACTAATTTACCAAATTGACATTTATTTGGAGTAACTTTGATCTGAAAACATAATCAACAAAGCAAAAGTTCACTTTTTCGATATTATTTGGTATTTTTATAGTTATATTTCCCTTTACTATTATCTCTTATAAGAAAGATGATTCTTGATACAAGTTTTACCTCAAACCTCAAACATATTGAATTATAGAAAAAAAATACCAGATAATTGTCCAATTTTGACTTACATATGTCAGATTTTCAAACTTTTTTTACCACGGAGTTCCGCGGATTAAATTGAAAAAAAACAGGAAGGTTTTTTTTATATTTAAGAACTTGGAAAACTAGCGCTAGAAAATTCATATATTATCAAAAAAATTGTATACTGATGGTTCAACCCGATTCTCAGATCTCTGCAATTTTTTACCCCAGCCTCAAAAACCACTGATGTTTTTTGTCATGTCTGACGTTACGTCATATTTGGGCTTATATCTTTAAAACCGTACGTTCGATTATAGCCATTTTTTTTGGTAAACATAGGGCTACATAACTACTATTTAATAAAATTTCGGTTGAGTGTAACGTAGCGCCAGAATTGAATAATTCCATATTTTAATTATGTACCTGCCCGCATATTATAGGCTATATTCCCATTCGAAATTTAAGTTTATTATTCAATTGGAGAACTAAGCGAATAACTTTATACATATCTTCAAAGTAAAATGGTATGCTATCATAGATATATATACAAATTAGAAAAGATCTTTCTGAAAGGTTAGCAATAGCTGGATTCATTGCATAAATCATAAATACAACATGTTTATATCTCCTTGAGCAACTAAATCTCAGAGTAATGTTTAATTTAATTGTTTGTCAAATAAATGTAGTATCAATTGCTGTTTATGAAAGATGAATGAGCTTTCTTCTTAAGCAAAAATAGACTCCATTCAATTGTGGATTGTAAGAAATGGAAACCTGGCCGATAAATGTGCAACACAATGGAATACACTCATCGACAGCTACACGTAAAAACACCCACATACATACATAAATACATACTTATGTGCATAGATAAATATATACCGTATGTATGTTTGTATGTATGTATGTAAATGCTCATACGGCTTGTTGAAATGTTGTTGGCATTACAATATCGCATTTATTTTTTATGGCCAGCGGCGCGAGCTTTAATTCGCAAGTTTCTTTTCCATTTTGTTTTATTATTCTTTTTTGTGAATCTCTTTATTGCTCGCATATTTTTTTGTTACATATACAATTTGTATCTTTGTATATTTTGGTCGAGCGAAAGGGTCGCCTCGTTCGCTGTCTCTTTCTCTATCCGGCTGCCTGATTTCAAATTAGTTGAATTGTCAATGCAAAAAAAAAACAACAACAACAACAAAAACCACACATATTCACGCATACACCTATGCAAAATATGCGTGTGTGGCCGTCTGTGAGTGTGTTTCGTAATGTTTCATTTGTTGTGTTGTGTTTTTGTTATTGCGTCTTTCTTCATTTACGAATTTCATGGATTTCCCTAAAATAATTTTTGTTGCTTTTTCTGCTGTGGTTGTTGCCTGTGTTGTTGAGAAACCCAAGTGACTTTCACTGCCAAACAACATCATCAGCGGCAGCGGCAGAGCCAAAAACAGAGGCAGCAATCCATTCCGGGACCAACTGACTGAGTGACTGACTGACTCCGCAATTCCACAGCTCTGCCACATAAAACTTCGCACTTAACTGAATTTCATTAAATTACAATTTTTAATTTCATTTTTTTTTTTTTTTTTACTATTTTGTGCTTTTTTCCATTCCTTTTTTTGTGAAAAGAAAGTTCACAAATAAACTTTTAAAGTGAAATAATAGTGGTCTATTATTTAATGGAGTTCCTTGAGGAGTTCTTGGCGCCACATATGTATTTATGAAATCTTTATTTTATTAAAGCTTTCATAACATTTGCCAATTTTGGAGTCTTGGGTTAGAGTTTCTTGAATCTTTGGGATGTTTGGTATATTTCTTGCTAATAAATCTTCAACAAATCTTCAGCACATACTCTAAAAGATAGTAACTATTTCTTTGGATGTGCTAACCCTTTATTTTTTTTTTGAAAACATTTGATTGCAAATCCATAAGCTCTTAATCAACCATTAAATTAGTATTTATCAATTTAAAGTTATATTTTTTACCCCGGTAAATTGTTCAAGATATTTTGTGCAAGGTTTATTCTTAACGTCTTCCTACCAACTTATTCTAGAGCGGAGTAATGGTGGTAATGGTGTAAATGGGGGGGGGGGTCTTGGTTTACCTTTGATGGAACCGCTTGAATTGTTTTGTCCCGCCGGCGACTGGACGTTGCTTTGACCGAGGTTGTTGGCGTGTGCTTCCAGTTTCGAAGTGACGCTGCTCCACATGTCAAACATCCGTTGCGTATACATAATTATTAGTGAGAAATGCGAAATGCGAAGCTTTGGTGACGTTTGTAGTGCGTGTCTATTGCTGTTGCTATTCCTGTATCTGATGTTGCAGTTGCCGTTGATTGGCAAAGTATTATGTACACTCTGATGTACTCAGCCACGCGTTCATGCCGCACGCCTCGTGGGGGGGGGGTGGCGTATGCGCAATCTGTATGCTTTTTGTCCACCGAATGAATTAGATGCTCGTTTATGTTTAGTTTAGCTCTTTAGCTTTACTTGTGTAAATGTGTAAAACGTTGTATACAGGACTCAGAATGTAGCTGCCCTTCGGTTATGATTTCTGTTAGCCAACTTCTTATTGCACTTGGTCTTCCTCTTGTCTACTATCCGCTGCTCGTTTCCATATAAGTATTTATATTTAACGAATGAATTTGCTTCGATTTTCGCCTTCCGTGTGAATCAAGAACTATCACAGTGTGTGGGTGTTTATGAGACAGTGGGGTTGTGAGAGGGGGGGATGGGGGGCTGCCAATCGATTTAGGTATGTATATGTATATAATATGTATATATGTATATGGTGTATATTGCTATAGATGTATACTATATAATGATCTAACGTTGTCAGGCCTGTAGGTACTAAATTGTTGATGTTGCTGGATCTGGTTATATAATGTTATATATTGTTGCTTGTTTGTTTGTTTTGTTTTTTTGTTTTTTTTTTAACTATTTATTAATAAGACACTTGTTCGCGTATGTTTTAGCTTGTTTTTGTTGTATTTTTAAAGCGATTTATCAATGATTTCTTGATTAATTGTTCAACCATTGGCTCAACCCTTTTGCAGAATATGCAGATTGTTGTTGCTGCTGTTGTTGCTGTTGCTGCCGCGAGAGTTTTTGTTTTTTTCTGCTTCGGGCAGGGGCAGGGGCAGTGTCAGGGGCAGGGGCAGGGGCTGCCTCTGCTGCTTTATCACTTTCACTGCGCTGTTGTTGTTGTTGTTGGTGTTGCTGTTGTTGCCGCTTCTCCGGCTGCAGCGATTTTTGTGGTTGCTGGTTATTGTCTCTTTGCTGCCGTCGCTATTGTTGTTGCTATGCTGACTGTTTTGTCGATTTCTCTGTTTCGCTTGATTCCAAATCAAAATTTCCAAAAATACGAAAATCTCACGACAATTGATTCCGGAAGACATTTAGGCGCAGCGCACTCGTTTCCCCTCTGAACGGTCTGGTCTATGTCGTCAGTTTGAACACCTTGATGTACAGAATGGCTTGGCCAGTCATGTGAATACTTTTGCTACGCACTTTCAGCCAGGGCCAGGTCCTGGCACTCAGCATATTGCTCGGCAGCGAGGTGTCGTCTACGGGTAAATACAGGGTATCACAGTGGGTCGATCAAGGGACAGACGTCGGGTCGTTCATCGATGCGCGCGCGCCTCTGCGTGTGTGTCGATCCGAATTTCGCTTTAATTTCCCAACATCACGAGGAACAGGAACTGGGCCGACCACGACCACCACCCCCCCCTAAAGCCCCTCCTATGGCCCTCCCCTTGGGGTTGGCAACTACTGCGCCCCTGCGCCCCTTCTGGCGGTGATTATCCCACAACATGAACATGGAAAATCGATAGAGAAATGGGATTTAAGGGTGCCCAGACAGACGAGAGGGTTGGGCGTGGGTGTGGGGGTGGGTGCCCTATGTTGGGGCAAACAGGCAAAAAAAAGCACGCTGCCGCTGAGTGCAACGCGAGTGAGCGCCACAGAAACGAGCGCATAAATCTCATCGTCAGTTGTGGGTGTGTTCGTGTATGTGTGTGTGTGTGTGTGTGTTTGAGTTTGTGTGTGTGTGTGAACATAGAAAAAAGTTCTATGACCCAAACACATACAGGCACACAGACACACACACGCAGACAGAAAAACACAAACGAGCCGGCAAACCCAATGAATATGAAAACATTTTACTTTTCCCCCGCTCTCTCTTTCTCTCTCTCTCTCTCTCTGGCCTGCCTCTCTGTCGGCTGGTTACACGAACACGAGTGGGTGGAGCGGTGCGGCGCGGGGGTGGCGATTACTTTGTTGGAGGCTTGGGGTGGCTTTGGGTGGCCATGCGGAAGCCCCCGGCAGACATATAAAATACGTCACCAAAGCGACAGCCAGCCCCCAGCAACAGCAACAACAACAACAACACAGAAATTGTGCCAGCTCACAGAACGAGAGCGGGACAGAGAGATAGCGAGAGCGAGAGAGAGGGAGAGAGCGAGAGATATTTACATACAGACAGAACGCAATGAAAAGAAGAAAGGCTGAAAAGAAAATGAAAATGAATAGTCGCACACAGCCGGAGAGGCGAAATACGGCAAAATACGGCAGCGGCAGTGGCAGCGGCAGTGGCAGTGGCAGCGGCAGCGGCAGTAAAACAGTTAAAATGAAAAATTCTCTCGCAGCGACGACAACGAACTTACTAACGGTACCCCCAAGCTAACGAGCCGGTCAAGCCGATGATGATAATGACGATGATGATGGTGGAAAGCAGAGAGCGGGCTAACGGTTGAGAAAGTAGTGTAAGAGAGAGAGAGAGAGAGAGCGCTCTCGCGAGGGGGAGGAAGAGGCCCGGCCGAAGGCGGTTACAGTTACAACAGAGCGACAGAAAAGCAGACGACAAACTTTACATGGCATCGCAGTCGGCGTCGCTGTTTCTGTTGCTGTTGATTCTACTTCTGCTGCTGTTGCTGTTGCTGTTGCCGTCGCAGTACGTTGACGCCGACGAAAAAGACCAATGACCTATGGGTGGGCTCCGCTGCTCCCGCCGCCTCCCCCCCCACTCTCCACCCCAGATCTGCTTAGGCTGTTTTCCGCTTCTAGCTGTTGGGCGGTAGTCTGGGGTGGCACACTTATACCCGACGACACGACACATGGAGTGCTGTGTCGGTGTGTGTGTGTGTGTTCTACTAACGGTAATGCAAACAGTTGGCGCTGCCAAGAGGGGAGCGGTAATAGGAATGGGAACGGGAACGGGGATTTCGGTGTGGGTGGGTGGGTGGCTAGGCCTCACGATGATGATGGCGGAGCAGGGACCCCAGCGACGACCGACTTTGCTCTGCTCTGAACTCTGGGCCGCAGTGACTTACTGCCAACTGCTGCTGCCGCCTACTTGCAACTGCCGCCACTGCTGCCACTGCTGCAACAATAACAATTGTTGATAATCATAATGCTGCACAATGGGAAAAGCAGCAACTACAAAGGGAAAACTAGAAAAGCTCCACTAGAAAAGGGCATCTCGTGCATTTGGGTTCCTCCGTTTCGGGATCTCCGGAGAGGGGGCCCACGGTGTGGGCAAGACAATGGGCCGCACTATGAAAGATTACAGGAAAACTTAAGCTGACAGTTTTGCCCTGCTAGAGCATGAGGTGGCCTGGAGAGGGTGGGAGGCATCTATCTGCCAAAATTCTTCCCCCTTAACCCACAACGCGGGATCCCCGATCGCATCGTATCGTATGGGTGAGTATATCCAAGGTGGTCCGATTAGAGGCCAATTGATTATTCCAATAAATTATCCAATTTGTTGTGCCGATGGGGGCCTTGTTCCTTGGGTTCCGATGGGCAGTTTTCATTTCTGTTAATTTTCATTTAATTTGATATTTTTATATCCTTTTCGCACACACACAAACACGGAGGCACACACACACACACACACGCAGACGCGTGCATCGATCGATCGCACACATACACTGAAAATTGCGTTGTTTTTGTTACACAATCGAATCCGTGTGTCCGCCGAGGGGGGTCGGCGTGGGCTTGGCGGGCGACAAGGGCCGCGCTTTTGCATTCCTCTCCTCCGCTCGGAGTCTGGAGTATTACGTCACTGGCACTTCCGTCGCTAACGGGACAGAGGTAAAGGCAGGGGGGGGCCGCATTGCAGTTGCAGTTGCATTTTGGTTTTTATTAGGCACGATTTGGAATTTGAATGCACTCGATATTGATTGATATATACTCTATCGCTATCTCGCTCGCTCTATCTCTCTATTTCACCCGATATATATATGTATGTATATGTATGTATTTATTCTATGATTTTGTTTTGATCTGAAACCGAACGAACTTCTACAAAGTTGCAGATTCGTTTATCTGCTGCTGTTGCAATATTCCAATATTCCTGCTGCCGTTGCCGATGTTGCACTTTGGCTAGACACACACAAAAAAACACGAGTGGGCACGCAGTGGCAGTGGCAAAGAGGGGGCGCGCGCGTTAATTTCGTGGCTTTCGGTGCTTTTTGGAGCCGCTGGAGCCGCTTTTAACCGTTGGCGGCGAAAAAAACGCATAGACGCACGGATAGACGGACACGCACGCACACGGATTCACGCTCACGGATACACGTATACACGGATACACGGATACACGGATACGCGGGCAGTCACCGGCTGATGGGAAATAATACAGAGTAAACAGCAACAACAAATAATTAATAATAAAGATACAACGCGCTGCGCATCGTAACCCGCCGCCGCATTCGCTCGATTCAAAGTGTAGCCGAAGAGTGCCTGCCGTGCCTCAAAATGTTATCGAGTTCGTTGTCGTCCGTACGGTACGGCGGCAGCGCTGCCGCAGAGCCAGTGGCAGCCAGCAGCCAGCAGCGAGCGTCGCAATGCGGTGTGTGGCAGCAGAGAGCGCCGGAGAGCGGCAGAGCGGCTGAGCGGCAGAGCGGCAGAGAGAGAGAGAGAGAGAGTTCACGGCAGCGGGGCAGGCAGCCCCCAAAGCAGCGCTGCCCGCTGAGTGGGTATATGTGTCTCTGTGCCGATGACTTCTTCAGTCTGCCTCTGCCTCTGCCCCTGGCCCTCCGCCCCTCCTGCTGCTGACGCCCCACCAGCTTTTTTCTGTTGTCAGCATTCCGCTTTGGGCCGTTCATTCGCTATGGCAACCAACAACCAATCGCTCTGAGGCCCCAACACTCCAAAAAGTTGCCCAGAGAGCGGCAATCAGCTGATGCCGTTTGGCTCTCTTAAAACAAGCCATTCGTTCTCTTTGCACAAAGAGAGTGCTAGAAAGGCAGACAGAGAGAGAGAGAGAGAGAGGGAGAGAGCTTTTGGAAAAGCTGGCGCTGTTTTTCCGTTTCCTTTTCGCATTTCCCGGTCGGTCCCATCTGCCTCCCGCAATTAGCAGGTCAATTGCTTTTTAGGGCAAAATGTGTGCACTGCAGTTGACTTATTCGCCACAGTCCCCCATGCCCTACCACCACCCCCCCCCCCCCCCCCCCCCCCCCCCCCCCCACCCTACTATCCTTCAGCCAGAGCCAAGCCCCACATTATATATTCCATTGTACATACATATAGTGTATTTAATAATTTTATAAATATTAAAGATCGCTTTAAAAGCCACCCATCAGCAGTCAAGGTGAACTGCAGCCAATTAAAAATGTTAAAATTAGTTTAAACATTTGGCAATTTGCTTTCGAAGTTTGCCAAAAAAAAATATAAAAGCCAAAATGGAAAATAAGATCCCATGTAAATGTTGAAAACCGAAACTTCGCGGCTCAGGCCATAAATTAATATTTCATTTGTTAATTTATGGATTTTCAATGCTGGGCCATTAGCTCTGAAACTATCTCCCAGATCCGCAGCGACGATCGTGTGTGTGCAGCATAATTCGCATTTTGCATAGACGCCAAAGAGATGGGCGCTAGCCAATTGGCAGGGGATTACGACATCGCCCTGGCCCGGGCAGCCCCCAGTCCCAGTCCCGACGAAGTTTGGCATAATCCAAAATATGATAATGAAACTTTGCCACGCTCGATCGGAGGCGAAGGCAGCCTCATGCGGCGCTGACCTGGCTAATGGTCGGGTCGGGGCAGAAGATTCATGCGTGAAATGCAAAGCGTTGTTCAACCAAAAATTATAATGAACCTGACTCCAATTCATAGGGGGATTACAACAATAACCCTCGATATATATACATATGTTTGTGCACAAAAAGTGATAGTGTGAGTCGCCATTGACAAGATATATCTCGTAATCTTTCCGTTGCGACATCTTCGACGACATCGACAGACGACCACAAAGTCCATCGACCACGTTCAGGGTCGCCGCCGTCGTCGCCCCATCCGCAAAAAGGTTCGGATTAGGAAAACCTCTTTTTATGCACCTTTTTGCCAACCATTATTATGTGGGCTAATCATTGTCAAATGTGCACGTGACTGTTGGATGATCCAGACTAGAGCATATGAATCATATTTTGAATGGAAAACTTGTTTCATTTCAAGCAATATTTAAAGTAATAAAAGATTATAATGCAAGGAGGACTTTTGAGAATGATTGAGAAAGATATTCAGTTTGTTCGTCTCAATATTATACAAATCTTGCTACGAAAAAAAGATCTTCATTTCTTAAAGTTAAAGTTAAAGTTGGAATACTTTCAGATATAATGGGGGCTTAAGGAACTCAAGAGAGAGCATTGCTTCTGGGCTTGGTTCTACTTGGTCCAGTTGGGACGGCAATTAGGTAACATTTGATGTCGATCGATCATCAATCACGGTCCGAGCAGGTCCGACATCCAGCCACCGCCCCCCGGCAGGCTAATGAGTAGCCGAAGAGTGCCGCCCTCAGCAGAAACTATCAACAAAAACAAAAACTATAAAATATAGATCAATCTTGGCCGACTGACTGTGGGGCTTCTGCAGGGGGGGGGGAAGTCGTGTCAGTGCCTGACACTCATTTGTAGCCATCAAGTGAGCAGAACCGAGCAGCTCTGGGCCCTGGGGCTATGCCAAATCAATTTTTCTTTCGGCTTAGCTGGAAAAGCTACCCTCCCCCCACCCCGCCCCCAGTCAATCGTCCCTTCAAGCTTGAGTGCCTACAGACGTTGATTCTATTATGTTTTAGCTTGGGTTTGAGCCTCCTCCTCTCTCTCTCTCGCTCTCTCTCTGTCTCTCTTTCTGTGCTTAGGCTCCATTCAGCTAACTGTATAGTTTGTAGTTGACGATTTTACCGCTAGGGTTCGAGCTACGGTAAAAATATGAGCCAAGAAGAAGAACCAGCAACAGCAACAGCAACAGCAGAGTCTTGGCCATGTTGCTGGGTAGCCAGCTCATTCGAGCCAAGAAGCAGTAAAGCGAATATGCCGGGGCAGCGAGAGTCGCAAAAAACAGGCAGAACGGCAGAGCGGCAGAGCGGCAGAATAGCAGTGCGGCAGTGCGGCGGGGGGGAAGGCAAGGAGAGACAGAAACAGCTAACAGAAACAGAACCTAATGGCAAAGAACACCTAGACATGGCCGGAGCGAGTGAGGCTTATTTAGTATGTCAAAACATGTTCTTGTTGCTGTTGGTTGTTGGCTGTGGAAAGTGGGACACTTGCCTCTGCCACTGGCGCTGCCTCTGCCTCTGCCTCTGCCTCTGCCTCGGCCGGGGCTGCTGCTGCTGCAGCCACACAAAGGTGAATAGCCAATAAATCGAGGCTTGTAAATTGAAATTCTTTTTAGCATGGGGTGTGTACACCTGTTGTTGCCACTGCCGCTGCCACTGCTGGAGCTGCTGATGTGTCAGCCTGTTAATTGCTGCTGAGGATGCTTGCGCAATCGACGTTCATTTGCATAGCTTGAATTTTTTGGATTCTTAGGTTCTGGGGATTCATGCCTAAGGGAAACCACGAATGGGCCATTGTTCACTCTGAGAGCTCCTACTGTGGCTCATTGTCGACTCCCCTCAGAGAGTTACCACCCGACCCTTTCGCACTCATTCAAAGAAGACAACGAGGAAGGATTCTTCACGGTCAAGGATTTCTACATATGAAAAGGGTTTACGGGCACCGACGGTTTCTCAAACTTCTACGAATTTTTCGAGAAGCTAAGATAAACTCCCAACATTTTTAGACCATTTGGTATTACCAAAGACAAATATAAAGGGTATAAAGGGTATAAGTTTGTTTTGAAAGTGGTTTTAGGGCCTCCTTGGGTAATCCTCGGCTCTTAGTCCATTGTTGACGGACTCTTTGCGATTATAAGTCTTAAAATTCCAAGCAAAAGTTAGGCAATTAAATAATATAAGCGAGGCTGCACAAGGATGAGTCCATATGTGGGAAAAAGATGGATTCTCATAGACTTATTATAGACTCATTAGACTGTACTACGGGGGGATTAAACCACTACTCCAGTGGTCTTAAGTCGAGTTGAGTGGCTGTCAAGTGGCAGCGGAATGAATGGCTATTAATCGGATATCGGATTTACCTGTCATGGCATTGCTGCTGCCGTGGGTCTCTCTGGCCGATGTGGCCGATGTGGCAGATGTGGCAGATGTGGCAGATGTGGCAGATGTTCCCTGTGCTGTCGTTGCAGCGGGCTTCTGTGCGATGAGCAGCGACATTGGCGGTGGCGTTCGCTCCTTGGGCCGGTCCCGCCCCTTGGGATGCTGGTTGCCGATGATGACGGGATTGCTGATGGTGCTTTCGCTGGTGTTGCTGGCCATCGTCTTGCAGACGGAGCTGATGTTGCTGATGCTGCTGAAGCTGCTCGATCTGGCCAGGGCCGGGGGCTCCGACATGTACTTGAGCTGCGTTCGCGCCGGCTGCTGCCTGGCCACTCTCTTGGGGGCTGGGGGCTCCTGGTCAGTCTCATCCTCCGCCTCGAGCTCAGCCTGCAGCTCCGCCTCCAGCTCCAGCTCCGTATCCGTATCGGGCTGGACCGTGGCTATGATGGTGCCGTCCTCATTGGTCTGCTCGAAGCACACATCCAGCAGCGTGGCCCCGCTGCCCGCCTGAAGGCCGGCAATGTCCTTGAGGTCGATCCAGCTGGCCCCCAGCTTGTCGGCATCGCTAAGGGGCAGGCTTAGCACCCGCGTATCGCCCTCGTCCACGATGTGGAAGGCCTGGGTCGGCTCGATCTTCACGATGATGGGCTGGTTGGCCAGGATCTGGGCCGGCGGCGCGCTCCCCAGCAGGTTGGCCATGTTCTCCTCCTCCTCGTCGGCGGCCTCCAGTTCGCTCAGCTGCTGTTCTATCTGCAGGTACGTGGCGCCGGTGGTGCTCGTGGAGCTGCTGCTGCTGGTGGTGGTGCTGGTGGTGGCCACCGAGTGCTTCAGCATGTCCAGCTTCAGCACGGTGCACTTGTCGGTCTGCTGGTACTGGTGCTGCTGCTGCGGTCGCTGCAGGATCGCCAGTGCGGGAGTGGCGGCAGCTCCCGAGCCACCTGCCTCCGAGAGGTAGGCCAGAGGCGGAGATGTGGCTGTGGCCTTGTTGGAGGTGCTGCGAACATGCGTTAGCTGCGGCGGCTGGGTGCTCTGGGTGGTCTGGGTTGCCGGGCCACTTCTGGCCACGATCGTGGTGGACACCGGCAGCGGGATTATCGATATGGAGGGCACCTTGCTGCGCAGGCTCGCCACGGCAGCGGCGGTGGCGGCGTCCGCATCGATGTACGTGTGGCTGCCACCGGGCGAGGCCCTGTTGTTGTTGTTGTTGCTGCCTGCGGGCTTGGCCTGCTGAATCAGCAGGAGATCTCGGGGCCTATCCGTCGTGGCGGCTGTTTGGTGCAACTGTACGGAGAGTCTTGCTGGTCGCTTGCCCCTCTTTGGGTCCCAACGCCTCTTAACGCTTAAACACTTTCACTTGCATCATTTGCTCGTTTATTGTTTGATTGCTGCCTGGCTTGCCGTATTTTTGGTGTAGAAGCACAACATCGAAATAAGTAAATTCAAAATCAGCCTTACGAAAGTGCACTTATAATTGTCGACTAAACATACATTATTTTCTTCACATTTCCCTTCGCGCGATTGCTTGTCAAATGGTGTAGATACCGGGGGGAGTGGGGGGATACTGGGGACTCGGAAGGACTTGTGGGGGAGCCTGCCAAATGCACCTGTGCGTTTCGTTTCGTTTCGTTTCGTATCGTTTCTTGTCAATTCGAATCGTTCCCTGGGCCTGGGCCGGGGCCGAGGCTTCTTTGTGCGATAGACGCGATAGTTCCGATGCCGATTAATGAACTAGTCGCTTTGATTAACTGGTATGTCTTTCTTTCTCTCACTGTCGATTGTGTCTTTAAATGTAACTAAATGGATTTTCCTTTTGGCCACAATATGCTGCCGCTTCTGGGCTATTGTGAAGCGATTGTTGCTGCTGTTGCTGTTGCTGTTGCTGTGTATCTGTGGCTGTGCCTGTATCTGTATCCGTAGTCGCGGCTGCTTGTAGTCGTTGTCGTTCGCGTCCTCGTTGTTGTCATCCTCGCTTTCGTATCCTGCTGCTGCTGCTGCACTTGCAACGAGGAGCTGCTGGATGGCTGCAAGCCTGCGCTGCAGCATTCGGTGGAAGCAGCGCCATTGGAACTCGCCGACGTCAAATCAGTTGGAAGTGTGTCTCTGCCAGCGCTGCTGCTCTTGCCTCTGTTTATTTCCCACATTGCGGCACGCAATCACCACCCACCACCCACCATGCACCCGCACCCACACACACACACACCACCAGCCGCCCCACCATCAGAGGCAGCGGCAACAACGACAACCACCAGCTGCTGGCGAGTGGAAAGTGGCCTCCCAGTGGCTTTAATAATCGATTTTTCAGCACCAGGCACACATGCAAATCGATACGATCCGGGGAGGGGGCCTCCTTTTCCTCGACTCCTCCGGATGCACGGACTGTTTTCAACGTTTTCACACCTACTCGTTTGCAAAGGTCTCACAATTCAATTGTTTTCCATTTTTCCGTTTGCCGTAATTCACTTTCAAGGAATCAACATGTCGCGGTTGTATCCCTTTTCACTTTTTTCCCGAATTTTCTTTGGTTCTCGCTGGGAAATGTGCAAATTTTCATTGATTGGATGCGTCGCGCGCGCGTTTTGTGGCTTCTGGTTGCAGGTGCACTCCTCGGACTGGAGCAGCAGTTGGTAGCAGCTGACCGAAGCTGCGTCCTTTGCAGGAATGAGTCCCAAATTCGAGTGCCACAAACACATTTCCTGCTGCCGCTGCCGCTGCCGCTGCCGCTGCACAAACTTTCCGTTTCGTGGGGTTGCTTCCTCCGCCAGTGGCTGTGGCAGTGGCCAGGCTTGGAAGAGGAGGTGGCCGGGACTCGCGCACACACACTCGCGCACTCCGCTGGGTAAATCGCATATGTATGCCGCACACACACACATGCAGCGGAAAAATGGGACTCGCTGCTGCGAGCCGCCGCGAAATAGGGTTAGTAGGCATAATGCCAAGTGCATAGCCGGGAAAACTGGAAGCGGACACGAGTCGATACGCACTCGGCATTGCTGCGCAGCCTTTTCCACCCCTAAGCGCCGCTCTCTCCGTGTCGTCTGGGAAATTCCCACCGAGGTGGAAATCTGTTCAAGGGAAATTTTAGCCCGCCTGGGGGTGTGGCAGTGTACAGGGCGGGAAGTTTGAATTCATACTGTATGTCATGAGAATCGGGGAAAGCATAAGGGATTCGATCCACAAGGAGTCCACAAGGAGCATTTACTCATCTATGGATTCCGATCCAGAAGATAAGTAAAAGAATATTAGATTGGGTTGAGTTTGAGTTGAACTTGAGTCTCCCCCAGCGTTCCCTCCACCTCGATCTCAAATCAGACTCAGATCAGGTGTTCTGTAGAACTAAAAAAAATGTCTTAGACCGCAACGATGCACTCCAATAGAGTGGGGTCTGAGCAAAAAGAAGAGAAACCTCGCATTACCCAACTCAGATTCGGATTAATCGGGCCCTTACGGATCGAATCGGATCGGTTCATTAGCGATCGGTGCGAATGGTGCTGGCGGGGGGAGGGGGGGGGCAGACCATCGTCAACCGTTACCAGCGTCAACCGCCAACCACCAACCACCAACAGTCGAGAGTGAAGAGCTAGAGAGAAGAGCTAAGAGTGGAGACGAAGCTGGGGCAGCCATCAGCATTAATATTTCATGTTTTTCCGTTGCTTAAATCATGTTAGATTTATTTTGTGCTGGTTTCAGCTGCCGTCGCTTGCGTTGCGCAACCAAGAGCCAAGAGCCAACTTGTTCTGGCCCGGACCCCGGGCCCCGGGCCCCAAGCTGCGGCTTGCAACTTGGCTAGAGCACCGTTGGTTCTAACGTGAAATGTGTGCCTCACCGTTGTGCCCCGATCGAGGCTGGTTCTTCTTGTGTTTATTGTTGCTGTTGTTGCCGATGCCGATGCCGATGCCAACCTGTTTTCCTCCATCGTCATTGTGCAGAACTCTCCGAAAAAGTCCCGTAAGAAAGTCCCAGTTATTCAAGAGGAAAAACCTGTTACACGCAACTGGCTCAAAGCTGATTGCTTTGCTGCTGCCAAGAACAGAACATAGCAGCAGAATCGAAAAGCCTCAGCAAGCCCCACAAAACAAACACGTTAGTACCGTTGTTTCGGATTCTTTGTTGCGCAACTGTGTTGCAAGATTAGCTGCGACTCCGACACTGGCCCCTGCCACCGCCACCGCCACCGCCACTGCCACCGCCACCGCCAACTACTGGTTTATTGCAGCGCTGCTGTCGATGGGGCAACAGTGGCTCATTGTAGTTGTTGCTGTTGTTGCTGTTGTTGCGCCAGCAGCCGCTCAGCGCCTTGAAGATGTTGTAAAATCTTTTGGCTAGAATCGGAAATCCACCAGAAACGGAGACGGGGAGGGGGATGGGGAGGGGGACGGAACCATTGCATGTCTTGAAGCTCGACTGCTTATTCCAACCATCTATTTGCGGCTATTGAAAGCCGTTGCCTTTTATGATCAATTAATTGTTGTTGCTCTTTTAATGATTTCATTAGACCATCGACTATGCTATAGCCCTGCAAGGTTGATCGTCGGGGGGGGGGGGGGGGGGGGGCGTAATATCACCAGAAATATTTTGATTGCCAGCGAAACTTTTATGTTTTTTTGTTTTCACCTTTATATTGATTGCGAAGTTAAGTTCGATTAAGTTATTTCATTCATTTGATATACGTTATATAAAAATGAGAAACCACTAACACAAAGACAATTCATTTATAAAAATTTGAAAATAAAATCATCTGTTCCACATTGTTGGAGGAACGGCATGATGTAAGGATCTTGTGCAGAGAGATCTACTCTCTTAAGCCTAAGCTCTACGTTCGAGGTAGATAACCTCGGATGGCAACTTCTTGTGGTAAACCTACTGACATATCCATCCATACATATTCATATTAGAATCTTCAGACATTTAAAATAATTAATAGTAGGAAATTATCCGCTTTCCCGATCCCAATGCCGTAGAAATCCGTGTATTCGGACAGGTGACTCACCTCTGATAGTGCTTGGCATGTTATCCAGATTCACGGATCTCATCTATGGGTGTATAAAGAGAGTTTCCCGTAGGGCAGAGTCCCAGTCACCCGATCAGAGTCGAGCCTTCACGCAACAAGATCATTGGCTGGAGAGGAATCATAGTGGACCGGGCAGGGGACGAGTCCTGAGTCCTGAGTCCGTGTCCGCTATAGCTGCCACTTAGCTAGCTCCGGGCAGAAATAGATGACGACACAAAACGTATTTGAAACGGTAAAACGGGCCAGCGAAGGCGATGATGTCGACGGCGGGCGGAGGGAGTCGCGCGCGAAACTCAACGAATCGGATCTGGAAGAAGGCCGAACGATCTGCGCTGACTGGAAGTGAGACGAGGGGAAGAGCCGATGAGCCAGAATCCAGCTTCCAACTTCCAGCTTCCAGCTTTTGAGCAACCAAATGTACTGGACTGGACGTGGGGACACACGATTGCACACTAAATGGCAGAAGACCAAGGCGAAGACCCGTTGCATCTGGCCTGATCATCATCTTCTGCGGTGGAGTCCGAGTCCGAGTCATCCCCGACGGGGAACGGGAACGGGAAACTGTGTGCAAGTGTGCGAAAATCGGTGTACGAAGACGGTTTGAGCCGAGAAAGGAGAAAGGAGCTGTAATAGCTCCCACCTACCACCACCACACAGACAGACAGACAGAGAAACACACACACGCACACCTGAAAGAAGGGGAAACAAAAAAGAATCAAAATTCCTGCTAATTAAATGCGTGATCATTGCTCGAAAATATCCACTCAGCAACCAAAAAAAGTACAAAAGATGAAACATTCATACGAATCTCTGTATGTACATAAAATACTTGCAAGAAAGAGTCATGCGTGCATTTCATCAGAGATCAGAAATGTCCGAGAGTCAGAGACCTGAGAGCCGTGACGTCGCGCTGCTTTGGGGCCCGTCGTGGCGGCGCTGGAGCTTTCTCAGTTGCACCTTTAATCGCTGAATAAACAGGAAGACTTCTACGGCAAACAGCACTCACACACACACGCACACAGCTACATTCACGCCCGCTAGAGAGGGAGAGACATAAAACAGGTTGAGAAGTACCGCTAAGCGGGAAGAAGAAGAAGTCCACTTGGAGCATGGCAGAGCAGAGGAGAGAGCCCCAGAACTGAACATAACCGAACAGCAGAGGCAGCGGCAGAGGCAGAGGCAGAAGCAGAAGCAGAGGTCAACGAACGTTCTTAGCGCTCAAGCAACGGCGGCCACAAGAATGAAGGAATCAAAACACACGAAAAAATGCCAAGCATGTGTGTGTGTGTAAACGTCGAGAGAGCGTCGAAAGAGCGGTGAGAGAGGGCGAGAAAGAGAGCGGGAGCCATGGCGTGAGCAGATGAAAGAAAGTATCAAAAGAGAAAGCAAAACGATCAGGCGCAAAAGAGAGCGCCAGCCATCTGAAGAGAGAGCACAGGTGAGGCGAGTGAGCGATGTAATTGAAGAGCGGAAGAGATTGTTCGAAAATGATATTGCATTCTTCTCGCCTGTGTGTTTTCATATGCATTTCAATACAGATTTTCGGTTCTTTTCTGTTGCTCAATAAACTCCGTAAGCTTAAACGAAATGTATTTTTAGCAGAAAATTTAATAAGAATGCATTCGGTGGAGAAAAGAGAGTGTGAGAGAGAGAGACAGGGCGAGTTAGGGAGGGACTGCGTGGCGGTGGGGCGGGCGTGTCTGTGCCCCAACAAAAGCCGCTTTGTAACTGTCTGTATGACAAGCGAAAGAAACCGAAATTCTTATTCTTATTGCTCAATATTTGGTAATACACACACACTCAGATAAAAGCAAACACACACACTCGCAGTCACACAGAGACGTGCAAAAGCCATTCAATGTAGCGGTATTTTGTCGAAATTTACAGTCTCAAGACGAGCACCGAGCCAGGCAAAGCTCATTGACCTCCACGGCGTAAGCGGCAGAGACTACCCTCCCCCTGCCCTTCCCCTTCCTCCTGTAACAAGTGTGTAATGAGATGGTTGGAGTGGGAGGGTCGGGGCAGGAGGGAGAGGGGAGTGCTGAGCGGGAGCGGGAGCGGGAGCATTTTTGAGCCAAGCTTCCAGGGAATCTTTAGGCGGTTTTCTGATTTGATATCTTCCTCCTCATGTTCCCCTTCCTCCCGTGCACTTTCTGGGAATGTTTGATGGTTTTTGTGGAGATGGGGAGCCCTTTTTAATCTCCCCAGATGTGGTATTTGCTCGTATTATTGGCCAGCACGAAGGCGGGCAGAGAACCTTCAAGCATCAACGGACACTGCCGCAAATTTAATTGGAAGGATATGGGGATTGTGCCTGACAGCCTGTTGATCCTGTTTGTGTTTGTCCTTAGGCGCTGATACGTGTGTATGTGTGAGTGTATGTGGGGGTAGACGCCTTCTTGCGATTGGTCAATGGCTTCTATCCCTACAAAGGACGCCTCCTGCCATTGGCTGATATAAACTCCTTCTCTCGCTGACTGGCCTGCTCTTTGTCCCCACCATAAGCCTGTTGCTTTTGTGCATACTCTTCTCGGGAGAAAGACTATCAAACACTAAACATGAAAATGATTTAAACTAAGAAATTACCATCCTAAATATTATGGTACTTCTGTATAAAATGTAGAATATATATTTGAATGTTTGAGCCCAAAAAATATATCCACAGATACCAAAGGGCATCCAAAGTTCCCCCTGGGCGACCACATTTGTTTCGTTCTGCTTAGTATTATTTTCAGTCATATTAGGAAAATAACCATCCTGCTGTTTAATGACATTTTCATTGCGCACATCGTCCTTCGTAGTGACAGCAGCAGCGCAACTAGTTCTCGGGTATAAATAGGTCCTTTCTGCAGGCAACTCCATTCAGTTTCACTCCGAGTGCGGCCCCATTCGAGTCCTCTGCGAGTTCAATTTTTTCCTGTGTGTGGGTGTGTGCTCTATAAAAGTGAAACATATATTACAAGTAAATAAAACATTTACTATTTTGCGGATTAACTCCTTAAATATAACTATATATTCGGATTCTATAAAATATTCGATCACAGATAATTCCGTGGTTTTTATATTCTCTGTCGTCTAATTGGTTAGAAAATGGGTTTGATTTACCAAGGCAATTCGTAACTTTGAAATTCATTGGAAAATTTTAATGATTAGTTACTTTTTTACTAGTAGTTTAATACCATAAATGAACTAGGTACAAAAATAGCAAAGTTGAAGAAAAGTTAAAAATAGTAGAAAACTTCAGGCCAGGTAGAGACATCATACAATACTTTAAAAAATCAATTGATTAAGATATTGGCAACGCAAATGCCGCGTGAAATTACGAAGTCACTAAATCACGGGTTTAATTTTTAAAAAAGATGTTCGGGGTATATTTCAAAAATGCAAGTTTGAGAATTTAATCTGCTCAGCCAGGCCTAGAACCTGAATGTTGTCTTATGTAATGTACAAAATCACTGTCGCACAGTGCTATTAGTAGAGTCTGAATGTGGGAAAGAAAGTTCTATAAATAGTTCTATAAATGTAGTATATAAATTAATGTGCCACAATCAGAATAACTATATTTATTTTAAGGTTCAAGATGAGATAGTTCTAGTGATGAATAATGTCAGATTCGTCGCCATATTTATCTGCTAACGCCCCATTTATCTGGCAGATACTGTGTTGCAGCTGCAGTCTGTGAAAATTTCAGCATTTCCAAACGCCGCATGAGCAGGTTCGATTTCATGTTTTCTGCATTCTAAATGCATGACAAAATACAGTTGGGAAAATCAGACCAGCAGCCCCGCGATCCTCGATCCACGATCCACGATCCACACCGATCCAGATACACTCAGAGTACATCCAGTGCACGAGTCCAGATCGAGCAGATATAATTAATTTGCGGTATTTAAAGTATAATCAAGCTAGGCGAATTACCAAGCATAAACAATTAGAGAGCGCTTTCCAATTTAAACGGAATTTTGTTGGGAATCCGTTTCGAGCTCTGTCCGAATACTGAATACTGCCGTGTGGCCGTGTGGGCGTGTGGCGGGTGGCGTGTTGGGGCTGGTATCATCTCCGCAATTAGCGGGCTCCGTGTGCTGACAACTTGTCAACACACACACACACACTCCCCAATGTACCTGCGAACTGCATTATTTTGGAGCGAATCGCCTAATCGATTATTTTTTTGGTCGCCAAAAGGTCTATAAAAGAGGGCACAATCCCAGCTGCCTAGTCAACGACACTCGCAGAACGGCTAATGCACAGAACAAATATTTTCGCTGCCATAATTAAGTAGGTGAATTTCCGGGCCCTTCCAGCTCGAACCTTGTGTTTTCACAGCTGGCAGCCTTTCCCAGAGCCCAGAGCTCAGGCTTTTCCACCGCTTTTCATTTCCAATCAGCCAGAAGCCCCACAACATCGGAAGTGTTCAAAGTTCCCATTTCATTATACTCGTACTGTTCTCTATCTTGTTTTCTGTGCTTTAGCAGCGGTCAGAGCGTTCCCATTTGGCATTTGAATCTGGTCCGAATCCCCAGAAAATGGAGCTTGCCTAGCCATTGCCCAGGGAGTGAGAAGCGTGAGAGAAAAGTCAAACAGGATTAGGCCAAACCCATAAGGACACAAGACAGATCCGACTCGGATACAGACCCAGATAGAGATACCAACGAACGGCATTTGCAGAATACGAGTATTTACGTCAGCAAGGGTCAGGCGAGACGAGCGATTGCACCATGGACTTTAAGGAATACCGTCAGAGGGGTAAGTCGACAACTAAGTCCGGGCCATAAACTGCACAGCGGCAGCGGCGGATGTAAATCCGTTTCGGGGGCATATTTGATTTGTCCCAAGGGGATTTGTCCCAATCGTTTGTCTTCATTTAATGGCCCCTAACCGAATCCCCCGCATTGGCCCACACACAGGCAAGGAGATGGTCGACTATATAGCGGACTATCTGGAGAACATACGGGAGCGTCGCGTCTTCCCCGACGTCAGTCCGGGCTACATGCGCCAGCTACTGCCGGAGTCGGCCCCGATTGAGGGCGAGCCCTGGCCAAAGATATTCGACGACGTGGAGCGCATCGTCATGCCGGGCGTGACCCACTGGCAGTCGCCCCACATGCACGCCTACTTCCCGGCCCTAAACTCGATGCCCTCGCTGCTGGGCGATATGCTGGCGGACGCGATCAACTGTCTGGGCTTCACCTGGGCCAGCTCCCCGGCCTGCACCGAGCTGGAGATCGTCGTGATGAATTGGCTGGGCAAGATGATCAACCTGCCGGACGAGTTCCTCCATCTGAGCAGCAGCGGCAGCAGCAAGGGCGGCGGTGTACTCCAAACGACGGCCAGCGAGGCCACGCTGGTCTGCCTGCTGGCCGGACGCACTCGGGCTATCCAGCGCTTCCACGAGCGCCATCCCGGCTACCAGGATGCCGAGATAAATGCCCGTCTGGTGGCATACTGCTCGGACCAGGCCCACTCCAGCGTGGAGAAGGCGGCGTTGATTGGTGCGTGGCTCTAAGCAGCTTATGCTTACTTTAGTGTTCTTCCTCTCACTCTCGTTCTGCCTGTCCACCCACACAGGACTCGTCCGTATGCGGTACATCGAGGCGGACGAGGAGCTCGCGATGCGCGGCAAACTGTTGCGCGAGGCCATCGAGGATGACGTTAAGCAGGGCCTGGTCCCCTTCTGGGTAAGTTGAAGTCTGTCAAAACTAATTGGCCAAGAATGCGGCGGCAGCTGATTGCCCAACTCCCACTGGAGCCAATTAATACATGTCAGCAGTTAACTGTCCGCCTGCCGTGGTTCTACGATTCTACTTTCAGGTCTGCGCCACCCTCGGCACCACCGGCAGCTGCAGCTTCGACAATCTGGAGGAGGTGGGTGCTCTCTCTGCGGACCACTAATCTCTTTCCACTGACAACTTCCACTTCCACTCCCACTCTTTAATTCCACCGCAGATCGGCCTGGTCTGTAGGGAGCACAACCTGTGGCTGCATGTCGACGCCGCCTACGCTGGGAGCGCGTTCATTTGCCCCGAGTTCCGCACCTGGCTGCGGGGCATCGAGCGGGCGGACTCGATTGCCTTCAACCCCTCCAAGTGGCTGATGGTGCACTTCGATGCCACCGCCCTGTGGGTGCGCGACAGCACGGCCTTGCATCGCACCTTCAACGTGGAGCCGCTGTACCTGCAGCACGAGAACTCGGGCGTGGCCGTGGACTTTATGCACTGGCAGATACCCCTGAGCCGCCGCTTCCGCGCCCTGAAGGTGTGGTTCGTGCTGCGCTCGTTCGGGATCAAGGGCCTGCAGCGCCACATCCGCGAAGGGGTACGCCTGGCGCAAAAGTTCGAGGCGCTCGTCCTGGCTGATCACCGCTTCGAGCTGCCAGCGAAGCGTCACCTCGGCCTGGTGGTGTTTCGCATTCGCGGCGACAACGAGCTCACAGAGAAGCTGCTGAAGCGACTGAACCATCGCGGGAAGCTGCACTGCATCCCCTCATCGCTGAAGGGGCAGTATGTCATCCGATTCACCATCACCTCGACGCACACGACCCTCGACGACATCGTCAAGGACTGGATGGAGATCCGCCAAGTGGCCTCTATGGTGCTCGAGGAGATGAATATTACCATCTCGAATCGCGTCTATCTCAAGGGTAAACGCAAGTCCTTCCGCCTCTAGTGGAACCTGGTGGGGTTCAACCTCAGCTTCCCGAATCTATTCTGTTCTATTGCCTGCCTTTGTTCTTTTAGATTTTTTATGTTTTGAGTTCATGAGTTAATGCACTTCGATCCACCCAAAATCGATGATTTTCTTGAGAGATCTGGGACAATATAGGGGCACTGCTTGAGATTGTTCCTTGTAATGGGAATGATAATTCTAGTCCGTTTTATTCAACTGTGAGCGGAATAGAATAATGGGTAGTTGTTGGGTAAATGGATGAATATGGTGGGAGAAGTATAGATACCAAAAAGGAGTATCTAGAAAAGCCTTAAACTAGTCTTTCGATCCTCTTAGTATCGTACTATTTTTCCACTGATATGCCATAGAACAGACCTAGTCTAGTCCACTGCCCAGAGCCATCCCAAGAATCCCAATCATAGAAGCCAGTCGTACAGACATTCTTGACAGTACTCCGCCTTTTTCAATTGTGCTTCCGTAGACACCAAGGAGAAGAGCGAGGCCTTTGGCTCAAGCCTGCTGCTGTCGAACTCCCCAATGTCCCCCAAAGTGGTCAACGGTTCCTTCGCCGGCATATTCGACGCAGATGAGTTTCTGGCCAAGACCTATGCTGGCATTCGAATAGCGGTGAGTGGAGGCAGAGGCCCACCAATGAAGATCCTTTAGTACAGATCTCATCCTCAACACAGCACCAGGAATCCCCATCGATGCGGCGACGCGTGCGTGGCATCTTAATGTCCGGCAAGCAGTTCTCGCTGGACTCCCACATGGATGTGGTGGTGCAGACCACCCTGGATGCCACCACCGGCGAGACCAACAGCACCACCAACTCGTATGGGAGGACCACGGTGCGCGAGAACTCGGCCCAGGCCGGGGGCCAGCAGGCGAGCATCCGCGAGGACAACGAGGAGTCGACGGAAGGTATGAAGCCCAGGTAGCGTAGTCGCCAGTTAGATCTATTGCCAGTGCTCGGTAGCCATTTAGCCTCCCACTGCAGGAGCTGATCTTGTCCCATGGCTAACACATTCCGAATCTTCTCCATCTCTGTGTAGACACTGAATTGCTGCAACTCTGCCGGACCAGCAGCGCCAACTCCAACTCCCACTCCCCCTACCACGCCCACTCCCTGTCCACCTGCCCAAGCTGCAGCACCCACTCGACGCCAACGAACCAGTTTCGACCCATTTCCTTGTTCCCGGATCCCAAACCGTTGCCATCCCCTTCCTCTACTCCTTCCAGCATAGGCCACAATGTCACCGTCTCCGTGGACACTCTTTTCGCACCCCTGACCCACGGCGACATGTACCACGGCAAGCGGTTCCTGGAGCCCGTCAGCAGCCTCATGGACAACAGCTCCTCCTTCACCAGCAGCGTGTTCCAAGTGCCCACCCCCATTACCACGCCCACCGACCTGGAGGACTTCGACTGGCCGGCGAAGACCTTCAGCCAACTGCTGCTTGAGCGCTACTCGAACGCATCCCAATCCCAATCGCCGGGTGACTCCTCGACGGATAGCAGCAGCATCAGCTACCCCAGTGGAGATGGTGGTCTGGCCACGCCCACGCCCACAGGCACACCGAGGAGCAGCCTCAACGATCTGGCCACGCCACTGCTCGGATCGTTTGCATCGCCCTCATCCCAGCTGATGCAATCGGCCCGAGGGGAATTGGAAGGAGATGGAGACGAAGGGGAAGGACCGGACTCCAGCGACTCGGATGCGACCATCTGCTCAGGGGCATCCTCGATGGAGTCGTTCTAGCTCTAGTTAGTAATAGTGTTAGTGTTTGTGTGTGTGTGTGTGTGTGAGCCTGTTTTTTTTTTTTTTTTTTTTTTTGTTGTTGTGTGACAGCCGAAGCCGAAATGAGGGACTCTAACCGCTCTAAAACCATGTATTTTTAGGTGGGGTGGGGGATCACCCATCGCTGCTGTGCAACCAATCAATAATGCAACCAATTGTAGTTCCAATCTCTATCAAAAACACGTAATATCCATATAATATCTATGCCTATGCTTATATCTATGTATATCTATTGTACGAATATGATGCCTGAAAGCCTGTGGAGCTGTTTCCGAATCCCAAGAACCAATTCCGCAGGGAGGCTACACATACGGATATGACACTTACTGTTCTAGTGTTTAAATCAATAAAATCTTCGTTCCATTCCGTCTTTTTTTTTCGCATTTATTTCACATAAGGCAAGGAGGGTATCTTCATCGCTGGACATAGCCAGTGCGCATCGGAAGGAGCTAGCTGCAGGCATTATAATATCGGGACTACTTAAAATGGTCGAAATTGTGTTTGTTTCTACTTCAAAAGTGATCATGTTTAGTTTTAACACAAAGTCACTATCCTATTTAGTCGTAGTGGTGTTCCCAAAAGCAGCAGTGATGCCGTCATCATCGTCAATAAAGTCTTCTGAAACTGGGCCTATGATGGGCTCGAAGTAACTTATAGCACGTTTTTTAATATTTTCCGTTGTGGTGGTGATGGAGCCCGCAACGAATTTTATAATGAGCTGCTGGAAGAACGTAAGCAGGAAGATGATGATGAAGTCGTGGAAGAGGATGAGGGCGGCTAGTAGGTAGTCATTGAGACGCATCTCCGCATATCGGCCGCCATTGATTGTCTGAGCGTGGTACATCACGAACTGCGAGAAGAAGAGCGAGAGAAAATCTTCGAGTGATTGGAAATCTTACTTGGGTCGGGATTTAGATATAGATTTAACCTACCAACAACACAACGATTGTGATGAAGACCTGATAGACAATGAACGTGTTTGGCATCTTGACCAGAATGCTGATCATAGCGAAAAAGACGGTGATGATCAGGAAGATGAATGCCAAGACAAACAATATCACGACATCTAGCGTCAGGTCGTGCTGCGGAAGAGAAGATGCCATCAGAGGAGAGGGTTTCCTCCGTATAAGGGTGCTTACCGGTATAATCGATCCGATTAGTATGAAG
The DNA here is from genome assembly GCF_003369915.1 of Drosophila miranda. Classification (NCBI taxonomy): domain Eukaryota; kingdom Metazoa; phylum Arthropoda; class Insecta; order Diptera; family Drosophilidae; genus Drosophila; species Drosophila miranda. The sequence goes on along the minus strand of NC_046676.1, from coordinate 8,448,759 downwards.
ACGAACAGGAGGAACACGGAGAAAAAGAACCACACGACCATTTCCAGCCAATGGGTGAGTGCCGCCAGGGTGAAAATTCCGACAATCACGAACTCCACCTTTGAAGGGGGCACACTAGTAAGCTGTTGATCGGCCGCAGGATCAGGATTAGATATACTCACTATTAGCAGGCAGATTAGCCAGTTCAGGCAGGTGACGGTGCGTAACTTCTCAAAGAATATGAAAACGGTGACCAAGACCATGGCCACAAAAAAGAAAAGCAGGCTGATCCAGTAGAACTCGATGAAAACGGCATTTATATCCGCTCTAAAAGTGAAGCAGTAGATTCAGTGCCAATGCAAATGCCCCCTCTTCAGAAGCGCCACTCACATAATGGAGACAAGCACCCATTGGACCAAGGCCACCAGAAGCCACATCAACGTCAGCGTATAGGACACGCAGGCAAACTTCCTCCTTTCCCTTTGGTACTGCCGAAGTCTCGTTCTACGCCCTTCCATAATCCCACTGTTGTATGTGTCCTAGTGGTTGGAAATGAGTATAGTATGTGGTATTCTACGGACAGAATTACTGAACGAACACAATGCTGTCCAACATTAACGGAGAACTCAAGGCTAATTTGATTTATAGAAAAACCAAGGAGAAGGGAATCTGGGAGTAGCCAGGAAGTAGTCTGTCCCGCTACAAATGACCGAGGATGTTATCTGCTAAAAAATAAAAGGGCATACACTACCGTAGACAGCACTCCGACCATCAGTCTACTCAAGGGGATGAGATCGGTGCGGCCCGGCATATCATACACTACGTTGCTCAGTTGGCTTACCGTTTTCTGCAATTGGTGTTTATTATTTTGTACTCAAATTTTTATGTAAAGCGAATCCAGCAACACCAGACCGTCTCCAGCTATGGAGCAGACCGGAGATGCCGACCGACGGACAAGGAAAGTACTGTCCCAGACATACAAGGTGACCATCATTATGCTGATTATTGGACAGATACAGGTTTCGATTTTCATGGAAATGTGAGTGGAGTTAGGGATTCGGGAGTCGGGATCAGTGCTCCCTCTTATTCCGATCTTCCACCCCGCAGAAAGCCCGTGAAGAAATTCCTCGAAGAGCACTATTATTTCAGCCTGCTGCAGTTCTTCGTCAGCTTTATATCCATACAATTGTACGTGTTCTTTTACCACATGATCGAGCAAAAGGCCGCCTGGAAGCGCATACTGGCCGGCGTCTGGACGGTGAGTCATCTGATCGGTGCGCGGCGATCCATCTTTTTGGCCAGGAACCCAACTAACAGTCCCCGTATCACTACAGTTCGAGGTAAATACCATATCCATCATGAAACCCGCAAAGACGGCGCCATATATTAGCTTAATCATCTCCGTTGCGCTAACCTTCATCGTCATGGCCATCAGTCTGTGCTACGGAAACTTGGCGGTGCACCATAGGCGTGGTCTCTTCGTAAGTGCTCCCAGGGAGCCACGACTCGTACTGATCCCTCCTGACCTCATGCTAGGTATCGCGTCACAATGTGATCCGGTGGAGCGAACGTCTATTTGTCCTCACCAGCTTTGGCATCATCGTGTGCGCCGAAATGAAGCGAATTACCATCGAGTTCGTGACCCTTCTCGTCTACACCATTCTGTCGAACATTGTAAGATCTACTACTCCTCCTGGCCGCTGTAGCTCGTTACCTCTATCTGCCTTAATCATCTGCAGTTTGTGGTGATATTTGCCGCCTCAATAAGGAAACCGAACTTCTATCACTACGATACCAAGGGAGACCACATACTCATCGGCCAGCTGTATTACCTGAACTTCTATGCCCTCTACATGGGCTATGTGTGGACGACAGCCTCCTGGTTCGAGCTAATGGATTGGAATGTCAAGCTCACAGATTTATTTAAATAACTCACAGTGTCACAGTCACACCGGTCACGCAACTCTCATCACCAGAAAATGTTCTGAATCGATGTACGCCAATCCGGAGCATGCGCCGACTATCGGAACAGCTGGGCCAGCGGATTGTCGTGGTGTTTACATCGTCCTGCCCTGTCGCATCGCATCGTGCACAGTTTCTATGTATATTGCACTTGGCCCGGTTGCAATCAGCACGGCTCGGAACATAACAGAACGGTTCGGTTGTTTGAGTGGTTCGTGTGCACGTGCGCGTCCATCGCCAAAAAATCAATACATATTTTCTAACCAAAGCGCGATTTACATTAAAAAGTAAATAAATGGCTTTCAACGTGAGAGTTTTCTGCGAATCTTCGGGGTGCTTGAGGTTTTGTAAAGTGTATGTGGCATAGTGTATTTCCAATTATACGATATACAAATACATATACAGAGCTACACATATTACATACACCCTACACACAGACCTCAGGTCTGGGTTACAATACGTGAAAAATGTTTGTTTAACACTAGGTTTTAATAATTACATCCTGGTTAAATATATGTATGTTTAGATAGTGTTCCTTTTGATTTTCCTCTCTTCATTTCTATTTGAATTAACTTTTATTTGCGCGATTTGGCCAAAGCGAAGGCCACACTGTCCATGTCCATGCCCCTGATGTGTTGGTCCATTTTGGTTTCCTGTGTTCCATATCTGTGCTTTCTGGTTAGTGAATGGAGCGCGACCTTAGTGAGGGGGTGTTTCCGTAACGGTCTTGGGTTCGGTAATGGACTTGGCTCCTCCACCGCTGCTGCCACTGCTTTCTGGCCAGACCGAGACTGAAAGGGAGGGCACAATTAGTCAACAGAACTGGCATTCCGAGCCTCAAAAAATTCAACAAGTTATCTAATCCTGAACTATAACTATAAAAGTATCATCGGATGGACGTATACGTTAACACTTTAGCGAAACAATTGCTCCTATTGCATCTATTTTCTATATATGTTCTATATTCTTCTACAACATTGTGATCTGATCCGATAATAGCCATTGCATTGCATTAGAACGAAGTATATGTATGTATATATAGTTGATGGGGTCAAATGTTCTTCGTTCCGTACGATGTAAACCCTCGTACGAGTAAGAGTGTGAAAACACTTTTCTGCCACCCTTCGCCCCTCTAACATTATTACTCTTATTACCAAAGTGGTGTGATGACTTCTCAAAAGAACACATCCCTGCCGAGAACTGAAAATCGTACATATATGGTTTCCACACATAGACATGAGCTAATCTACACATTATAAACTAAACAAATATGATAATTAACACTTGAGGGACGAGACGCAATTTACCTTTAGTTTTTTGGAGTTGCTTAGCTTAATATAATATACAATATACATGCATACATCTACACTGTACACGTGCGTGTGTGTGTATATAATGACATAAATGAACCTTAGCTTTGTTGTACATATAGAAAACGGAATTTGATAATTTTTGTGTATGTTTTGATCAATTGAAAAGCGACACTGCAAGTAGAAACAGAAAGGGACAACGATTCGTCATCAGTTAGGGCTCGGCATATCTATCATACATATCAATCATCGAGTTAATTAGCATTAAAGCATTGAAAGATCCATTGAAACTTGGGTTATGTGCAGAACCGCAACCACAGATTGGAAAATACAGACAGACGCGTTGCAGGGCGTTGGCAATACAAAGCTTAAAGCTAGCATCAGTAACATAAGCTAGATAGTTCTTAGGCCTAAGCAAAAAACACAACCGTTGCCCGAAGCCAAAAGCCCAAAAGCATAAGCAGATCAGTGCGGAACTTACCTAGGACGATTATGAGCAGTACCACTGCGATCACTCCGAGAATGATCATCATCTTCATGTTGGCCCACCATTGCTTGCGCTTCAGCTTGCCCGCCTGCTGCTCGAACTGAGAGGCACCCTGCTCCAGTTGGTCGGCGCGCTCGCCCAGCTCCGAGAGTTTCTGGTCCCGCTCCAGCACTTTCTCCACGTTGACGCGCATTATGCCCACCACCTCGTCCACTTTGGCCTGTGTCTGCTGCAGGCGCTTCTGGGCGGCGGCATTGTTGTTGCTATTGTTCGTGTCGGCGAAGTTGTTGTTGTAGGCGTTTGGCGGCGGCGGAAGTATGGGAAAACTGTACAATATTATGCGTGTGGTGGGGGAGATGCTTACGTGTACACGGAAAATCATCCAGCCGGCATCGTACAAATGCAAGTCAGTCGCTGAGGGTCGTTCTGAATACTACTTCCCGCATACGGGTAGCCAGCTCCCTTACATATCAATTAATCAGTGACCAGTGACGTCACATCAATGGCTTCCCTTCCCGCAATCCGCCTTGCATTTGTACGACGATTCAGGTAGCTTCCGTGGATATTTCAATTTGAGGGCCCACTTACTCGTTTGCGTTGGAGCCGGATGGTGAGGGGGCTTCGTTGTTCTCCATTGTGGAAATTCTGTTCAAAAAGTAGCAAGGAAATAAGAGTTAATAGATGTCTTATTGCTTATTTTAGCCACAATGCAATTTCCAACACATGCACACAAACACACACACATGCATACGCACAAAAACTGCGATTAAATTTGCCCAACCAAAAAACAAATCCAGAGCACTGGCACACACCTTATCTACCGAATGAATAGCCGCTGCTTGTTGGCCTATGAATCATTCCAGTTCCACGGCCGCAGCTAGCGAAAAAAAATGCCATCACCCCGCACCCGCGAAAGAAAGAACTTGTTGCATGCCCTACGCACACATTGCTTCCCTCTGAGCAATGCATACCGCCACCCATACACTTACCTGACAATGTTACTGAAGAAATACTGCTTTTAATGCACGGAAAAACCTCTCTCTTGCTATTTGTTTAGCAAAATTCCAGATTTTGAGTTAAAAAATTAAAAAATTTCAAGCTTGTGATGATTAGAGCCAGTGTGACCGCGAATATCACGAAATATACCGTCTCACTTTCAAAATAAACCGTAAATATACTGACGAATTCAAGTTCTATTTTACATATTCCTCGTTTTTGATATTCCGTGAAATATTCTCAGCTATATAGAACATTTAGCCATGCCCACATCATTTTATCCCATTGATGGTTCAATTTACTTCAAGATTGTTTAGTCTTGAGTCCTTGCTTTTATTGTATTTTGGCTAAAACAACGCAATAACAAAGTAGTTCAACAAAAAAAACAGTCGCAATGTTGCTGGTATTTTAAGACAATATGCGTGTATAGACTTTTGTACACCCTATTTCGATAATTTCATATGAAGGTGAATATGAATATCAAATTGATATTCTTTAGACATATTCAAGTACATTATTAGTACCTACGGAGCCTGGGATGACAATCCTTTTCCCTAGGGTATGACAATTAATGTTGCCGGTAATCATTGTTGTCAACATGTTATTCAGCAATAAATACTCGTTTATTATCTTCCGTCGAATATTTCCAGCTATATAGATCTCTCAGTTTTGCCCAGATAATTGTATATGATTGATGAATCAATTATTATCAGGATTTACTACTTTTAAGTACTTGCATGTGTTTTGTTTTGACAAAAACACGGTTTCAACAAAAATGTACAACAGTCGCAGTGGTGTGACGTCATTTTTGGATCCAAAAATAATAATTATACTATAAAAATCAAAAATAATAATTATTCAATAAAAATCAAGAATAACAATTATAATAATAGTTATTGAATACAAATAAAGAATAACAATTATAATAATAGTTATTCAATAAAAATCAAGAATAACAATTATAATAATAGTTATTAAATAAAAATCAAGAATAACAATTATAATAATAGTTATTGAATAAAAATCAAGAATAACAATTATAATAATAGTTATTCAATAAAAATCAAGAATAACAATTATAATAATAGTTATTCAATAAAAATCAAGAATAACAATTATAATAATAGTTATTCAATAAAAATCAAGAATAACAATTATAATAATAATTATTCAATAAAAATCAAGAATAACAATTATAATAATAATTATTCAATAAAAATCAAGAATAACAATTATAATAATAGTTATTCAATAAAAATCAAGAATAACGATTATAATAATAGTTATTGAATAAAAATCAAGAATAACAATTATAATAATAGTTATTGAATAAAAATCAAGAATAACAATTATAATAATAGTTATTCAATAAAAATCAAGAATAACAATTATAATAATAGTTATTCAATAAAAATCAAGAATAACAATTATAATAATAGTTATTCAATAAAAATCAAGAATAACAATTATAATAATAGTTATTCAATAAAAATCAAGAATAACAATTATAATAATAGTTATTGAATAAAAATCAAGAATAACAATTATAATAATAGTTATTCAATAAAAATCAAGAATAACAATTTTAATAATAGCTATTGAATAAAAATCAAGAATAACAATTATAATAATAGTTATTCAATAAAAATCAAGAATAACAATTATAATAATATTTATTGAATAAAAATCAAAACTAATAATTATAATAATATTTATACAATAAAAATAAAAAATAATAATAATTCAATAAAAATCAAGAATAATAATTATACAATACAAATCAAAATTATATTCCTCGATTTTGATATTCGCTTGCATATAAAAAGCCAACATGTAAATTACATTTTTGTGGAGTTTAATTAATTAATGTAAAATTACTGTTTTCCAAGCTGCGTTTAAACCTTCGCAATCAGATTGTTCAGACTGAAAATTATTCAATTCAAAATGTGCGCCGAAACGTATTTATCGATAGATCGAAACTTTAGTGAAATTATGCAGCACTGCTTTGGCATCAGTGTGTACACACTGCAATTCATTGTCTATTTTCATTAACGGATTTTTAAATTTTCTTCCAGTCGCAATAACTGAAGGGGAACGGAACTATGGAAAATGCATAGCTCGCTCGCCTCCCGGTTGGTAGTGCGTCTCCTGCTGCTGTTCGTCCTGGTCAGTGCCGTGTCGATTGTAATACTGACCAAATGCGGCATAGACGAGCTCACGGCTCAGGAGGCGCTGCACCATCATCCCAGCGAAACCAGTGGCCCCAGTTATGTCCTAGGCGGCGACCGTGAGGCGGAGATTGAGCGCCTGAAGCATGAGGTGCTCACCCTGCGTGCCCAAATCGTCATCCTTCAGAACAATCGGAGTGGCCACAATGGAGCGGCCGCCAATGGCAGCCACCATCTCCCAGAAACCACTGTGGGGCCGCCCTTGCCGCCACTGACCCACCACAGCTACGACTGCAGCAGCTACATCCGGAAGCAGGTGGGTGCCGCCGAGATCCTGCACGGCCTGCCCCTGAACAACGAGTACGAGCTGATTCCCTTCAACCACTTCACCTTCACTCGCGTATTCCCCATCGACCTGGGCCTGGGCAAGCGGGTGGTGGAGAAGCCCATTGGCTATCGCCGCCGTGACCTCATTGGGGCGGTCAACAAGGCGCTGGAAAGCCTCAACCGCAACCATTCAGCACGGGTGCGTGCGAAGGCAGCTGGAGTGGGAGCTGGAGCAGGCGGCGGAGCTGCAATGGACGTGATAAAGTACACGCTGGACGACTTCATCGAGGGCATCTTCCGCACCGAGCCCACTACGGGCACCCAGTACGAGCTCTACTTCCAGAGCGTAAAGCACCACACGAGTCCCGTGCGCCGGGCCCTGGTTATGCGCCCGTTCGCCCCCCTCCAGACGGTGCAGTTGTCGGAGACTCCGGCCAGCCGCAGCCCCAGCTCCAGTCCGGCCGTAATCCATGTTATAGTGCCGCTGGCCGGTCGGCTGCACAGCTTCCGTAGTTTTTTGCAGATGTTCGCCAGTCTAGGGGATCGGCATCTCGAGCTGATCGTCGTGTACTTTGGCGACAGTGGGCTAGCGCAGGCCAGGCAGATGGCCGAGTTGTCGGAGAGAACACAGTTCCTCGCCCTGAACGAGACCTTCAGCAGAGGTAAGTAATGCGATTCCCCCAGCCATCCGGCCACTCATTCAATTTGTCCCATCTTTCAGCAAAGGCCCTGAGGCTGGGGGCAGAGCACATTGTATCCCCATCGCCAGCGGAGGATGTGCTGCTCTTCATGTGCGACGTAGACATCATGTTCACGGCCAGGTTCCTGGAGCGCTGTCGCTGGAATGCCGCGCCCGGCAAGAAGGTAGGTGTCGTGGTCCACAGTGACGCCCCAAGCAGATCTGTAATGATCTCCCTGCCCTCTCAGGTGTACTATCCGGTGGTTTTCAGTCTGTATAACCCGCACGTGGTGTACACGCTCCAGGGCAAGCCGCTGCCCAGCGAAGAGGAGCAGCTGGTCATCTCCAAGGACACTGGGTTCTGGAGGGACTTTGGCTACGGCATGACCTGCCAGTACCGCTCAAACTTCCTTCAGATACGCGGCTTCGACGAGGAGGAGATCGTCGGCTGGGGCGGCGAGGACGTGATGCTCTACCGCAAGTACATTCGATCGAAGATTAAGATCATCAGGGCCACCGATCCGGGCATCTTTCATCGCTGGCACACCAAGGTAACCTTTCGCCATCCCTCATCTCTATCGATATTCTAAGCTGCTTTCTACCTTTGCATTCCCTACAGGTCTGTGCCAGCTCGCTGACTGCCGACCAGTACCGCGCCTGCATCCGATCGCGGGCTTTGAACGAGGCCTCCCATGCCCAGCTCGGCTTCCTGGCCTTCCGGGATGACATAGCCGCCGCCAATGCGGCCAAGCTGCAGTCGTGATACATTTACATTTCCCAAGCGATTTCCCTTGTCCTGGGGCTGCTAATCAACCTAAGGCATACACTCTGTCAAAAAGGCCAGTGTGGAAAATCCCATACTTATGGAACCTTTAAGTCCGCAAAGTGTATTCCTAAGTAGTCCAGTTATGATCATATTTGGATCATATAAATCCACAAGAATACTTATAGGATCGGGAATGCTTCCTTCTCCGCGTATCCCCTAAATATTGTATTGTGCTTCATTTTTCTGAGTGTACACGCACACATGAATACAAATATGTAAAACTGGAGACAATAACTCGTATTTAGCGAAATCGTTGACTTAGCTTAATTGTTGATCTTGTTGTTGCGCCCTCGAGAGTGCCACACACCCACACACAAACAAACACACACACACACATCACATATTGTTCTTCCATGAAGCAAACTAGATGCAATCTCCAAAGCCCCAAGATATTTACCATATCGAATCCGTATCTCATGTACTTTGTAACTTAAACTGAGCCTAAACAAATCTGCCAGAGTGCTGCGCGCTTTGTAAAAACTAAATTAAATCGTTTAATTAAACTTGTCGCCTGGTTGTTGGCTGGTTTTTGTTTTTTCGGCTGGTCGTTCGCTCCATTCCATGGCTGGGGGATGTCGAAGCCAACGACCTCCACATGGGGTTCAGTGAGCACGCATATGAAGAAGGTGATCTAGTACCTGCCCTCTCCTCCTCCTCACTCTGGCTGCGACTAGGAGCTGGGGATCTTTCTGGCACTCTAGCGTAAAGTAAATTTGTTATACTTTGATAGAATGGCGACATCAGCCGGAAACATGCCAGCTGTACAACTATTTACATTTCCACTCGTACTGGTATTTCTTACATCTTCCAAATTGTCCTTTCAAGCACATTAACAAACGAGTGTGGAGAGCCATTTGTGCAAAATCGGAGAATTAATGATATATATGCTTTATCTATGACTATTGGGAACATTTATTGGAAAGTAATTCAATAAGTTTTAGTTGAATCATAGGTCAATATTGGATACGATAATATGAGTTTAGTTTTGAACATTTTGTTATCTTAGAAATATCGCTATGACTGTCTTAAAAGGTAATCATCTGATATTGAAATGCTATTTGAAATTATGGAAGGACTGGATTGAGAATATGTAGTTGAATATCCTGTCTGAAGGGGGACTCACTTCATATGTCTGACCGCAGAAGTAATAAACTCGAATAAAACTATGTATTTCTGAAACTAGTTTTTTTTTGTGTCAAATATGAGTTCCAGGGTATTCACCGTTCGGTCATAATTTCTTGCATCAAATTCCTCTACTCTGGATTGGATGTCTTCACCTGGAAAGCCTTTTCACGGTCACGGTCGTAGGTTATGTAAGCGCCGAGGAGTGTTTTGTTTTGTTCAACTTGTTCGGAATTCGAAATGCTAATCTCGCAGCTGGAAGTCTGACTCAACGACTTAGAAGCCGTGATATGATCGAAATAATCTGCGATAATTTCACAGGAGTGTTCTCTGGCGGGTATTACGCAATAGCAGACGCATAATTAGCCAGGGGATTTCGACAAATAATTAAGGCGTTTTTTCGGCACATCCTCCCTGTCATTCTGCGAAAGACAAACTGACCATGACATGACCAGAGAATGCCAGATGAGACTGGACCCGAGCTCAGCCAGCACACACCCCAAGGTGTTGGGCAGGTGAAGTGACAAATCGACGCCCGCCCCAGCCGAGATTTCAAGTGCCAACACCTTTGAAGCGAATGCCAGCGAACCAGAGCCATCAGCAGCCCGTCGCCTCGCCTCGCGGTTCAGTGCTCTCGACTGGGCAGAGGCAGAACCCATCTCGGGCTCGGGCTGGGGCTCGGGCCGTAGTTCAGATAAATACGGTGGCGACCGCTCTAGCCAGATCATTCGCGGTCCGACGCCAGATCGAGAAACTCTGACTCGTTTCGAAAGGTGAACAATTGTCGAAAGGATATACATATTCGGTTTCCCATTTCCGTGCCCCATCAAACCGCAGAGGCACAACACGTGCCTGGTGCAACATTTGTGATTAAGTCGTTGGAACAAAGTGAAGTGCGGACACCATGCGAGCTTTTGGATTGGTGAGTGCGAATGCCAGGGGATTCATTTAGGGGATGACAGGTCCACAATGAGGAGATTGACTTAAGATTGACTACTGCTAAGTCTTGTCACCTGTAATTTTACTAAGCAATATTTCTGACGATTTACCGTGAATTTCTAATCCACTTCTGTGGATTTCAAGACTTCAAATTCTGGAAAGTCTAACGAGAGGAATTTATAAGAAATGGAGACCAAAGGGAGGGCCAAATTATTTTATAGTTAAGTAAATTAAAGGCACTTGTATATAATAGGGAAACCATATTTTCCTATCTTTTACAATTCGAGGGCATATGAGAATGTTGAGGATTTCCCATTCAAATCCTTTTTATCAGATACAAAATAATGTAGGCCACAACAAATTATAGATAGTACTTTTCATCTTCTTAGCCAGAAACCATAGATCCCTTGCAGTAATAATCCAATGTTATGTTTATCATTGGGGAAGGGACATTACACGTCCGTCCCATCATGAAAATTCTTTCTGAAAATTCAATGTTTTGTTTTATGACAAACCATTCTCTTACATTGTATCTAATCCGAAGGCCTCCAAAAATTGGTTATGCAATGTTCTTTACAAACACCTATTATGCAATCCACAAACATAACGATTTTCATAACGAAGCCATCATATCCCCGAAAAGACTCTCCATTTTGGAAAGGCAACGACCCTTGGTCGCCGTAACAATTTGCCATATTCATATACACTTTGGCTCCCAATTCGAAATATAATTATTCTAATGAAGTTGGCCAGAGTCAGTGACAAGTCAGATTGTCCAAAGCCACAGTCAGAGAGCCAGAGTCAAAAACCAAAAGCCAAAAGCAGCGCCAGCCACCGGAAGTTGTTCCTGATGCTTGGCTAACAAAGCGTGGCGGCGGGGACGGGCCAACAAAACACTGTTCATGATTACCTCTCTTGGTTGGCCAGTTGGCAGTTGGGCTTACCATTACCATTACCAGTTGGGTTTTCGGCCATTTGAGCGTTATGATTCCGAATACCTGTGTCCAGGCCAGAATCTGATTCATACAGCCATGTGTGGCTCTAAGAAATGATGTCAATGCTATTTGGGCGATCATACATACCAACGCGAATCACTTTGCGTGGTATTCGGAAGAATTCCGTTGCATAATCGAGGGGTGCTGATCATATTTCACGCCGACTGCCCCCCAGTGTTGTCGTCCATTTTTAATGGCGCAGAGGCTGGGGCTGGGGCTGGTATTGGGGCTGGGCCGCAGGCCTTTGTACTCTCGTCTATTATGATCGGAGGCTGCCGGGGAGCTCCGCATTGGCCCAGTTATTTGCTGAACCGCGAAATATGTATTGGCTGGTTGCCTCCGACTCCGGAGGCCCATTGCGATAGGGGCAATTAAAACCAATCAACTAATGATCTCGACCACGGTGTATTTCAGATGCTCTGCCTGGCCCTGCTCGTCTGCGCCCGTGCCCGTGCAGCTGTGACAGGACCCGAGGCCCGATCAGGTGTCAGCCCCGGCCAGAATCTCAACGGCCCAAACCAGCAGGTGGCCTCGGCTGGCGTGGGGGTTCTGGACTCGGTGCTGCGGGGCAAGAGCCGCCAGTCGCGCTGCGTGCGCTGCTACGAGGATCGGGATAGGGATCGCTACTACGGCGGATACTCCAGTCGAATGGGCGACGATCAGCGCACCAGCGCCTGGTACTACTCGGGCTACGATGACCGCAGCACCACCAGAGATCG